>NC_064671.1:70527722-71229722 GCF_943734685.1 Anopheles coluzzii | reverse complement strand
CGGGGACCGCTTCGCCCTCCTTCCCGGCGATGGGTATGGGTGGTCCCAGCTCGATCGGGATCGGCAGTGGGCTGCTCGGGATGGGCAGCGGCGGCAATGATAATGACAATCTGCCCCGCGGTCGCTCCAAAACCATCTCGACCGTGCGGGAGCACTACACGCGCGACGCCTCGAAGTGGAGCGCCGCGAACGTGTCGCGCATGCGCAACGAGCACATCAACCGGACGGTCGTCAGCCCGAGCTTTGTGTTTCTGCAGCTGTACCACCATGGCCAGTTCGGCAGTGAGTGTCCGCTGCTGCTGGACAAGGATCCGGAGAAGGCGATCGCACTGCTCGATCTGATACCGCCGTTCGAGATGCACAAGATCGGCGTGCTGTACGTGGGGCCCGGGCAGGCGGGCAACGAGTCGGAGATACTGAAGAACCGGTACGGCAGCCTGCGGTACGCGGAGTTTCTCAGCAGCCTCGGCACGCTGGTCGCGATCAAGGACGCCAAAGAGAAGAACATCTTCATCGATCTCGAAAGCAACGGCAAGGACGGTGCGTTCACGTACATCTACCAGGACGATATCGTGCAGCTGACGTTTCACGTCGCGACGCTGATGCCGAACAAGCGGCAGGACCCGCACTGCAACGAGAAGAAGAAGCACATCGGGAACGATTTCGTCACGATCGTGTACAACGAGAGCGGCGAGGAGTACGACCTGAAAACGATTCGAGTAGGTGTATGGGTATGGGAAGGTGTTTTTTCAACAACATCTTACTAATTTGAGCTTTGTACACAGGGTCAGTACAATTACGCCTGCGTAATTGTGGAGCCAATCGAGCTGAACAGTAACCGCGTGTTTATCCGGTCGAAGGACGACATCGCCCAGCACGTGACGCGCGAAACGAAGATCGTCTCGGACCATACGGCACCACTGCTCGCCCGTCAGATGGCACTGCACGCGAACGTGAGTAGCGTTAGAGACACTGTTTGAGCTAGTTTTTGGGTTTAAGGGCGCGCGAAATAACGTTCAATTTCCCTTTTTGAACCAGTTGGCTTCCTTGGTCGCTCAGTCGCTCAAGACGAAAAACTCCAGCCCGTACGCCTCGAACTGGCTGGAGCGGTTGCGCAAGATCAAAAACATCCGCTCCCGGTACGGCCAGCAGCAGGATGATCAGCGGCAGACGCAGCAACAGCAGCAGCAGCAACAACAATCGCTACAGCAGGGCGGCGGCGGTTCGGCCAACGATCTCAGCTCGGCCGCCAGCAGTTCCAACAGCGGCATCAGCTACCGGGTGGATGATTTCTCCAAGTACACCGTTTGAGCAGGGTGATGGATGGACGATCCTCGCGCAAACAGTTTGTTATGTTGTTTTCCCTCCCTCTTTTTTGTTTCCTCTATTGTTTTTTTTCTCTCTATCTCTTTCCCCCTTACTGCACTTTGTGTGACCCTTCATTATCCGCAATACGTGTTACCCCAAGGGTGGTTCAGTTCCAAGTGGGGAGGTTCCGCCTTCCGCTAAAAACACAAAACAAAGTAAGGGAAAACCTCATTCACGCTTTAACTTTTTACATTTGCTAGCGTGTGTGATTTGTTACATCATGCAAGAAGGGGCTGCGCAATTGTATGTGTGTGGTCTGTGTTAAGGAGGTGGCTGAAACGGATCATTATGTTATGTGCTTGAAGCAGCTCCCCCCGCGCTTTTTACTATCCTCGTGCTTCTTATCCGTGTGAATGCGGGCCTTGTGTGTGTGTACCAAGAGATTATTTCTGAGACGTCTCCAATTACCGGGAGAGCAGGAGAGGGGTCAACAGCATAAAGACCCCCCTTCCCTCTGCCACTTTGCTTCCCTCTCTGTGTGGGTGATCGCGAGCGAGAGGAAGAGCGAGTGAAGGGAAAGCACTGGCACGACTGCAGCTGATGACATAATATCAATAATGTTTGCATACTTGTTATCGTACAAATAATAAAGAATATATATATTAAAAATTACACCTTAGAGGGGCGGAAGTGGAAAGCGATCACGAAAGAGGGTGTGCGCCAAAAGTATTGAGAAAACAGGCTCCAAGGCGATTGTTTCTGAGTTAGAAAGCAATTTTTTAATTTAATACAAACATTGAAATACTTCGTGATCGTACAACATTTTACTCTTCAATGTAAGAGATCATTGTACAAGCTCAACTTAAATGTCTACACTATTTCCTAGGCTGCAATTATACCGTCAGCGATGGTTCGTTGAAATATGGAATCAATTGCTGGATCGCAAAGGTTCATGATTCGTTCCGGGTCTGGAATACATCCAAGTACAGTTGTACAATCGGAATAAAATCAGGAGCTGTATCAGGATCGGTATGAGTTCTTGATCTGTTCCTGGACCATCTTCTTCTTTTTGGCGTCCTACGCGGACATGCCGGCCTATACAGGCTCTCAAGACTTTATTCAATATCACGTATCCGGATAGTCAGTCCTTAGACTACAGGAGGACGGTCCATTCCGGGCTTGAACCTATTACGGGCGTGTTATTGAGTCGTTCGAGTTGACGGATGTACCACGGGACCGCCCTGGATCCAACCAATTCCTGGACCAATATGGGTTCAATATCAGTGTTGAGGTTCTGATCGCTTTCTGACCTTTGATCTTCGATATGGCTTTAGTATCTGTTCCAGATCCACTATGGGTTTTGGTATTAGTTCCAGGATTGGTATGGGATTTTAATATTTTCCTGGACCGGTATGAGTTTTTGGGGGTTTTTCAAGTAGGGTATAGTTTCGTATCTTTATATATTCACCACAGGTTCAATATCAGTTCTAGAACCGGTATAAGGTTTTAATCGCTTCTAGGTCCGTTACGGGTTCTGCATCTATTCTAGAACCGCTATAAGTCCGGTATTAGTACCTGGATTGTTATGGGTTCAGTATCAGTTCCAGGATCGGTATGAGTTCGTGATTGGTTCTAGGACCAGAATTCATGATCAGCTCTAGGACACTTATGGGTTCATTATCATTTCCAGGGCCAGCACGATGTAATATCAGTTCCTGTACCAATACATGACCGATATGCATTCAGTAATAGTTCTTGAACTACTAAGGGTACAATATCAGTTCCAGGATCGGTATAGGTTTGGAATCAGTTCCTGGTTCGATATTGGACCAAGATCAGTTAAGGGATCGTGAATAGTTCCACGATCGATATGGGTTCAATATCAGTTCCAGGATCGGTATGGTTTCGTGATTGGTTGAGGTGTTGAAGGTTTCAGGTCCAGTTCTAGGATTTAGTATCAATTTTTGATCGGTCTCGGTCCAGTATCACTTCCAAGGCCGGTATGAGTTCAGTAACAGTTCTAGGACTGGTATCAGTTCCAGGACAGATGTGGGTTCGTGATCAGTTTCATGACCGGTATGGGCTTCAGTATCAGTTCCAGAACTGTTATGATTCAAGATCAGTACCAAAACTGGTATAGATTCGATTTCGGTTATAAGCCATTTAATGGGCCATTCAGAAGATCTTGATTGGAACTGAGTTTGTAACAACTCCGTTTATTTTGGCGCACAACTTAGAGTAAAAGGGATCTTTGAAATATCGTTGCTTACCCCTGTTACTGGGAAAATGTAACTAGCCTATTTTGGCGTTAAACTAGAGTTCAGAACTCAATTTCGATATTGCACTTTAACCACCGACAATCTGGGTTTACGTCCAGATTTTAATTTATTACATCGCATGGTCCGACAATTAAACCAACCTCGGACTGCCCTCAGGGCAACCATACCACACACACAACACACATACGGAGAGCAATTAATCAACCTCAGCGCATTTGAAGTGAGAAAGGGTTTTCAGCGGGACAACAACGTTTTTCAATTTACCAACGGACAGCTCGCTTTCGATGTATCATTAGTTTTAATGTTCACCCCATTGCTCTTGGGACGATGGACTTATCTAGCAATTGCACAAATTCAGGTTGAAATTGAAATGTGTCCCCTCCCAGACGTATTGGGGGTTGTCGATGTATCATACACCCCTAACACTATCACACGACGTACACAGAAGCAATCGAACCTAGCAATTAAATGGTGGACTTTCAAACGTAACTGCAACAATTTTGGTCCCACCCATGTGCACCATGTGTCATTTTTAATATCCAATGCCCGTCCTTTGGCTTATCGGTGCAATCGTCTGTTGGATCTAATTACACCACCCGGCGCCACCAAAGGACACTATTCGATTCCCTTAATTTCGGTTCGATTGTATCGAGAATGGAAGAAACAACACCACTCAAATCGAACAGTCCCGATCGACAGGATGTGCCGGTTGCTGGTCCGCCTGACGGTGGTCCTCGCCTCCGTGGTGGCCCCCTTGCAAGCCACCATGGTGTACGGGCGCTGTCCGTTTCTGAAAACGACCGCCTTCGAGCCGTACCTGATCCGCCCGTTCGAAGGCAATCGCGGTGAAATTCTGTACTTCTCCAACGTGCGCTTCGAGGTGCTGCTCACGCACCGGTACGAGATCGAGGAGCATTACGTGTCGAAGTACGCGATCGTGCTCGAGCACAAGGAGCACTGCTTTCAGCCGTTCCAGCTGCAGGCGCGCGGGACACAGCTGACGGCGGCGACTGGTGGTTCCGTGACGGCCATCAACACCACCATCTTGGCAGTGCACGAGAAGGACTATCTGTTCGCGTTCTCGTGCGTCCAGGCCGGCCACAACAAGCTGGAGTACGTGTGGATCTTTGGCCGGGCGGGACGGTTTGGCATCGGGAAGGAGCGGGTAGGGAAGATGTTCGGGGCGCTGCTGGCCAACACAAGCACGGAGCTGAAGGATTTGCGGCGCACGCACCACGAGCTACCGTTCTGTACGAGCATTCTGTGGCCGGCGGTGTTTTACGGTGTCGGTGGTGCGCTGATGCTGATCGTGCTGACGGCTGGGATTGTGTGCTGGAAGAAGCACAAGCAGATCATGCACCTACGCCGGCAGTCCTGTGCCGAGTGTGAGTATCCCAGCGGGGAGGAGCTGGACATGGAGGAGCGGATCGGGCGGGATATTACATCGGCGAAGACGATCGCCATCATGAATGGGGTGATCATGTAACGGATCATTAGAGTTGAATAAATTGGGTATTTTGTGTTTTACAAAATAGTTGGTATTGGGGATTTGAAATATAATATAATAGGTTTTTTTCATGTTTATATACATAAAGAAAATACCAAAAACCGAAGAAACATAAACATCTCACTGCGTATAATCACCGCGCCGTTTAGTTTACTCGCGCATTGCCTGCTTTCGATCACCATGCGCGCGCTCACCGTAGGCGCATTGTAAATACGCGCGAATGTTTACCGTACGCGAAAGGCACCGGACCGGTGTGTGAATGGGCGACGCGCACACTTGGACAGACGGGAATGTGGCGGGGGTGGTGGGTCTCTCTTGAGAAGATTTCAGCAGTCACGCCGTGGTCCCCCGCTCTGCGCAAACAGCTTCACTCAGCTTCACCGCTCTGGCCCTTTAGTAGCCGCGCCTGGTAGCGCCATATTGGTGCGGTGTGTTGGTATAGCGCCCGCCAGCGCGCACGATCAGCGGTAGAAACGTAGAAAAATGGAAGAATCCCAACGGTCGGACTTCAGTCGGCTTCCACCACCTTCGACCGTAGGACACGCGCGCGCTCGTGCCTGTTCTCCCAGTCTCTTGCGCGAACGTCGTGAGAGCGCCGTTGTATCGTGCGTGCCGTTGTTGTTGTTATCTTGTGATCTCCGTGTGTTCTCTGTGGCTTCTCTTCCCATCCCTCCCCAAAAAAAGGAGCATAAAAAATCATCGAAACAAAAAGTAGGCAAAGAACTCGTTTTCTTGCAAGATCTTCTTTGGTGCGCGGAGTTTGAGCACTTACATCCGTTGTATCGTCGGGGCTTTGGTAAAGAGCGGTTTAACGACTAGTGTTTCCAGAATTTACACAAGTCAACACACTCTATAGTTGGCTATGACTTTGTTGTAAAACGCAGTAGCAACGCCGAATTCTAACAAGGAAACCATATACAGTGCCGCTTCCGGTGTTTGTTCCGTATTGTCGCGCGAAGTGACGAAGAAACAGCTCCAAACAACAGAATTAGAGCAGGCAGGCTTCCTCCGACCGCGTGTGAGCAGTGTAGCGTGGCCTGCTATAGATTGCAATAGGTGCTCAGTGTCCGGGTCGCGGGTTCTTCCGCGTGTCGTTTTCCTGTGGAGGAGTAATTTTCCGCGGCAGTGTGGCAGAGGCGCTCAGTCTTGCCGAGGGTGTCGATCGGAATTGAAGCCATTCGCGCTGCTACCCAAAACCCCCAAATCAAGTGAAGTGTTTGTGAAGCGTCTGTGAAAGAGTCGGTAAAACCAAAATGCGTGAGGAAGACCTCATTCTTGCCCGGGCGATCGTTGCCCAGCAACAGCAGCAGCAGCAGGATGTGTCGCCGGGTGCATCGCCTGCTCCGTTGCGCCGTACGCTGGTGACCAATCTGCAGGACAAGACGAAGCAGTTTCGGTAAGTTTCGGAGCATCATTTGCATATTGAAATGGGATTTTAGATTTAGGTTGCGGTGTGCTGTGTGCGCTGAAAGTGAAAGTGTTGATGTTTTGGAAATCTTAATCTCGGAATCGCATGGTTTCGCATTGCTGTGTTAATTTGCTCGGTCGGAATTTAAGTAGGGCATTCTCCGATTAGCCCAGATGATCGGCGGAAGCATTCAGATTAGAGTCGGAGATCAAGATCCCTTCCAAAATCTGGTTTTCGTAGACGTAACACAATTTCAGCAGCATACAAGCTGAGGCAACACATTCCAAGAAGCCGTATATTCCCATTATTCAAACAACCCCTCATAAACGGGGGCATAGGTAAAGGTTAATTAAAGCGCTTCCCTCGGAGCTCCGAGATCCGTGTGACCCGTCAGGCATCAGACCTAATGATCGCTGGTTGGAAGAATTAGTTTACTGCTGACGCCTTTGTTCGACATTCCCACTCGCCATTGTGTTGGGATATGGTTGTTGTAAAGATGCGTTTATACACGATCCGCTTCGATCACTGCCAGCTAAATTTCTTTACGACAACACCGATCCGGTGCGCTGCTCCACATCCGGTACATCATAATTAATCCGCGGTTCACGGTGTTCACCTTCATAAGCGGTTGGTTGGGAGGGGGGAATGTAAGCAATTCGGTCGTTTGGGATTTTTGGTGTCAAGCTCTCAAGTGGAATTGAAGTGCCTCAGCTAACACACTCCGCAATGAGCGGTTTCGCTCGTGTACTCGTTCTAGAATGTCAAGGATTTGACGGGCAGTGATCGTGAGAATAAATGCACTTCTTTTCCCCGGGTGTACTATCTTCAAGCTCTGGGAGGGAAGATCTGATGTGATCGCGCGTCGAGTCTGTCGGTCAACATGGGTTTTTAACTATTTTTATGTTTCGAGTTATAGACGTGCACCTAAGATCCTAGGTCCCGGCTAATCCCAAAACGTCCATGATCGTGAGGTTTCAGGCTGTTAGGCTCATTAGAATAATTATATGGAAATAAATTCGCTCTCACTGAGTGTGTCTGAATGTATCCCTCTCCTTTTTATTTAACCACATTCTGAACTGAAACCTCTGAAAAACCTTTCAACTATCGATCACGTTTTTATCATCGATCTCGCCCATCATGCACCCAAGTTGTCTTACTTTGTTCCAAGCTCTCCTCTCCTGCTCTGCTGACCTTTGTCTGTACTTCAAGAGTTGCTTAGGTAATTGTTTTTTTTTTGTGTGTGTAATACTTATCTCATCCCCGTGTCGATTTCCTTGCCAATGAAGCATAATTGACAGCAAATATCGACTGCAAACTGTCAATCGATCATATGAAAAGGCAATTTATGAGACTTGGCGATCGCGATCGCGGCTCATTAGATGCCGTTTTTGGCTCCACTTAGTGATCAATGATTTATGAGTTAAAAAGCAATGGGGAGGGAGGTAATGTGGCTGAGTGTGTGCCGTTTTTACATCTATTACTGCCAACAATTGGCATTGGGAAGTTCATTCAATACACAGTACTGCCTGGAGATTCATTCATACTGTTGGGTGAAGAAGAAAAAAAGAGTTGACCTCCTCTCGTACTGGGAAGTTGACAGCGGTGTTGGGGTGGCGTTTTTTTGTCACCCTCTTCTCCATTCATTCTGACATGCCAGCTTGAAGTAGAGCTAGGTTCGATGAGTGTTTGGGACTATTTTTACGCGCATTGTTATTCAAAGCAAGAAAGCTCATGTTCCGGATGGGGAATTCCAAGTCTCTCGTCTATTCTAGACTCCCAGTCTTGGTGTCTATAGTGAGCAGATTGCTTTTTTAAAAACGGTTACTCAATTGTTTCCTCCTCTGCTCGATCGGTAATTTTGCTTCGTAGAGTTAGAATTATTTTGGAACACTTGTGAAATACGGCATGACCTTTGGACGTCTGGCCGGGTGGATTAAAAGGCACTTCTGGTGGGGAAGCTGGCTTCGAGGGATTCGAGTGGCTATATTTATCTCACGTCCACAGCATCTCCCTCTCCAGCATGATCTCCAGCACATGATCGCACCATCTTGCACACCTGGGAGAGGTTCGGTCTTGGGACTACCTTGAAAAAGTTGAAGTCAGCATGTTGTTCAATATGTGGTTAGGGGAGTGTTTTTTTGTGTGTATGTGGTGCGTTGCCGTTTCTTTTGCACCCTACACTGGTTGGTGTGTCAACGTGTGTGTTTTTTTGCTAGCTCTTTCAACATACAAAAAACTCACACGACGTGAAGTGAGTCGAGTTGAAGGTGTGTTCGGGCGAGTTTTTGCTTAAAACCTGACGTACTCCAGCAATCGGACGAGATATTCGCGACGTGCGAGATACAGGATTGTCGCATGTTTTTTAACGCGTTTTTTTGCTACTATCACGTGTATGCTTTCAGCGGCCGCACAAGGTTAATGTTGTGTACGAAATGAGCCTTAAGACTAAATATGGTTCGTCGTGGCAGCGTGCAGGTCCGAATGGTGAGTGTACTGTGTTGGTGATGTTGGACCCTTCATTCATTGCTCGGTTCCTTTTACATTGGTTGAAATTGTGTTGCCCAACTAGGGCTGTAATTTCAGTTAATAATAAGTCATCAATCAGGAGGAAATTTATTAATTTTTAATTGGCACTCGCTGCTTGCGGACTGTAGCTGTCGTCTCGGTTATGATGAGTTGCTTCAAAATGAATCAAAATGATCGATTGAATTGTTTCTTTTTTTGGTGTTTTTTTGAAAGACAGTTTGAAAAAATAAAATTGTAAAAGAGAGACATTTTTGTTGAATTATGTCTTAATTTACATTCACGATTGTGTGTACTGTTTAACGATCGTTTACCTTATTCGGGTTGTTATGTTGTTATGGAATCGATGTACTTCTTTTGTATGGGTTTAAATTGGCCAAAATAACGTTCTAGACGACTTGTTCAATTCAAACATCCACCAATAGTATTCCAGTGTATGGTTTGCGAATCGGATGCGGCTCTTTTTTATTAATAAGTTTTAAAGAACCATCAACTCTTAAACAACATTGCGCAAATGGCTTTTCTAGTTATTTTTAAATAAAAAAAGTGCTAACTTTACCATTATTATTTGATTCAACACGTGTCATGTGTTGCGGTTGAAAAGCGATGTGAATAAACTCATTTTTCTATCACAATATTAATTGATTATAGAGTAGAAATAAGTTCTACTGTTAATTTATATCATCTAAAGTCCTTTTGTACCTTAAAACACTCCGAAATAGTGAGTAGTTTACAAAATCAACAATAATCGTATTTAACGGTCGAATATAACAAAACCGAGGTTTGAATTTCGCACGAGGACGTTTGACAATCCACGAACAAAAGGTGTAGAAGAGGTACGTCCATGCATGTTCACGGCAGCCATGTTGCTTGTTTTCAGTTTTTATTATTCGCTATTCTGCGATAATCTTAACAATAACATTGAAACAGAATAACGGAAAATAAAGAAACCAATGCCGTTTAAGTTCAACAAAAAATATAATACGCGAAGAGTGTTTGTTTTTAAATTCTCCTCATTGTTCCACCTCAGCTGCAGTAACCTTGGCCGGCCCAATTCGGCCGCTGTCAAAAAGCAGGGGGTCTTGCAGAACGCAGCACCAGAAAGGCAAAACATTGCGTAGAAACTGTGTGTAGTGGTAGTGTTTTGTTGGCAGCCAGCTTTCTTCGCCCAACTGTTTCAACCCCGTATTTCATTTCCACGACGAAGAAAGGTGGTTCCTGTGGCTCTGTGTGTTGGTGTGTGGCCATGCAGTTGCACATCGTGAATTTGCCGAGGTAGGAGGGTGGGGCAGTGTGTGCTCCCCACAGCAGCCGGCATTAGGATTGGGAAGGAAGGAAGGAAAAGGAGATGAAAATACGTTTTCCTCTCAAAAACGATCCCGCAAAAAACTCATCCAAAGGCAATGCTGTAGCTGTGGCCATCATCTGACCCGGCAGCCACATCCAAATCGTCCATCGTAATCATCATCACTGTGGTTACAATCTAGTGTGCGTGTGTGTGTGCTCTGTTTCTCTGTGTGTTAAGTGCACGCATTCGGTGCTAAAACTTTCACCGCATCCGCATTCTACCGTGGGGGTGGTTTACGACGGTGTGAGTGGCCGTGGTGTGACCGAAAGAGTTTGGTTCATTTGAGCCGTATGATCTGTGCTTCTTGTGTGTTGGGGCTGCCTGTGCGTGTGTTAAGCATCATTTGCATCTTAAGGTGTAGTGCATGCAATTATTGTCGGTCGGTTAAAATTGCAAGTGTGTGGATGCCGTGTTTGTGAGAGCCAGCATTAGATAATATGAGGATAGTACGACGATACTAGGGTTTTTTCCGTGTGTCTGTGTGTGTGTAGTTCCCAGCCGGGAATGGGTTGTGGAAAAGGTCCACGTGTTGACGCTTCATGCTCAAACCAGCCCAATCACGCCAAACTATGTGGAATTTGTGCTGCAGCTGATTCGGAACTTTGGTTCAACATTTTCTACACCTAAAACGCACACCCCTATACGCCCAGCGAGAGAAAGTTGATCCCATCCCCTCCCCATCACACACACACAAACATACGGTGCACAGCTGACAGAAAGGCAACCTGAAACGCCACAGAAACGTAGAAGGGAAGCAGCAAAAACAAAACAAAAACAAACTTTGCTGCTGCTGCTGCTGCTACTTCATCGCACATCATCATCATCATCGTCGTCGTCATCAGCATAATCATCATCGCCGTTTTATTTCGCCGCGAGATACATTTTCGAGTAAACAATATGCAACAACGGCGGCTGTGATTGTGCGTTGCTGTTCGTCTGCGACTATCTGTGTGTGTGTGCTGCCGATTTGGGAAGGAATCAACCTGGCCAGTGCCTGACCGACGACCCCCTGCCAGCCGGTCCTTGTGGGTTTAGTGCGCAACACCGTTTTGTTTTGCTCGATTTCGGGATTCTTCTACTGTTGCCGCTGCTGCTATCCGTGAAACGCGAAAGATGAACGGTAACGGATCGTGCACGACGCCGGAGGAGTCGGCGGAAACGCGCGAAGCACTGCATGAATGGTGAGCAACCTCCTCCACCCCTTCTGCTTCTAAATCCGTAACATAACAGATAAGGGAGATAACGAGTAGGAGGTAGATTAATTTCGAAAGGTGGTATAGTGTGAAGCGTAGAAAACAATTATTTTTGGGGGTCAAAGTTTGTTTTATATATTATTATTTTATTTTATTTTATTTTATCTTTAAATTATTAACAATGTGGACGCAATGATCTTACACGGATTGGAAATATTATAAGAAAAAACAACCCATGGTACTTGGCGTACATGGCGGGTGTCGATAAACACCGGAGGTGATTAGATTTTTCTATCAGAACCGTCGACACGCACGTCTGTATAAAGTCAGCGTGATCACATGGGTTGTAATGCCAACAAGACAATGAAGAGAGGGAAGAAACAACGCGAGAGGATTGCGACATAGGTTTACACAGAATATTAGCGAAATTTGTCAACTTGAAGCTAAATTCCAGAGGCGATCATGCTCATGAATGTATGCATTGGCGATGCCTTTTTGTAAGCCTATCGCTTCTCATACAGAAGTGAAATTTTAATAATTTTGTTTTAATTAATTTCATGTGTGTCCGGCTTGTGAGATAAATTCTCTATCCCCTTCACAATAGCAATCGATTAAAACACTATTTTTAGTGAGCAAACGCTTCCGGCTTCCGAAATGCGGCATTTTATATCCGCGTTCGAATTAATTTCGGTTCCGGCCGTTTGGCTTTTTTTGCTCCCCTTCCCCTGTTCGGTTCGGTAACCGGCTTTGTAGTGCGCTCAGCTGCATAGAATTCGTTGTTGCCACGGGGCGGGGGCTTTTGATTCATGTTCCGTGCGCTCCCAAACCCAATCCACATCCGGCGCATTGCACTTTGCGCGTGGTGCAGCAACTGCGGATGATGCTCCCGTTTCCCGTGCCTAATTTCCCCCGTTCACCGACGTGCCGGTATCATTAGCAATGGGAATTAGATGTAACACGAGCCGCGCGTAGTAAACGTGATGCAACCGAGCGCGTGTGTGTGTGTATATCGTTGTTATCGGTTACAGATACAGAGAAGAGAGGGAGTAAAATAACAAGTGATCACAATAAATTTACAGACCGATGCTTCACATTAGCCTGGTTCGTTGTTTGTTGTGCTTTTTTTCGTTCCAAAATCGTTCAACCACTGCAAAATAAATTGTTCCCCAGCAGCAGCAACAGCACGGGTGTGCAGTACCCGTACGTCGATTGCCCAACGTTGCTGAGCGCCACTGAGAGCGCGGTATGGGTTGGCGCCCGGTGGTACGTAACACTTGCGCGTATTATGTAGCCTTTGGGTGTTAAAAATAAATCATATTTTTGTGCCACTTGTTTGCGCGGGTGCTTGTGCGGGGGAGAGATGGGAGGGGCGATCCTTTAACGATCTTGTGTGGTGTACTTGTGATTGAAACAAATTAGCGATTTCCATCATCCGTGAAACCCGGTGAGCTCTGAACACATTTCATCATTGGCCACTGGATTGTCCCTCCCGAGCTGGTGGTATTTCTTTGGGCGCATCTCTAGTGTATGCACGATTACGCTGCACAAATTGCCCCCTTTCGTGGAAGTTGAACTCTTGTCGATGGCGCACGGTACGTGGGACACGTATATGGGAGGTTGGTGTATAAATAATAAATTATGCGAACTCATCCAGCGATTGGAATTGTTGGAATATAATTAGGTCAATCGATACACAGACAGTGTGAGGCATTCTCGTATCGGTGCCACTATTTCCTCTTCCAAGCAGTTTCTAGCATGCGTTGATTTTTACGGCCACAAATAGTGATTTGGAGGGAAATGGACTCTATTACCCGGTCACACGACAATGGATAACTTTGCCCTAGTGAGATGCATTCTTTATGTCGTTCATAGAGGTGTAACTATGGTATGATTTAGTAGACAAATGTCCAAAATGGTAAAATGTATCTATGTAGCGATAGGTAGAAAAATGTTTCGCCTTGAAATGGAGGACCACATCAACGTTTAAAATATAATTATTAATTAATAATTGTTATTTATTATTTTATACTATTAGTTTATTTTAGCCAGTTACAGAGTTCCTTGGTGCCTATTATGTAAGGTACACATCAAAGGAATCTGTTTCTTTACCAGTACCAGTCTTGAAACTGGTCCGGAATTCATAATGTGGAATTGATCATGAACCTGTACCGTTGATGGAATTGTTCTGGAACTGATACTAAATCCCATTCGGTCCTGGAAAGATTTCCAACCAATATCGGCCTTGGAATTGTTCCGGAAACCATACATTTTCTGGAGCTGATACTGAACCAAAATCGATTTTCTAACTGATACTGGATCCATACCTGGTCCTGGAACTGATACTGGATCTACGGCGGTCCTCTCTGTGTTCCTGAATACATGCCGTTTCTGGAATTTACCTAGAACGTATGTCGGCCCTGGAACTGATCCTGAAGTCCTAGTCAGTCAAGTCAAAGTCCTAGTTTTGATTCTGAACCCATGTTGGTCCTGAAATTAAATCCTTTTATATTGCAGTTGGAAAACTGTACCTGAATCTATCTCAATCATGGAACTAATCGTAACCCTATCGCGGTTAAGCAGCAACCGATACAGTAACGATGTCTTTAAAAGAAGTACTACTTCTTGTAGAAGAATTTGCTTATAGATCACAATTTTTATAATGATTTTACGTAAATTATTCTTCTGTAAAGCATTTCTATAAGAAGCGTTGCTTGAGATAAGATTTGAACCGATGACCTCTGATGCAGCGAGATGACGCTCTTTGCATCACACTGTGAGCTACCCGTAACGAAGCGCCGGTAAAACAGTAATATATATCACCATCTCTGGCTTCGATTTATCCCTAAGCGTGCGCTGCGCCAGTTTGCATTTGCATTCAAATGAGGCAGACGATAATTTTACGGTCGATAAAGCACGCTACCGTTCGATAATTCGCAGTAACTGTTTATTTTGCACCGCGCTTGGGAACTGTGTCGCGTTAACTGACCGGATCGATCAGTTAATTAAAGAAACAGTTCCCCGAACAAACTACAGGTGCCCTTATTACAACGAACGATTAATAATAGTACCGCTTTGCTTATGTTTCCACTGGCGTTTCGGCGTTCGCTTTGTTGTCACACAGCACCCAGCCAACGCTTCTGTGTTCTCATCTCATTTGCTGCGCAGATTGATTAAATACCGCACTGGTAATGCGGTATATTACTACGATCGGCAATGTAAACAATACACACATCATCAGGGATGCAGTTATCGTTTGGTCATGCTGTCCTCCGTGCCGTCCGAACGCTGTCGCCTGTCGGGTGGCATGATGCGTGGTTTCGCAAAGTACTGCTGATGCAAATGAAGTCAGATGTGTGTGGCGACGGTGATTCAACAGCTCCATGCTTGAACCAAACCGCAGGGCAATGGGACGCCATAACCACTACCGCCACAAGTGGCGGTGCGTTTTTGCACTAATCCACACGTGCATCGTGTCGTGTTGCGTTGTTAGTGTAGCGCACTGTGGCGGAATGATGTGGTGTGGAGTATTTTTTAGACACATTTTCCAAATCGTTAATATATCTGCAAGAAATCACTAACAGCGCTTAAAATGTTTGAAATACTGTTTCGAATTTTGGACCATCTATTGCTGCATGGTGCTTAGTGTGATGTCGCCGTGGCTCAACAATAGTGTAATGTACTCGGATGATGGACAAAACAACAAGCGGCGATGCTTTTGGAGAGAAGGGGTTGTAGTGTGACTGCGTGATTGATACCATTAATTGTGTACGAAGCGGGTTCGGGAAAGGGACGTGTGGGTGGGGTGGCCAGGGGGTCCGTCAGGGCGGTTGCTGTGGAGCCACCGGAGCAAACGGGTTGTACCTTTTGGCTGGCGTCACGCACTCACTCTAGCGCACGGGTTTCGGGGGCTTTCGTGTTAGTGTCTGTGTGTGCTGAGCGCCGCCACGACCACGAGACCGGGGCGCGCCTGGGTACATTATGCGGCCCGGTTTGTACGGGGTGTGTGAGTGGCAGTGTTTTTGCGCGCTTGTTTTTCTTTCATTTTCTGGCCGTAGTCGCCGCCAGCTGCCGCCGCCAGCTGCTGCCGCCGTTGCCGTGCAGCCCGCCGTAACGACATTACCGACATCAGGCGAACGCAGCCAGCCGATCATCGCAGTCATCGCGAGATCGTTCCACGGAAAGGGTGCTCGCGCCGTACTACGCTCGCGGAGAGAGAAAAGCCGCTGCCTGGTGTTGTTGGTGGTTGCTGTGCTGTGCTGTGTGCCATGCTGTGTTTGGCATGGGTGATATCGCGAGTGAAGTGCGAAATATTGTGTCTCGGGGTTTGGGATTTATGAGTGATCCGATGGAAGTATGTATGAGGAGGAAGTTTTGGTGACAGCAAGCGTGACTAGTTTCTGAAAGTGATTGTGTGTGACTGCGTTAGAGTGACTGCGATGTGTAATTGAGTTAAGCTATCAGATGTGATGAGACACTAGGAAGTTGATGAATTTACTGGAGAAGTTCCAATGAAGAATATGACAGTTAGCTCGTGGGATGTTCTCAATCAATCTCATAGACTCATGACATTTGTGGCGCATTTTGAACATGACAGTTGTGGCGCAACCCAACTGAAGCTGCTGTGGGACTCCTCTGTTGTTAAGTCATCTAGCCCCCAACTAGGTTGGTGGTTGATAAGCTGATAAGGTTTGAGCAACGAAATGTGTGCGTGTTCGCCAAAAACCTGACCTCCGAGTCGACGGCCCAATACCAAAACAACTTCGGCACCCGTTTATGTAAGCCGACAGAGGAGTGTAGCATGGCGCGGCTTGTTATACACCGTGGTGGCCTAGATCCGAAAAATTCCAACTCCAACAACGCGTCCCGGGACGTTGGGTCTTGGAGTTGGAGGGTTAGAGCAGGGACGATTTAGGTGGTACGGTCTTACGCGAATTTTTCCATCCGACCAGCTGAGTTCGTTGACACACGTTAAATGGGGACGTCAGTTGTGAGTGTTTTGAAATTACCGCATTCTCTCTCTCTCCCTACGAAAACCATGTTCCCAGACGACCATGTTTTGCTCTGGAGTGCTGGGCAAGGTGCTGGGGCTGCATGACGACATGCAGAACCTTTCAAAACCTGGATCAATAGAAATGTGGGTTATCAGTTTGTTTTGTGTTTTGTGCGACACTATTACCCGGCTAGACACCTTCCACTGGCACTATTTATAGCATTCTAATGGATGAGTTTGAATTCCGGTTGGGTTTAATGGAGTTCCGCGTTTTTTGGGAGACGACGAAGTATGACGTCACGGTGAAATTCCTGAGCTCACTCGCCGCTACCTGCCAACTCACGGGTCCCACGTGGAATGTGTAACGGAGGCGACACCGAACGTACATACCGCACATTCCTGCACGCTTTCCCAGACGACGACGACGACGATGATGATGATGACGTCGAAACCGGACCGAACGACCGGAGTCGTCAGAGTTTACCCTCCGGGCGGGCGAGCAGGCTGCGTTTGGTGGGTTCTTCATTGGACGTGGTCGGGCAGATCTTGAAGTGATGGTTTTTAACGGGGTCGCTCTGGATGGATGGTCGGTTGGACTTTTTCTTTCAATAGAAAAGGCCAAACCAGTGCGGGGCCAAAAGGATTCGGTGGCGTGGTGGCCAGCCGGCGGTGGTATTTGGTTTGGTGGGAGGGCTTTATTGCAAGTGGTTACGCAAAAACACAGCCGTCGGTCGAGAGTGAGAGCGGCGGCTTTGGCCCCATTTTGGTGGGGTTGTTGTTTCTGTTTTGGTTTCTTTTGGTTGTTGTGCATGTGTGGCGCCATTTGTATCTTGTTTTGGCGTGGATGAAACTATATCGCATCGCGCTCGGTTACAGTTCTTGCTGCAATTGAACTTTTGGGGGCGGTTTGCGTATGAGAGTGAGCAGAGAAAGCCGTCCGTATTTACAAAACAAGCTGAGCTCTGAAGTGTTTTTTTTTTACAAGCCAAACTTACATTGAGTTGAAGAGCAAAAATATTCCTTTTTTGTTACAATTGGTTAGCAATTTGTAGCTCTTGACTGTTAAAGGCATCTTTTATTTCAACATTTAATTGCTGTTGTTTTTACTTTGTTTTATTGTGTATGATAGACACTAATTGTACACAGAATGCCGCGTAGTACGAAAATGCAATTAGATGGTCTTATTTATGGCATTTTCTGCGATGCAAAGGAATGTTGATAGGGGGTACACGGTGAAACGTTGAGGAATTAAGCGTTTTTCTGATTTATGGGACCTGTAGGTAGGACAAAAAAGAGAACATTCATCTCTCTTGGTTCATTCATCCTTGGCCAAGAGATGTTTTCTGTTGTGGGGATTACCGTTGCCTTTGCTATTGGATACACAACTTAAGGCAACAGATCATCATCAAACAACCAACAAAGGGAGCTGGATGTATGATATAAAGATTTATTTCATTGAGTAATCGTCCAGCGACTAAACAACACTGAAACTTCATAAGAATTAAGTTTTCCATAAAATAACACAATATTTTCTACATGAATGAAATATGGACCGTTTTTCCTGTTAGTCGTTGATCGTTGGTGTGTGCTTAAAGCCCGTCATTGTTACATCATGCAACAAAGGCAATTAACTGTCACACTTCAGCCTATTCAGCGTTCAGTCCAGATTCTTCTAAATTATAATGGTCGAACAATTTTAATTGCGTCGAATTGTTTTTCTGGACGACAGACCGCCTGTAGCGAACTCTGTCTGCTAACTAGCACTACTACCTCTCCTGCTCGGTACTGCCGTTCGACAGCTAATTTAAGTGCTATGTGTGTATATTATCACAAATTACACCACCGCATAATGTGCTGCCGGCGTGTGTTGTAATAGGAGGAAGCAGGATTTGTACTTTAAATACAGTCCTGGCGGGTTTTGGAACGCGTATTGCATGGTCACGGGGACCGACCGAAGCACTGTGTGTCATTAGCTGACTGTGAGAAATTGTGGGCTTCCTTTTATCTGTAGATGGCAGGCAATGTGGCTTACAATTGCCTTGAATGCTTTTGAAAACAGAGATCGATTGGAGTTAGAGTTTGTTGAAGCAGGTTCTTCACAAGCACTAGGTGAACTCCATTTCGGTTTGGAATTCTATAGCGAAATAATGCCACACGATGATGATGTGTACAACCTTCAGATTTTCCTCTTGCGATGAAGCCCTCACACGAAGCGAGATAAAAACAGAACAAAACAAATTAATGAGCAAAATCAACCTCCAACAAACACTTCTTCCGCTCTTTGGGGCCCGGATCTCCGGACCTCCGGGCAGGCAGCAGTGTGTCAATGCGGTTCGCGAGTGTCACGGTTAAGCGAGTGCCTGCCGGTGGGGCCACGGACTCATGCGCTGGGTGCGATGTTCAAGGCCACACGACGGGCGCGTTGATTGCATTTGTGTGTGTGTGTGTGTTTACGTGCTGATTGATCGTTCGTCCAACCGATCATCCGATCGTCATCACGGCGACGGTGCGCATCATGGCCTTCTTACCCGTCAGCTCCACGGGCCTTGAGGTGGTGGCTTTCGAGTGGCTAATAGAATCTTGCGGTTCCGCTGTTCGATTGGATCGCGATGCCAGCGCAAAGGGTGTGACAATGCCGGCGCGAGAGCACGAGAGGAAGTGGATAGTAGTTTCTATTGGTTTGTGCTAGTTGACGGTGGTACAAACACAGACATGAAAAATAGGTGTCGGTTTGTAAATGGTGGTCGATTGTTGTCGGTTCACCTTCCAGTGCTTTTGATGATCGTACGAGCAACGACGGTAGCGGACGGAGGGTTCGGTTTGGTTAAGTTTTACGTAATGTGGCGAGGCCTTTTTGTCTGCCCTTGGCTAAGCGCAGGGGTCCGCTTGAAGAGGCTCAAACATTACCAGACCCTCCCGAACATCTTTGCCGGCTTTGGTAGAAAGTTACTTTCAAAGCCTCGCGCGTTGCCTGCGACCTTTGATCGAGCGAGCGCGCGCGATCGCGAGACGATCGTTGTTTGCTCCAGCCAGCAGACACCGGGCAGGGCACCTTGGCAATGTGGATTGAACTGGAATTGGTTGGAGTTGCCTAAGTAAACACGCTCCCTTTCGCTGGCAGCTCTCGGTTTGTTGCTTATAGTTTCCTAGAAATGTTTGTGACAAGTTTGTGTAATGATTTCTTGGAGATTTGTTTATGCTTCTGTACGCAATAGTCAACGCTAATGGTGCTTAAGGGTTTGTCCAAGTAATTGTTTGATTTTACACTATTTGAGCAAGGCGTAGAACCGGCAAATGCTCAGCTAACAACTTATCATGTGTCAACAACTGATAATGAGGTCCCAAAATTCGTTTGATTTAAAAAATAAACACCAATAAACGTTGTTTGCTTTGTATATTACCAGAAGATTGAACCTTAGATCAAGATCAGACGTTCGTTCTAGGCAAATTTTCGCACCATCACTCTTTGGAAAAGACATCTGCTCGATTCGAGCCTTTCAAAACGGAGGGTTTTGTTGATTAATGGCTCTAACAAGAGATAGAGAGGAAGCATTCAGCCTTTCTAATGCCATTCTACTTCAGGAAATTGGAATGGGTTCTGCCCACACATCTTGGTTGCATTAAGCAGAAAATCGTTCTTTGTTCTTGTAGAGGAGCTGGGAGTTAGCAAACAATTTCAAAAGCTCCGAAATGTACCATAAAGCAATTCTAATGGTTGACCAAACCCAACGAAACCTTCAACCGCTTCGATTGGGTGGGTAACACCACCACAAAGGTAGACCGCGCATAGGAGGTCATTGTGCCCCTTGTGTGGTGCTAATGCGATACCGAATTCGGCTGACCTTCCTGCTCTGCGTGTGGATTTGTTGTGTGGGCGCTGAGCCGCACCAAACCGGTAGCGAACTGCTGGTGTATTTTGCCGTAACTTCGTAGGTAGGGTTCAGGATAGCCACAAGGTGTGAGTGTTTCGCTTTGCTCTGATCTGTTGGGTAAAAATTTGTTTGCAAATTGAATCAATTCCCCAAGATGTGATGCCCAAATCATTTGGTTCAATGTCAGCATGGTGGTGGGGTTCGTTGTGGCGCAGTTACATGCGTCGTTCGATCACAACACTGCTCGACATCTTTCACACACAGCATCGGGGCAATCACACGATCACGATCGACGCCGATTTGTAATCTCTCTTTCGTAGGCAAACCTCCAATAACACTTGATCGTTGCTGCTGATTGCTGCTGATGTAACAATGTGTCGTTTTTTTCGTGCACGACACCAGACACAGATAGCGGGCCTGGAAGTCACGTCAAGGTGTATGCCAGGGCCACACGATGCTCCAGTCCGCTTTGCATGCTGCTTGATCGTGCACCGCACTCACACACACACTCCGTGTGAGGTGGAATGTCACGCAAGGTCAGAAACGGTTGAAAGATCCTGCTACTGCTGCTGCTGGTGGTGGTTGTGCGGGTGTGCACTCTTGAGGTTTCGTAGAATCTGTACGAGAGGTGCATGGAATTTGATTAAGCGATAGACGACGCTCTACTTTGCTTGGAGTTTGTATTCTTTGAAGTCATCGTGAGGATGCTCTTTTTATAGCTTAGAGCACTCCAGACAACCATAAGTTGTGCCACTGACAAGTGGGTGACAGTTCCGTCATCAATCAAACGGGGGGAATGCGGCCTCCGTCACACTATGCGGGGGCAGTCCTGACTCTTATCGTACATACAGAAGGAGAGAGCGCCAGCGTCTTATCAGTGGCCAGTTGTGCGTGTGGATGACTTGGGTTATTTTTTGTGCGGACTTATTGCGCCTTTGTGTGTGCTGGGCTGGAGGGAAATGAGGTGATAACAAATCCCGAACAGTGACGTAACGTTGATCTGGTTCGCGGGTTTCAATTGATTCGATTAGCGAGTGGTCTGGCCAGTTCGAAATCAGCTCATGAGCGGAGAGGATGTAGTGGCTTCTTCGGTTTTACCAGTTCGTCGTCTCGTAATGAATTAGTCGTCCGTTGTGCGTTCTTGCTGTGTTTTTTAGTGTGTGTGCTTTCCTAACCCAAGCGTCTCTTCGCTCTATCCGTTTCAGTGAGCGTACTTACGACCCCGGTGCGGTGTTCCTCCCTGAGCTTGACTCGAATTAATAAGACTGTTTGACTGCCGAAGCACAGAACCCCCAGCAAGGCATAAGGGGCCGTTTTCAGTGTGTGTGTGTGTGTTTGTTAGTGGTTCTTTGTTTGCAATTCTATTTGCAAACCGTGCGGCCAATGTGCGGCGTGTTTCAATCGGCATTCAGAGTCCGGTGATTACCCCGCCGTGTTGTTGATCCCCGAGCTCCGTTATTATGCTCCAAACCAAAGACCACAGTGTGTATATGTGTGTGCGTGCGAATGGGCACCCGTTTTTTTCTAATGGCCGATATGAAGTGTGAGTGAGTGTACGCGGTGCGAAATCATCAACTGTGTATCAAAGCAAAAGAATAGCGCTTTCGGTGGTAACTTGGTGAAGCGTTCCACAAGCGCTCCGTATCTGCAGTAACGCTTCGACGGCCCACAGTATGGCCTACCTTTCCGATGTAGATCTTGCAACGCTACACCAGTCACGCCTCGAGGAGCGCGTACAGTATCGGCTGTCGGCGCTGTGGACGCACGGAGCGGAATCGGGCCGGGATTATCAGCGATCGTTACCAGCAGTGTCATCATCCGCGTCATCGTCGAGCACGTCATTAACAATGTTTGGTGATCGTGAAGCGGCAAAGCTTAGGGCCGTTAAGGTCCCAACCACGACCACTACAGGCAGCAGCAGTAGCAACGGCACTGTGAACGGTGCGAAGCACCCGAGTGCTAGTGATATAGTGAACAATAACGTGGCGGAGCGGTGTCTACTAGAACCGATCGGACCTACCTTGGGCAGATCGGTCCCCAAGGCTTCGATGGAACGACCGTACCATCAGCAGCAGCAGCTGCAGCAGCAATACAACTTTAGCGGTCATGTGATACGTCCTAGGATTAGAAGTAGTAACAGCATGTCCAGCAGCAGCTCGACTGCATCCAACTATCATCATCATCACCAGCAGCCGCATCATCACGCAAGCAGTAGCGGAGGAGGCAAACACGTGGAATGGAGCGATGACGACCATCTGCACGACGACGGCTACTTCTCGTCCGACACACGCCGAAGAAGGTCCGGCACATGGCCGTAAGTGGAGTTGCGCAGTAAACACACAGCTTAGCCCTTACTTATACGCCCCGTTGAAAACGTTGTTGTTGAGGTTGAGGTGTGGGAGCTTTATTTAGATCCGGATCAGGAAGATCACTGTACGAAACTGATCAATAGCGATATCTTGATGTTTTGGGCACCTTCTGCAGGAAGTCATGCCGGGTCAACCTTATCAACGCCAATAGTCAACTTCAATCGAACCGTTGTTGATGCGATTGGATCACACTTTTGCCCCGAATAACCTCCCCCCCCCCCCCCCCCCCCCGCTTGCAAATAGATTAATTCCAGTTCAGGCAAGGGTCGGTATCGAAAGGGTTCGGAAGCTTCCCGGACGTGTCGGGCCTATGTTTGCTTTTTTACCCAGCAGCTGTTGTGGTGGTGGGAAGGTTCCTTTGGACTAGATGTCACCGGGAACTTCTGGAAGCTTAAAACAAAGAAGCGAAACGACGATAATGACATGGATGGACACTCTGGGGTTGGCGCCAATGTGCACCCGTTGTGACGTCCGCACCGAACGGCGGGGGTTAGTTGCGAACGGTTTATCGTACCGATAAGGTTGTGACGGCATGTTGTACTCTGTTTAAGTGCCTTTTACTACCCCATTGAGGTGAGTGCGTTCGCTTTGGGGAATGTTTTGGGATCAGGCAAGTGAAGTGGATTTTCTATAACTTTGGGAATAATCAGAATTTTGAATCAGTTTTGATCGCTCGATGAGTCAGCGATAGAAAAGATCTCGCTTAGATGTTGGAATTTCCGGGATTCCCTATTTGCAAACCTGTTTCTGAAAAGTGATCTTCTAGCCAGACAATGAACAGACAGTTTTCGCATAAAGTTATCAGTGCGAAATCTTATCTTCTATCTTATGTATTGTCTTTGGGAATTGCTGAATGTTTTAAAAGTACAAATAGTTGTGCCCAGCAGTACGTTGTCGATAGTTCTGTTTGGTCAGCGTGTAGAGAGGTAGAGTAGCCGTTGTACGTCTACTAATTCTGAAGTCATCGTTGCTGCAAGTGACGGGCATGACTTGACACATTCATCAGTGTGTGTGCATTCGATTTTTTCGTCTAAAGTGGATTGTTTCTAAATCGAACTGTGATGGATTGTGTAGTTTGCGCGCTCTGGAATGAGTGATGGACACAGCTAGTTAATTATTAGTTGAAAACGTACTAATTGTACATGCATTTGCACGACAATTTCTCACTGCACGAAACGTGAGGATTTATTAATTAAGTGCATGGCTCGTCAAACTCTGGTGTCAGGTGTTTGTGTGTGTGTGTGTGTGAAGTATCATTGCATGTTAAAATAAGGGGAAAGGGAATTGTGTTTATCGACGAGAAGCCTCGCTCGTTCTTGTCAGCCTGTATTTCAAGGTGGCTGCCCAACCAGCGTGAACTTCTTGTGCGCAAAAAGGTGCGCAACGAAAAGCAAGCAAAAAAAAGGGAAAGTCTGTCCCTCCCAGTGGTTCGTGTGTGTGTGTGTCTGGGCAGAGGTTCGGCCTCAATCCGTTCGGTTGGACGCGCCACTACGACAAGTTTAATGTTTCGGTTGCCTTTTCAATGTGTACACAAAGTACAGGGAGAGTTATATGAAACACTATTTTTATATTATAACATTATTGTTACAATGTATTATTATTTCCCTTTTTACTATTTTTAGCTTAAATTGATGGTCATATATTTTTGTGCCATTATTTTATTAGTTTTACCCGCTTTGATAGAACCACCCTGTAGTCGGCGCCGGTTTGAGGGGCACTACAGCATCTTTTCGGTGTCCGGTCGTCCCTGACAGTGCGATCTTGTGAAGTGTGTCCCCAGGCTGAGATGGAAGTGGGGACGATTAAATTATGTCCGATCGATCCGGTCGGGCGGACGCCGAACACGCGCAGACACACAGACACACGTTTACCGTCATTTTAACCTGCTTCTTCTGCGCCTGCCCTCCGTTCGGGGCCCAGTGCTTCCCAGACGGCTCGACGCACTGTCTGGCACTGTGTGTTGGAAGAGAGAGAAACACCCACGACTTATTTTACACAAGTCACTTGAACGGTTATGGACATTTAGGGGTTTAAAGTCTATTCGAACATAACGAGCCCTTCATTTGTATTGGTGATAAATCGTTTGAGTGTTTGAGTAATATTTTATTTTTACCAATTTGTGACATATGACACATCGGATCGGATGAGATGGCAAAAATCTAACAAACAACTTAGTATCGCACACCTGACACCTGGAAAGGCAGTCGCAGCATCAACGCAGGGCCGCACGATCACACTGTGCCTGTGCGTTTGTGTGTGCACGCGATCGTGCAGCCCATATCTCTGTGTGTGTTGGTGTGACCGTGTGTACTGATTACTTCGGACTCGGTCTCGGGCTGGGTTTTGATCCTTCGATCCGCGCGCGATCGCTCGGTATCCGACCGTGCGCATGTGCGATCGTGCGTCAGTAGTCGCGCGAGGAGACACGCGAGTTGTGGTGTGTCCAGCAGATGCCGTGTGTATGCATGTGGCGTTCGCTTCTTAGTGCATAGCAGGCAGGCAGACAGGCAGGGAGGGTGTGTTAGTGTGTGTGTGTGTGTGTGTTTCATTTAGAGTTTCGATTCGGTGCGATAGGATATTTGGGGTGTCTGCTCTTTTAAGGTGTTTGTTACGTTTTACGGTTCATTACAGTGGACTTGAAGCACAACAAGAATTGTGAAATACAAGTTATAGTTGATCATCTATTCACGGCGTGCGGTAGTGCTGCTGCAGTGCAATAGCAAAAAGAAGGCCCTTTTGCTAACCCAGAATAAACGATGGCCGAAATGCACGAAAACGATGATTTTATGGCCGATCTGGTGCGGTTCAATCATCACCCGTCGGCGCATCATCACCATCACCAGAATCACCACAATCACCTTCACCATATGTTTGGTAGTAGCGGTCATCAGCAGCAGCAGCAAAACAACCATCGCCACCACCAGAGTAATGGTGCGGGCGGTGGCTACTCCCCGTCGGCCGAGGACGATATTCCAGCGGATGAAGATCAGCTGCTCCTGTGGCGCCCGAAGAGGTCAGTTTGGTTCCGTGAACGGGAACCACCGTACGCGGTACAGAGATGGAGGAGCGTTCAAGGATGCTTCACGCTGCCTTCCCCGAGCTCCTCTCCGTGTGCTGTGAGAATATGCCTTTTTTGGACATTTTTCTGCGATCGAAGGCACCAGACAAGGTGGCAAGTGGATTGTCGAGCCGTGTCAGCTATTACGTCAAGCGTTCTGAGCGTGGTGGAATTTGCTTTCTGAACGCTGGGTGTTACAAGGCTATGACGCAAAAGTGTGCGCACACTGGAGAACCGTGTCCTAAGCGGCTGAAAGGGGAAAGGGAGAAAAAAATCACGCCAAACGTCGCCGTTCGTTGACGTTAAGTCTTTAAGCGGGGGCTCGCTGGAAGGGCGCTGAAACGGATTGAGAGGTTGTGTTTTTTCTCCAATGATTTCGCTCCGTCTTTCAACGACGAGGGGCGCGCGTTAGGGACAGGGCAGGACAACCGTTTGGCCAGATGGTCTCTCATGGGTTCTGTTTCCTTTTTGTTTTTTTTTTTTCTGTGAGCGGAACGATCGAACTGGAAAAGAAGCCCCGCTTGATGATGAGACGTTCGCGAGATCATCGCGCACGGCTGAGAAGATTGCGAGAAAAGAGACGGCGAAAGAGAAAAAAACGCACTTGAAGCAAAGGGTGAGACTGGAAGACGGAGGGAGGGCGCAAAACTTGTCCGCCCTGACAATTTCACTAATCGTTTCGATTGGGGGTAAAATAATGACCCCACCGGCTCTCCGAAGGTGGCACAGTCTCCTCGACTCGGCTGTGGCTGTTTGCCCATGTGGGTGCACTCTCTTGTGGCTCGGTGGGGGAAGCTGTAAGGTTGCTGGCAGTGGAAAGGAAACCGCGAGGGGGATGTTGAGCTGTGCGCCTGCGGGGAGATTGTCGCTGGTCAGGGTTGCTTTTTTTATATTTAAAACGATAAGCGTAACAAACAATAATAATTAAGTTCAATTAATGTTTCGCTGATTTAATTTCTCGCTCCACTTTGCGTTACTCAATTACAGGAGAATGAATTGAATTTTTGTCCATTAATTAATTACAACAGTGCATGATTATGATGTTTAAGAGACATATTTATAATAATTATGTCTTTTTTGCTCTGTTGTTGCCGTTGATTTGTTGAGGTTTATTATTGCACACTTGACATGTTTTGTATATCAACTCGTTATGTGCGCCAACAGTTCTCAGTGAATGCATCAACACTGCAATCGCCTGGCCCGTGTTCGTGTGTTCTTGAACGGCGTTTAGGTGTGTGGCCTGTAACAAAGTAACTAAGGAAGTAAACAGTAACGGGTTAAGCAGGAGGAAATGAGCAAGGCTGATGTATGTTGGTGTTGCTTTGGCGAACCGATCGATAAGACATCGCATGGGTGGAACGTAGATTAAGTTTCCTATAACTCTTTGTCTGTCTGAGCATCTGATTGTGCATCATTTTCTGGTCGTTGATTTCATTTGCAACAAAGCGCAACGGACGTTTTAAAATTTAAACATTTTATTCTTTGTTCTCTTAAATTGTTTTATACATAAGCACATCACCAAAACAAAACCCCCGCCTGAAAGTATGCAATCGTCTTACATCTCACAAATTCTGTCTTTTCAGGCGCACGCGAAGTTTGAATGCACCGTCCCCGTTTCAACAATTTGGACCATGCGGTCGGATCATGAAAAACTCGGCGATGGTGATGTGAGTAATCAATCCCTCCTTATTCAAAGGTTATCTGCTTACTGACATGTTTCTTTCGCCCCCTCCCTAAATTGCAGGCAAATACAGGACCCAGCGAGCCAGCGGTTAACGTGGTACAAGCCGCCGCTCGCCGTGCTGGTGATTAAGAAGGTGCGCGACTCGAAGGTGCTGCAGCCGTTCGTGCAGCTGGTCGAGTGGCTGATTCACGAGAAGCACATGGTCGTGTGGGTGGAGGCGGCCATCCTCGACGATGCGCTGCTGACGGGCGACAAGCGCTTCACGAAGCTGCAGGACAAGCTGATCACGTTCAAGGACGGGCGGGACGATCTGACCGACAAGATCGATTTCATCATCTGTCTCGGCGGCGACGGGACGCTGCTGTACGCGTCGCTGCTGTTCCAGAAGTCCGTCCCGCCGGTCATGGCATTCCATCTCGGGTCGCTCGGCTTCCTCACCCCGTTCCAGTTCGACAACTTCCAGGAGCAGGTGACGAACGTGCTGGAGGGGCACGCGGCCCTCACGCTGCGCAGCCGGCTGCGGTGTATCATCGTGCGCAAGGACAAGACGGAGCAGGAAATCTCCACCTTTAAATCGTCTCAGGATCCGTCGACGAACATACTGGTAGGTGTGAAATAGCGAATGGTCGTTTTTGGCTTTCTTTAAACGAAAAAAAAAATAAACTAATTTGTTTCTTTTTTTCTGTCCTCTTTCAGGTGTTAAATGAAGTGGTCATAGATCGGGGCCTGTCGTCTTATTTGAGCAACATCGACCTGTTTCTGGACGGCAAGCACATCACCTCGGTGCAGGGCGACGGGCTGATCGTGTCGACGCCGACCGGCAGTACGGCCTATTCCGCTGCCGCCGGTGCCTCGATGATACATCCGTCAGTGCCCGCCATACTGGTGACGCCGATCTGTCCGCATTCGCTCAGCTTCCGGCCCATCGTACTGCCAGCGGGTGTGGAGCTAAAGGTGTGTTAAGTGTACCAATGTTTTTAAGGGCCATTTTCCCCTATCTAATTGATTTATTCTCTCTTTCTCGCTTAGATTGCAATCTCACCGGACAGCAGAAACAGCTCTTGGGTGTCGTTTGATGGTCGAAATCGTCAGGAGCTACTGCACGGTGACAGGTAAGCGCGTTCTGCATGACACTGTCTCCAAGTTGCGCCCCGTTTCATTAAGTCCTTTATTTTCTATTTTCCATTGTAGCCTTCACGTCACCACCTCGATCTACCCGGTGCCAAGCATATGCGCTCAGGATCAGATTGCCGATTGGTTCGACTCGCTCGCCGAATGTCTGCACTGGAACGTGCGCAAGCGGCAGAAGTGTCTGGACGAGCTGTCCGACCTGACCGGTTCCGGCACGGAAGACAGCGCCATCGACGACATCGTGCGCGGTATCGAGAACCTCGAAAACTAAAGCATTGTCCGTGGAAACGGTCTAAAGCAGCGGGCGAACAAAAGCGCAGCTGTTTAGGGGGGAGACAACTCCGTACTCTGCGACTAACCAATTTGTCGGACGGAATGAAGAAAGGCGTACAAAGTGATCCGAACATAATAAGCAATCGAAAGTAGCGAACCAGGCAGCCAGGTATGTGTGTGTGTGTGTTTGTAGCTCCTTCATGTATTAAGGAGGGCAGGTAGCAAGGAAACAGGAACGTCATCGCAGATCTCATGCAGTGATGTAGAAATGCGTGTGGTAGTAGGGGTCGACTATTGTTTGTTTTTATGTTGATTTTTCGTATGGACAGCTTTGAGGACTTCAAAGCTGTATGTTAGTGAGTATGCAATAACATAACAAGTGTGTGTGTGCTTGTGGTTTTAGTGAAGGAGATTGAATCTTTCGCAATAGACAGCGCCGTAATGTTGTTGTAAGGTGTGTCTACATGTGTAAATGTTGGCTTGTCTGCAGAATTGATTAGATTTTTTTCTTTTTTTATTTAACAAAGGTTTGTGTTTCACACCGTTGCGTGTTCACTGTTTGGGAAAAGCGAGGGATATTCGTAGTGTTGGCCAGAGGGAAAATGGCGCTCTAGATGGTGCGGAAAGCGTAGCCTCCAGTTTGTTTAGTGTCGGTGTTTTTTTTTGTTCTGTTAAGTTTTGTGATGCTCTCAAGGAGAGCGCAACCGAAGGCAACATGCTTCAACAATAGTGTTTAAGAGGGAAGTTATTTGAAGTAAAGCAGCGCTGTGTTTTTAAAAAAACCACATGCAAATCAATAGCAAATGGAAAATTTAATCAAAATCAGAAGAAAATCGTCCTTGAAACCAGCTCAATCCGTCAATCGCTGTCCGCTCTGTCTGTTGCAAAGGCACAAATAGGAAGCAGTTACCGTTGTTCACACAACAGACGGAGCGGACAGAGAGGATATACAAGCAAAATAAGGCCGGGAAGGTATAGTGATGCTGGTTAAAGGAGAAAAAAGAAGAAGAAAAAAACAATGTTTTGTAGTGATAAACCAAATTTTAATGAAACTGCAACAGGCTTCAGTTCTCGTTTTGTTTGACCGTACTTTCGTTTCCAGCGTAGGAGGACCGGAATGGGATAGACGTAGATATTATTATGGATGGCAGTGTTTCGTGATTAATGGCAAATAGAACAGGGGAGGGGGCATGGTAATAAATAGCAAAAAAATAGGGAACTAAACTACCAGACAAGTGGGCAAAGTGTGTGTGTGTGTGTATGTGTGCTGTATACAACAGTGTAACATTGCCGAGGTTCGCAGCAAGCAAGCAAATGTAAGATTCGATCAAGGAGCGCTACTGGATAGTGGGAAGGGAGGGGGGGGGATTAAGCGTGGAATAAAATTCGTGCTGATCCCTAGAGGAAATTTATATAAAACCGTGTGGATGTAGAGAAAAAAAGACAAAAAAAGTGAACAGAAGGAAAAATATATAAGTATACTATTTAATAAACGCGAATATAAGGTGTATTATCGCGAAAAGTGCGTAGAATAAATCCGAACAGGCAGAGATAAATAATACGATACGAAGTTAAGGCCTTATAGTGGTTAATGGAGCTTCTCATTATAATAGCATTTTTAAAAGCGTCGTTAAACCATTCCAGACCTACTCTTGTCATGATTGTTCGATGAATTTCGTGAATGATGTTATTCAATTTTAATTTCAATTGTTTGATCCAATTCCACGCGAAACAGAAACGTTTGACGCATTTTCACTACAAAACACGGGTTACGGGGGTACGTTTACTGTTGTTCTCGTCCTTCTCCATTTTATGCTAAGCACGTTTTTATACTCGCCGCGAGGGTCAGTAATTGAATAAACAATTGCTTGCATTATTCACCCCCCCCGCTTGCTGATGCTTGTGCTTGATTTTGTGGCTTTCTCGTACGTGGAAAGGATGAAATGTGGACACACTGCGCCACTGTTAACTGAAAGGGGAAACGGTTGCGAGAAAAAGTGTGCACCACGAGGGTTTCATTTTATGGCAAAAGCTCAGGTATTTTTGCATGCTAAAATCGAAACCAAATCGAAAAGGTTTGATGAAGGCGTTTTTGTTTTGTTTTGCCGTAATCATTCGCTTCTCTGGTTTGACGCGTTTGAGGCGTTGATACGCACGACCGACCTACCACCCTCAGCCTCAGCCCGGAATGATGCGTACAGGTTTTCGTCGAATGACGTCACAGCGTTTATGTTAGCCGCTAGTACGTTTACCGGGCTGCGTGTCTGCGTGTCGAAATTGTCCTTTTATCTTACGGTTGTATTGGTGACATTGCGGGGGGGTTCACATCTGCTAAGAAAAAGGAGGCTTGCCGTTGTACAGCAGGATCCTGCGTTGACGCTTTCGAACCATTGGATAGAATGAGATGGAAGGTTCAGGAATACCACCCCAGAACCGCACTCAAAACAATACAAAGAGAGATGCGTAATAACCCATACAGACACACACACACACATGGACATATCAGAACGGAAGCTGTGTGTGGGGAAAGCTTTTATCTCTCTCCCTTTCGCAGCATCGTTGCGTAGTGTGGCATGTGGTTTTGGTCGGGCGAGAAAAACGTCTACACCGGCAACACCGGTTGCACCGGGCGGGATGAAAATCGATGAAGGGAGCAAGGGCTTTACTGCTCGATTTTTCCCACGCTCTGTTCACCTGCCTGGGATGCTGCGGGGAAATTGTTGGCAGCCGTGTGTTTTCCTACCTGCTGCCCTTTTCCCATACCTGTGCGTGTGAGTGATGAGCTTTACATGGCGGCACGCGTTAAGCTGCGGATGATAATGCGGACATTTCATTTGGCATTGGCATGTTACATCGGATATCACCAGGGCTTTGCATTCTCGTAGACTTTGTGTTGAGCTGCTGTTTTCCACCAGAAAAAAAACTTGCCCCACAATCGTTCTTCGTGTACGAGAAGGTGGAGCAAGGGACAAAACTTTCGAGTACTTTAATTGAAATAATTTGATTAGGCTCACTCGCCGTAGCGTCGATCCCCAAAAGCCTCCGAGGGACCCGAGGACAGCAAGGCATATCTTTCGGCCGTCAGCATGCAGAACAGCGTAACGACTCACTTCGGCACAAGTTGTAAAGCTTTAATTAGATTTTTCCGTTTTATGTTCCCGTCTCCTGTCGGTTGCGGAGCACAAATTGCGCCGTTAATTGTATTAATGAGTTTTTTTGTGCCTTCACTGATGTTTTGGTATTGTAAAGCGCAGAAAGTTGTTTTGCGAGCGATTCGGATTGTTGTTTTGTTAGAAAGTGTGTAGAAAGTTAGAGAGCTTCGGTTGATAGTTTAATAAAACGCCCCAAAAGCAAGATGCGTTCGAGCAGTAGTCGAGCAGTGCTTCTACTAAGCGCCTAAAGGTATGCAACTGAGTGTTGATGTGTGTTTTGTTACAGCAATGCTCAAACGTACAATTGAAATTCAATTTATTTGCAACCTAATTGTAGAGTGCTGAAACTAGTCCCAAAGGAACGTGGTGGGGGGGACTTAAATTAACTAAAAAAACAGCTGACCTACTGGTAAATAATTAATTGATGTGCTGAAATTGAACACCGAAACAAAAGCAAGAAGAAAAACCAAACCTAATTGCCCTTACGATCCAATATCCAATCTTCACGTCATTAGCACAGCCTGCCGGAGGGACGGGATTACGATTAGAGGGGGGGTTTTGCATTGTATAAAACTGTCCCCTATTTTCTAATTTCCCTTCCCAGCACAAGTGCTTTCGGGTGGAAAGCCAACTGAAAGGTTTCGAAATTTCTGTCGCACTACTACCGAGGCTTGGGCTTGAGTTTTTGTCTTGCATGTGGCTCCCAAGCTGTGAATGTCACGCGGAGACACGTACGAATGAAGCCAAACGTAGACGCAAACGGGATTTGTTGGAGGAGTAGAGGTGTTGCGTTGGATTTTGCGAGCCCTCTACTGACGTCACAGTGGTCGCATCTGGTCTGCAGCATCTGTGGTTTGCTTTCGAGCCTTCCCCGGGGCAGCACACTTCTGAATGCATCCGTAGTGCAATGCAGATGACGTTGTGTCGCTGTGTGTGAGAGTATGTATCTGTGCTGGATTATGGCAGATTTGTACACCTTGTTGGGAGTGTATTTTGTGAACAATATTAAAACTAAGCAATCGAGGGAAAGAAAAATGGTTAGGCTTAGTAATAAAATGCCCCATTCAAGACTGGAGTGTGTTTGACTGATCAGGAATGAAGTACACAGCCTACAAGTGCCCTGCAAACTGGCACCGATGTGTGCTCGAGTGAGCAGGTGCGAAGGTGATGCAGATAATATTTCATGGCAAAATCGACTTCTGCAGATGGAGCGCAACACACGCGCCTCTTTGGGGTTGACCGGGGTTCGGGCTTTGCAGATTGTCGATTTTGGTGCAATCCGAAGGACGAAACGGTTTAATGCTGACGAGAGTTGGGTCGGCTTTTGACTTTATGGAGCGTTTTTTTTTAAAGGGGGGATGAAATCAACGTATTTTATGCAATCGTTACACATCAAACGTAGGGTAGACGTTAGGGTTGACAAAACAAAACTTGGGAAAGCCGTTTGTTCCTTAACGTTTTGTTGCGTATTTCATGTCAATTAATTGGCCGTGCAGCCATAATTAGAGGGCTTTTTTGTGGCGCAAGAAGCGTGTGAGAATGCTTGAGCCGTGGGGCTTATTGTTGAGTTTTTAAGCCAACGGAACGATACGGAATGTTTGCATTGCCCTAATTAGCCGCATACTTGCGCGCGTGAAGTGCAGAAACGTATTGCAGCAGCATGAGTGGAGTTTTTCGCTTGTAGGGGTACCATAATCGTAACGATTTAATTATCTTTGAACTTTCTGTAATGTTTTATACACAATTGAACTATTTTTTGAATATTTTAGTGGAAAATAAAACATGCAAAATTAATCTCTGCGCCTCCATGCCAGGAAATGTGAGCTACTAGGCGCCTCCATGTGGTTAAAAATATATTTTCTAAAATTATTAAATATAAGCATAGGATTTCATTACAGTAAAATTGATCCATAGTGCCAGTAATAAGGTTCAACGAAAGGCTACTTTCGAAGTAATTCGAGTTAGAAAATAGACCAGAATCATTGATTGACAACCCGAAACGGCACAGCGCTCTCGGAGTCAGTGGACCCGAAGCCGGCCCTCATCATTGTTGCATTAAATTATGTAGCAATTGAATCGGAAGAACTACTGCTTCTCAGCAGCATCCAGTAAAACGGAGAGACCGAGGGTCGTTATAAAAAAAAACGAGCTTAACGAGCACTACACGGGAGGGGGGCAGCCCTGTTTACCGGCAGCTCTTCCTTTCGCAACACATTCTCCCGCAGAGAAGCAACAACGTGGAAAGCAATGCAGCCCCTTGCAGCGCGGGGCACAATTAGGAGCGGAAGAAGGGCAGGACGTACAACAGGCACTATTTTTAGAACACTCGTTACTCGGGGCGCAGACGGTGTATGCTGTGCTGTGGGCCCGTCCGTTCTCGTCACTCAGCTCCCCTGCCGCTCGTGCACGGGGACGAATGAAAGTTGGACATCATCAGCTCCGTTGCGCAAAATTTAGACATTCATTTATCTTCTGGCCATCTGAGTTTTGTGATGGGTTTTATGAAATTGGAAGTGACGGGGTAGGGGAGCGGGGAAGCATTTCATAGAAATGGCAGCGGGAAATGAAAGAGTTATTTGCAGCTTTTCCAGCTTGATATCTTCATTCGGTGAAGCATTTTGCGTTGTTTTATCATTAATCAGGGCAGTTTGAAATTTCATAAAAAAACTCCTTTTTTCTGCAAGGAATGAAATGGTGTGCTCTCTGTTTTATTATCCTGCACCGTATTTCCATACACGAATGTGTTAAAGATAGCGACATTGTCACGTGTAAGCGAAAATTGTGCTCAAACAACGATGTGAACGATAATAAGCGGCGAGTTTTTTTTCTGCTTTCAGCCCACTTTCTCAATCGCAATTAGAGCATCGGCCATCGTGAGCCGAGCCGTGCTTTCACAAATCATATCGCTGCACACTTAATGTACTTGGATGGAGCGGAGCCACTGCCGGGAAGCTCTGTACCGTGTTTTGCTGACGTCACAAGTTTGTTTTCTGCAGCGCTTTGCGGCGTACTGCTTCTGCTTTCGTTTGTTCATTATTATTCCTACCCGCGCTGCCACACGCAGCATAATTTTATTCCGTGACGTGCCCTATCATAACAGGCCCAGGTAAGCATGGGAGAGTGAAAAAGGAATGGATGGATGGAAAAAGAAGGTTAGAAGTTTATTTTAAAGCCATTCTTTTTGTGTTGAAAAATATTAGATTAATACAAATTATTCAGCATAAATTTGTAAGGAAATGTGTAAGGAGTTTCATAAAAAACTCATAAATCATTAAAAGCACGTTAAATGAATGGCTTTCAGGATAGCATAAACCATAAGTAGTAGCATAATTAGCAACAAATCTCCGGTAGATATTTCCACGAAAAACTACTTTGCCTCCCAAATTCTATCTCTTTTTCCCACACACACACACACACACACACATACACCCTAGCGTACACACTCATAGCAACCACTGTCGTCATAGTTATCATGTGAGCATGCCGAAAAAACAGCAATTTTCCCACCCATTCCCCCAACCGCCATCGCCTCCGCGCTCAATCACGTGGCGGCCGTATTGTATTTTCGCACACAGCGTGTTTCGCTCTTTGTTTCGCGCTGGTGTGTTGGTGGGTTTTGCACGTATTTGTGTGTGTGTGTGGTACATGTTATTGCAAGGGATTAGGGCAGTGTGTGGCGGCGTTCTTTAAGATCCGTGCTACTATGAGATAGTGTGAGAGAGAGAGAGAGAGAGAGAGAGAGTGAGAACCTTTCCGGAAAAAGTCTAGTACTGCACACTCGCTCTCTGAGTTACTGGGGCGGTTAGAAAGAGAAATAGAACGGCTTTTCCTCCTTGTGGTGCAGATATTGCAGGATTATCCTGCTGTTGCGATTCTCCGTTGAGGGAAAACTACCAAACAAAACCCCCCGTGAGTTACTATTACTGAGAGCTCTATTCGACGTCACTGTGCCCTCAGTGTTGCAATGTGAAAGCTCTCCGCGTTTGAAGAGAGCTTAGGGAAGCTTTTCCGCCCAACTCTGAGTCTGAAGCGACGAACTCCCCAACGAGGCAGAACCATCGGGAGCAAATACCGGATGAGAGCTGGTGAGCACCCTGTTAAAACAATGCTGCTCTTTCTCTCTCTCTCTCAAACGATGCCTCCTAGTTGCGGAGTGATGCCTGCGAGCTGGAAGTGTTTTGACCGTGGTCACAGTTTACGCAGTGTGTTCCCTCGGTGAGGATCATCATCGGTGTCAATTTAGGCTTCCGCCCGTACACTGGTCACATAATAGTTTCTGCAACTGCGGCTGCGGATCCGCTTCCCCCTGCTGGCTGTGGGCTGCATTCTTCGTCTCCCTCCTTTCTACCCTCCGTACGCGTAAGAATTGATTGTTATTTGCTGAGTGAAAGCGAAAAAAACAAGCAAACAGATAAACAACAGACAACACCAAAAACACACACAACAGTCGTAACAAAAGTCCCCCCGAAGCCGGACCTGATGCCCGGGGATTCGCAAAACATGTGTGTGAGTGTGTGCAAAAAAGCTTCCCCCCAGTGTGTGTGTGTGTGTGTGTGTATACATGTGCGAATTAGTTGCTGTGGCTCGATGAAGCGTCGACGGTAGCTAATGTTGTCGACTGCAGTGATGTTGGGCAGTGGGCCAGAGCCCAACCCAGACCGCTTAGCGTGGGAAAAACGGGATGAAAATCTCCTCCTGGCAATGGTCAGGGGAGCTACAACTCAACGGTGTAGGATTGTAGCACTCGGCAAGTGATAAAACCGACTGCTGCTGGATGCTGTGTAGCGTGCCTGCGCTAAACTGTTCCCAAAGCGCCTAAATGTAGGCAATTCGTTTGTTGGAAGGTAACGCTACAGGAAGGACAAACACACACGCGCGTACTTGTGGATGGAGGAGGATTGCTTCATGGAGGAGGATTGCGTGCTGTTGTTTAGTGTTCACGTTTTGACGGATGAGCGGAAATAAATCCCCGCACCCCGCTTCAACGTGTGTACGTTTGGCTCTATCAACGAGCGCAATCGTAGCGCCGTACCACGCGCCCCGTTCGAAGGTCGTTCGAAGGAAAGCAAAAATGGAAGCTGCGCTGGAAGCACAGTTTACTACTTACTCGCACACACGGACAGACAGTTGCTGAGTGAAATTATTCTCGGAACTTACCAGTACCAGCACTCCCACCCTCCCTTCCAGGAATTCCAGGCAGAGCGTGCGTACGCTTCGATCGCGTACACAAGTTGATTGCGACGGTAAAACGGTTTCGTTGTCAAAAGAAAAATCAAACACACCTAAAACGATAGAAACGATTCCACCGATTGTCGATGTCTGTGGAGCCGTGTTATTCCTCGAGGCGTTCTTTCCACCACCGTCGGCTCGGAAGCTGCTAGGTCCAGCGATGTTTTTGTTCTGCAACAATGGCCGTTGCGAAGACAATCGTCCGCCGTCCGCCGTATCCTTGAAAGCTGTGGTCCCATTTTTTCGGTGTGTGCCTGTGTGTGTGTGTATGTGTCTCTTCGTTATGCTCGCTTGCTGTGTGATTCAAGCGTGCGAACGGGAAATGGAAGGAAAAAGCCGTTCCGTTCTTGGTAAGCTCCTTCACGCGCCTACAGTGAGCAGCCTCCAGGCGTAGTGTCCTTGTACTTGAGCTGAAGGTTTTTGTGTGTGTGTGTGTGTGTGCTCGTTTTTCTGCAAATCATAAACGCACATCCCTTCAGGGAGAGAAGTGTGGCTGTAGGATGGTAGGTGGATAGTTCTTTTTGTTTTGCTGCTTGAGCTTTTCATTCTTCCTCCCCCTGTTCACTCCTTCAGTTTGATGGACCGACGAAGAGTTTCTTGAGTGGTAGAACGCGCAAAAGGCTCTGTTTTTATCATCCTCCGACTGCGATTTGTACCACTTGTTATGCAAAGTTTTTTTTTGTTGCTCTATCCTGCTCGCCTTCTGCCTCTTTGCGACTAAGAGAGACTAGAGACAAAAGAAACGGTGGACCTGTTGTTCGACACTTTCCCGGGGCGTTTTCTAATTTCCCACAGCGGTGGAGGGTGTGGGAAGTATTTTTTGCTCCTACTTCTTCAGCCACCACTATTTATAATCATTTCAGGCCCTTGGGGGGAGGGGGGGGGGACAACGTTAAATGTAGGATAAAATCATTTCATCACTCTTGCCTTTGTTGCGTGTACGCGAGCAAAAAAAAAGTTTGTGTTTGTGTGTTTTGATTTATGAAGTGTCTTAAATCAACAAACGGGAGGTGGAGAAGGGTTGGGATAGTTTTGCCTTCGAGAAGCGATGGGTTGTGGGGGTTTAAGGAATATATTATATTTTAATTTGTAGTGGGTGTGTGTTTCATCGGGTTGTACCAGTAGAGGGGCAACGAGAATTTTGACAGTTTGCTCCATTACTTGAACAATAGAACAACACCCATGTCATAATAATCATTTTTAAGAAGAAGAAATTTTGTAATTTATTACATTTTGGAGTGTTTGGTTCGAAGTAACTGCTAGTAACTGAAACCCTCTAGCCATTTTTTTATATTTTTTATTTAATTCTATGCCTCTTGAACATCTCCTTTTTTCTAGATCAAAAGAATGTTTATGTTTTTTTTTTCATTTAACAATAGTTCATTTAACAACATTTTTTAACAGCTTCCTAGTTAATTTAAAAAGGCTTCTAGTTGATTAGGAAAAACTTCAATTATTGAATATATTTATGTTTCCTAATACTCATATGAATACTTTTGCTCATATGAAAATGTTAATGATATACATTACTACGCAAGAAAGTAACGATACAAGATTTTCCAGGGTTTCTCATAGTTGTGCGACACTTCCTAGACTCTTTCCGATTGGAAGTGCAAAGTGGAATTTATATGATCTGAATTGGACTATATGGCATTCTTTTTGGACAGGCTCCTTGGAAATTCCTATTGGATGTGTCCTACATCGGTGCTATCGAGTTCAATTCCCATTGCATAAAGTTCTTTTCCCCTTAAGAGTCAATAAAGAGTTTCCCGTACCCGAATGAGTCATAGTCCCACAAAACCCTGTAATAATCGTTGAGTAGCCCTTCGCAGTTACTTCAATTATCGGCCTGGAGAGTTAATAACTAAAAACCTTGCATTTACTAAGAAAACGTTCTATGGAAAAATAAAAAAATAAATACGTCTTTATGTTACTATAAGCTAATTAAAACAGACCAAAAAACCACCCATCACTACTCGAAGCCGTACGTACTGCTTCTGTTCCGGAGCTGTGCACAGCTCATGTTTCACACACCGTCCATCTCGTACGGTCCATCAGCCGAAGCCATTGGCCCGTTGCGATCGGTACGAATGCGTGCTAATAAAACTAAAGCTCCACAGTCGGCTGTCACATTCGGCCGCTCATCGTTACTAATTTGCGAACCTGGTGCGACTGCTTTTTTTTTGCTTTTCGCACTGCCGAAGGCCGGATTGAAGCCCCGGACTCTGCGGTGATCTTACGCTTGCTTGGAGCTGAGCCGAATTAGACTACCAAATGAGTGTCGCATACTGTATCCTGAATCCTTTCCGCAAAGGGGGAGGAGCAGTAAGATGGTGGCGAGATTGGCGAGACGAGCAGCGATGCATGAACGTCACCTTGTGGAAAAGTGGTAAAATCAATGTGACGAAAAGGGCATATAAGGTTAGCTGAATTAGAGATATTTCTTTATACAGAGCTTTAAGGATTGGTTTTTAAACATGATTTGTTACAAAGTACAGTTTAATATTCACTAGAAACAGTAAAAAAGGCATTTTTGTACTATAAATTGCATACATTTAGGCGATAAACTTCAATCATAGGCACGTAGAAGTTCATTGTTCAAATATTAGCATACATTTAGGCGTTCGACTAAAAAACCCTTCCGATAAATGCTTTACTAAGCAACAAAATTCGATGATATTTGCCAAGTTGACAAAAAATACAAACCCATCAAAACCCCATTTTAATATCTGCACATACACATACACTCTCTCGACTTAGTTTACGTTCGAGTAGCTTAGCACAGCAGTTGTTTCTTCCACTCCAAATGGATTGTGAAAAACATGCAATCGAAGCATAAAAACCAAATCAACACGGCACAGGAGCAAAGGGAGCCTTTAGCCATACTGGCTAGACAGTAGTGGCAAAGAGAGATCAATTGGATCTGTGTTGGATCACAGGACAAGGTAGCCACGACAGCCCCTGAAAAATACGCACGGTGTATTCCGATATCGGGTGTTTTATCAATATACCGCGAAAAAATATGAAACTAGAGGAGAAATCTCCGTCCGAAGAACGTCGCACAAACAAAGCGATTCGTAGTCCGTCCGATATGGTGGACCTGCTGGTGGTCCCGTGCCCGACGTGTAGTCACTTTACATAATGAAATTCGAACGTTTTCGTTTCGTTTGTGTGTGTGTGTGTGTGCTGTCAAGGGCCAACAGTAGTCAACGTTCAACCTCCTCGAAGCTATTGGTTTTCCTAGTCCCCGTGGGAATTGAGTCGAGTCGGGGTTCGAGTGGCACCGGGCCCGGTACATGAGGGCCAATATTTTATTGGCATTTGGATCTGATTTGCATCGCGGTGGATCACGAACCAGCGCGTTGGCAGTTGGGTGTTACTGAGACATCGCGGGGCGGTAAGGGTCAGGTGCGAGGAAAACCCAGTTAGATCATGTTATGAAATAATGCCGGAAAATCGAAAAAAAAAAAACATTTTTCTAGTCTACCACACATTAATATAAATCTTCTCATTTGGCAGATTTTCTTTTAAAATAAGTGTCAAAAAGTGTTTCTGGAAGTTAAAACCTTTCGTGTTTCTTAGCCATAATTTGCAGTAGTATATTGCATACTTCTGTTGCGAAACACTCCCAGCTGTGATATTCATATTCATGACATATTGAACAGTACACGAAGTACACCACTTGAATAAAGGCTCTTGGGCTCCTCGACACTCGTACCCTCACTCACACCCTCATGAAATTCCACTTTGTGACGAGTGGCTACCAATCGTTTCTCCCCAAGCTTGTTGGTGCCGATTTTCCATCGTACATTCCCATCGGAGGACGGGGTTGAACACGGATGGATCAGCAGGGTGGAGCAACGGCAAAGGGAGAGCAGTAAAAGAAATAACTATTAATCCACATGCCCGTGTGAATGTGTGTGTGTGTGTGTGTGAGTATGTGGAATGGCTTTGGCATTTCTAACGGAAGCAGCATCGAACGTTGTGAAAAGCCAAGGATATCAGCACACCATCGCGTCGCAAGGTGTCGCAAGCGGGCCAATCCAGGTCCTCCCGAGTCCGACAGCTCCTTTCCACACTGTACGAAAGACACAGAAAAGGGAGGAGAGGGATGGACAGAGGGCTATTGATTGTAGTGCGAAGGTGTGAAGGTGCCTGTTTGCGAAAGTGCCTGGCGAGGTGGAGGACGCAATGACGACGTATCGGTTGGAAAAGTCAAATAGTGCATGATTTTATGTGCTGTGTCACGTGTGCCAGTAGGTGGATGGTGGGAAAGAGGTGTATAAAACACTGGAATTACCTTGGGTTTGATGTGTGAGCGTATGTGTGTGTTTGGTTATTCTGCACAATGACTTATGATCGTGCGGTGTTGCCCTCTCAGTGAGTTAACAAATGATTTTATCGTTCGGTCGATTTTGTGAACGATTTTAGCTTGCGGGATAGAAAAGAAGGCAAAAAAGAACAATTTGTGGTTACAAAATCGATTCAAAAACATAAAAAAACATAAAAAATCAAATTAAGAATGATTTTCTGTTCAACTTAAGGTGGTAGCAAAAGAGCAACTAACAAAAAATATTAATCGACGCGTTGCAGCGCCTGACTGCGCCTAAAGGTATGCAATGGTGTTACATTTTGACAAGTTTAGTGTTTCTAAGGGTTACTAGGACCTTTGTGGAAAGTTCAGAGCAACGTTTGATATTCCCTGGGAAATATCAGTTCTAGAACTATGCCTGAAATATTGAGTTAGAGCGTCTTTTGCTTCTCGTTTTCAAAAAAATACTCAATTTAACTCTGATTTAACAACCTTTATTATTTCCACAACTCTACTGATGAGTTCAAATTTACAGAGCGTATCCCTTTATTGCGCCTCCGCTGCAAATGTCAGCCAGATAATTCCATTAACGGTCAACCAAACACCAAAAGGACGGGAAAAGACGGGCCACCAAAAAGGGATTTACTCGGTACGATTTGACATTAAATAGCAAGAAATATTGTGCACAAACTAACGGTGCCAAACATTAGTCACCGGGGATTAAACTTACTTGTGTGTGTGTGTATATTGCTGCGTTTCAGGTTCCACAGTTTTATGGTTCCGTCGGGGTGTTCGGTTGTGTTTTCGCTGCGTAATGTCCGCGGCCGTAGTGTACCGAGGCCAGTAGCCGCCCGATTGATACATTATCCAAATGTGCCAACGCTGGCACGATGGAAAGGTCAATAGAGGCAGCACCGGCACCGGCACTCAGCTGTATTGCTGGTCAGCCGATTGGTCAGCATAAGCCCATATTCCCAGTGTGCAATAACAAACTGGATGGTGGACGGTTAAGCAAAGCGACACAGTAGGACCGACGGAGGACGAAAGGCTAGCGTTTATGTTACCCATAAATGGCGTCTCGTTGCGTACACACCGATCCATTCTGGGGCCCTGTGTCCCCCTTGAGGGGTGATTGAGATCGATCGGGTAGATAAGAGGGAAAAGGGGAATTAGAGGGGACATGGGGAAATGGATTTCGGGGTAAGAAAAAAACGACATTTCCATTGGTGGTGGGACATTCGGTGTGTTTTGCTTTTGCTTCTTTGGCCCCGGCCCTACAAACTCAAACTCCGGCGGGAGTTCCAAAGTCCTCTGCTTTGCCGCTGTCCACCGGGTCACTCACACACAAAATGTACAACAATCCTACTTTGCCGCTTTTAATGTGGCCCTCGGCGACTTTGATTTTACGATTTATGTCAGCGGACACGATGGTCGGTGTTGGAGGGTGTTTTGTCGTGGTCCTTGGCGCAGTCCTCAACGTTTCCCAGGCAAGGCATGGATGGTTGTAATCCATCGACATCTGTATAGTAACAGCATTTAGATGTTTTCGATGGAAAACTTTTTCGGGGTAGGAACATGGGATGTCTTGTTAGAAATGTTCTTTATTACTGCACATTGTATCAACTAAATTCTTCTTTTTAATCTACCACAGAGTGAAACAGTTGCATCGGTGGTGATGGTGGTGGTGGTCATGATGAAAATGAATGCTCAATAAAACGAAAACCCATCATTGTTGAGTCAATTAGTGTATTTAGCGTCCCGAAAATCGTCCCCGTGTTCATGGCAACTCGTAAGCAATTCCCAATGATAGGTTTTAATCCAGTGCAGTGCTCCAACCTGACCTAAGTATTTGTGAGTGTAAGTGTGTGTGTGTATGTGTTATATTTTTAGTGTGTAAATGTGTATAATGCAGTGCAAAAGTACGACTTAATATCAAATGTTCATTCCTAAATGTAAGCAAAAAAAGAAAGTCGTTTCATGTGAAGCGTCACATTCCTTGGCTCAGTGTGTAATGTGTGTTCGCGAAACCAACACACCGTCACGCCAGTGAATATGAGCAGCAAGCAGGAAAAGCCCGTCAGCAAATTTGGCCGAGGCAGCGCAAGCGGCTACCAACAAAATCCAGTGCTTCCGGGAATGGGCAGGTTAAATTGAATTAGTATCAGCAGGGAAAATCCCGTCCCACTCTACATTGACGAACCGGTGCGTCCAGTGTGTGCGTGTGTTTGTCTGTGTTTGTTGGTTAATTTCCCCCCTCAAAGTGTAGCCAAAAAGAAAGCGAAGGTGTTGAGTGCAAATCGGTGGGAAATCCCTTCCAGTTCCGTGCGAAGCGTGTAAATTTAAATTTACACGAAGGTGAAATATATCCTCTGCTTCCGTCACGGAAACGTCATCCCGGGCCGAAAACATGCCGTTCGGTCGGAAATCCCCGCTGGAGGCACTGGCCATGCCCGGTGCCATTATTGCGTACAAATACAGCCAGTTCCGGCAGCGCCGCCGGGAGGCCGCGAATCGGCGCGTGACGGAACGGGAGCTGTCGGCACTGCACACGAAAATTGTGAGTAATTTGCTTTTCTTTCTTTGTTTTTGAGTAGAGTGAAGGAGGAAATTGAAATGTTTTCCCCCTGAGATTGAAACTGATTCATTAAAAAAAAACATTTATAAACACTGTTGAGAGGTTTTTTCTCAACACTTTGACGTAGAAAATCGTGATTCAATTGAGTACAATTGCATAACTTTAGGCGACAAAGTATGAAATTTGCGAACATTTTTATTTATGAGCTACCAATTTTGAATATTTAGTTTTATTTTGATAAAATAACTGATGGATGTGTTTTATTCTGGTCTTGATTTACTTGAACATTATTCGCTTTAACCACACAATTAAATTTTATTATTCGTGCCGTCTCTCAAAAATCTCTAACAAATCTCCGACTAGTTGTACTAAAAGTGTTGAACGCCTAAAGGTATACTTGGATTAGATTATTATAATTCTTCTTCTTTGGCTCAATAACCGATGTCGGTCAAGGCCTGCCTGTACTCACTTGTGGGCTTGGCTTTCAGTGACTAATTGATTCCCCACCATAGCAGGATAGTCAGACTACGTATGGCGGCGCGGTCTATTTGGGGATTGAACCCATGACGGGCATGTTGTTAAGTCGTACGAGTTATTATTATAGATTATTATAAGACCACCCTATATACTAATCTTGTAACGTTTGCTATAGTATTATGGGATTGGTATGGTATTGCGAATCCGTAACACAGTAGCTTAGTGAGATATTGAAAAATAACCCCTTTTGCATACCTTTAGGCGCTCAAAACGCCCTGAAAATGGGTGATGCATAGGTTTACGAGTAAAGGATTTTTGGGTCAGTTTTAGAGTGAAAGGGTGTGAAAGGGCGATGTAAAGCTCGGAAAGAAGTGAAAAATATCAACATTCACAAAGTTTGGTCACAAGCGCATAATAGAGACCATTTTGACCAGATGCCTTCCACTTATCAATCAGGGAACAAAAGGCTCTAAAAAAGAAGAAAAGCTCCCTATTTCTCTGGGAAATCTAAACCGTTTTTGCTCTTTCCGTCTCTTGCTCTCTCTCTCTCTCTCTCTCTCTCTCTCTCTCTCTCTCTCTCTCTTCTCTTACATTCTTTTAGCAAAAGAAAAAAAGTACTTCTTCCTAATCCATCGACCCGAAACGCATAGATTGAAGCGTAATTTATCCCATCCCTTCATTGGACGCGTTTTTGACACGCGACGCACATTCCCTAGTTCGTTCGGCTGACGTTCACACCGGTCTCCGGTGCGATAAGATTGACGATTGACGATGATGATGGTGTGTGTGTGTGTGTGTGTTGGTGGTTGATAAATCAATTTCTCACTCACGTCACCCGCGCACGGTAGCAACAGCAGAGCCGAACAGCATCCCGCGTCTATGTCAGATTGCCCCCGGAAACAACCAAAGACGCACCCGGCACAGCCCAGCCCACTCTGGGGCGGCCGACCCGGGTACTGGGAAAATGTAAAAATAGTTCACTGCTGCTCTCTGTGTGCCGCTGTGTGTGTAACAGGAGAAGCATGGGAAAAAGCACCAAGCTGCCTGCCATGTGTGCTATGTGTGCCCACCCACATGCCACGAGCCACTGATCGGCGTTAGCGAGCGGTCCACTTTTCTGCCTTCCACGGGATCAAACCAATCCCGTTCAACGTCCTGCTTCCCTTTCTTCCACTTTCCCTGCAAGCAGGCGTGTGGTGAAAGTTGCGCCATCCCGTGCGTGTGGGTTGGGAGAATCCGTTGTCGAACCGCCCTAGCATTGACGACGGATAAGCTTCGGCCGAAGGCTTTCGGAACGGAATGGGGGGAAAAATCACGTTTGGTAAATATTTGCCATTTGTGTGTATACAGCTCTGGAGGGGGTTGGGTGTGTGTGTGTGTGTGTGGGCAGGTTGTTGCTGTTGTGGGACGAGTGGTGGGGGACTGGAGGAAATGAGAAGCACCGTTGAAGCGGAGGAGTATAGTTTCGATGGAGCTAGACGTTGTGTCGCAGGGACACTGCCATCCGATACGGCGCTTTTCATCGTGCTTTGTTGGTGTGTGTGTTTGGGGACGCGATGTTTTGCATTTGTAATTTTATTGTTCATCCCACCCCTGGATTTTTCTCGCTGATGGTGGAAGAAATTACAAAGGCTCGATAGTGCGGGAAGGCACGATGATGATGATGATGATGACGATGAGGTGTGATGAATATGAATTATTAGTCGCCGCAGGATGTGGCTCTAGGTTTGGTGGTTTTTAATGAGCAGAGTGAGGATTAAATTATAATTTTTCCATGATGAAGGCTGTTTGTAAAGTTTATTTATTGCCTTGTTATGATATTTTACAAAAAAAGTGGTGAAGTTTTCGTAAAAAAGCATTATAAATAATAATATTTTCGAATTTGTCGATGTTTGCTGGCTCCACTGTGTCTGCCAGTTTTCGCCTTCTTCACCAAGTGTTTGTGTAAGCTGCTCTAGATTGACATAGCGCACACACACGCCCACCCCCCATACTGCTTCTTCGATGGTACACGAGACCTTTGCCATGTGCGTGGTCGGTGTGCAGCCGAGCTTCCCAAAAGCCCACGACCAAGAAAGTACGGAATTGGTGGCAAGTGCGTCGATTTGGGCTATAAATAATTTCTTCTCCATTTCTGCGTTGGCAGAGGTCGCTTTTTTTCGCCCTCCTTCCAATCCAGTAGAAGCTCCGTCTCTCCTAGAAATGGTTTACTCCAGCTCCAAGAACTTCGGTGCGGTGTTCATACCCGTTGGAACATTTCTATTTCCTCGCCGAGCGTAGGTTGAGCCGGTACGGTGCTGCACAAATTGAATGATCTAACATTACAGCGCGATAGCGCGGAGAGAAACAAACGACCGCCGAGGAAGTGCCGGTTCTAGTGAAATGAAATCCTAGCAATGCGATCGCTCGCTCGTGGAAGATTTATCCGACAACGTTGCGCAACATTGGAAATTGGTTGGAAACTGCATTAGCGAGCGAACCCTGACGGCCCGGACGGCGGAGAGCTGGGCGGCGTTGAAAGATGTTACCTTTTGCTAGGAAGTGGGAGTGATGTGCATGGGATGTCATTCGTTTACGCTAATGAGCCCCGTTTGTCTTGAGCCCCGTTTGGTGACGGCACAATCAGTCTTGTATTTTGAGAGATGCGTTGTCTCCAAAGACTGACTAGCGAAAGGGCCATGCTGTTGGCAAGTCGATGGCATTGATAAATTCAATAAAGTTTGATTATTATTTTCTAGATTGTGTCACAAAAAGAAGTCGAAATGTGTATCAATTTACTTGTTCCACATAATTTGCGCAAAAAAGTTCTTTAATAAAGTATTTTTTCTATTTTTTAGTGTGTGGATTATAGATATCGGTCTCGTAGTACAGTCGTCAACTCGTACGACTTAACAACATGCCCGTCATGGGTTCAAGTCCCAAATAGACCGCGCCGCCATACGTAGGATTGACTATCCTGCTATGGGGGAAAATCAATTAGTCACTGAAAGCCAAACCCACAAGAGGTAAAGGCAGGCCTTGACCGACAACGGTTGTTAAGCCAAAGAAGAAGAAGAAGGATTATAGATATGCAGTTCATATTTCCTCCATATTTTTTTTTCTAAGTAATCAAATTACTATTTTCATGGTTTTAGTACCACTTTTGTTACATCGCTTTGCTTCGAAAGAAAATAGAATCAATCCTTTTATAAAATTTAACGATTTATTTGAATGCACTATTTCATCGACTTCTGCGACATTACTACTAAAACACTTGACAGGTGATATTTCTGACAGATAGCGCATTACGACAATCACCTGATGACCAATGTAAACAAATGCCATGTACAATTAAAGTAGCTAAATACCTTTTATAATATTGTGTAAACTGTCTGCCTCAAAAGATACTCTTTTTTAAGAGATTATCAAAAGGGCAAGCGCTGTAGCTGCTCTAACTCATTAGCAAAGCGTTACTCGAAGCGTTACATGTCCATTATTGTATTTCACGTGGTGTGGTCGTGCGATGAGACACCATTAAAACCACAGCAATGCTTCACATTTCAATTGTTGCCGTTATATACAAAAAAAAGAACACACATTGAGTTGTCATTTATTGTCACGCTTGTCTTTTAATTTTTCCATTTCCATTTCATTTCGTTTCACTAATAAAACTGCAATTTCCTGGTCACCACCACCCGCATTCCCGGAAAAAAACCCTTCCCAGCGCTACAATTCCAGTGAAATAGTGACACGTTGAGTAGTCCACCCGGTGGCAAACAAAATGGGAATCAAAACAGAACGAACGAAATCGTAAACCCCTTTTGGTTGGTGCAATCCTTTCGACTTTCCCAGACAAATAAGGGACTTTCCTGAATGGAAAGAGAGACCGAGAAAAAAAAAGAAAATTCTCATCTAAAGCATTTTTTTTTGCTTGCTGCTTACTGCTTTTGCCTTCCCAACTCCGGCAAGTGTCATTCGTCAGCAGCAGTGTCAGGCGCAGCGTTCGAGCGTCGTGCTGCCAGCTCGTGCTAGCTGTCGGCTTTCTTTCCGTCCACCCGGGAGACATAAACTTCCTCCGGTGGTACGATAGGGTGGGATTTTTGTCCCGTTCGCTGCATGTCTTCTCTCCCCCCTCGCAGTGGGTGTGTTTGCTGACTTAATTTGTGTTTATCGTACATTAAGCACAGGGATTTGTGGTGTGCAAAGAAGCTAGCCCAAATGGGGATGGGTTTTTAGTACAGAGTAAATTAGTTCTATTTTGCTTGTGTTACAATGTGTTATTTTGCTTGAAAGCAGCAATTTAGTACATTTGTGAAACGCTCTTTCCGATTATCATTCAGGTAGAACGATTTATCATTCCCTTTCCAATAAATACATCTTTCACAGCTCTTGTGAACATTTACCTTCATCATGACAGTCTGATAAATAATTACACACGTGATAAGCAGCGCAATTTTGCTCTCCTTTTTTGTCGCACATCATCGCCAAACCACCACCACATCTCGCATCTTATTTCCTTCAATTTCATTCCAATATTCCACCACTTCCTGTGTGGCAGTGCCAAAACAGCGCTCAGTGTTCGAGTGTAATTTTTTCCATGAATTTCCCCGTTACACGTTCAGTTCCTATCAACACCTCATTTCCGGGTGCCATTCCCGAGGCCAGCGTGTGTGTGTGTGTGTGTTTGTGCTATCGTACATTTCGGCTGATTGGTTGGTTGGGCAATAAATAATGAAACAAAACGGGTTAACCGGCTGTAAGCGTAAAGGACATGTGAAAAGGGGGAACCGTTTCTCGAAGATTTTTTTTTTTTGCTTTTGCTCTGTGCTTGTTGAGAATTTAATGAGACTATCAGTAGGGCAGGTACTGGCTGGCAGTTTTGGGAGCAAGTCGAGCAGCCTTGTTAATGCTCGCGAAAGAGGGGGATAAATCGGGACCCATTATGTAGCGGGCCCGGTCTGCCTCTCGTACATTATGATGTGGTTATGGAAAGGTACGGCAGTCTTGTGGTTTTTTCCTTCACTTTCTTTCCGTCCAGGGCCGACCTTCGGCAACGTGCTATGAATTTTTGATAAAAATGAACAAAACGGGAAGCAAACGACAAGCTTCGCATAACGTCCTGAAAAACTTACCACAGATTCCCCTATACCCTTTCTTGCGTCACTTCAAATGAGGTTTTTTCGGTGTGTTTGGGTTTAAAATTTTACAATTTATTATTAATTTGCATAAGAAACCTACCTACACACTATCGTGCGCGGCAGCTTCCAACCACCAGCCGGTGGCCTTTACCTGGAAGCTGGGCGCAGCATTTTGGCATTTTAGGATTTTCGCTGCACCGGCAGTTGCTGTTGCTTTTGCTGCTGTTCGTGCGGCATCAGATTCTTCCCGAACGGTGGCTGCGGGTTGGTGCTGAGGTAGAACTTACCGCGCAGCGTCCGATCCGTGTACATGCCCATAAACACTTCCCGCGTCATGGTGCAGTTGTTGGTATCTCGGGTCGAGCGGCTCGCTGCACCGGAGGCCGGAGCGTCGGTCGGTTCGCACCGTTCGCAGAGGAAGCCTTGCGGTCGGGTGAGCGATTCGGCAAAGTACTGCCAGGCTCGGGCATGGCTACAGCCAATAAATACACCCAGCCAACGGTTTTTGGCCAGCTCCTGTTGGGCGCAGCCCGGTTGCAGCGGGACGCCACCGTTCGGGTAGAAGTCGACGTGCCCGAGCGGCCACGGGTAGCCTAGCAGGCCGCCGTCCGTGTGGATGACGTCGACGAACTCCGCATCCTTCGGGCTGAGACGCTGGGAGGCACGCTCAAACACGTACAGCGGGAAGGCCGGATCTAAACCTGGACGAGTTGGAAAGGAAAAAAAAAACAAAGAACTTATCAACGTGAAGGACACATTCGGGTCGTAATGCAATTAATCAAAAAGTCCTCCCTTCTACGTTCTTCAACGCCATGTGGTGTCCGGTTTGTTTTGCTCCCGCTAAGATTATTGCTCTAGTTTTCTTGTCTGGAAGGAACAGCCCAGATACCTTCTGTGCCCATACTTTGCGTTGATTTATAGCTCACCGGCAAAAGTTTTGATGGCGAACGTTTTGGACGTCGCGATCGTAATGGGTTAGCCACCCAAAGCCCGATGCGCGATGTATGAAGAAGCTTTGATCGGGAGGGGAGGTGGCCGCTTTCTGGAGAGCTTTTTAACCCTGCGTTTTATGGCGCTCGTACGCCACTCGTACCCAAACTATATATATCGAGTGGCAGTTGTGTCCCCCGGAATCCAGGTGCCAGGTCGAAGGGAGGGAAAAAAAGGGTCAGCAAACTATCGTGTGCCGTTCTTACGATGCTAGACCCAATCGAAATGGACTCGACAGTGGCTAAACGGCGTGCACTGCTACTGTACTGAGAGGACCTCGGGCGGGTGAAAGGAACGGCCCGAATGGAATGCGAGCAATAAATAAATAGCGTATAAATTTTTATCGTCATTTCCTTTGCTGCCGGTCGGGCGAAATAAATGGCCTGTGCTCTGGCGGTTTCGATTCTCGGTGATGGGGACACAAACACACAAACAAACAGAGCAGAACAGAGTAGAACAGTGGCCACAAACGATGATATAGTTTGGTTTTGGTTTGGTCCAGGAGGCAGTTTATTTAGTGCTTTTGTTTTGTTTTTTGAGCCGAGCGATGAGCCCGCCATCGAAATAGTTGGAATATACTAATGATTGATCGATTTAATATGATATTGATAGGATGTCTAGGGCTGGCGGCTGGAAGAGGGCTAGGAATAGGCGTAGGGCTGGGAATGCGTTTCACGCGGAATTTAGGATCGGTTTGGGCTTCGTTTATGAGCTTATGATTTATTCGATTTAGGGGAAGAAGGAGTACGATGCTTAAGCTGTATATTGTGGTTTAGTTTTTTTGTGTGTGGCTATTTTGCAGGGTTTCTTGAGTTGATTTTTCTTTTTTTTCAATGCTGTCATGATTATTTTCTGAGAGTATTTTTGAATTTGTTTCATGTTTTGTTACTGGATATTTTTCTTTTTTTATAGAGACAAACCATCAACAAATTTCAACTAAAACAGGAAGTAAATTACAAAGCAAGCAAATCAGGAAAAATGAATAATATTTGTCTCTATTCAAATTACCAGCATCGCAGTAGCGACATCTGCCATGGTAATTTGCGCGAAGTTGTATGTACAGTATACGCTCGGTAATCCGCACCTGTTTAATCCACACTTTTGACAATCAAATTCAATCATTTGGTCAAAAATAGTGTACTATGATTAAAAAGATAAATATCTTTCTATTTTTTAAAAATTACAAGGTTTCTTTGTACAACATGAAAACGTATGTAATGTAATAACTTACTCATAAACCCAGACAAAAATAAGAATTTAAAATCAATCAATCAAGTGCGGATTACCGAGCATATACTGTAATCGGAACATTTTTTGTCTCTCTCTCTCTCTCTCTCTCTTTGTCTTTCTTTCACCATCACTCTCACGCACACGAGCTGTCAAATGCCAGCTGCTCTTAGAGAGCGGTACTTGTTCCGACGCAATGCGTTGCGATTTTGCCAAAATGTATGGGATTTGCGTTAACGACGCACGACGCAGCGTCAAAGTAGAAAAATTTCTATTTCGACGCACGTCGTGACGCGTCTGTCAAAATGGTTTAACCATATCGGGTGAAAATCGATATTTTTTCACGTTAAATTGTTTCGAGCGCAGTTTTGCGTGTAGTTGGACTACTAAATAATTTTATTAACAAAACAAAATAAATGTAGAGAAAGTAATTTCGTAATTGCTGCAAAACAGGGTCAGTATGCAATATGAAATAAAAAAGCGAAAAATATGCTTTGCACTGTTTTGAGCAGAACTGGAAATGATTTTGCAGTTGTAATTTAACATTATAATCACATCAGAACCTATAAATAAGAGGCATTATTGCTGTTTGTTGATGTTTTTCTTTGTTAAATGTGTTGACATATCCATGCAGAACGCAGCGAACAGATACCAGCGAGCGTCACGCAATGCGTTGCGATACGTTGCGTCGAAACAAGTACCAAGCCCTTAGAGCGAATGCTGTCAGTTGGCATACTTTCTAAGTATTTACATCAGCTTGTGCTGTCCTTTGATGATGAAGAGAATAACTATTTTCAAGTATGGATTTTGATGGGGATTTGAAACTTAAATTAAAATTTTCGGGATTCATGTCACTATTTTGGTACCCTTTACATATGATTAGCTATAAGGGAACATGTTGTAATCAATTAACTACAGGCGATCCACGAAATAAGACTGTATTTGATCTTGAAATTGAAAAAATGTCCCCAGGCGATAGTCGAAAAAGTCGTTGGAGGGAAGAGTTGAAGAGTCGAAATCTATGATATCGTGTGTTTTATAAAAAACAATGTTCGATAATGTATTAATTTTACTTCAAAAGTCGTTTATATTCGAGATTGGTTAGTTGGGGAATCTTTATAAATGTGTATGTAACGGTTATCATCATGAAATAAAAAAAAAGTCAATTCCTTGTAAATGACAGCTTTTAACTGTCAAAATCAAAATGGATGTATCTGCAAGCCATTGTAACTCGAAAGAGTCGTATCTCGAGGGTTGCCCGTATTATAGATCTAAAAGAATCATTTAGTGGGCTTGCAATTTTGCCCCTGTTTGACAATTGAACACAGTTTGAAATGCAAACGCTCAATAGTAATATGAAGCAAGGCCTTTGCGCTTGCAGTTCCTCTATTTATTAAATTCTCATTTAGTGCAGGTTCCTTTGAGAATGTTCCAGCATCACATGTGCCTAATTCATGACTAAAAATGGCTGAAAAGCAATTCAATTATCCTTTAAAACTACATTAAAGTTAGTTTGCATACTTTTATGCTGGAAGGGGCAGTAATTTTGGATAATGAAGTACATTTAAACGGCTTCATAGTCTCATCTGCGAAAGCTTGTTGCGATGGCTTCTGAATAATGCACAATCTTCATGAAGAAAAATGAGAAAAGCCTATTTGCTTTATAACGAAGGCCTATTTATGGTGCAACAAAGTTTTCCACACTGATTTTTTTGCAACAAAGAAGGAAAGGGAGAATAAAACGCGATACAATATCCACTACTCCAGTGTATATGTGTGTGTGAGGCTGTATGCTATCTCCTGCATCATTGAAACAGATGAACTTTTGTTACAAGCTGCAGTGGTGTAGCGCAAGAAGTTTAAGGTTCTTTTTCTCCCATAGCCTTTCCCCCAAAGTTTGCTCACCGTCCGGAACTTTTCTTCATAATGAACCGGGACGCTGTGGAAAACGGTGGCCACTTTATCATTTTCCCATTTCCTTTCCCGGAGCTTACGGTGGCGGCGTTTTACCATTGTTGAATCTGCCCGCTTGCCCAAAGCATCGTCGAGAACGGTTGCTTCCAAGTTTGTTTAATCCCACGGCTCAAACGCCCCCAGAACAACCAACCAACCAACCCAACCCAACTTACCGGTGATGCGGGGCAGCTTAAGGCCCCACTCGTTCAGCGTTTTGCCAGCGAACCCAGCCACCTCCGCGCCGAGGCTGAACCCGATCAGGTGGATCTTCTCGAGCGGAAACTCGGACAGCACCAGAAACCGCACGAACCGTGCAATGTAGCGACCGACGCGCGGCCCATTCTGCACCGAGTTCACGTACCAGGGCAGCGCGGTGAGGGGGCTCCAGTCCACCAGCACCACATTGTAGTCGTCGGCGGCGAGCAACGCATCCTTCATCTGTTTGCTGCTTTCGCCCGCCCCGCCGGGCGCCCGCTCGGAAAAGCCGTGCAGATAGATGACGAGCGGATTGGTGCGGTTCAGGTGGGACGCCCGGAGGTGCTTCTTGTCCGACACGAACAGGGTGTCACCGGTGTCGGGGTTTTGGCTGCGTGCGGATGGGGGTGTTTGGAGACGGATTAATGGTTGCATATTGTCGGATTTGCCATTTGGGTGGCCGTGCGGTCTTACCGTGTGAAGAGAAAGAACTGTATATCCTTCGGCTCCCGGATGGGGCAGCAATTATCACAGTCACCGCGGGGCGCCGGCGAGTACATCAAAGGCAGACCACCTAGAAGATGGGGTGGGAAGAAGAAGGAAATGATTATTTGATGGGTTTTTAAAATAGAAGCTTCGAGGCAGAACGCTTTAAAGTTTGAAGCAATTTATATCCAAATTTTAATACGATTTCTATCTCCCGGCATTATCTTTGTTCATAAATTGTCACTAATTATATGCAAACACACATCAAATCCTCAGTTAAATTCTCCTATGAAATTAGGGATCATGTTTGCGTGAAATCGTTTTCGGCAAATCATTGCAAAAATCTGTTATTTCCCTTGTGTTTGTTTTTTTGTGTGTACGTCTGGTGTGTGATTTTAGGTAATTTCTCATACCAAAATGGCTTCACTGCCGGACAGTTCCAGGTTTATGGTCTCTAGCCCCAACCCTCTGCACACCTTTATGATGACACGAACAGGCAAAAAAACACGAACCAAAATGTCATTCCTACGAGTTCCATTAGCTAATTGGGAACGGAACTGGAACCCGAAAAAAAGAAAACACAAAACCGATGAGTAACTGTCGGTGTGGAGCTCGGCTTTTTTAATTATATTTTTATACCTGGCCAGGCAAAGAAGGGCACCGCAGGGGACTGGTACACTGCTTCCAAGAAATATGATAGTCCGATTTGGTACACAAATCTGGAGTGGGAGTGTTTGTGCTGCTTTGAAAGTAGCAGCGATAAAGTAATTAGTTTATATTGCTTCGCAAAAAAAGACACTACAGGGAACAGAGTAGTATATCCTGTGCACTCCTGCGTTCAGCGTCAATTGGGAAAATTAACTTGAACCTAAATCAATAGCATACACCAAAAAGAGGTGCTTTTCTTCAATGCTGCCTGTCCAAAACTTCCATCTTGACAGGTGGTGAGCAATGTAATCGAATTAATTGATGGATGGATAGGGAACTTTCAAATGCAACATCATCACCACCATCACCTCAGCAGCACGGAAAAGCAATCGACGCTGCTAGACTTTCCTTCCTGACCTGACAGCAGTTATCGCAATCTATCGAGAACATGTCGCCAACAACGACACACACACACACACAAACATACCTACCGGGTGACATCGTGCAATGTGTTCGTCAGTCAAATTTGTCCCCGGAAGTGGGCCACCATTGCAGCAAGAAGCACGGCGACACTGACAATTTGCTCGTTGGGCATGTTTTGCTTTTCTCTCTCTCTCTCTCTCTCGTCCTTTTATGTCTCGTCTTCTCTTTGCTTTATATTGTTGATGGAAAATGTATTATGGAACTGGTTGTGGACAGCCCCCCGAAGGTATGCAAAGAAGCAACTAAATATGGTCTAATAAAGGAACTAGGCAGAAGACCAACAAAAAAGAGGGAACACGTAATGGCTGTCAAAGACTTGTCACGATCGCCCACAATTGAGGTGAGACGACACCAGAGTGCAATGGAAAAGTCGGCGGTGGCGATGGTTTCGAGCTCGAAAGCACTTCCCTGTGTGTGTGTGCTCGCACTCGGCTTGTTGCCAGCTAGGGCTAGGTTGTGGTTTTTGGAAGGTATACAAAGAATAGGTTTTCCTTTTTTTTGGGACAGAGATGCCTGGAAGATGAATTCTTAACCTAGATTTTGAGTCAGCCTTTCACTGTGGCAAAAAGAGCACACGGCGGAGTAGGAATTGCACCGGAAGACCCGGTTTGTCGTTGCACATCGTTTGCTGCATTTCATTAGTTTTCAGGATTTACCGCTAATTATGACATTATGACGTTGGTGTAACCCCTTTTCGATCCCTTCCCGGTCGGCACGGTGTCCAGCATGTGCTGGACAACACATTTAAATGGTCCATTATCGCCATTTTGAAGCGATCCCCTAAAAAGGGGACACAGGCCGGTTAGATTTCGGTGTCAATGTGACAGTTAACCCGATTCCTTTCCCGAGAGACGAGACGTGTGAATGGTTGGCGGTTGCAGGAAATGGACACTTTCACGTCCATTTCCAAATTACTTCCGCACGTGCTTTGTACGGTTGAATGATCTTTTCCGGCGAAGGGAGGAAAGTTGAAAGTTGTATCATTAATTCAGAGAAATTCACAACATCTGAAAGCGTCACTGTAGACACCGAGGAAAGTAGTGTTCGAATGCGAGCTCATTTGTTACATTTTGGCGGCGTCAGTCCGTCACAAGTTCACCACTACTCGGGCTGGAAAAGAAATGGAATTGGCAACCACAAGCAAGTAGTAGTGTCTTAGTAGTGAACATTTTTTTCCGGTACATTCCAACACCCCTTCTGGCGAAGGGACTCACGGGGCTAAATGTTTATCCAACACGCCAACTCGCAATCACACTGCTCCTGCTCCTTCGTCCCTGTCGATAGCGTTCTTGGCGAATGTTTTCGGACATTTTCGGGGCAGACACCAAAGGGCGCCGGGGAAAACAGGGCTGCCCGTTTTCTAATCAGAAATGAAGAATAGACGTACAATCGAATGGGAACACCATTACGTCAAAGGTCAACTTTGGCGAAGATTTACGATAAGCAGTCAAATTACGAACCACTACGTATTAGTGAATCGATAAGCTCAAGGTTTTGGCTGATCGCTGTGCAAGGTAAAGTATTCCCACAGGATGAGTGGCGTGGAGAACGTAAAGGATAGAACAACTAAATGGACTGTTCCCAAAAAATTGACCACTCTTCCAATGGTCCAATGGAAAGTGTAACGGCACAAAACACACGCAAATTTTCCGTTGCGATACACGGATTGAAAGATAAATTAACTTTCCCATCGGAGGGAGACGCCCGACACCAGCTCATTTGTCACGAAGGTCCTGTCCTGTGGTGCGTCTACCTTTTAGTTCCTTTCTTTCGCCCATCAACCGACACCGACACTATCAGGCTGCTAGGAATGGCCAGTATCTAGTGTGACGAAATGATGGAGCTGCTTTTTTTGAGGGAGCGACCAATCCCTAGGAAGAACATATAGGCACCAATCTACCTCTACTACTACTACTACTGTTTAGTAGGCCGAATCCAGTAGACAAATGAGATTTCTTTAATCAATCAATTCTGGCTCGGGGTTGTCGAGTTCCAAGAAGGTAATAATGATAAACGGATGGGAGGAAAAGAACGCGGAAAAAGGTATCGCTTTCGCTTCTTGCTGTCTGCTTAGCGTCGACCTGAGGTGTGCTGGACAAAGATTGACTCACTGGAAGGTGTAAACGAAGCAAAGCCTGTGTGTTTGTTTGCCTTCTCACCGTCCTTGCTGGGATTATATAAAGCAGGTTAGGTAACGGAGAGAGAGAGAGAGCGTGAGAGGAGGATCGATTTCTTCACCATTACAATACAGAATTTTCGGTACGGAAAAAGAAATGTGCACAGATACACACTCGTGTAAACATAAACACACATTTTTGGGGACGAAAAGCTAGGAAAATGTCCAGCTTATCCGTCTCAAAAAAGAAGGTGACAGGAAAAAATGGTCAAACGAAAAGTGTACCAACGGAAGCAAAGGGGTTAAATAGTCAAGATTAGATCTTGCTTTTTTTCCCCCGTCTGGAAATGGAAATTGCGACTAGCGGTATCGTAATGGCACACTGTATTGTTAGATGTCATCAACACGGCCTGACTTATGTGGACTTCTCACAAAGGGGACAAAGGGGAGGGTTTTGGGACCAATGATTAAAGGTCGAACTGATTTGTGACATTTTGAAATAAGTATGTGTGCTATTTTTCGGCTTTTAATTTATAGTAACGGTTTTATCAAGTTTTCAAACGAACTAGAAGCTGAAGTCTCAAAAATAGAACAAATTTTGGACATCAGTGTTCATTGGAAAATTCCATGCTTTTTTTCTGTCATACTAATACAGCGCCTACCACAACTCTATGGACAGTCGTTTTCCGCGATTTACGGAATATCCATAAGAGATAGATAAAAACAGTGAATGTATGAGCTGTGCAGAATACTATTTCACATCTTCTTTTTTTTCGAATTTTTTAAACACATTTTTACACGACTTATGACGAAAAAACAAATTTATGGTCGTACCATAACTATAAACATTACACTTCCTCCAAAACATTTACGGGCGCCTTTGTAGCGGTCTAAGAGAACATCGATGGTGAAGTGGGCGGTGGGAGGAAAAAAATATCAGACTAGGATTACATTCCTTAACTATTTATGTAACAAATATTTATATTCTGCTAAAAAATCGTTGTTGAGCTTTTTGTGTCGCTTTTGTTTGATCGAATCAGTTTTGAACCGTTGTTCAGAAAATTGATAAGGCTATCATGGCAATTTCAAAATAATTTTCGAAAAACTTTTTACATACTTTGGTTTGCATAAAACCTTAAAATAAGTTATAAAAACACTTTTTAAAAATCGTTCAAAAATGTATTTCTTTAAAACCTTTGTAGAATATGTTATTTATGTTTTTGAACGATTTTTAAATGCGTTAGTTAGCACATAAAACCTGTTTTTCGAAGTGTCTTTATAGTTATGGTACGACCATAAATTTGTTTTTTCGTCATAAGTCGTGTAAAAATGTGTTTAAAAAATTCGAAAAAAAAGAAGATGTGAAATAGTATTCTGCACAACTCATACATTCACTATTTTTAACTATCTCTTATTGATTTTCCGCAAATCGCGAAAAACGACTGTCCATATAGTTGTGGTAGGCGCTGTATTAGGAGTTTCTACACCGTCCATTGATTCAAGATATTAAAGAAATAAATTCCGGTCAGTACAGACGTGTCATACTAGTTTTCCGTGTATGTTCTGATAGTGTTCTAGGATATCTGATAGTGCCTCCTGGAATAATCTGATTCTGGGGCCCTTCACGATTTTAGTCAGTTTTTTGTATAGATTTTGACAGTTGAAGGCTGAAATTATGTAAACACTCCATACAAAACCACACAAAAAACTAGCCTGCAATTTTCAGTCTAGATTATTTTAGCTTCAAAGCTAAAATTAGATACTCCAAGGTGCATTAAATAGATCACGTGGTGGAATCTAGAATCAAAGTGTATGTAGTCCAGGTGAAAACTCTTGAGGCTTGACGAATACACAAAATACTTTTAAAATCTTCATTCAGAAGCAGAAGCGATAAAAATCAGCCTTCTAAATTCATACACCTTGAGATAAGCCCACCTGTATATTATACTCACTTAGATAGCTGCTCGAAAACTGCTATAGAATGCAAACAGCTGACAGGCTGAAATTTCAGCCTACGAACTTACAACGGAAAGGGCCCGTCTACCAGAAAGACAGACTCATCTTGCTATTTTGATTATGAAGTTAACACTTTTAGTAGACAATGAGAACCTTCTTTTTTTTGAGCTTTCTAATCAAAGATTGTGGAGAAACGCCCATAAATGCTTATAATTATCTGGACTTCTTTGAAGTGTTGTAAGAGCTTTGCCACCAGACTTCCCGAAAAACTGCACAACAATATAAAACGCCTTGGAAAGTTGATAAAATAATCTAGCAAAACTGGTCTAATTTAACATTTTTTTGAGAATTCTACAATCAGAGCGTTAAAGTCCACTAAGTTTAAGTAAAAACATGTTATAAACGATTTCGTCTCAATGTCTGCAATACTTTGAAGAATCGTATCGGAATTGCCTTTAGTTCGATCAAAGTTATTTCTTGCTTATAATTTAACTCTTAAGTATTAAATTGTCTCTTAAGTATTTTTTGAACAAATTGTTTGAGCTTTAAAAGTGTAAAAAAAAATCACAAAAAACCTTGTGACCCACAACATCAGTTCAGCGCAAAAGCTTAATTCCTAACATTCCTATGGTTCGAAAATAGTGACCTTGGGCGACACAGTACGCACTTTACGTAATAATTCTCCAATCACACTCCAACCCTCAGCAACCGCTCCCACCAACACCCCTCATGCAATCTCACTCTCGCTGTCGTGCGCTAACGAACGAGTCATCGAACAACGCCCCGTGCCACCATTAGTTTGGCGTTCAATTAATGTAATCAATCAAGTTATTTAACCAACGCCACCCGGCAATCCGTCCAGCGAGTGTCGCCCCACTGATGACGTGTCAGTCCGAACAACACCCCGCGTCAGCTAGGGCGCTGACCCCTTCCCCGAATATCGGGCGGTACGGCGGATGTCCTTCTTGCCACTGCTCGTTCCGAAGGCCGGCAATGACTTTCCGGCACGCGGACGCCGTTTTCACGTCCTCCTCGCAGTGGCAGCGAAAATACTAATCAATCGTGCGGCGTATGCTAAAAATGCTATTTTTAGCACCATTTTCAAGAACATGAGCGTTGAGTAACACGGTACCAATACCCAGATTCCTCAGTGCGTTTAAAGTCAGTCCACTGTCGTTGTCGTTGTCTGATGGTTGATAATGCATTAATAATGAGCTAGTGCTACGCGGAATCAATCGGAACAGCCCTACTGACCTGACCGTTGAGCCTGCGAAGGCTGCCGCTCGGTGTGTGTGTGTCTGTGCGATATGACGCCGTCGCGCGTTGTGAAGTGTTTAGCAGTCATGTAGTCATGTTTATGCGCCTAATAATGGTTCATTATAGCGAATGAGCTGCAATGGTCTCCCGCTCACCGATTGATCCCCAATCGTCAGCGACCTCTAAACGAGCAAACCGTGTGTCATCCAGTCCACAGCGTGATCGTGATCCAGTAACCGAGTGTTTCCAGTTCTGCTCTAGTCATTAGCACTTTGCATAGGAATGGTTTGTTTCTTGTGTTTTTTTTACAAGCAATTAAAAATGTTCAATGCATTCCAACAACATGGTTGTTAGCACTTTATGATTCAAAACATCCCACCCTACACCGTGTTCGGTTCAGCATGAGGAGCAAACAGCAAAAGCAGACTCAAAACCAAGCACAACCATCGACCTACTAAAAGGGTGCACACTGGTTGAACTGGCTTGGTAGGGCTGAGCATAAGCCCGCTCGCGAAGGCCAAGCCCGACCATTTGATTCCGTGGCGCAAGTGTTCGCATGCCGGCTTGGCTTAGTATGAGGGGCAGTAAGGAGCTGGAGCTGGCGGGGGCCTCTTTTGTCTCATGCCTCTGTCTGTTGTTGCATTAACTCGATCAGGGACTTGCAAGGGTGTTTTGACATTGAACTTCATGCTGTTGGTGCGGCATTTGGTGGGGCATTTCACCATAGGCGAAGCATTACTATTTCGGAAGGGAGGATGACAACAAACCATACCAGGGGGCACCCGTACGAGTACGGTAATCGAATGAGGATGATCCAATTTAGCTGCCGTGCATCGTGGTCTCGTGACTGAATGCTTCAATTTGTACCTCACTTAATGATGTGTTTAATTAAAGCGTTACAGCGTTTCATTACAGTTTTAGATCAGTTTCGTCGCTTCCTTCTTGCCAAATCTCTCTGTTCTATTTCGTATACTCTCTGGTTGCTTTTGCACAGCTTTCACTTGAAGCTTTTTAACAACCTGTGCCTGTGCTTGTCCATCAATCAAAAAACGGACGAGTGACATGCGAACGTTCGCCGATGTCATCACTAAGTGTACTCACACGTAACGCTAGGTAACGCTACAGCAAACGAGACAGTTACCGGTCAACGAAATCGAAAACAAACGATAACGTATTTTAACTGACATATACACATATACACACACGACCCCTCCACTCCCCTGCGTAGTGTAATTACAACCGTAATTCTCACTTCTACTCCCCCCACACCGTTTCGCAACGCTTCGGCCCGTCCGCCCGCTACCGCTCGGTTGTCGCGTGCCGACGAAGCATTTGCCTTGCGAGAGTGGCGGAGGAGATTCTTTCGCGCTACAACGAGCTCCATAAAACACGCACGCGGAGGGTGTTTAAGGGGGGGGGGGGGGGGGGGGGGCGTACGATGGCGTGCGTAGAAATGGCGTGATTTCTGCAAGCCGACGGGGCGGCCTTTTTTTTGCTACCAGGAATGCTTGTTCTTTTCACCTGCAGAAGTTTGCTAATCAGCCGAACTTTACTGGTTCTTCGGGTTTCGTTAGGGGTGGTGATCGAGTAAGAATAGCAATGACACATGTTGCCCCTTATCACATGGTGGAAGAAAAGGGGTTGGAATACTCTGTTGTTTGCTGTTAATTAGCTCATTTAAGTCATAAGGCAAAGCGGGGGAACATGCTACAGGTTTGAGCTTTTTTGCGTAGTGAAGCACTAAATTGAACATAGAAAGAGGTCTCGAATGGTGTTTCAAAAATTAACGAAAATTGGGAAAACATTGGTCGTTGTTGGACATGTAAACTCATGTTCTTGACAAACGTTACACAACGATTTTGTTCTATTTTTCCTTCCCTACTACTACACATGATTACTCATGATTGTTAATTCAATTGATCTCGGCCTGCACTACCCGCAATGATGCATGGCCGCTAGACATCGCATCATCAAATCTAATAGATTTAATAACATACTCTAGGGGCGAATACCATCCCATCATCGCCGATTGGGTCATGGTTCGATGAATGCGCATAACCAGACCGGACCGGGCTCCGGGCTAAGCTGTGCAAAATTATTGTATTTTTTTTCTCTCAGGGTTATCAAATGCCCTTTAGCAGACCGACGTTCAGCATCGCTTGAGCTGGTCGCTCGCCCGACCGAGAGCTGGAAGGGAAAGAAGGGGCAACAACAACAAAAAATACACATAAACACTTCCCCAGCCAGATGCTAGACCGCAGCGAGTAGTAGTGACACCATCGCACTTATTGAATTAGTAATTTGATAATCACCAATTAGTGTCTTCCCGTTGCCCTGTGCTCGCTGCAGGCTGCCCGGCGTAAGATGTGTGTCGAGGGAATTTCGGTCGTTTCTTCAGGTTGGTCTGTGTATCGGATCGGTTTTTATTTTGCAAAGGCGCTAACACAATAATGCAGAATGTTGACGGGCTCGATTATACGCGCCAGGGCGAGCCGAGCGGAATCTGATTCACGTTCGCAAACGTTTGGAGCATTTGAAGCATCCACCACCGATCGGATGAAACGGGTCAGGGTTAGCGTTTGTTTTGTAGACAGGCAGTACACAGCCAACGTTACCAATAGTGCATACGGTGCAAGAGCAAATTGTTCGCATCGCTTTCCACTACGAATCGTGCAAAACCCGCGCTAAGGTTGGTTACAAAATGCAGGAAGTGATTGATGCACCGATCATTAGCCGGAGAGAGAGAAGAGACAGGGTGAGTGTGTGTGTGTGTTAAATGCTATGTTGATGTTGTTGATCAGGGTCATCGGGGAGGCTGCATGGAAGGAGGCTTTCTTAAATTCGTGACTGAGCAATTGTCGATGGTCAAGATCGTATCGAGCTTAGGGTGCCTCTTCAAGCCACGCGTGAAGTAGGAAACTGACCGCCGGTGAAGGTTGCTCTTCGTGGTGATGATGAATGAATGAGAGTGCCGTCGTAGGTTTGTAGAAACAAGATTGAAGATGATTTTTGATTAATTATTGTTATTGTTGTGAGGAAAATTCGGTTCATCTTGTAGCATTCCAATTATGCTCGGGATGTCAAACTCTGCACATTGAAGGCGAGCGCTTGGCACAACAGAGCTATTTCGATGCCTTGGCCTATTGGTTTCGGAGCATTCAATGAAGGTTGAAAGATTAAATTGAGGCATTAGAGATTCTAAATCGTTCAAGAAGTCGTTAGAGTTCCTTGGAGTGATATGAGATCTTCTCAACTTGTTTTATGTATTTAAAATTTTGAATTGCTGCTGGATCTTGGGATTCCAGATTGTTTGGAATTCAAATCCAACAAATTCCTGACTTAATTTATCTTCATTGCATATGTCAGTTTTCAGATAGGACTTAAGATAGGACTTGGTCGTCTTTTCCAGTTGAAATTCAACCTTCGTTGACATAGTGGATTTTGATGGGTTAGTTTCAGTAGTGGAATTTAACTATCCTTTGTAATTCCTTCTATAAAACCTTGATTATGCCTGTCAAGGTTATTATATATAATGTATACGGAGAGGATCTGATATCGTGTATAGAGCAATGCTCCGACTAAAATATGAATGTCAAGATACTTGACTTTTGTTTCTGAAATTCAAAATTTTACAGTCCTCGTGCTAGAAGAATACAAGATACTTTAGTCATTCCCACCAAATCATATCGTTAGACAACTTTGAACAACTCCAAGAATGTGTGCAATCCTCTAACGTGTCAAGATGTTTGAGTTACCTAACATTGGAATATGCTTGGCGATAAGACGCAAAGTGTGTGTGTTTAAAGTCTTGTATTAACGCACCTGCACAAAACTGTGTGCCACACACTGTTAGCCACCAAGCCACCATGGTCGACAGTGGCCCAAGGTTGTGTTAGGTTGGAAAGGTAAACACAAACAGACCAACACCAACCGATTTTTCTTTTCGCGAAAACGCACCCCGATTGACATATCTGTTGACACACAGTTTCACGGCGTGCTGTGTGTTTGGCTGTCGTAACCCCGTGGTAAGGGCCCTCGTCACAAGTCACCAAGGCGCAATGTTTGCCCAACCAAAGGCCATCGACTTTGGCGCGGCAGTTTGGGTCAACGATCGGTTTTGTCGTTTGTCCTCTTCAGCTAAAGGTGTGGTGGTTGTGGGCAATATTGCAGGAAAAACTAAGGCTTTCCCAGGGGTTCAATAACCCCTTTGAAGTCCTTTATTACCCCCAGTTCGATTTTGAGTAATGGCGCGCTGGATGCAACCATTTCAAATAAAAAAAATAAATAAATGCAATGGAAACCCCCGACTTATAGCCATCCGTCACGATCGACCTTTTCCCCGTTTCAATCACAAATTGCTTCAATCACTGGAAAATAAAACAAACTACACTGCTACTACTTACCCAACCATAGGGTGAACACTGTGCACAGTGCCAGCTGTCCTTCGCTTAGCACCATCTTGTGTGTGTGTGTTGTTGTTTCCTGCTGTCTATCCTATAAAACCACCTGGACGCTTCAGCAAACAGAAAGGGACCGGAAACGCACCGACACTGTTCCACTGCAGACACACACACGGGAAGCACACACACAGACAGAGCACTTGGATTGTCTCTCTCACGCCCAAAACAAAAAGAAACTCCGCGGAAAAGAAACTAATTCAGGACAAGCAAGCGTCACTTCACACCGCTGGCAGTTGCTGGCCTCCAATGGCAATGGGTTTTTCGGAGCACACAGGACAGGATGGTCTGCTGCACGTTGTTCTTGTGTCCTTCTGCTTCTGGTCCTGGTCTGAAAGTCCCTTTGAGGGGGGAGAATGGGTTGGAAAATTAAACATCAGCGCTAGTACGTGCCGGCGGCGGAACAGAAGCGCGTCCCAAAATCAATACAAAAAACAGCCCATCACCCCGCAAATGGTGCGTCTTTACGGCGTCGGACCAATAAATTTCTTCCACTGCACTTGGGTTAGGGTTGTCGGTTTGTTTTTGCCCTGCTGAAGCAATCAGACCAGTCGTCAGTCAGTCACGGACACGGACATTCGAACAGCTGATCACGCAAACAGCGCTGGTGCAGCTGCAACTGCGGTTCGATGCAATTTAAGGGGAACTCCTCATCGGAAGCAAACGAGAGGGTGGTGGTGGAAGAGCTTGAAATTGAATTTTCCGCAATAAATCTCGCACAGCCGACTGACAGCGCACTGTTCGGTTGCTGTTGGTGTGCCGAAAATATGAGTTTTGCCCTGCTTTTTTGTTGTTGGGAGTGAAGTTTAGAGCGTGAGATTTATGATGGTTGATTTTAAACTGTGCTGGTCGGCATCAAACGCACACTTTGCAAAGAGTCAGAAACACACTGGTCTATTCTACAATATTTTTTTGTTGTTTAAACGTTCGCATATCATTTCGCCGGAGCTCGAGCGGAATGATCGCTTCTTTGCAGCAATTTTGGAGAATTTAAGCCGCCGGCGGCCGCCTGTGTGTGATTTATTCTAATCGTTTGCGCTCGATAGGGCTCATTTAGCACAGTGTGTGTGTGTGAGAGTGTGTGTGGAAATGTAGTGAAAATGCAAACAGAAAAAAGGGGAAAACTTCTAGCCTACTCCGTGACGCTTGACGACCCGCTGATGGACCGATTGGGGGCTTTGTAAAAGCTATGATGGGAACTTTAATTGGAGGTGTGCAATATATTCACCCCACTTGTAGGCTTTTTTGTTCTATTAAATGAAGCTACCGAACAATCATTTTTCAATGGTGAGCAAATAAATATTTTACTCTTGCCGTTTTTGTTGCAAAAAGCAAGGTTGTTCTGCGCTCGAAAAACAATTCTGCAAGGAACTAATATTGCGCTGAGAGCGTTTGTCTTGCGCTGTCTCGATCCAACCGAAGACAAGCACCGTGCGCTGGCTCATTATTTATTCCGTTAATTGCACCGGTACATTAATCATCTTCCCGGCAAAACACTGCCTCAAACGCCACCACATTACCAGATCGTTTAGCGCTCGCACAGTGTACACACAGGCCAAAGCTCGCGGAGATGGTAAAACAGCGAAAAACGCGACGAATAAAATCAAAACAATAACCGCTTACGCCGCCTGACATTGAATGTCACCGGGCACTCGAAGTCGCCGCCACCGTGAAGGCAAACACCGTGCCGCCAAAAAAGACGTACACACACACACAAACCACAAACCAGCGCCAGTGTCACGACCGAAACGCAGACCGCACCACCACCGAAAATGTTCAACTGCAGTTCCAAAAAGATTCAATGTCAGGCAATCCATCGTGTGACATCGATTAGTGACGCGCCAGGGGGGGAGCTTTTTTCGGGCGCTGTCGCAACGCACAGGTGCTTTGTTTGGGGGCACGCTTGGTGCCAACCTGGCCTCGACCCCGCTAACAGGGGGAGAGAGAAAAAACAGGTTGACATCGAACTTGCATCGCCCGGGTGCAGCAGCTGCTACGCGTCTTGTAATGACAACCATTTAGAGCCGTGTGGGTTACAATGAACTTTCTGCTGACGCCTCTCCTCTAGAGAATGCGTGTGATGTTTTATGCCCCCAAACCGATTAAATGTTAAGCTGCAAAGCTTCACACACGCACTCAACAAACACCCGTTGCAGCGGTGTTGCGTGTCGGTTAAATATAATCATCAAAGCAGCGCGATGGCTTTTTTGCTGCTGCTGTTGTTGTGCGCTTCTGTCCACGCTATGGTTGATGAAATTAGTTCAATATCGCCGGAACCTGTGCCAAGTTCGTCAGGCAGACCTCTCGGCCGGCTTAAGCGCCGAGAAGCTTCTCCGGTTTCGGAACGGTGCGCGCGCGCACGCGGATTGGAATTGGAAATATGGTTCCATTTACGGTTTCGCCACAACTCCCGCACACAAAACGCGAGCAAATCTGTCGCAATCGAGCGATTTGGTATCAAGATTTTGTGTTTAATTTTGTTTTATAAATAAAATGGTGGCTGCTTTCACATTTTAACGCGCCGTGGATTGATCGCCTAAGAGCGAGTAACAATAGACTTGAACGCTGCGGTATGAATGTGGAAGCGACGAACCCCATTTTTGTGCTCAACTTGAATTAACGAATTGTTGTTGTAATTCTAATATTTAAAGAGGTTTTGGACCTTTTGCATCTCTTGCACCTCTGAACAAATTCTTCAACAAAAAAAAAAAAATTATAAAAGTATTTTAAAACATTTTTTCACTAATTTTGTCTATTGGCTAACACAAGCTACAAATAGCGTCTTATTTTAAGCATTTGTCATCCATTTGCCCATCACTCACTCAGCAATCACCACACCATCACGCTGTTTCACACACAACAGAAAACCGATAGCCGGTTCGCACGCAACGCACGCGTAACCACACGCACCAAGCGGGTTCGATGCAGTACGATCATTAGCGCGCGACGATCGACGCGAAACTGACGCGGCATCTAACGCGGCTAGCCTGCGTTGGTGCGCGGGTCGGTCACACTTTCCGCCACCTCCTTTGATCGAATCGGTTGTCGGATCGGGTGGTGGTAATGGTGCGTTGGGTGGTGGTGGTAGCAGCGATCGAACCCCGACTGCTTAGATTTTCACGGTCATCGGTGATAAAGCGACGAACCTTATTCAAAAATCGTTGGTTTGCCTCCGCGTGATTAAGTCCGGTTCCCAAAAAAAAAAAAGCAAAAGGAAGACTTTCTGTCCGGCCGGCCGCCTGACTGTTAATGAACCCTTCTGCAATATCACAGCTCAGAAGTATTAAGTGGATCTAAGGGTGATGTGACCGTTGACCGCTAAACGGGTGTGTGGTGTGTGTACATACATCGCCACGTGTGTCCTTGGGATGAGGACACAGGAGCACACGATGGCAGCACAGTGGAAGCCCTTGCCGTGAGGGCAGATGAGAGCACACCCTTTTGTGGAGCGCGATTACGAAATGGCGGCCCCCGTGTTTGCCAACCGTTTGTAAATCGATTAGGCTACACCGTCTTATCGGCGGGCTGGCGTCGATCGGTTGCCGAGTGGGATTTACTAAAGCCTTAAGTTTGAGACCGACTTTGATTAAAACGATTAGATGACTTTAAATTAATCGATCGATTTTGAATCGAACTTTGGGCTGGCTTGCACAAGTAAAGTACTATTATAGAAACAATTTTAAATTTGTACAACATAGGATTTAGTTTCGAATCAAAATTTAGTTAGTTGTCTCATTACTGGGCTGTTGATATTCGATTTTTTAAATAATATTGCAAATAAATCCAAGAAAGGATGTTTGAAATAACAAATATCAGTTACGTTAAGTAATTTTAAATGAGAGAAGTAAGAATAATATTACAAAAAATGCGTTTGATGTCATTTTTATTCTTATTAAATACAGTAGGAAGCATTTTACACTCAAAAAATCATCTAAATGGTGTTCATTTCTTTACCAAAAACCTCAGAACAGACGTAGTAAAGCTTCTAATTTCTATCTATTCCTTAAAGTGTCGTTCAAGCATAGCCAAAAATCGAACTAAACTCAACCACGTTCCCTTGCGCTGTACAAAAGCGCGAGAAGCCACACCAAAACCCAGCACCAATGCAGTTATCCCGTCTAATTTAACACGTATATTCCGCGAAATTTCATCACCGTCATCATCATCATCATCATCATCGTCGCCCTTTTACACGCTCATAGTTCTGCTGCGTTATTAAGCGTTATCTCACCCCAGTGCCCCCAGCAGAGAGTCGGCAAGCTTACCCCGGTGAAGCCGTGAAGCCAATTTGCAGTCCAGCTTGCGCTTTCCCGTTCCGCTCTATCTGGCAGTCAGTGAATCACTTCCGGTTGGGTGGCGTTTTTACCCCCGCCCCATCGCACTGCCGCATTGGTGGGGGGGGGGAGGGGTGTAGGGCTCATGTAACGGGAAGCGAACGCAACACAATGAAACGGTATCATATTTTAAACGTGCAGGACGCCTCTACTGTCTCCCCATCCGCCTTGCTTCTTGTGGCTTGGGGAATACGATGACGCGGGAAAATCGGGATAGGATTTTGCTCTCCTACTGCAGTGGGCCAACCTCCAGGCAGTTGGCATGTATGTGTGTGCTGTGTGCATTGGGGTAGGTTTTTCGTCGAAATGGCTGCACAGTTTAGCTGTCAGCCGATGGGCCGATGTAGTTGATCGACTGGCTGGAACTAATATCAATTAGCATAATTTAAAGCATTAGTTCCAGGCAGGCTAACTACGTGCTTGGAAGGGGAGGAAACCGTTAGTGGAGGGAACAAGCATGACATAGGCCCCCGTGTCTAGACGATGATGCATGTTTTATTGTGCTTGCATACAGTAAAACACAGGGAAGCAAAGGGACTTTGCGTCGGGATTCCTTCTGGGAGAGGCAAAGCAGCTAATGGTAAGCAGTTTTGCACAATTTATGAGCTATGGCTAGCTTGAGGAAATGGAAAACTGAAACCAAAAGCAATTAAGTGAAAAGGGTTGAAAATACGAAAGAAATATGCTAAGAGAATATAGTGTTTTTTTAAATTTTAATTGAAAAAAGTGTTTTAAAGTGTTTTAAGTGTTTTAAAGTGTTTTTTTTTAATTTTTTATTTGGTGTCTAATAATTATCTTATTCTAGCAACGCAACCTCAATAACAATATTTTTTTAAATACAAATTATCTTGTTTTCTTAGTTTGATTTCTTTTTTAATTTATAAATGTTGTATGTCTCCTATAACGTTCGATAAGTTTTATTATTTTTATTACTTTTAGTTAGTCTTTTTTTGCTCTTTTGCATTTTGTTCCATTTTTCGATTAATTCACATTTCTTTATCTTTTTATCTTGTTTTGACATCCAATATTCAAACATATTTTTTTCAGTTTGCAGTTTTCCTAAACCTTTTATGCCTTTAATTGTTTTCCTTGTCTTGTTTTATGTTACTCTATTGTACAATGTATTATATATTTTATTTATTTATCTTACTTTTGATCTTATACATGAATCTTTTCCTCTATTTTAGAGTATTTTTTGTATTTTGTACTAATAAATTCAAGATTAGTGTTAAATATAACATATACTTTTAATTCCCTACTAGAATCCCTTACTTTAAAAAAAGTATTAAAGTTAAAATTAAATAATTTTTTTTAATAAAATAATTTCTTATTATTTTTCAAGCAAACTCATTTTGCTCAGGCAAACACTTTTTCCTTGTATCACACGCACAAAATAACTGTCTTCCCGTGAAAAGGAAATCCACTCACTACCATGATTGGTTGTCAGTCAATCAAGTGGTTCGAGTGTTTCAGAAAGTTTTTCGGAACCGTCCAGAAGAAACATGCCCGAAATAGTTGCAAGTCAATCCTCCCTCTTTGCAGCGGAGGGGGGCAATAGGAAGGAGCAGAATCAACTTGGGTGCGCTCATGTCTCCATTGTCATTTGCCCGTCGGGTGTGCACGTGCTGCGCGCGTAGACGCACCGAAAGACGCAACCGATCGATTCAGTACGCTGCACGCAACCAAGGCACGAGACGATGTCGCCGCTGACGTCGGCGTTGGGAGTTATCGGCATGCAAATGGGCTAATTAAGTCGCCTTGTCGGCCCCGTTCAGAATCCGGGACCGACCGACAGAAGTGCAAGGAACTTCCCGTGACGGTGCCGGAAAAGGTGGTGCTGAGGTGACGAGAGAAGGTGTGATGCAATGGTTTTTGGCCTGTCAGACCGTTCCAGAGGGCCCCCGAGAAAGAATGGTGAAGAAATTGAACGGACCGTTTAGTATCAATTAACCGAACCCGGCAACCGGTTTCGGTCGGATCCGCATACGGTTCGGGATGATTTACGGTGCTGGAAGGATTGCTTGTCGATAGTGTCATTATTGTTTGTAATGATTTAATTACTAAATAAATGTATTTTTCAAGAGCGAAATTAGCTCAAGATTAAAACGATAGAAATGATCATTTTCTTGGGGGATTGTTCTCGATTTCCGCTATACTACAGACGCGCCTCTTTTTGCTTAAGCGCCAAGGAACAGGTATTTTAGCATACGGCCTTGAAAAATGTAGCAAAAATGTGTTTATTTGTTTTTTTGCCAAAAAGCAGGCAAAAAAACAATCTAGAAGGAGTGTCACACCGTAGACGAGCCTCTCGTTCTCGGATGCTTCTAAGCATTCCCATTCCCCCCCTGCTGCTCGCATTGTATTCGTATGCAAATGCGCGTTAAAATAAGCTAAAAGCTTAACTGTTGTTTTGTTTTTTTGCCGTGAAGATGAAATATTTATGCACATTTACATTCGTTTGCAGAACGGGTTTTTACCACCCGCCCGGAGCGTCTGGGGGGATTTATTTCTATGCAAGAAGCGATCATAACCGATAGCCACGGCAGTCGCGCCTGCGCAGCAACGGTTAAGCATTAAGCCGTTGAGATGAAACAATAGAACCATAACGCACCGGCAGACTTCCTGTTCGGCGAGCGGAATAGTTGGAGCGTGAAATCGAACCTTGTTGTTGAGATTTGTTTGGCCGTTTGTTTCATTTCCCTGCACAGTATGAACAAACGCGTTATAACAGTATAGTAAATAGTAAACGTTTTACAAGGCTTGTCAGCAGCTCATCAACAACTTATTGATTCGCTTTGAAGGATTTTTCGAACAAAATAGAACGTTCTTCTGCTTCTGTTATCATCCACCCCGACCCGTTTCACGGCATTCGGCATTCGCGTCTGGGTCTGTGTTAGGTCCTCCAAAAGCTTATGCTAACATCGATCACCACATGATGAAAAGCTGCGTTCAATGTCTTGCGTCGCTTCGTATGTGTGCGCTCGCGCGCGTGCTCTTGCGCATACTCTCCCCGTTGCGCACAATGACGCAGTGCATTTTGCGCGCGAGGAAGTGTCTTTTTCAAAAGCACGAGTTGGGGGTTTTGTTTACACTGCTTCTCTCCCTCCCTGCCACTCTCCTGCTACGAATGAACGACATACGATACATTTCAATTACAAGCGCGGTCTGTGTTGTGGCACCGAACTTGACCTTAGCCAAGGATTGGATTAGATCGGTGGTGCGAACGCCGCCACCAAGCCGCCACTGCTCAAACAGATCGATCGGAGGTTATCAGTTTGTCAAAAAAAGAAATAGGGGATTGATACAAAGACGTTATTGACGGAAGTTTTGACAGGTTGAAGGGTTGAGGGTGGGGCGATAGCTTCCCTCGACAGGTGCCAAGCGTTTGAGAAAATTGAAAAAAAAACAGTTTCAGTTTCCTTTGATCGATACATAACTGGAAAGAAACTGGAATGATCTAGATCAGGGGTCGGCAAAACTATTTCGTTTGCATGATGTGAAGCCAGTAGCAGGGAAAGGGAAATGAATTCGTCTTGTTGGATTAGGGAATCGGAAAAAATGTCGTCAGATATTACAGTTTGATTCTAATTCTTTAATTTGATTTTAACTTCCAATTGGAACCGTTTGTTCTCAAACTCGTTACAAAGCTCATAGAAAAATGACTTATTTGTACTTCTCATTTGAATTTTTGCATGTTTTTTGTTCAAAACCAGTATAATTTTTGATTACAGGGTTTCTTGCGATTTATTGATTCGTTTTTGGCCCTTTCCCAGAATTTTTTGGTCCAATTGTATTGATATCCAATCGGAAAATACCAATAAATTATGGGAACGAACCAAAAATCTATGGGAAACGATCAAAAAATTGAGGGAACGCACCAAAAAATCATGTTAACTGACCAATAATATGTGGAAACCCTGTAAGTGAAGCTAAACGATCGACTATTTTATGTAAAGAAATGATTTTAAATACAACTACTAAATATTCTATTAGAACATGAATGCTTTTTTCCCCCTTCAGCATGTTTAATGCCTTCATTTTGTATTTATTTTAGTGTAAAACTGCTCTAGAAGAAGCTTTTTTGCATTGAATTTTACCATCCTTCAATTCTTTTACACTGTAAGTCACTCGCCGTTGAAAGTTTTGACAAACGATCAAGCCATTTGTCACAAATACAGCGCCACAACATTTGAAGCCAAAATTTCAAATTAGAAATTCCCTCAAAAAAGGGCTCTACCTACATTAGGCACACAACGCCATAGGCACCCTTCTTCACGCGAGCCGCGAGAGAGAAAAGAATCCATTCCGAAACGGTTTCGTCGAAGGTCGAACCGGTTCACAGACGCGTGCACGACATCCAACCACGTGGAAAAGGGCTCCCCCAATTCCGTAGGTCCTAAACCGGTTTCGGTGAAAATGAGCCCCGGGGCTGGATGTGATTCACTTTCAACATCGCGTACATGGCGCGGTGAAGAATTAATAATTCACGGTCAATTGAGAAGCGTGAAGAAGGGCCCTCGTCGACGAAGCCCTTAATGTTGCCCATAGTGACGCACCAAACAGCTTAATTAAACGTCACCGCGACGTACTAGATCAATTTGTGTGCATGGCGTTGTATGTGTAAACATGACAACGAATTAGCTAGTGTAGTATGTCAACATACTGTCGCATCTTCCGGTAGTATACCGCTGCTTATGGGACGCGCTTAATTTACTGCTGCGTGATGGCTTTTAATTAGTTCCTGATAGAATGGGTAGCAGATGTCGCCACCCGATGCCAAAACCGTTTTAGCCATTTAAAGCGATCATTAAATTGATCTCACGAGACACACACACTTTATTGCTGCTACGTACCTCCTTCTTGGAACCAATTAGTTGCACCCCGTGACAGTCCGTGTCGTGCACTGGCTAGAAGAATGTTAGTGGCAAACGCCTTTTTACACATCTTAGCTTCCGCACAGACACGTTCCACTTGACATTTTGCCTCCCTCCCTCCCTCCCAGTCTAATCTGTGCGGCCATTTATCCACTTAAAAGCCCCGCTACATGAACCGGTACAGTTCGCTTTGCATACAAACGGATCCTCGTGTGTGCACACACGGTTGGTTTGACCCCGGGTGAATGCCATTTTGCACTGCCTTGAACCTGGCCCGGGTCCGTTTCGCAAACTGGGGCTGGTGCGACGTGTGTCGCGGAGTTGTCTCCGCACCCGAAAACAACGAAACAAAAAGTGGGCAACAGCAGCAAGGTGGTTTAAAATTGAACTTCACGCAAGCAAAACAGGGCGCGGACCCGCAACTGTACTAATAATTGTTTCCGTCTAGCTTTGATGTATGTCTCTGCGTGTGTGTGTGTGTGTGTGTGTGTGTGTGTGTGTGTGTGTGTGTGTGTGTGTGTGTGTGTTTGGAGGGCCTTTAACCTCCCGCAGTCGTAACTTAGTCCTGTGGTTTTTCGCTTTGCAATTACCCTTTTTTTGCTAAAGTTTTCTAACCCACCCCCCGCGACACACACACACTCACGCCGACCGGTCAGCGTAGTAGTGTGCCATTGTGTTGGGCTTGGGTTGTGCAGAGGAACGATAGTTTACGACAGACGACTTCCTTCTACAACCTCAAGCTGCACACAGGTTGAAGTGCACAGCACCACCAAATCGGAAGTAGTTTCCCACCTATCCACCTCGTAGCGTACTCGGGTGAGCTCATAATAGGAAGCTCCGGTGGCCACCTCCCCCCTTGCCCCGGTCATAATTAGTCGTTCGGTTGAAAGAATCAATTGCCTTCTGGGTGGGTGATGGGCATGCAGTGGGCCTTCGTTTTGGGGTCGTTAGACTTGCTTGGCTGAGACACCCGTCGACGGTGCAGTGTGAAGGAGAGTTGTGAATGGTTTCTCGAAAGCTTATCGTGCGGAAGTGGTTCGTTTCCGAGTGATAGACCGGATAGGTTTCGGTGTTAGATGCACACACCTTATTTCCCGCAGGAACATTCTTGGGGGGGTACATAGACTTTAGACTTGGGCAGAGGAGTACGCTTTTGTTCGCTTTGCAGGTCGAGCATTTAATGTCTTAATAAATCAAATACTTAATTGGACATGTCAGAGTTTAAGCAAGAAGGTGGAATCTATCAGGAAATCGAATGTTTTAATGTTCTAACGAAAGCGTAACGTTTTTGCTCCTTTTGTATGCAGTTAGCAGTACCTTTAGACGTTGGTTATCCTTAAATGTTTGACTCGTATGTTAGTGGCTCCCTTATACTAGACTTACACGGTACTAACTGAGTAGAAATTGTCAAGAGGAATTTTCCATACAATTGAAATCTCTTTTGCAATATGTTAGCGACTAAAATTGCCACAAATTAGCTATGAAATTTTGAATGTCTTTAAGATATTAAGAATCATTTCTTGAACCTAAATTGGTTAAGAATGTATTGGATCAGGTTCTGAATCAGCTTTAGTATTCTTTTCTAGGATTGAGATGATTTCCAGTACAGATTTGAATTCGAGAAAAGCAATAGGAGCTATATGGTTCCGAGTTAGATCCCAGAACTGAGTTACCTTCAGGATCAGTTTGGGTTGCAATGCAGGGCTCCAGGTCCAGATTGATTTCTGAAGCAATTAGATGGCAGAAATGTATTCCGGATCATTTTCAGATGTGATAAGGATCAGTACCAGGATTGATATAAATCCTTGGAGATCAAATCCTATAAGAACTTTGCATCAGTTCCATGATCGGTATGAACCTGAGATATATGTAGACTAGACATGTATGGAAATAATGAAGATTTCGTCGGAATCGATTCCGGCTAGTTCCGAAGTTTTCTGGAATTGATTCCGGATAGTAGGTCCAGAATCAGTTTCCGGAATCGATTCCGGAACCAATTTCGGAATCGGCTCCGAAACCAACTCTGGAATCGGCTCCAGAATTGGTTCCGGAATTGGCTCCGAAATTGGGTCCGGAATCGAATCCGGAATCGGAATTGACTCCAGAATCAAAATCAGCTCCGGAATCGGAATCGGTTCCGGAATCAAAATCGGTTCCGACAACGGAATTGACTCCGAAATCAGAATTGGCTTCGAAACGGAGTCGGTTTCGGCATCTTCATAGGAATAGGCGTTTGGGTCCAATGATGCTATATGTTGATAGCGGCAAAGAATCAAAATTTACTTGTAAATGATCTATTCACATGGAGATTCGCGGACTTATTTCGCTTCCCTCACTTTTTATTTCAATTCAAACTATTCCATTTCTGGAGTCAAGTTCTGATTCCGGAGCCGATTCCGGTGTCGACTCCGGAATCGATTTCGGTGTCGACTCCGGAATCGGCTCCGGACTCAACTCCGGAATCGGCTTCGGAATCAACTCCGGAATCGATTCCGGAACCAACTCCGGAATCGGCTCCGGTATCGACTCCGGAATTGGAATTGATTCCAGCATCGGAATCGGCTCCGGAATAGATTCCGAACACGGAATCGGAATCTGGTAGGTCCGATTCCGAGCTCCCACCACTAGTATGGCCAGATATGGGTAAATGATGAGTTTCAGCACTGTTATGACTTTGGAATCAGTGCTGGGATTTGATATGGGTCCGGAATCAGTTTCAGGAGTGTCGTATGGGTTTGGAGTACTTACTTTTAGTACAAGAGTACCAGTAATAGCAGTTGGAACTTTCGACCTTTGGAACTTGTTGGGACTTCAGAATTTGCATCAGAGCCTAGACTGGGTCAGGAGTCTTTAATAATATCATTCTGCTTCATCATTCACAATATATCATTCATATTGCATACATAAGATTGAAGAATCCTTAATAAGAATTACGACACTTCTACAATTTGAATTTCTTGAAGTCACACTCCTCTAACATTGTTCCACCTTTCTTTGCTCTATTCTCTCTCTCGCGTAGGAAAAACTGCTCAGCAAGCTCGAAGAGAGCGAACTCGAGCCGCCAACATCGCAGGAGGACGAGTGCGTCATCTGCATCAATGCGCGGGCAACGATGCAAACGTCCCCGTGTGGCCACCGTGTCGTGTGCCGCCGATGCTTCGTCAAAACGATCCAAAGTGCCGTCGCGCAACGGTTGCTCCCTTTGCGCTGTGTTATCTGCAGGTAATTAATACACGAAATGTGTGTCCACAACACAGTGGCCTACACCACACTGTCCATTACACTCTCTTACATTGCCTTTCCGCTGCCCACCCAGAGCGAGAATAAATCGTCTTACCTCGGGCTCGACTTCCTGGCGCTTGCAAGGTTCGGCCAGCACGTACTCGATGGGCAGCAAGAGCTGGAGCGTCCCCGGGTCGGCCAGCTCGTACAGCGTCGATGCGCGGGTCACCCAGTCCGCCAGCCTGTACTCGATGAGCTCCGGGTCGTCGTGCGTGTCCGGTATCTCGAACATGTCCAGCTGCTCCGGCACGTCCGGCACGTCCGGTATGTCTTCCACGTCGTCGACGAGCGGCACCACGGATGGGTCGCTGCACGGCCACAGCCATCGGCACGGGGCGGGGGGCGGCGGTTGCACCAGCAGCTGCAGTACGAGCGGTTGCCTCGGTGCAGTGCCGCGCAATCCCGCCTACCAGCACTACCACAAAAAGGGACAATACTACATGAAGGTAACGGGATTGGGTGGGTTGAGCTAGAAGAACTGAACTGATTATAAGCTTTGTATTTTGCTATTTTCGACACTCACACAAACAGAGCCGTATTCCGGAGATGCCAAATCGGTTGCCACCGATCATTGAGTTCAAGAGCCCCACACGCCACCGGACGCCTTCCCCTGCCAATCCGGGCGCTCGGTTTAAGTAAGTATGCAAAGAACGGGGACGGGTGTAGTTTCTCACCGTAAAAGTTTTTCAGCAACAAATTATGCAACGTAGCATTATGCACGAGATCTGACTGGCACTGGGCCAATCGTTACAAAGTGGTTGGCTTTTTCTTTTGCTTTTCCTTTTTTTTGGGAGGTTCCAGTTGGGCCCCATCCCAAAAAGACAACACTCGGCACACAGTGTATTTCCTTGTTTTACTTCTGCCACGAAGGCTTACGGAGCGCACACACGGTACTGCTATTCTTACAAGAGCTTGAGCACGAAAATTCCTCTTGCGAGCAACTTTAGACGTTGTCATTTGCTGTTTTTAGCCATTTTCTTCTTCTATTTTCCACAACATGAGATGAAACTGTGTGTGTCTTTGCACATCTTCCCTGTGTTCAGAATGCCTGTTTCTTGCTATTTCCGCCGCTGGCTTGTCGCCAGCAAAGTTGGCCATAATTCTGTGTGTGTATGCAAAACACGTTGCCAAAAGAGCCCCCCTTCAGGCGGTGGTGACGGAGGCAAATTTGGTTTTTCATCGCCCAAAGTGCAACGTGAAATGTGGCGAGCACGCGTGGTTTGCAGCACACAATTTCCCATTTTTCTAATCTTATTAGTGCTAAAACAGCGTTGATGGCTGCTGTTTTCCTACGGGGGAGAGAGTGGAAAAAGAGGAGAATTTTTAGAAACGGGGTTAACTTTGGTAACGTAGTCAAAAATGTATGAATATTGTCGCACTGTGCGCAATTACAGACAAAGCGCCTAAATGTATGCAATTGCTTGATTTTTTCGATGCATCTGCGATTAGCTCATTTCTGTACGAGGAATGTGATCTAAACTTGATTCCTCAGAATGATTGTGATGTAAATTGAATTTAATTCATTAACGTTAAAACACACATTTTTTTAAAAAAAAGAAAAGTAATAAAAACAATATTGTTTTAAATCAAAATTACAGATACTACACCCAACCGGGCAAACCGGCGAACCCGGTCGAATCGATACCGCTGATGACGGTGGAAAAGATCGGCGGTGTCGGTGGCGGCCCGGCCGGCAAGTCCGGCCCTTCCAAGCTCGGGCTGAACGCGAAAATCGCACCAGTCGCTTCCAAATCGCCCATCAACAAAACGAACATGGCCACCGGGAAACCGGTCACCACGTCGCTCATAACGGCCGTCAACAGCTCCACGCCGAAGGCACGCGTACTGTCCGCTTCCTCGGCCACGGCCGGCCCTTCCGGGCTGGGCAGGGCGGGCAGTGGTAGTGGTAGCAGCAAGGGCGGCGATAGTGGCGTTGGGATGGGCTGCAGCAGTACCAGCTCGTTGGCCACCAGCGCCAGCGGCAGCAAGCAGGACGAAAAGTACGACAATAAGAAGAACGAAACGATCGAGAAGAAGAAGAAGGAGGAAAAGGCCAAACAGAAGGCGGAAAAGGAGGCCCGAAAGGTAGGTGGATAAAGGAAAAGCAATGTGTGTGTGATTTAATTTTCCCTTTTTTCTATTTATGTCCTTTTGTTTTGTTGCCACAGGAGGAAAAACGCATTGCCAAAGAGGAGGAAAAGCTAGCCAAAATGCTTGCAAAGGAGGAAAAGAAGCGGGGCAAGCGGGAGGCAAAGGAGGCGCTGCTTGCCCACGAAGGTGGAAATGGGTTAAAGTAAGGATGGGGAAGAGTACGGCAAACAAAACACAATAAAAATGCATAGCTTCCAAAGCAATTGAGCAAAAGCGATTGAACAAAAAAAAAAACGGCAAATTGCACATGATTAGACGTGAAACGTGGTTTCAGCGAAGCTTTTTTTAAAGCAGTTTGTGGATAGAGAGAGAGTAAGAGAAGGCGCTGTGGCGGGTTTTGTTATCCAGCATGTTTAATCAACTGCCGGTTCTTGATTCGTTCGCTTTCGTTCGAAACCAATCCCCCAATACACCACAACAGTTTGGATCATATTGATTCATTTAGTGCAATTCAATTGCCAGCCAGGGCTCTGTAGAAGCAGATTTTTTTTTTTGTTTTATTTTATTTTTATACTTCTTTTTCGTACTCGTTTTCTTTGTAATTGTGCTAATCAAGGAAAGACAAGTGAAAAGTTTAATTAAGTGAGGTTTTTTTTAAAGAGCAAACATAATCTGTAAGTGGTTTAAAAACTAGCTGTAAAGCAAAATAATTGTTACGAGAAACTAATTAGAAAGCAAAAGTAAGGAAAAAAATCCGACGCGATATCAAATTGGAAATCGCAAAGCAAACAGTTTCAATACAGAGTTATAAACCGTAGGTAAAACACGCAAACATATCACATTCATCCCACGTAGAAAAAAAAGAAAGAAAAGAAAACAAACAAACAAGCTATCAAAGAAAGAAAGAAGAAACAAGAAGGATAAAAGGGAAGTGTTTCAAAGCGTTCGTATTAGTTATCTGGTGTGTATCACTATCACTTTACTTGTTAACAAAAAAACAAAAAAAGAAAGAAGAACAAAAAAACAGTAGAAAACAACAGCAAGCTGCTTGCGAATGGCAATAAGTGTAAAATCTATGTTCCTAAGTCGATTCGATTTGTGCGCAAAACAGGTGAACATAAGGAGCAACGAAATAACATGCTGAAGCGCGTAAATAATTTCACTCTATTTTACTGATACTTTAGAATGTCCCCTCCCTTTCAACCCTGTTGCGTTTTGAATAGAATAGAACAATTCCCACCATTTCCACCCAAGACAGGCAGGTACGCAGAAGGTCTAAAAGCGATCCACCACTTCCATCGTTTGAAGCATTTTAAGCATTCATTATCACTTCTCGTTGTGGTAGTTTTGTGCATAATCAATAGTTTTAGGAAAAATGAAACAAAATATAATCTATTAATTGTCTAGTTTTCGGGGGTTTTTTTTTTGGTATCATAACAAAAAGTAAAAACAACAACAACAACGGATCACACTTCGCGTACACACAACAAAGCTCACTGTGATAGGTCGGTAAGTGTTGTCGCGCGCATCGGGCAGATCGGATCGGAGAGCAATGCAAAAGCAAAAACAAAAACCAGTAAAGCAAAAAAGCAAAAGAAAAACAAAAAAGAACAGAAAAAAGAGAAATAAAAACGAAAACAGATCAATAAAACAACCTGCAAGTAGCTAAGTATTGAGAGTAAAGCAAACAAACAAACAAATGTAAAAGCATTTTGAAGCAGTGAGCTCCGTGCGGTTCGCAATTGTAGCCAAAGCAAAAATAAAGCAAAAATACACAATAAATAAAACACACACACAACGTACACAAGTAGTAGTGACAGTAAAAAGAAACGAAAATGAAGGGGGGAAAGGATAAAAGAGAAGCAAAAAGTTTGTTGTTATAGTATTTTAAAAAACCTAAAAAACCTGTGTACACACACTTAAACGAGAAAAGTTTCGCAAATGTAATGCATTTTAGAATTTTGCTACTAAAAAAACACGAAAAACAAGAAACAAACAATTAAACAACACACACAGAGAGACAGGCAAACCCTTACAAGGGTGTAGAAGAGTAAAATAAAGCAAATAAAAAAGCGAATAAAGTGAATAAACATGTTCTAAAACCGTCTTCAGGTCAAACACACACACAGACACATACGTTGTAGTAGCCGCCACCCATCCTCTTTGTAGGTGATGATATATACACATACATGTAGAAGAAGTAAAACAAAAGCGAAAACCAACCAAACGTCCCATTATAAAACAGCAATACTCCATTGTTTGTTCCGATCCCGATGTGTATATGCGTGTGATTAGCGTGTATTGTACATGTGTGTTTGTGTGTCTGTGTAATGCGTTTCTTATACTTTTCACGCAACCGTCACCGTTCAAAGGAAGGTCCACTATGTACTATGAAACTATCCCGTTGCCAAAAGGACAGTTAAGACAAGGAAACCTCAGCGAGGCGGTCACAGTGGGAACATTAAGAAGGAAGGTGAAGAGAGAGAGAATCCGTTAACTAGTAGTAGTAGTGGTAGTAGTAGTAGTAGTAGTACGCTCTCTGTTTAGTATCACGTTACACAGACAGAACAAGGGAGAGAGAGAGAGAGAGCGAGCGATAGAGAGGAAGCGTGAATGGACAGACTATTTGAGAATAGTTTTAAGCTCACCCGGTTAGGCAGGCCGTGCTCTAGCAGTTGTGTCGCGTGTGTTTGATTTAAATTTTTTATACAGTGAGTCCAAAAAGTATTCGTCTAGCTGAATATTTTGCAGAAAAAGGTGAATTATGGCCGCAATAGGCATGGGGTGGTAAAAGTAATCATGGGGTTTGATAAAGGGACTATCAATACACACGTACTGCTAAAAATAAGTATTAAAATAGTACAATAACAACTAAATCATATGGAGAGTCTACTAAATCATGTTCATCATTTTGTTTCAGCTGGTTTGGTGTTTCGGGCAAATGACAATGCTCTGTATGTTCTCCCGCTCGACTGGTCTTGAAACATGTGGTACTTTTTAAGTACAATTTCTCAGAGCTGGGACTCAAAGTTCTTAAAAACTGCACTAATATGTTTACCCATCTCGTCTCCTATAAATTTGAATCATTTTTCTAGCTCAACTTTCCCCACTGAGCCCTAGTATCATGACATCATGGTGCTACCGTTACACGAAATTTTGCTGCTGCATCTTAGTAGACTGTTTTCGCTACAGTAGACGGCGGCCGTATGACCCTGGCGATTGAAACATGTTTTAATAGGGGAAAGCGGGGCAAAATGGGCATGTGGGGCAAAATGGGCACCCTCTATTTAAGCATTATTTGACTACAAAGCTACTTTCCAATGCTCAAAATGTATTCATTAGAGTGTTTTATGAACACCATGTAAGTTTCATAACCCTAACACAACAAACAACCAAGAAAAGTGCAAAATAAGGTTTAGTAGCATATTGATGTAATTTTTGTCACTTCGAAAATAAGCTTAACCCAGTGTCACAGGGATGCGTTGAAGTTTTACATTATATATTATTAAAGATATGATATTTCTATACAATTTGTCTGAAGAAAGCAAGGCGATCGAATGCGTATTTTTACTAATAAAACATAAAATACAAAAATGCTTCACGTGGGGCAAAATGGGCAGTTACGCTTGGGGCAAAATGGGCAGATACTTTTGACAAATGGCGTTTGGTGAGGCTATGGTGTTGTATTTGTCGCCTCAATAATGATAACAGACACAGCTTCAAAAGAATCGATTTTGTAGATTTAAACGTGTAAAAACTGTTTTAATTTTGATAACATATTTTTGGAAGAATTTTAAGGGCTTTCCTGACCAGCAAAACAAAAGATAGAACGAAAATACAATTCACGAAACGGTGCGCAAAAGCATAGACCATTACCTAAGCGCAGTTGTTGTGGCCCATTTTACCCCAGTGTTTTGACGTTTCACAGTTTGTTTACATATGCCCATTTTGCCCCAGGGCTATGCCCATTTTACCCCGCGTGTCAAAATAGCTTCTCGTAAAACATCAACTTTTATTTTACACTGTTTTCATGATTTTAAGTTGTTTTCATTCTATGTGGCAATTTTAATCCATAGATAAATAGTGGAGGCATACAATAATGCATGAATAATTGTGTTTTGTGGCATATTCAATGGAATATTCAGTAAACTGCTTAACATGCCCATTTTGCCCCGCTTTCCCCTATGTTAGTAGAGCCTAATTTGAAATAAATTCCTGAATTATCTAATGCACCTTAACAGATTTGGCCACTTTCTGTGTATGGCATTATTCAAACAAAACATTTTTGTAGCAACTCACTCATTCAAGCTATTACATGACCAGCTGCGATGAAATGCAGCATGACCCATCAACCAAATGTGTTCCCATCTCTTTTCCTTATCTTATTGGCCATCACAACATGCACTGATTCCTTGGTAAAATTTGATTTTTTGGACATTAAACCGCTTCTTTCGTTAGATTAACCGTCAATGATGGCTGCTAACATGGCAGTTTGTCATACAGTTAGTGTCAGAAACATGGCCAAACGCTGATCAAATGAAGGAACGAGGCCACACATTTTGTAACCTTCAAAAATGGGTAGGATAGGTTATGCATAGGATTAAGATACGATTTTCGCCATCATGCTCCAATCGTTTAACTCCACCGCCTTCAGTGCCTCTCTGACCGCTTGAAGTGCAATTGAAACAACAGAAATGCATTAATTTCGAAGGAAGTCACCAGCAGATTGATAATACAGTCTGAACTCACTGGTTGAACTTCGATTCCCTGCCAACTATTGAATATGTGCTTTTTAGTTGGCACGTTTGTCCATACAAAAAAAAAAATCATGAAATTTTTCTCGGCAGGCCATGACATTTTTGTGAAATTTTCAAAAACCGGTTTTCCCATACAAATGCATGCAGTTTAATTGAACTGTCAGCCAACTATCGAGCGTTCAACTAAAAAGCATGCCAACTATTGAATTCTGACTGTAATAAATTTAATTCACGTCTACGTAGTGTTTGTCCAGCGTAAATAATAAAAAAAACCTAGATGGACGAATACTTTTTGTGCGCCCATCAAACGATTTTTTTAAAGTTTTTTTTATGTATTTTGGTTGCTATTGCACTACATATTTGAATGCTTTTTTTACCAAGACATGTGTATTGATGGTCCCTTTATCAAACCTCATCATTGCTTTTATCGCCCCATACGTATTGCGGCCATAATTCGCCTTTTTCTGTAAAATATTCAGCTAGGCGAATACTTTTTGAACTGACTGTAATTGGTTAAAGAATTCATTCCAGGCGTCTATGAGACGCTCGTTTAAAACGAACGATTTGAATCTGTAAAAAAAATAATTTGTGATTTTTCGACAAATGTGCAACAATTTCAATCGATTTTATAGAACTGCAGGCTGCAAAGAACACTAAATAAAAATAGTATAAATGTTCAAAAATTGCCAACATTTCAAACATGGCTAGAGCACTGCCTTTAACACTCTTTACGCTTCCCTTGGTAGAAGTCTTTATCCTTTTACTCATTTTATTCTACTACTAAACCAGCAAATGCAACGTTCTGCAACTAAGTTCCTTTCTCTCTACACGTGTTCTTCTGGCTAAAAATGTTCAATAATTTACAGAAAATCTTGAAATCTCAAATAAAATTTTGTAGATTTGTCAGGAAACTTAACTGAAGGATTTGGAGGTTAGATAATAATTAAAAAAACCCAAAACAAATAAGCTACCTCCTAAAAATGTTATAAAACCAACCATAAAGACAGGAGCACAAACACCCAAAATCAGCGAGAGAATAGTTAAAGTAATAATATTTATTAAATTATTTAAGTGCGTTTTTATAATTTTTCTCCTACACCATATTTTACAGTATTATTAGCATTGTGTCCTCCCAACAGTAGGAGTACGTGGAATAACCGCTTCCAATGGCTTCCAATCGCTTTGGTTTGCTCACCTTCCAACTGCTTCTTCCAGTTCAGCGGCGGAAAGGTAAAACAATCCTTTTCACGTAGAAAAAAAAACCCTCCGGAAAATACAATCGATGCTACTACTACTACGCTTATATCGTGTGTTAGACGCTTTCATGTAATTAAAAGCCTCATTACGTTATGCTGAGCAGTGACCGGGCGGGAGGGGGGGAAGGTGTGAATGGAAATGGTCAGTGTTTTTTGTAGTAAAACACACACACAAAAGTGACAAGCCGTATTCGTTGTTAGGTGGTTGTTGTTTAGCTAGTAAGGACTGCCCAACAGGATTAGAACGAACTGAGCAGAGTCGGGTTCCGGCAATCGGAAAGGCGAAGGAGAGTGTATTATGTTTTTTTTCTCTATCATATGGTTAAGTGTTAATTTTGTAAGCACAGTCAGTGCAAATCAACAGATAACCCAGCCAAGATTGGGAAAGGACTGTTTGCGCGGCAAAGAAATAAAATTTAAAAAAAAAACCGAAAACCGAAAAATAACTAAAAACTTCCACTGTAAAACACACTTCACACACACACACACACACATACAAAAACGAAACAAAATTCCAAACAAACAATAGCTTTTTGAAAAATAAAGATATGTTAAAGTCTTAAAATAAATACAAAAAAAAAAAATAGTTATTCAGTTATTGGTTTACTTTTATGTATTTCGAAAGAAAACGTATAAAACTGTTGACGTGAAACATCTTTCTTCAAATCAATGCTCTTTTTTCAGATTTCGACTTTAAAGAAGCGAAGGAGAGCCTTACGTGATGTGTATTAAAATTAGCAAATTAAATAAGAAAAAAAAGAGAAGACCACGCTTTACTGACGTGCCGCACTGTACTCGTTTGCCTTTCGCTGGATGCATTCGTCGATCTTGGACTGGTAGACGATCGGTACCGCGTTTTTGCAGTTGTAGCCTCCCAGCTTGTGGACGATCGCGTGATCGAAGCAATCGATCCGACCGTCACCATTGCAGTCCTAAAATGGCATCAAAGTTGTTTAACACATTGTGGGATCTCAGATTAAGATGAAGAAATATTATCAATCGCCCGCCCATCCTTACCTGTCCAAACTTCCTCATGTAGCCCTGGACGGTTCGGGCCGCACAGTACGGTTCATTGGCGCAGTTCGCGTACGCTACAATAAATAATGTGGTAAATGTGATTAAATAATTCACTTTATTCCTGCCTTCCTTTGGACATTTTACCATTCTGCGAGTCGGGTGAATCACCCTGCTGGACGGGCTTGCCGGCATCGGCCCAGTACGCCCAGGTGATGGCGAACATCCCGCACACGTCACCGCTGCAGCGCAGGGAAGCATCACAACCGGACGAAGCCTCACAGATGCAGGACAGGCACACGTCGGTGACCGGATCTTCAAGCTGTTGTTGCGGTGGGGCTAGAATAAACGTGGGAGGCGGGAGGGGGGGGGGGGGAAGTGGTATGATTATTATCAGTGCATCAGTCTGTGTGAGGAAGGCTTTTATAAGAAGATTATTAATCAGCAATGCTGCCAAGAAGAAGGCAAACATCGATCATTCTAACCATGTATGGAAGTGCAGGAGGATAATAGAGAGATAGAGCGAAGCTCAACAGATGTCCCGGAAATGAAACACAATCGTGAGCTTCTCTATTGTCCTCGGCCACACGACCTTCCCGCAAAGTACGATTTATGGCCACCGTTCGAAGTAACTTCGAAAGGGAAAACATATCGTGTGCCTCCTTCTGTATGGATGATTACATTCAGCTCCATGCCGTCATCGGTCAAGTTGGAGTCTCCCATCGATGGCTTATCCGATCTCCGGCGGGTTTGAAGGTGATTGAGCGTGGAGTTCCTGCACACCTAAGCCCTAGAGCTCCTGATTACAAACTAAAACCGGTAGGAGCAGCTACATCAATCAATACAGCTTCGATAGAAAGGGATTTTGCTGGCATTGTTGATGGATGAGGCATGCTGTCAAAAGGTAATTATTAAGTAGAACGGTATGGCGGCTCGCATGGCGTTTTGGTTGAAGCAAGAACATAAATATGAGGTAATAAAAGGGGGGGCCGCAATAATGTTCAACAACCGTTCCATTGAGGTTGTTTATGTCGGTTTACACATCACGTATTTTTGTGATATGTTAACGTGTTTCAATTCAACTTTAAAAAGGATCTTCACTGATATAACCTTGAAGATATTGTAAGCAGTGCCGTAACATGGGCTCATGCTATGAAGTTGGACACGTTAGGCTATTTTGTTGTATATTATTGACGTTTAGATTCGATTTTTAACTATTACTTACGAGGCTTTTTGCTTCCAATCACAGTATTCTTCAAGATAGAATCGAGTTAAATTCAATGTCCAGACCATCGCTAAATGAGCAACAATCCGTATTAAACGTGACGTTGGGAGTAACGCGACGAATAAAAGACTCTTAGAGGAAGTCGGGGTTGGTTCGACACTGTGGGTAAGTTCGGCACCTTGCCGTTTTTGTGTTTATAGAACTTTTTGAAGACAAAAAACTTATACATATTATTTATGTCAACTGTTTCGAATATTTGAGTCACATTTCACTGATCAGAAACCTGTCAATTGTCAAAAAACAACAAAATAAACACATGGTGGTTCTGATTGACCGCCGATGTAAGTTTTTACTTCTGGGACTTAATGAATTGTGGCGTTATTTCAACAAAATTATAGTTTCCGTGTTAATAGTATTGTTTTATAAATAATATTGATTAGTTCTGTATTACAGGGCGTATTTTTTATATTAAACTATATAATATAAAATGTCACTAAAACTTGTGCGGCCAATGGGGGTAAATTCGGCACCCCACTTGGTAGTAGTATAATGCTTATTTGTAGCATGTTAACTTTTTTTATATCGTAATTTGAAAGTGCCTGTATTTTATAAAGATGTCCCTTAACGATGTACGACAAACGTAATAATCAAGCTGAACAAACACGCAATTGAAAATACCGTAGAAGCTTTAAAATTCAAGATGTCAACAAACCTAGGAAGTTATAATTATGGAATTTAGCTATTATTCTCTCACAGAACGTTTGCCAAACTCGGACCTAAAACATGTACTTTGTATATGGTTTAGGTTCATGAAAGTTAATATTGTTATGGCTTTGACCGTATTTTAGGCTGACTTTAGGCCGGGTAGGCTTAACTGAAGAAAAAAATAGTCGCTGGTTTGGAATCACATTGACCGATGTTCGCCTTTTGGCTTTCGAGTTGGCAGAGAAAAATAAAATTGAACACCCTACGATTTTATTAAAAAAAAAAAGATTACTGGAAGATGGCCAGGTTATTTTTTTAAAGGAATCTTAACCAATTATTCCGTAAACCAAATGCTATCGCCGCAGCTTCTACTATATGGAGTTCGGTCCGATGCTATTTGTAATGAAATTTTTGTTCTTGCTTGTAACTTCATTTTTTTCGTATATTTCAATAATGTTTTGTGTTAATTTTTCATAAAATTGGTACGAAATACTTTGTTGAACTTCAATGAAAACTACAGGTCATCAGAATTTGTTATTTTAAAAGCTAAAACCAATGTGTCGAAATCACCCCCAAGGTGTCGATTTTACCCCATCATGGTGTCGAACTTACCCGCACTGCAGTCGTGACGCAACAAAAAACACACTTTTATTTTTATCAAAATGTTATCAAAATCAATCCAGGAACCGTAGTTTCTTGTAAGATGGTATATAATACACTAAAAAAGCTTTTTCGATGTCTACTAGTAAGTTTACACTGGCAAAAGTATTGCAATCAGAGGAAAACCTTAAGGTGTCGAAACTACCCCCAGTTCCCCTAGGTATTTCCCCAACATAATTTTGATGTGCCACAGCATTAGCAATTCCTCATCTAGTGGAGTCAAGGTCCTTAATTGGAAGTATTAAATACTCCTCAAGAATAATGGATGTAAAGTTATGCTGATTTTTGGACCGTGGTTTTGAGATTCTTAGATATCACTCTGGACACTAATCTCTAGCAAACTCCAAATTACTAATTCCAATCTATGAAGATGTATTCAAAATATTATGTCGGATATGTTGGAACGATTCACAAGGCTATTCCAGAGGAATTCTTCACAGAAAGATCTTTTATGAAGGAATGCAATGATGTCAATCCTCGAAAGAATTGCAACACAAATAAAGTTGGAGTTATGTCATATTCCCTATTATCTTGGATAAGCTTGGACTTTTAAAGATAAGCTTGGACTCCGTCTCCTTCATTCTGCTTTTATTGTATCCGAATTCAGCACAAGGATTATTGGGTTTCAACACTGTTCATTAACCTCAATGTTTTCCAAGAGTCTACACCAACATCATAAAAGAATGGGCGAAGGATAAACACTCAATTCATATCGAGAGAGGTGTAAAGTAAGCGACACGAAACCCGTTAACTCGTTGAGCTAAAAAACAAAGCAATCCCTGCAGGCATTTCCTTGACTCCTGTGACCTCCGGGATAGGCCCGAGCCCCAGGGTCCTACCGAAACCAATTAATCATCGACGCGCGTGGCACCGAAATGAAGCGACCCCATCCCGTTATGAAACGGAACATCCCCCTCCATATCAAACGATCCCAAAGCGATGTTTGAGTTCCAAAAAAAAACAAAACACACACACACACACACAAAAGTCATCCATGCCGAAATAGGCAAAAAACCACCTTCTCCATCATCGCCACCCTCCCAAAAAAATCCTCAAACCTTGCAGTTCCTTCCGTCTCTGTGCCTCTGTGGAACCGAGCATGAACCGGAACCGGTTCCAATGAACCGGCAAACGCTTGCGGTTTGGCCGCAGACACACAACAACAACAAGAGTACCAATAAAAAAATCAAGGCCAGCGTCAATCTCGAGTGTCGCGTGGTCACAAACGGGGGCCCGGGTAAACAAATCCGACAAGATCCGATTAAAAAGCGGCAAGCGGAAGGGAAGGGAAGGATGGCTGCTCCAACAAGCAGATTGCAGATTGCGGGACAATCGCGAAAAACCGGTTGTTCCGGACGCGGCCAGACGGCTTTGAGCGGCTTATCGTAAGTGATTATGTTATTTTCATAGGTTCTTGGCGTTCGTTCGGTATATTCGGCCCATTAGCGCTGGGGTGGGGATCGTGGGGTAGATTTTGGAGCAACGTTCTTAAGTGCTTACTGTGGAGGATGCAGAACAAGCAGAATTACTAGATCGTTAACTGAACATGATGTCATTGCTTTTAAATGGTGTTTCTATCTGAATGGCGACTGTTGATGAAATAATTATCACACTCTATAAACTGCAGATGACAGTTAGAATGCATCAAAGCGCGTTGTTTCATTCTTTATCACATTTTCTCACACTCTGCAAATAACACATTAGCATGCATGAAGGAACACAAACAGACACGCTTGCTTTATATGTCACTCCCTCCGGGAACTTGGCACTCAGAGCATGTCATCCGATCAACGATCAGCCACGCTTGAGTCACGCTTTTTATCGTGTTTTTGCGATCCTCCGTTGCAAATGGTTGTACTTCCGCAACTGCTTGCAGCAAAGCGAGATTAGCTGTACCGCGATCTCAGATCGGCCAACCATTTGTGATGACTTGAGCCATTCACAATTAGTAAGAAAAGTGCCCATATTTCCCCGCTGCCAGTACTTACCGATGTGAGAAACATCCGCCAGCACGCTGCTAACACCGATCGCGATCAAGCACACGAGCAGCAAAGATTTTGGCACCATTTTGGCTTGCTCTACACACACGCGACAACCTGATCAAACAACAACGACGACAACAGTGCAAAGTAGGCAACGCAACAAGCCCAAAGCTCTCGAAAGGATAAAGACGTCCGCTTCGGGTGCGATGATCTTCACGACTGACGAGCGAACGGATCGTTCGGTTCGAACGCAGACGAAGGGCGTTTCAAGAAGGCACACAGGCAGCCACACACACACGCTCACCAATTCGAGCTTGTTTGTGTTTTGCATCCGTTGCTTTTCGAGCACACTAATCGTACCGAACAGGAACCGTACTAGCTGGACGGGATTTTGTTCATCTTTACAAGCATTCATATTAAACGGAGATCACGATCACATCATGACGTCAGCTTCTATATGCGCTGAGGTAAGCAACTACTCCGTGGGACGTTGGGCTCATTGTCACCCAAGCGACCAACTCGTGGGTCTTTGGAGCTTTAATTTGTTCGTTTTACTGGTTTGGAAGAGATCATTCTTTTCCACTGCATTCTTCGCGCGGACTGCGATTTATGATCATTTTATTCCAAAATAAGGGGGTTGCTTGATTGCTTTCTACCTGTTGCGTGTGTTGTGGCGATGCGAACGTGATTTAAATCGAGAACGCACGACTGAGTCTATTTTCTAAGCAGCTGGCTTGGTTCGAGAAAGTTCAAGTCCATTATTGGGATCTTCTCTTTGGTAGAGGGAGTTCTGATTTCAGGTTTTGGGGCTGAAAGTTGCCACCATCAGCTGCGAGAGCGAAATTTTGTACCCAGCATTTCAAAAACAGACACATGTTGAAGGTTTTCAGGAACACATTTCACATTTCAGAACCATAAACATATTAAAGAAGAGTTCAACAAACATGTTTCTCACCAAGACGAACCAAGCTTATTGGTATTCTTCTGTTGTATGGATTTTTTTCTCAATATTTCTTCACCCCTCCTTGAGTGGGCGTAATAAACTGTTGTTGCCTTGTTCACGCAGTTCACTGCACATTGCGTTGCATCTTTAGGCTCTCCAGGAGGGGGACTGATGCTGATCATGACCTAGCCCACAGCTCGAGCCATTGACCTGTACGCAGTCCACACCGTTTTGATGGGCACTTAATTGTTGTGCTGGGAAATTCCACTCGACTGCTGGAAAGATAAAACTGGTTAACGGAGATAGAATGAAGATATGCAAGACGATTTGAACGAGTGCGCGCTGCACTTCGACAACGGAGCTTATTAGTTAGCGTGAATGTTTTTAGTAGAATTAGTCTGTCAATGAATTAAACCGTCATCGTCATTCCACTGTTGTTAGTAGTTAGTTAAACATCCAACTTCACACGTGAAAGTTAACAGAAAGTTTTTTGTTTATTTGCTTGTTTTTATTTTCCTGAATATATCAATCTTCAATCTTGCTGGTCTACCGAAAAACAAAAACGGGATGACAGAGAGGTTAAAGGGAATGGCTTTTCGCTCCCAAGCACCCTATTCTTGGCTGGCCTAGTTAATGTCACGTAAATGTGTTAGGGGAGGGTTGTGTTTTTTTAGTTTGTTTGTTAGTTTAGTTTAGTTTCCACATGGCGTTTTTTTTAGTATTTTGATTAATTTATACTATTTTCTATCCTTTTCAAGTTGTTATAGAGTTTGTGTTTATGTGTACAAAGCCAATCCAGATAAACGCTTCTCTCTAAGTAATGTAGTTTTGATTCTGTTTAGATGCAGCACCGCAAAGAAATGGGTTAAATAATTAATATCAAATCATTTGAATGAGATCTCGTCAATAAAGGGATTTACTTTGTTTGCTGGTTTAGTAACAAAAAAAAATCCGCATTCATTCATCCTTTTATCTGCATATTATTCTTCTGCTCTTCTTTTAATGCATTTATATACAGTTAGTTTATTCTTCCAGTTTTAGCTTGTGGAGTTGTTTAGCGTTCATTACTCGAGTTTTGAAGCTATTAAAATGCGCATTTCCTATGCCCAAGCGTTGCGCTATATGCAGAGTAATGCAAAGCAGAGCAGAGAGTTATTATCAAAACACCTCTTGTTGGAATGTGTTATTCATTACTGCAAAAGGTTCGTTTTTCGGTATTTTTCCCCCTTTCGAACGCCTTTAAAGCCGCCAGCATCGTTTATAACAAGTTTTTTGGGAGTATATGTTTGCTGTTAGCTGAATAGTTAGTTTTGGGGGGGCTAAATGTAATTGTACGACACAAAACGGTGAAACATTCACACACAGCTCACACATTTAAACACAAAAACGAATCTCCCGTACGTACGTAGTTTATTTGGAGTGTTATTTCGATAAAGTTTTATAAATAAGTGTTAATTAGATTGAGCATTACAGCACTATTTGGCTATAGCAAGCAAAAACAAAAAACAAACACATAAAACGAAAAAGTTGTTAACACGAGAGCTATTAATCGTTGAAACTACTTGGAAAGATCGAAAAGCAAAGCTAAGATAAGTGTTGGATAACACCACACAAAAGAAAAGCAAACCATTTCCTATGCGATATCTATTTTTCCCACCGCCCGCATCTACTTACACTGTATAAAAAGTCTCAAAATCTTACAATGGAAATGCACTGTTTAGTCGTTCGAAAAACACACACATCGGTGGTTAACGAACGAATTTCACTACGAACATAAAAATATACCGAAATACAAAGCATCTCAAACACACTCTAAGAGGTGGTAGGAAAAGAGTTGAGTTTAAAAAACGTATCTATCTTCCCTAGCGTACGCACCTAAGCGCACTCTGTAGTGTTATTATTGATTGTAATGTAAGTCTTTGCAGTGGTGGTGGTAGTAGTAGTATTAGTAGTGGTGGTTGGTTGGTTGGTTAGTTCTTTAGGCAAACAATTCCTAGCGAAAAATGGTCCATTTTCGGGGGTAAAGTTTCGTTTCTTTTCTATCTTGTGCGTTGCGTTGCTGCATAGAAAGTCGAAAAGAAAGCGTTAATACAAATGAACAAATGACGCATCAAAGCACTATTCAGTTGTAGGTGTAGCTTGGTTAATGCAATTAAATATGTTTGAAAGGTTTGTTAAATACATCTCAATTCCCCGCAGCTTCTTTTTTTTTACAAAAGGTCAAGGGCCCAATCTTTCCATACTCCCACTTTTCTTTGTCAAACGTCTCCACGCTCACAGGTGCTTTTAAGTTTCATGTCTGTCCATAATTGTTCTCTTTTTTATTGTAAAAAAAATCCCTTCCATTCACAAACGATGATATCTCCTTGCGTGTCATTATTATCATGGTCATCATATTGGTGTGCCGTCATACTGCGCCTCAGCGTGGAATAGGCGTACACCAACAGAATTATGCAGCGCTTTTCTAATACAATAAAATTATGCTTTTAATTCTAGCATATCTAGCGTACACGCAGCCCGGCAGGTGTGCAAATGACTCTTCCTACCTTTCTGTTTCTCTTCACAATTGCATCATTTCCGGAAATTTCAGCTTTGTATGCGATAACTGTTTGCTTCTACGTTTCTAGATCCATCCTACGCTTATCGTACGGTAAGAAGCTATCACCTTACCAAGCAGTTCGATTCGATTTCAAGTACTGTACTGAAGAGTGGTTATATTAGCGAGCATTTCTCCTCTACCGTACCTCTATATGCCATTTCAGCCTGCATGTTCACGTACAGTTTCATTATTTTACTATTTTCTTTTCTAAAAAAAAAGAAGACACCTCGCAAAAAGCACGCACAACATCAGAATTGAGGAAAATAAATGAGTATGATGAGCACGAAGCAATCTCAAACCAACGATCGCATTTTCTTAGCCACCCTAACCGCTGAGCTTGTTCGTGGCCATGACCTTCTGGTTGTTGGCGGCAAGCAAATTTTCCTGCACGATCGTGCACGAGACGGGATCGGGCAGCTTAATGTCCGCGTTGGCACCGTTCGGCCCGGGCGACGTTGCGTGCGGTGCGTTGGAGTACAGCTCCCCTCCGGCAGCGTCCGGTACGTCCAGCGAGCCCGTAGCGACGGGTTTCAGCTTGACCGAGGCCATCGCCACAACCGAGGGCGGTTTCGCGGCAATGGCCGGTTTCTTTAGCTTGCCAGCACCCTCGACGGACTGGTGCTGCTGCTGCTGCTGGCTGCTGATGATACACTCATTGTCGTAGATACCGCTCTGCTGGTAGGAGGAGAGACCTCCCGGTTCATAGGAATGTGTGAGCGACGTCGGTGGCGAGCTGTGCGCCAGCATCGGTTGCTTTGGTTGCAGATTCTGGTAGCAATCGCCCATCATGAGCAGTTGCGACTGATCGAAGGAATGCTGCTGCTGCTGCTGCTGGGCAAACATTTGGGGTGTGTTGGACGGATGGACTGCGGATGTGACTGAGGTGGCGGCACCATGTTGCCGTTGCGTTGGGCTCGACGGTGCGCTCGGTTGTTGCGGCTGCTGCTGTTGCTGCTGCTGTGGGAAGAGGTTCGGGTAGCGCACGCGAATGGAATCGACGACGTCGAGCAGGTTTTTGGCATCCATTGCAAGTACGTGAGCCGCCGACAGCATGCTTCTGTTTGGAGTCGGGAAGGGAAAGACAGCGTTAATATGAGTTGGAAGAGAGCTCATCTATCGTGAAACTTACTTTCGATACTCGGCATCCAGTGTCGTTTCGCTATACTGCTGCGCCAGCCGCATGGCCGTAACTAGTTCATACATGTCTTTGGATAATACTTTGTGTGCCATCTCTACTTCCCTGTGGATGAAACAATTGTGCAATCAATAAGCATTAAAGTCTACGCTCAAACGTCCCCGCCCTTCCAATCGCTTACTTGTAGCGCTGTGGAGGAAAGTTGGCCGACAGCTGATCGACCGCACCGAGCAGGGCGCGCAGCTCAAAGCCGACGTTTCGCACCAGATTCAAATATTCGGCCGCCTGTGCCCGATCCACACCCTGGCTGAGGGCCATGATCGACTTCACCACACTGGTCGTGGCGTTGTACACCATATCGTTCGTCCGATCGAGCGGCATCGTTTTGGTTGGTTCCACCTTCTTCACCGCAAACTTCTCGTCGCCCGACTGTGGCGTGGTGCAGCGCTCCATCGAGGAGCTCTTCGATTTGATCATACCGCCGCCACCGCCACCACCGCCCGATCCTGGTGTGTGAGGCCTAAGAAGATAAAAAAAGATAATACACTTCAACTCTCTTATTGAAATTACGAGTCAATCAACCAACATACCTCGAATCGCTCGTGTTCGGTGTGGTGGGATAGTGATCACCCAAACTCTGCGGTCCGGACATGGTGTTTTGGGGCGAAAAGTGTGGACTCTGCTGCGAATGGTAGCTGCCAGACAGGGACGAACCACCGCCGTTTACGGGCGGCGTGCTGCCCTCCATCGGTGCACCGCCCCCCAGCGGCTGGTCCAGCGACATGCTGGCCGCGTTGGCCGTAATCAAGCTGAGCCGTTTCTTGAGATTATTCTCCTCCTGCTGTAGCCATTTGGAATCGATTTCACTCTCCTGCTGCTGTTTGCGCAGCTTCTCCTCCAGCTGCTGCTGTGTTTCCTGCAACTGTGGTAAGATTTGCGTTAGAAATAATGTACAAATGGCAAAGAAATACTTTAAAAATATTACAAATTGTCATAAATCTACTTTGTTATAACCAAAACATACTGATAAGAAACAAATCTAAAAAAAAAACTAGTTGCTAACCACATGCTAAATACATGATCATAACCGAAGAAAGAACTGATCAGGGAACGGAAACACAAGAAACTTCCGAAATGATTGACCATACATAAAAACAACGAAAGAAGGAAAACAATAACTGATAGTAGCTCTAGCTACCATCGGACACACAACACAAAGAACAGAAGACCAAAAAAACGCTATGAGTTAATGTAGAATGTAAAAGACCAAACTCAAGTGGGACAGGTTGGAAAACATGTTAAAGCAACGCATGAAAGGATGATGGAAATGAAAGCATAACAAATTCCAAAGATATATAATAATAAAAAAAGAAACCACAAACAACGTAAAACAATCTTTCTTAGCAATACTGAGCCACATTTGTCATTTCACAAGTGAGATTGACAAACAGAAAAAAACACAGGAGTAAAGCAATTCCTAGACACCTGTGCTGGTTGTTGCTGTTGTTGTTGATCGACCATTTGTTGCTGTTGTTGCTGCTGCTGCTGCTGCTGAATGTGCTGCACGGGTTGAGCGACCGAGGTCGCTAGCTGCTGTACCGGTTGCATTGGATGTGCCTGTACCGGTTGGCTGTGGGAAATCTTCATCGGAATCTGCACCTGCTGCGACGAGGCAATGCCAATAATCGGTCCTGCCGGCTGTACCGGGCCCTGCTGCTGCTGCTGCTGCTGCATGTACATTTGCTGATGCATGCCAATATTGCCACCGGCCGTTCCACCCCACATGGCGCGCTGCGGTGTGCCCTGTTGCTGACTCGCAGCCGCCTGTTGCTGCTTGCTGGCCGAACTGTACGGTGGCGGAAGGGCAAAGTTAGCGCCCCCACTGCTGGGAGGCAACCCAGGCGAAACGGCCAACGAGCTCGGTGGAAGCATACCCTTCTCAACGCTCTTTTTCAGCGCAATCGACGCGCAAGACTTCACATTCACGCCCCCAAAGTCATAAATCTCCTCCTGGAACGGTTCCTGCTCCTTGGGGGCGGCCGCCACCGGGCTGCGATAGTTCTGGAACGGCATATTGCGCTCCAAGCTGCCCACCGCCGACCCGGACCGGGTCAGCAGGATGTGCTGGTTGCGCTCCAGGCTGCCACCCTTGTACGCGATCTTGCTGTTCATCATATCGTTCACGATGGCGGCCGACTGATTGCGCTCCAGGCTGCCACCCTTCATCGAGTTGAGGAAGATCGACTGGGATGCGGTTTGCTGGTTGCGCTCCAGACTGCCCATCCGGCCCATGTAGCCGGCCCCGCTGTTGCCACCGACAGTGCCCGCCGATGCCATCTGGGCGCCGCGCTCCAAGCTTGCGGAGCGTACGCCATGCCCAACGCCCGGGTACAGATCGGACTGGTTTCCACCGCTGTACTGGCGGGTGAGCGAGTTGGAGCGCATCGCCTTCACCGAGTTACCGTACTCCATGCTCATCTGGCGCGTCCGTTCCAGCGAGTTGATGCGGGCGGCGTACGCCGATACAATGTTCTGACCGGCGGCGTTTCGCTCCAGACTGCGCGTCTTCGTACCACCGGGTTGATCTTCCTGCTGGGGTGATTTAACGTACGCGGCTGCTGGCTGATACTGTGCACCGGCAGCCGGTTGGACAGTTTGCACCGGTGCCGCACCGTACGGCATGTAGTTCGGCCCGACCTGTTGCGGTTGGGCTTGCTGCATCACGTACTGTTGCTGCTGCTGCTGATGCTGATAGTATTCAGCGGCAAGGGCCTGCTGGTGCTGCGCATGGTACTGCTGGTAGGTGACGATCGAGTTGCCCTGCGGGTAGTACGGTTGCTGCGTTTGGTGCTGCTGTTGCTGCTGTTGAGCGTTCGAATGCATGAAATTATTGTTCATCAGTTGGGGGTTTAGGTTTGCCTGCATGCCACCAGCACCACCGCCGGTCGCTTTGCTTTGCTGGATGGCTTTGTAGGTCGGTTCGATCGAGTGGGTCTGCTGGGTAAGGGCGTTGATGATTTCGCACGGCACAGGGTACCCGACCCCGGATGCACCCGCCGCTTGATGCGCCTGATGAATGGAACCGGCGGGTGGGTTTGCATGGGTGGAGGAGGAAGAAGACGGGACAGAGGAAAGCATTTGGGAACCGGAGTGAGGAGGGAGCTGGGCATGGGCGAACGATGAGCTTTGCGACATGGAATGAATGATGTTGTTATTGGCGGACAGGACAAGAATATCTTGCGGGTTTTTATAGCGTTCCAGCGTGTCTGTGTTCTTTGGTTGTAGCATCTCGATGGTGCTACCACCACCACCACCACCATCGGCGGCAGAAAGGAGAGGCTGCCCACCACCGCTGCCAGCACCACCAATGCCACCATACGGATTTTGGTTGCATTCTTCGTGCTGCTGCTGCTGCTGCTGCTGCTGCTGTGGTGGCATCGATTCCGTTGCCCCATCAGTAGCAACAGCGGAGGCAGCCGTGGCGGCGGCGGCGGCAGAAGCTGCCTCGTCGATGGTAGGATCGAGCTTGTGCAGTTCGGTCACGGGTAGGGGAACGGTTTTCAACGGTAGGTTAGCGACAGCGATCTCTTTGGCAATTTGGTTATCAGTATTGTTTGGTGGTGCGTTAGGGTCTAAGTCTACGGCTAGTGTGTTAAATACCGAGGCCGGTGTCGTGTAGGACGACGGGTTGATGCCCCGCTGCTCGTTTTCGCGCATCAGCGCCGCCAGCACGGTCGGGTCGCGGGCGACGATGTACGTTTGGGGTGCGCCCGGCACGAGGGGACCATCTCCTGCAAAGCAAGAGGGGGGGAGTTAGTGGATTTTTCGCATTTAATGCAGGCATTTCTGGACACTCACCTCCCATTGTAGGTCCTCGGGCAGGTTTCGGTGGTGCCATATCGTCTCCAGCACCCCAGGACATTGCCGCCACACGTCGATTCTCCCGGCGCATCGTCTCACAATCACTGTGCCGTTCCTCCATCAGAATTTCACTGTAAAACAATCAAATTTAAGCAATTAAGTTACACACATAATTCCTACTGTGGCGATTCACTCTGCTACTCACTAGAGTGTTTCCTTGACGCTCTTAAAGTTGGGCCTCTTGAGCGGTTCCAGCGACCAGCACTGTGACATCAGCGAGTACAGCCGCGGCGGACAGTTCGGCGGCAGCGGCAGACGCTCGCCGTTCTCCAGCTTACCGATAACATCACAATTCTTAACGCCTTGGAATGGTTTGATGCCAAGCATGAGTATCTCCCACGTGCAGACGCCTGGAAATGGAAAACGGGGTTCGTGAAACGAGGGCTAAATGAAGCTTCCACAGCAAAAACCAAACTCACCAAACATCCACACGTCGCTAGCGGTTGTAAAGCGGCGGAAGTTGATCGATTCCGGTGCCATCCACTTGATCGGAAGCATACCTTTGGTGGAAGTGTAGTACGATTGATCTTCAACCCATCTTGAGAGTCCAAAATCGGCAAGCTGAAAGGAGCGGTGGGAAAAGCAAGGGAGATTAATCAAAGTGATCATTGCTTTCGCGGTTTTTTATTCATTTCATTTCGGGCTTTCAAATTGAAGGTAGACACAGCGTTTTTCTTTTGTTTTGGAGTTTCTAAATTTTTGTAGTGTAAACGCAACGGTAACGTACCTTTATACAAGTCGGGGAGCTGACCAGAACGTTGCGGGCGGCAATATCACGGTGAACGAACTTCTTCGACTCCAGATAGCTCAGCGCCGTTGACAGTTGGTACGAGTACAGCAGAAGCGTTCCCAGCTTAAGCCTGAAAGGAAGAGGAGAACGGTAGAAAGTTACATCAGCATGGCACAGCGATACTATCCCGAGGACAGTTGTTGCTTTTTCGTCGAAAAGTTGATTTCGGGACAGCGCACAGATGGAGAAATTTCCTCCAAACAAAGGATAAGATCAACGCATCAGGAACCGAAGGAAGTGTGCGTCTGGGGGTACGGAGAACAGTTCGAACAGCTGACTGGGCTGCGTGGCAATACGTTTCTGAGAAGCCGATTAAACTACGATCCACTGCCGGTGGCTGGTCAGAAAAGGCGCTACCGCATCAATCAAGCTGGACCGCTCGGATTTTTGAATGCACCGATTCCGACCTCTAAACTACCTCAAGAACTTCCTTCAAAGGCTCCGAATGTGGAAGAGAAACCAGAGGGGAAGCAAGGCGCAAAGCCCAAGAAGGGCAAAAAGAAGTAAACTAAGTTGTGGGGCCGTTCGGAATCGCAACTTACTTGGGACCGTTCTTCTTCAAGTACGCTCGCAGCTCCCCGTGGCGGGCCAACTCCATTACGATCCAAATCGGCGGACCGCTGGATATGCCGATCAGTTTGATGATGTGGGGATGCTCGAACTTCTTCATAATGTCTAAAATAAAACAAAAATAGTAAAACAAACGATTTATTTAATGCTCTTCCTACAAAAAAAGAAATGCCGCAATATCTTACATGCTTCTTGCAGGAACTTCTCCGACGTCGTGGTGTCCGCGTCCGGTTTGCACGTCTTCACCGCCACCTGGATGATGCCCGTCTTCTGCGCATCGGCATTACCGTTGTCCATCTGCGAGTACTCGTCAAACTCGGACGTGAGCGACTGGTTCAGCTTGCTCACCAGCGTGGACTTGTTCGGCAGCCGACACGACCCAATGTGCACATCCCCAAACTGACCCACCCCGATGATCTCGTTCAGCGTGATCTGCGACCGATCGAGCTCATAGTCCCGCGCGGCCGGTGTAGAGTAGTCGCCCTCCTCGTCGCACATTCCCAGCTCCGCGTAGTCCTCGTTGAGCGTCGGTTTCGGCGGTTCGGCCAGCTCGCCCCCACTGCCACCGTTCAGCCGATCCGCGCTGGACGAGCGCGAACCGTGCCGGTCCGTCGAGGACGTCTGCGACTCGGTCAGGCTTTTCTTCAGCTGACTCTTTTCCAGCGAGTTGGTCGCACTGTTGCCGGCCGGTGGCGTGGCCGCCGCAGCACCACCTCCCTTTGGTATGACAGTACGATCCCACAGGCTGTTATCGTTTTTGTTAAATAATCTACAGTAACCATCGACTAGATCGGCTATGCTTTCGGACGTCTTGATGCCATCGCACGTGATCGCCAGGTCCTCGCTGTTGCCGCTCACGCGTATACGCAGCTGTGTCTTGATCTCGCCACACGCGCACTGGCTGCCGGTGGCGCCCGCCGACGCGCCCTTCTTGCCATCCTTCTTGCCCTTGTCACCGGCACCATCCCCGGCGGACGCGTTGCTACCGCACGAGCTCGTCAGATCGGGCTGATCCTTGCCCTTCGCACCGCGCCCACCCTGGTGGTCACTTTTCGTCAGCGACGTCGGCAGAATACTGGTCGTGATGCGCTCGATGCTCTCGAAGTCCGTCACCTTGGTCGGGGGCGCCTGCGGGTTCACCGAGTACGACAGCCCCACGTGCGGCCCGATGATGAGATCGACGCGGATGTTCCAGCTGCTGCTCAGCTGCACGTTGAACTGCTCCTGGTCGAACGTGTACTGCGTGCGGAGGAGGTCGAAAAACTTGAGCATGTACTCCATCTCGCTGTAGCTGTACACCTTCTTGTAGCCCGCCTGGATTTGCTTCTTCAGATTCTTCTGTTTAATGGTATCTATCACAGATTTCGGTATGAAGTTGCCGAAGCCCATCTCCTTCTCGATGTAGTCGAGATGCTGCTTCCGGTCGTTCGAGGTATGGTTAGTGTCTTTGTAGTAGTGGCGGATGCCGAGGCAGCACAGCTGGACCGCGATCTCCGGATCGATGTGCGGCACGTTCGACTGGATGTAGTCCTGCTTGACCTGGTCGAAGTAGAAGTGGCAGGTGGTGCGGTCCCGCTCGTACAGCTCCTTCAGGTTCTTCGGGATGTAGCGGACGCGCAGCTCCGCCTTCCACACGCTGTTCGCGTGCCCGACCGCGCCGCTCGTCTTCTGCTGCATGCGCTTCGCGATCGTGCTCTTGTCCACGTTCGGGCAGTCCGCATTGCTGCAGGACGGGTTGTAGATGTGGGCCATCACCTGCGACATCGACGTGTCCGGTGGCATCCACAGGACCTCTTTGGTAAGCATGTGGCGCAGCCGAAGCGCGTAGCTTTGCGGGTTGGGCTTCTGGCCCGGCGACATCCAGCCGACGATCAGGTTGATGATCTGCCGCACGTCCGACGCCTCGTCGAAGCGAATCATCCGGAAGCCATGGTTGGGCAGGTAGACGTGCAGCGTTTGCGTGTCGCCGGTTTGTGCTGGAAGAAGATGAGAGAGAAGAGATGTAGAGATGCAATGAAAAAAATCATGGTATTAATAATCGAACGGATGGGATGTGGACAAAATCGAGCGCACAATCGAGGTTACAAATGAGCAGCCACAACAACGACAGCAACCGTGTTTACGGGACAACAAATCGAACCAAAGTCAGCAGGAGGACGCTGTGTTTGCTTGTCCGGCGGTGCGCAACTTGAGAATGAAAAATGAGCCGCTGCTGTACACCATGCGACTCAAGGCAAGGGACGGACGTCGGAATCAGAGCGGGCTCTCGAATGAAATATGCAATGAGTCTGCATCAGTCTGCTACCTGCAGACTGGGCAAAAGATCAAGCTTGCCATAAGATTAATTACTTCGACAAGCTCTCGATCCACGGGTGAACGCGGTGAGCGCGCGCGCAATGACAACGCTGCAGCAGCAGAAAAACGAAGTGGTACTGGAGCTCGAGGTGTGTCTGGGAGCCACTAGCTAGCTCGATCTTGGCAAATGGGCGTGTGGGCAGGAGGCAAAAAAAAAGCCTTGGCGCAATGCAAGGCACAGTAAGGTTTATGCGAGCGAAAACAAATTAGCCGTCGAGGTGAGTTTATCTAACGTTTATCTCCAGCCAGCGCCACGGAGGTTCGTCGCCTGTACACGCACGCATGCCCGCGCCCGCGTGTGACGATGGCAGGAAAAATGGGAACACTGTGCGGGCACTTAATTACGCACTAAACGAGGGACGGACATCACACAACTACCAACCAAGCAGCGCTACTATCGAAGGAGAGCGTGAAAACACTTGTCGGGCGTTGTTAATGAAAGTTTTCACTGCTATAGATGATAAAAGGTGGATAAGCAGGGCAACTTTTTGTTAAATGCATCCCAGGTGATAGTGCTTTACAAGTGTTTCCTTCTACGATAAACGGTAGAGGGCTTATTATAATCATTAACGGGTGAACGGGTGTAGTGAGGATTTAATTGTAATTAAAATAAACAGTTCAATAGGTGTGGTCAATGGGTTCAAGCAGTTCGCAATTTGTGGGCGTTATCAGATAATTGGTAATTACTGTTTTTGCTACAGACTATAGTTTTTGTGATGCAGGATCTCGTTCAAGAATCATTGAAATTGCTTCTGAGAGCTTCCTGATATTCGAGATAAGAATAACCTTGATGTAAAATGTGTTTGATCAACTCTCTGTGAAGAATTCAAACTGATTCCAGCAAAAAAAAGAAACATGAATTACGAATTCTGCAAAGAATCCTGGCAAGATCTGCCTCCAAGCGCGTGCCTAACATGGACATTGCGAATTAATCTTCCTCAATTCGTACTTTCCCTCTTTTGCGAGATACTTACTCGTCTGTCGGGACGGGCTGAAGTGTGGCGAGTGGCCACGCGGCACATTCAGATCGACCATGTTGTGATGATGATGATGCCCGGTCGCACCCGGCACGGCGGCGTTCGCCGAACTGCGGAGACGTGAGTTGCGTTTGAAGTCGGACGCACCGGCGCTAGACGTACGCCAATGCTGCAGCGGGCTTTTGGCAGTGCTGTTGTAGGAGTACCGCGATGGCGAGGCGTGTGGACTACCGTGCCCCCGGTGGTACGGGGGCTCTCCTAGACCGTTTCCTGAGCCATCGTAGCTACTTGGTGAAGGAAAGGAAAGAGAAGAAGGAAATAAAAGACGTTATTACACATTCGGTAGATGAAAGATTCAAATTTGCTGATATCCCGAAAAAGATTAAACGGGTAATTACAGGGCTTTCTTTATCGGTCACGACCGAAAACGATCGGCACTGATACCCCTGTTCCTTTCAAAACGATATACATTTAACGAACCTTAAGGGCTTTCACCCTGGATTGGATTGGTTATTAGACATCACACCAAATGAACAATGCGCCAGGGCCGAGACTTTAGATACGTGTTTTGCACACGATAAGGCGAAAAGGCGGCACACCTCGGGTCACCGTCCAGGCGCAAGGTTAACAAAGAGCCATATCACCTCTCTCCCACGCTGAAGCACACACATTCTGCGTGAAGTTTAACGTACTGCCATGCCAATGTGCCAAAAACGGGAATATTTTACACCACAGGGCCAATAAAGTTCGTACCCCGTTCGATTGGACACTAATTGCCGTTTCTGAGGCGCGAATCAACGATCAACGGTAACTGGCAAAAGGGTATCCACTCTTTTCGGTCATTATTACGTGTCCCCCCTTCCCGTAAGATCGTGTACTCACACACAAAAAAAAAACGCGTGCGATCAAATTTCACGCCAGTGGTTCGGTTTTGGGACGGCTAATCAGCGATATCGAGAGAATATCAACTTCACCGAGCGCCATTTTACGCCACTTTGGGAAAGGGAATGGGCCGGCTATATTATTTTGCACATTGCTTGCTTCACCAGAAGAAGATGGAGAGGTCCAGCGAGCACGGGACGGCAACCAAGAATGCCATAAATATTAATTAATCGAACCGCTGTGCACCGATCACCGATCGGTGGGTACCAATAAATCTATCCGCCCGTGTGAAACGGCCCAGGTGGTCATAATAATGCAAACAGATATATGTTTGTACCTCGCCGTATGCCTTCCAATCTGGGTTTCAAATTTATCAACCATTCGCTGGATTTTGGAATGTGTTTGCTGTCCTGCATCGAACTGCAAAGCGAAATGCAACTCCCCCAGGTGCATGATTTTGGGTCGAAATAACAAACAATGTTCAAGAAGCACCGTGGTACACGATGACGACGACGATCGACATTGTTGTTTAGTTTGTTGTTGTACTCGACACACTTGAAGATCCCCCCGTGTGTGTGGATATCAAGATTCATGTATCCTGGGAGCGCGGGTGTCTTATTTCTATTGCGATGTTTATTGTTTAGCGGAGCAAAGTAAACGTCCTCGTTTCGAACAAGATTCCAGCGGAGAATGTGGAGAACAAGTCTCTCTATACCTGCCGAATTTCGACGCTGGAAAGGAGATTAATTGCTGATGATAACCTGTGTCCCCTGGCGGGTACGCTATGATGTTGTCCGCACATACAACACAAATGTCCAACAGGGAAGATACGAACGACCAGTTAGATGCATCGCAACCACATTCCATTCCAATACTGTGTCGATTTGTCAGTGCTCCAAGAATGGCCCAGAGTGTTGTCACAAGTGTTGTATCGCTTCTGCAACGTATGCACCTTGCGCGGGAAATTTGACTCCCAAGGTATTCCACGTGCATAACCGCACCTCGGACCCAACAAGGTGCCCGACAAGCCCCAACAAGAAGACACCACAGCACAGCGAATGGAAAAGTTCCTAAACAAAGGCGCGTATTCCCTCAGGGGCTCATTATCACCTTACCGCTTACCAAGCCAGGCATCCGCACATGTGTGCCATAGTGATCGCGAGGGTATTGCGTCGCTTATCACGATCGCGTATCAAGTTCCTACGGGAATCTGACCACACGTTGGGGATGCATTCGCTTAGAGGGTACAGCAGCGGCACCACCACCACAACCACCATTGACAAGTGACACCACCGCTCGGTAGGATTTGACATATGCGACCAGACCTCGCTATGTGTGTGTGTGTGTGTGTGTCACGCTGCTGTGGAAGTGAAACGGAAATTGGGCGAACCCACGGATATGTCGACCGGGTGTACATGCAAAGCAGATCTTGATTAGCTCCATATTTTGCAACACCGGGTCCGGGTCCAGTTTGTCGTGGGCAAAAAAAAAAACCAGGTCCTACCACGTCAGGTCCATTGGATATCAACACTCTGCAGCACACTACGGAGGCAATATGACGACCAACGACCGGGCCACGGCATGGCGTGTGTAGGGGTTGGTTTGGCAGTAGCAGCCAGCCTTATGCTTGTGCCTGGGTAGTACCAGTGCAGGTCTTCTTTCGCTCGTTTGGCGTTTCTGTAGCCATTCTGCACGGTGTGTGTGTTATTATTTGTCTTATTGAATGTATCGGCGTTCTGCTTGCGAGACCCGTGGGAAGGGCCTCGGAATTGGTGTCACACTTTGGTAGGGTCTTGTGCTGGGCTGGAGCAATTCAATTTGGCGTGTTGGCGGCGGTGCAATCTTTTTTCTTCTTACTACCTCTCTGTTTCTCGGTGGAACTACTCCTTGCTGGCTACGTTTGCTGTCCTTTTCAATCGTCGAACAACACACCAGCCTCTCTTACTAGGCAGGTCGGTAAGCCGGAGTAGGTGAGAGCTTGTTTGTGGAGAGCAACACTCCAACACGAACAATCAACGCGCGTGGCATGTGAAGGCTTTCTACGTTGCCAAAAATCGCGTTTCGAAAGCATCGCATCGGATTTGGGCCTAGGTCGACCCCGTTCACTGATAGTAACGCTATAATCCGATCACGTGAAATGGATCACCAACTGGGTTTGTAGGAACCTTTCTACAACACCTTCACACCTTCGATCGTTAGAATAGGATGTGAAATAAGACGGCAAATTATGCTCAAAGGAACATGTGCATCTTACGCCCTCAAACGAGCTTTCTCTCCCATGATCAACACGATCACTTTTTTCTGATCTGTGCAATAGTGTTGCCGTCGCCAACGCAGGCGCGCACGCACGCTCTCCCCAATAACCTGTGGGATTATTATTATCGTCTCGGAAAACGATGTCACATACACCCGCAACCCGCGTGTGAACGACCCGTCACAATTCACGCGGATGGGCGGACACCACACCACCCCTGCGCTTTTCGTCAAATTGCAATAAAGCAATCATCAAACGGGGCCGCGATGCAACAGCATAAACTATTGACCCATTTCACGGTACTAGCTTTGTAAGGGTGTCTATTTAAGAACCGAAGTGGAAGAGTCGATTCGGGTTTTTTTTCAGAAGCGTCTGTTACGATTAACCATCTAACCAGACAACGAGCAACCCCGTTTGATGCCGGTGAAGTTACTACTCTCTATCAGTCGATCTTGCGAAGAGGTTGAAAATTGATTTCTACCATCTGCCGCGTTCTGGTCGTACAGAACCGACGCCAACCCTAACAGACAACACCACGAATAAACCTGTCACAGAGAGAGAGTGTCACAAAGAACACACCGCGCGTCTATAGATGTCATCCTTCCGCACGGTGTGTGATGAAAATGATGGTTGTTTCTAACGGCCTCTGCCTCTAGTACCCCGAAAAACAGAATGACATCCAAAATAATCCGTCCGGACGTTCGTGTCACGGCAAGCGAAACATAAACCATGAGGCAATATTGTTCTGTGTCCCGCACACACACGTTACACAAGCGTTTGCAAGTGTTGTGATGTGATGAAAGCGAAAACAGGGTTACCGGGTCGGCGTCGGCAGCAAAAGAACGAACCCTCCTGAAGTGAAACATCGAAAGTCCATAAACTTTGGAGTGAAAGTGAAACCATTCATTTTCACCCAGCCCCAACCCCCCTGGGGGTTGGAAAATTTATGTAAACCGTATGTCTGTGTGAGGTTCTTTTCAATTTTCAGCATGATCTCATATGCTGCGATCATTTCACCTTTTCCTTTACCTTTTGCGATACACCCAAGTATTGACGACGTCCGGCGTGTTGGAGCGGCGCAGTACTCCCCGGAAGGAGGAGGACTTTTTGCGCAGAATGTTGCCACTGCTGGACTGGCCGGAAGTGTTGACCACCAACGAGGAAGATGAGTTCGATGAGCCGGAATTCCCTACAGAAGAGCACGACAGTGGAGGTTTGCTGTTGTGGTGATGATGCTCCCTCGATGACTTCAGCAGAGCACTCGCTAACCGACGTTGGAGCATACGCTGACTAGAGGTACTTCCCATCGAAGAAGCGGTCGTGGAGGATGATAACGAACCAGAACCCGACAGAGGAACCGAGGAAGAACTTGAGCTGGACGTCACAGCAGCGGACAACCGTGCGGACAGATTGTCGCTAGTACTGTCGAAGATGTTTTCAAAGTTCTTCCCGTGCTCCATCAGTCGTCCGAGGCTGCCCAAATCCCCCGTGCTCCAGTAGAGCGTACGGTGCTGATGCTGTAGATGCTGCACAAAGCCATCGCTCTTCCAGTTCGTGCGCGACACCAGATCGGGCTCACTAGCGGCACGGCGACGCATATGGCTTCCGTTGGGTCTTACCCTCCGGGCAGCGTAGCAACTACCATTTGTCATTCCAGCCTCACAGTCGTACCGTGCCATTCGCTTTAGATACTCAAATTTCACCTTGTTACCGGAGGAGCGCGAATGGTGGCCACCGTACGCCGTACTGCTACCGCTGCCACTGCCCCCGAGGATGACATCTGCCCAGTGCGCTCGGCCAAGCGCGACTTCCGTGTTCTTGAAGTGTGCACACTCGTGCGTAGGTCGGCATCGTTTACGGCGCACGGAAAGGTTAAGACTGCGGCGATGCTGCAGAAACCGTTGGAACAGATTCGCCGTCCGCTGTTGCAGCTGTTTCTTGCTGCCTCCACTACCCCCCGTTCCAGATGGTGGCTGGGCGGACGCTGCCATCAGTGGGGGACGATGCTTTGGAGCTGCCAGTCCGTGCAGCTCGAGGGAAGACTGGGGCGATGGATGCTCTACACTTGATGAGGTTGCTCCACTTAACGAGGAAGACAGCGAGGAGGACGCAAACGATGACAACTTTTCGTCACTTTTCATCGGGAAACCCCCGGCGGACGGTGACGTTGTCGTTACACTGTCCGGCCCAGACGGCGGACGACGCAGGTTGATTGGCGCAACCGGCCGACCGGTGGGTGCGGACGATGTGGAGCACGCCCCTGTGGTAGTGTCTATTTTAAGCATCTCCGCCCGATTGCGACGGTACTGCTGCTGCTGTTGCTGCTGCCGGTCGATTTCGTCCGCGTTGATGTCGTACCGCATCAGCACCGGGTAGTACTCGGAGTTATCGACGATGATGATCGATTTGTTGCCTCCGCCACCGCTCGCCGCTGGATGATGCAATGCCGGCCCGGGGTCTTGTGCCGGTTTGTCGCCGGTTGTCGCACCGGCACCATCACTCATCATCATTACGAGCCGCGTCTCGTCCGTGCTGAGTGGGCGCTTGAGTAGTATCGGCTCGAGCGCGTTCGGATCGACCAGCAGCACCGCCCGGTGATTGTCACCGTTGAAGGCGGACGTGTCGCTGGTAAATGTCTTCCGCTCGCCACCCGAATGTCGCCGACTGTTGAAGTAGAACTCGTGGAAATCTTTCGCTTCCGCATCCGGCCGCTGCTCACGGCCCCGCTTGTAAATCTCCTCTTCTAGTTTGCGGATCATGTTTAGATCTAGGCGCTGACCACCAGTGGCTGGAGGAGCCTTCGAATCGACACTATCAACGGGAGATTCTTCACTAGGAGTCTGTGGAATGCTGCTGTTCGAGGGTGGCGCACTGCTCCCGGGTGGTCTATTGACATTTTCATTGTAATTTGAAGAGGCTCCTGCTTCTCCTCCTCCTCCGCTGCCATTTGTCGCAGAACCGAGGGACTGTTTGAAAAAGCTCAAAAAACTAGACGGCCGTGACCAGATCCGGTTCCGGTTACACTTGATGCGATTCTTGTCCAGATCGAACACCCGATTACGCATCACTACACCGCCAACCGGCCCGGTAGCATCACTTTCTACATTGCTTAGGCCCATTGTTGTGGATGGGCTCGGAGGTGACATTCTTGGTACCGCGTCTTGAGCGGAACTACCGACTTGAGTTGATTCGCGGACGCGCGGAAGATTATGATGCGGCCGGTGCCGTTCGTGCAGTGCCATCCGATTGCTGAACACTGTCCCACTGATATCCCGGACACTCATGGCGGTAGCGACCGTTCACAGCGCCACATTTGGGGCCTACGCGATAACACAGCCCGATATTTCTTTTGCTTATCGTAAGCACTTTCCCTTTTACGAGGCAGAACCACTTCAGAACACACTTCAAACCTGGTCGAGATTGGAAGCTTGGTTTTGTGGGCGATGATTTAATCCTCGCGGAAGCTCTCACCTCACACACATACACCGCTTATGATTAATGGCACACTATACAGCGACGTCTCTTGTTGGGCAAGTTCCGGTAGCGGATGAAATCATACGTGTAACAAGAAATTTCGTTTTATAACACACCGCGACTCAAGCACTGCAATGTTGAATATAATGACATAGCACTTCAAATATGAGGATTTACTTTCGTTCAAGGTGAAGAAATCGTACAAGCGAAGATCACGATCATGTCAACTAACATTGCTGGTGAATACCACAGCTCCAGTCCAGTCCTGTTTGAGCTTAAAAATCCTAGAAATATGCAAGAATCCACTATGCAAATCAGATTTTAATGATCTAATCTCTTATTTATCCCACTTCAAAGTATACACCGCACAGCCTATCAAATGCTTCTTTGTCTTCTAAGGTTAACCACAACTGTCACTTTCAAAAATATCGTCTCTGGGACGCAATAAGCCTCAGGCAGAGATCTATCGCTAACAGGCTTTCAGAAGCGACCACATCTAAGTTATTCTATCGCACACGGCGGCCAGATGGAACTGGTACGATATCTGCCATGGTTTGGCTCAAGGTGTTGAAGACACCCACGCGTCTACCGTTTCCATTCAAACGCGATCGAACAGGACAGAACTTGGTGTGGTGACGAGCGCGTGCTGCAGCTTGATTGAACCGAACGAAAACCGAACAATTCAACGACGAGATCATAAGCAAAAAATGAAACCATACAACTACTGCGCCGTGCTGGAAACTGTAAAAAATAGCTAATTCCACTCTGTCATAGCTTACCGGTCCCTCCATCGGCCGATTATGGTAAACGCCCCTGCTATTTTGCTCAATACAACAAATGAATACAACGGCCGTTATGTCGACCAAGCTCCACACACAGCATCGTACACAATAGAATGGGGACCCCTCGATAGTTATGCTTCGAGCCCTGCATGACTAACACGCTAAATACAGTGTCTCCGAGAGAATACTGGCTTCATCGTTGAATATTTTGTTCGCTCCGAAACAATTCCCCATTAAGTTGAAGGTAGTGCTGAGGGTCGCTTAATCCCGCGCATTGCGTCCACAAACTGGAGCCCTCGGCAGAGTTATGCCGTTCCCCACAAACACAACCTGATCTCAAATTAGTCTTTAATTTAATGCATAATTTCAACTACATTTCTGGTCTTGCTTTACGAGCATAAAACAAGCTTAGCACACGGGCGCATTAGGCACAGAGCTTTTAAAGACTGTGAACCAATAAAACAGGCACATTAAAAAATAAGGTTCGCCCCAACTGGAAAGTGAGTCCCCACCAGCACACTACGACCGGCGTTGCATCTGAGGAATTTCTTGCCTCGGAATGTTACATATTTGCCATTAAGTCATTCTATCGCCGGTGTCCGCAGAGACCGTAACCATCAGCAGCCTGAGCGGTGAGCGGATGATACCGGCGCGGTATCAAATATTTGCCTTCATCTTGAGCGCAGCTAACGCTACTTGAGTCAGCTCAACAACGTGTGTGCTGCTGCTGCCGGCGGACGATGATGATGCGATATAAAGTCGCTTCTAGTAGAAAGTAACAAAACAAAAAGTCAATCACATCGGGCACCGACCGGGAAGCAGATGCCTATTAATAAAGTAAACTAACTCTGAGGGAGGAGTGTAACTCTTGCCTGACGGCAAAAAAGAAGGAACGGCATTTGCAATCAATCACGGAGTCCAAGATTCATTCGCGAGATGCTTTCCCCAATGTCTGGGATGATCCTCTATTCGGTCAGTGTGTTTGCTAATTGTTAGGTTGAGAGTAAGCTCCAATTATGTTTCATGTGTGCATTAGCTCAGTTTGTTAAAGAAGACACAAACATAATAAGCCTGTCACTCGAATCGTGCAAACTTCTGCTACACCATGGCCATTCAGAAACAGGTCCCAGGCATGTACCCAGATGGATAACAAGAACGGATTACACGGGCAGCAAATTAACAAGTTTTGCAAACGCCTAAATGACCAACACGCTACAACGGTGTGTCTACGAAAATAATTCAATAATTATGATTGATCTACTTAAGGTTCCCTCTGTTAATGTGTGTGCCCGGAGGAACAGTTGGTCCCCGTTTGCCAACACATGGACAGTGTTTGCCCAACTTCCCTGCGGGGTTTTGGGTACAACTACTACGACTTTTTTCGATGCCGGTTGGGTCCAAATTTCGCATGTCTTTTGGATGGTGCGCGGCCACCAAACCAAAGCCAGCATAGCAAAACAAAAAAATAATAAAACCACCGACCGCGCTCAAACCGCTTACGTCAAAAGTGGGCATCGCCAGAAACTGGTTCCACTGGTAGGAGAGCAGGAAAAAGGCAATCAAAATTACTCATAACCTTCCCTGCCGGCGATGGGAGGAGGAGGTTCGACGGATGACATGAGTTCAGCACAGTGCGGTGGCCACGCTGCGATGACCATCTTACGAATGACAGGTTTTGTGCTCTCCTCCCTTCCTTTCATCATGCTCCCGTGATAAAACTGGAGAGACTAGCAACAAACAGTCCCGTCGACAGTCGATTGCTTTGGGGGATTTGGTTTGGGAGATTTTGGTGAGATTTACATCTTACAGGTTTGCAAAATGATGTGCAAAAACAAAATTACTCTTTGGCATACGCCCAAAGCACACACTGGACAGTGCGATCGTTTGCACTAACTTTGCAAAATAAGCCACCAATACTGATGTTTCCCTATTTCTATCAATGATGATCATCTAGACAGCAATTCTTTGTCTGCCAGCTGCACATTAACATCGTTATGTGTCTTCTAAGCACGTTGTTTTAGTTCACCCGTTTGACATGTCAGAGACAACATTGGCGAGCTAGGGCAACATTACACAAGCTGTCGCTTATCAGCATCAAAGCTAAGCACAACCACAACACACTGACAACAACGTCAATCCTTCCAGCGTGAGGTGGGAACATGCGTAAGACCTACCCAGGTCGGGAAGTTCAGAGACTTGCTCCGTTGGCGGCAATACGTCTCGCTGTCCGGGTTCCGTGACCTTTCCTTATCGGTAAATCGGGACACAGAGAGTCATAGCACGACTTGGTCGCAATTAGTCGCAGTTGTCATAGGGAAAAAAACCGATGTGCTACGAAAGAACCTTAACTTACATCTTCAGCCGGGTTCTTTAAAAGAAATGCTGATAAGGAAAGGCACTCAGAAGTTGAAAGCAGTTCGTTTGGTGGTGGTATGTAAATAATTTTGCGTGCTTCGTGTTTACCTTCCACAAGAAGTAATTGATAGGGAAATTGATATCTAGCTAAAAGCCTAGAGGGTAATTTTTTAGGGCTGCCAATGTTGATACCAATGCCAATAGCTGGCTACTACTCTCTAGGTCACGACGGTCCCAGTGCATTCGGGAACGGACCACAACAAAGTGTAAGATCGACCTTGTGCTCGTTTATGGTTTCTTCTGTTGAGCAGGTTGCGTGCCAGAGCGTGGAATGTTCCGTTTTTTTCACGGTACTTTATTCAGTAGACTCAGGCCTTGTTCGACCGATCGAACGCTCATATCCTTATTTACGACACATTTTAATAACGGTAAGTGGAGAGTGCAGTTAAGTAGATTCCATTAAGGATTATTCAAATGTTGATAAACGTACCAGACACCGAACCATCGCTCAGAAACGGTAGGTAAACGTCGAGACAGTAACAGCATCTACATACGGCCGCCATCGTTTGCTTGTGCCATTTTGCATGTGATCACTATGAGGAAATCACTGAAAGCCACCAAAGCCAGGGCTGTGATTATAAAGACATTGGATTTGCGTACAACCCGGACAGCAACAACGACATGGGAGAGGTCGAAAAACATCGCAAGGAATTTCATGAATTGAATAATCAAAACGCTGATAAATGCGTGCCAATCCCATACAATTAGGGAAGCCACACGTCTCCTCCAAAAAAATGTGCTCAATCATGTTTTTTCATAACTTTTTTTTTGTATTTTTCGTTAACCCGTAAGGTTCATCGTAGGGTTCAAACATTCGTGCAAATGTACAACATCGTGTATTTGATTAGCTCGCAATTACAGGCCGGACGACCACCGACGTGGACACACCGACCAGCGATACTCTTCCTGGAGCGGCAGGATCTAACGGCACCGCTTCAGCTAATTGCTGATTGTGCGTCTTTAAGACCCGCGTACCTTGGACGCTTTCAACCCTAGGACGATGATGCTGGGATGACCTCTGTGAGGAAGAGTTCGGGCAAGTAAACACCATTTACACGTATGCACCTTCACTGCCCCCATCCAGGCAACGGCGCGTTTCTTTCAAAACGTCAAATTGATAATAGCACCACGAAGTCTGGGTGGTGGCCTTCGGGTTGAAGTTGTCACATTTGACACATTTGGACACACGGCGAAAATCGACCCACACGCGCGCATAGCGAGTCGTAGGCTGGACGAGCTGCAACTTATGGTGGCCGTGGTGATCACACTTTCTCGGAGGCGGACAGACTTAACGCGCCTGCTTCAACGCACAGACACAGACGCACGCTCGGAGTCTTTCTGCAAACGCCAACCTCGTCACCGGGACATCAGAGCTCATTTAGACACGAACACGCGCGACCCACAAATTTTCGCCCCAGTGACGCATCGGGGCATGGGCCGAAAAAAAAGACTGTATACTGAAATCTGTTTTTGGGGTGGAATGCACCATTTTCCTGGTTGAAAGCGTTTGTCCAGAAATTTATCGTGCCGTAAATTTTCATTACCTTCCCCCTCCTCCTCCCCCTGGCCCCTTATAGGTGTCAGCGCCGTCGTGTGTCTCATTTGGAGTTCGGTTGATGGAAGTTGCATTCGACGTGAAATGCACCACGCGTGGCGTACAGAGGAGTGTTACCATGTTTGGGATGCTCTTGTTTGCGTGGAGTAGCTTCTCCGAGTGCTTGTCGTTATTATAATGGTGTCAGATTACCACGCTTCACTCGTGTCATGTAAACTGAGGTGGAGATAGCTCTGAATGCACCTCTTAGTGTTCGATTTGTAAACGATTAAGAATGACATTGAGGCAGATAATGCACGGTAGAGGATCAACATTCCAAAGATGTCTCCCTTGTGTCTAGCTGCAACAATAAGAAAACATTTGAGTTATCGCCTTATGTAATGACAGTTGGCAGTTCTTTCAACAGAATCCACCTACCCAAAACAATGTACATTCCAAGAATACGGCAGCAAAAAGTCATCATTAAACGAATTAATCAAATGTCAATCCAACACTTTTACTGCTTTGGTCGTAAAAATGAAAAAGACAAAGGTATTTCACAGCGGAACGTTTATGATCGCAGGAATAGAAATATATTACCAAGAAGTCAACGTTCCTTTCAGAAATAGCCCCTACAGCCAAAGATGGCAAATGCCTCGAAATGAATGACAACGTGTGATGGCATTTGAACCAGGAAGCTAAACTTGGTTTGGTTTTTAGTAAGAAACGCTAGGAAATTGTTTAAAAATATGCATCTCCTTCGTTTTTATTGATGGAATAAATCTCTCTGGCTATTTCAAATCATTCCAAAGGGAAATTAATTGCCAGTGGCAAAATATGGACCGCGTGTTTGGAGTTGCATACCAAACCCCTACACACAAACAAACTATTATTCTTGTTCCTCAAGCACTGTGAAGAACACAACACAAAGAGCAAACAACAAAATCAGCCACACCGAAACAAGGTGAGCAATTTCGCTATCACTCGTCGCTTCGTTTACCTCCTATTCATCGATCGGAAGCATTCTCCCGATCGAGATCACGGCATGTACACAACACGATCGCCGTTGTAATGATGCTCTGAGGACGCACCCCGTTTGCAAAATAACAATTTGACAGATGGGTTTTAGCCGGTATGTAAACAGACCCACGTCGACCAATGATTCCCACCCCCGATCGATCGATTCCACATTCTTCCCCGCTTAATGTGGCGATTATGTTTGCCAATCTCGGCGAGGGCCAATGATCTTGCTGTGTTGTGTGCGTGTGATTTGAAGCGCACCAATTTTAAAGCACGATCTACATTCCGCTCCAAAAAATAAAAGCGATGGGAATGATGTTCTGTGAAGCGAACGAGCCGCTAAACTGCACGACCGAGGTGTTTCGCTAGACGATGCAACAACATCACGCTGAATGGAGCTGAGGAGGAAAGGGTCGATCGATGCCTCAAATGCCGGGAGACGGTCGCTGCAATGTGGATGTTCCAGCACACAAATGAGGTCTTTCGCGAAGGCAGAGAAACGATCGCTCGGTACGGTACCTTGCGAAAACATCGCAAAATTGGTTCTGACGAATTTCAATCTGCAACACATCGCGCTGCAAGTGGCATCAGCGTGCTCACGATTTTGCTAAATGCTGCCGTGCATCGTACCCCCCAACTTTTGACCGAGGGATCTACACTCCCTGCTGCTGAACGGGAGTACACCTCAGGTAAGCTTCAGAGACAGACAATATGCGAATACGTAATAAATCAAAATTAATTGACACCAGTCACACTCTTTTTTGCAAGCTTTTGCTGCTGCTGCTGCTGGTACCTCCTGGATCCAGCAAACTCCGACGACAAGCAGCACCACCACACAGAGCCGTTTCGAGAAGTTGTTTGGCGGGGCAAAAGGTGTCTACAGATCACAAGAGGGATCAGAGGCGGGTGACCAATAAAGCCACCACGAGAGCATGGCAGTGGGCCAATGGGTTACTACTACGACCAGCAGACCCAGCAGACATTGCGAAATTCTGCAAAAATATCGTGAGAGATCGTTGATCACTTTCAGATTATTTTTTTCTTTTCTACTTCTTAATCGATCTGAAGGACGATAACATTAATCCACTCGAAACTACCGTCACCACCACCTCGATCTGGTGTAGTGGCAGCTACTTTACAGATTAAGGAGCTCCCAGAATCGAAGACATGGCAAGGTCTGGAGTTGGCCCGTTGGCAGCTAACCAGATATCCATAACATTACCGTATCACTTGCATCACTTTCATCTATGCCAAAAGCGAGAGAGGGCAAAACCAGGCGGTTAAACTTCCGCCGTGATTGATCGGTTTTTGGGGTCATTGAGCCAAGCCTCCGCAACGCCCCACAAAGGACCACCGCAAGGGGTAGGAAGAAAGCGTCTGTTGCGGCAGTGTGCGATTAATCTTGGCACGCACGCGACAACAACCGCTCAAGTGGAACATGGGCCCGGTCGGTCGGTCGGTCGGTTTGCTGTGAAGGGATCCTCCTTCTCTGCTGTGCATGTTTTGATCACGGGGCGGCAAACAGTGGCAACGCATCTCTCCACCACCGTCCCGCGTATCTGGATATCTGGCACAATCGCAGTGATTCTTCGCCGCCAAGAAGCCGCTCGAGCTGTTTTGCGACGGTCAGCGTTGTATGCACCACACACAGACACACAGACACAAACTTGGTGGTGATTTTTCCGATCTTTCCCGTCTGATAGTGCGTCTGAAGACGACAGGCGCCGATGTGTCCGGATGACTCGCAAGTCGTCGGCATGGCTGTGCGTGCGGCGAGAGTGACTCCGCAGCACACCCGGGGGTACTATAATTAGATGCACTCCGCGCCTAGAGGCGACATCTTCGGCTCGTTGCAACAGACAAAAAAAGGTGGAGAGGAGATGATGTGCTGCTGTTGCTGGTGATCAAGCGTTCCCCCGGGAACGTGTCAATATACGTTCGTGACGTACAACTTTCGTTTTCAATTCACACACTGATAAGTGGGATGGGGTATGAAAGACTTCATACTCCAAAAAGGTTCGATTTGCACTTGAAAGTGTTATTCGCTCACTGGACTGGAACTGGTTGGTAGACCTCACTGTTCAGAACCTTTCTTATATTTCTTTCGTAATATTTGTACAACTTCTTCACCACACAAAATGCTCAAAATTTCAGCTGTCGAACTTCACAATCACACTACACGGGCATTAGACAGCTCGGACCACACTGACACCAGCAGTCGCCGGCATTGGTGTTGGTCCAAAGCCGACGACAGCTTAGTTGATAAGATGCAGCAGGCTCTGCTCAGGCAGGCAGACAGGAACAGTAGGCGCCAACTGACCGAAAATTGCGATACCGCTCTAATCGATGCTGCTGCGTGCCTTCTCTTCGAACCGAGCGTCACTGATAACAAAGTGGCCACCGTGTAACAGAGCAAACCCACCAGCAGGTAACCACGCCGCGATATCGAACTTTACGCACGCACACGTACCACTGTTTCGTGTCTCACGCTAAGTACACCGGTGAAGTACACTAGCACACTAAAAAAACACTGTTTCTCCCTTTAATAGGAGCACTTTCCGTGTCTTGAGAAAATCGGATGTTTGCACTGGCCGTCGTCAGGCTACGGTATATACCCGCGAAAGGGCAACCGAAACGCGAAACGAACAAAACAAACAAACAAAAAAACCGCTGCTGTCGCGAAACACGCTTGCGAGCGCGGATTGACTTCGCGATCCGCTGCAGTCCGCGTCTTGGCTCGATCTGTCAACGGTGATCACAACAAAGTGCACGCACAATTCGCTCATGCTCGCGCCAATGGCTCCTTCTCTCGCTGTCTGAAGGGCTGACTGCGCGCGCTCTCTCTATCTCTCTCAAACGCGCCACAAAACGCCGACAAATCTAATGTGGTGGGACGGTTGCTCTCCCTTTCTCAATCTGGCTCTCCCTCGGTGGAGCAGTACGGCAGAGCGTAGACGACATTTTCAGACTCTCTGCTAAGTGTTGAAGAAGAGGGAAAAAACCTCCGGCTCAACGGGCAGCCTCCTCTCTTGCCGGGGCAGATTGCGGAGCAGATTTAAGTGTCTCTTGGCGTGACTTAAGGAAGCAGGTTGACCGATAAGTTCGTGAGGTTTTAATGATTTTATTATTACTTGCACAAGTCCCAAACAAAAACAAATTAAAACGATTGTAAGTTACAGAATTCACATTAAGAAGCACATGCTTTTGTCTGTGAAACCAATCAAAACGGGCCACTTTGCTGCTCCAACAAACTCACTAAGATAAATGACAGCGTAGCATAAACAAAACAAAAAGGGCTCGAACCTTCCCTTCATCTCCGCACGCTTTAAGACAAGTCCTTCGTGCTGCACTTGAGGCACAAAACGGGAGTTCGTGTTTTTCGTTGTTTATGTTTTCCGTTTTCCCCCACCCTTCTATCGAAGAGACAGACACAAACCGGACAGCAAAAAAACATTAAAAACAGAAAGAAAACGGAACACTGCCGTGCACAAAGTTGCGCGATTAGCAGATTGAGGTGGTATGACATTTCAAACAAATAACTTTGCCGTTTTGTTTACGCGCACCGCTCGGGCGGCCACTCGGCTATACGTACATTTATCCCAGCGCGGACAATGTAACCGACGTGGAAAATTGTCAATCCCGGCCTGCCTTGCTGCTTGGCTGCCTGTCCGGTAGGAAACCGAAACGATAATGAACACGTTCGTTTTGCCGTGGTAAAATGTAAATAAAAATGGACCATCATCGCACTCCGCCGCTACGGACGGGAAGTGACTGTGTGAGGACGCTGATTAAATGGACACACACACACACAAACCGGCCTCCTCTCCGTATGTCCACTGGTGAATGTATGAATGAACAGCAAAAAACCCCAGCGTTGTAAATGGTCCGGCAGAGAGGAAGATATTGGTTTTTTTGTTGCAATAATATTTTGAATACCAAAATTGCTGAATTTCCTGTTAACATTGCCCATTTTAGCAAGCGCGCGGTGGGCGTCTGTTTCTGTTGCAATTTCTGTTTAATTAGTGTAAACTGTGCTATTGACAAAGGCCCTTTGAATGGTTTAATTGAATAACTTTTGAATGGCAACGCAAATCGAACGGAAATTGGATAATATTGGTGTCCGTTGTGCTCCAAAAACGAGGCTTATATTCTAGCAGCTCATTTACATTGCTCGCCCCGGAAGATCGCGGTTTGGGGAGCATTTATTGGAAGGAAACTCAACGAAAATGGAGACCATTAAGGATGTGGTCCACAAATGGGTCGGCGAAAGGCTTGGACATATTCAAATGAGTTCAGCTTAACAAGGGTTTAAAACCGGTTGGTTGCCTGGTAGAATAATGAATAAAAATATGAGACAACAAGAATTTAATTGGTTTTACTTCCGATTTGCCTTTTTTAACAACAAACTTCTTCTAAATTGGGTTATATTGATTGATAAAGTTCTGAAGTGTGGGGACGGGAATCAGAATTGTGTAGATTCGATTCGTTAATTATTCACAAAGGCCTTATGTCAAGGGCCGGGTCTTAAAGAAGACTATTCCTTGAACAACAATCTGGAAAAAAATGAAAGCAACGCTAACCTATATACCAACATGGAGCAACATTTTAACATTTTCAAACCCAACGGCACACTACCGACGTCTGTCTAGACAAGTAGCATGTGAAGAAGAACCACAGCGAAATAAAAGTAACATGCGATGACTTAGAGCCCAATGTAAACACAACACCAGCCAGCCAGCCAGCCAACAAAGCCGTGGCATTGATTCATGCAAACCAGTTCCTGCCTTATCGTGTCGCAACACACCCTGCACCAGACGCGGGCAGGGATGGCCAGAAGACCCGGCCCACAACCGGAAGAGATGCACTTTGCGTCGACTCCTGTACGTTCGTTCGTTCTGTGTTCCGTCCCTGAGTAAAAGCAGACATGGCGGAGTTCACCCATCAATAGCGTTGGCGCGCGTTGGCTGCGGCAATGTGCATTGACCCCTTATCATAAATTATCATAAAACGAGCGAGCGTGCGTTGTAAACTGTTGCCCACTGGCCGTCACCGGTCGTCGTAGTCGTCGTCGTACCGGCGTGTTAATTTGAGTTTATATCCACGTAACGGACCTTTCGACAGACGCATCCACCCACCCACAAGGTCTGAAAACCGACTGAACAACTACAAACGAGCAAAAGGATGCTCTGCCGGTCGGCTACGAGACAAGCTCCAGCGTGCAAAAGGGTTCTAGAGTAGCGGAGGGGGTATAGGTAAAACAATTTCCATTCCACGTGGGGGCTATGGCAGCGTCTTTTGGCAGCGTAAAATGTTGCTACCCACGCGTCAAATCAGAAAAAAAGATGAAGAAAAAGCGGTATACGGCTTTGCATCAGCCCACAAATTATGTTGACCATCCAAAAGGTAAAAAGGCATAACAACGGTTCTGGTTGTGTTTCTTTTGCGTTGTGTATGCGAGGAGTATTTAATGCAGTTGCCGTTTGCTACAAGGGCGTCCAGTTTCGAACGATGGATTCTACATTTTGAGCAATCTTTCCCGGGTTTAGCCGTTGAACAGTACCAGAATGAAAGGATAAAGATACAGGCACAGTCAATTATTCACCTTTATAGCACCAAATTGTATAATGATTTTCGTTGTTGATGAGATTCGTCCCGACAAAAAAGAGCTTTAAAGCTTAATTTATTCACCCGCTTCACGTGAAAATGTGTCTCTTTATAGAGGCAGGCCCAAATAAACCATTCAAACCCACGATGAAAAGAGCAATCAAACTATCATCAACTGCATTTGCACTGACACTAAAGCAACAATGTCGGAAACGCGTTCTCCCATCGGATCGTATTACAACCGCTTAGAACTTGCCGAACTTTCCGCCAGAGAGCGCCACCGCTCCGCTGATTCATTAGCACACGCACGCGGAGCAAGAGGATCGTCTGTTGCGCGAGCGCACCAGCAGCTTCAAGAAGTACGGCAATCCGGCATTAACCGGCCGATGATGGTTGGCTGATTGCCGCGGTGGTGCCGCAGTTGATGATGGCGAATGATGCATTGGTTTGCATGGCAGATGCCCTTTTTCCTGACTTGCGTTTGTGCGCGCGTGTGTGGAGTGGCGCCGGCACAGAAGACACCGCCAAGCGCTTAGTATTTGTGTTACATTACTGTTTTTTTATGAATTGAAATAAAAACGCAACAAGCGGTTGCGATGATTGAGGCGGCAGATTGTGTGCGGTACTTGCACTTTGTGGTGTGCAGCAGTATGAGTGGATTGCGTTTTTCATGTGTTTTCGCTTTTCCTGGCTGTTTTCGAGAACATGAACGGGAGAAGGGTGTTAGAGTCTCTCCTTAGCAGCATACGACCGGTCAAACGTACGGTCATCAAGATGAGAATTCTTAATTAGAGACAGAGTTTCCGACAATGTAAGATACATAGGACAATGACTAAGAACAATGAAGGCTTATAAAGAATGGTCCGAGGTTCATGAGGGCCGTTTTGAAAAGGGAGAGCATCATTGATAAGCACTGTTTACTTACAAAACCTTTAAGGCAGAAGATAATCTTCATTTGGTCAGCATAAAGGATAAACTTACCTGGAAAGATAACAAAAGAAATTAAATATTAGATAACATTTATAAGAAAGATAATATTGTACATGTTGATATCACCCGAATGGTCATTCGTTGTTGTCTTTGATTTGTTTTAAGTTCAGATCAGATCAGACACGGATCATTTATCCCTGGAGCTTGTAACTGCATCTGCTTGCACCCGATGCAAACGTAACACGATGTAATGCAACACTGTGCTTGTCTCATTTGTCACATATGCTCAGCGATATCAAAACTCGATCCCATATCGATTGAAATCAGACGCAAGCAGGCAAAGATACAGTGCAAATCGAATAATATCCCCCAGAGTCGATGGTAAATGGCAACTGTGAGGAGCGTCGGTATTGAATAACGCATAATAAAAGTACAAGTGCATTTGAGCGTAATTCAATGCGACATGAAATGCAATAAGAAACTTGTACACACAGACAATATCGAAGAGTCGATTGTATTTAAAAAAGCAGTTCACTTTCCTCGCTAATCAAGTTGGATGCCAGAAAGAAGGAGAAAAATAGTGAAAGGAAAATTGCATCAATCGGGAAACTCAATGCAGCGCAGCGCGCTTGTGATCCATTTAAAGTACTCTCTTCCCAGACGATTGGTATGAATTTTCCCACTTTCACCGGCGACGATTCCGTGATTAGTAGTGATAGAGAAGAAGCACAACGAATGCGTCACACGTCTTTCCCCGCTTCTGCACCATGTTTCCCGTAACGATGCACAACACCGCCCAGAATGTTGGTGCATTTCAGAAGCCTTGAACGCATCCAACAAGTCCATTGCCCGCCGTGCAATCTCGTTCCGTGACGCGTGCGTGAATTCGCAAATGATGCCGGGTGTTGGGTGGTTGGGGCGAGAGTATTTCGACAGTGCTCTCTCCCGCGTAAGTCTATCGCTTGCGAATTAAATCACCAAGCGCCGTCTGGCAGATGGGATTGCATGGGCAACCACAAAAGAAAGGTCCCTATGGGATGTGCAAGCCCGGAAAAAGACGAGATCGAAACCGTTGATGATAATCCGCAAAGTTATACACGTTGTTACGTTGTTGTAGGTGGCAAAGAAGGCGTAAGAGCATCAAGGTAATTGAAATGCAAAGCTGGTGCATAAAAATAGCGTAACACCCGGGATGATTATAGCTGGGTAAGAGATGCAACACCACGCAATGCACAACAGCGACAGCTGACGCTGATGCTAAGTGGCAACGCAGATGAGATTGACACGTTTCCAATTGGATGCTGGACGAAGATAAGAGCTCAACTAACAGCCACTTCCTTGAAGTGATGGTGAAAATTCATGATTGATTACTTCTTCCCACCAGTGCCTTGCCAGAGGGCGTCAGACAGTCTTCAGGTTCAAACTGTACTATCTGGTGCTGCAAATTGTAAGAAGGTTGCTTCACAGACAACTCTACTCCATGTATCGACACGATCATGCCACCTAAAGTTGAAGCGGTTCAACGACCCAATTATTCAGGAGAAGAAAAAAATACAGTCCAAAACAAACAGGGAGTGACTACTTTTACCATCAGTTAGCGTAACATTAGCGTTCGAACCTGCCACCCACATTCCAGACGGGAGGTACGACTGCACCTAATACATCTCTTACAAGAGCTGCAGTTGTAGTTGTAGTTCCCTTCTGAATTGAGTACAAGGTGTTCCGTGTGTTGGCAGATAAGTAAGTTAGTGAAGTATTTGTTAAAGAGAGAGAGTGAGAGAGAAAAGGATAGAGACAAAGAGAGAAAGAGAGAGAGAGTTACAAGCAAACTTTGCCTCACAAATCCAATAGCAGCAGCATAAAACCACAGCAAACCCTCTCTGCAATTCCTATGAACCTTCATGTCCTCGCACGCGTCCTGTCGAACGACAGTCACAAAAAACAGTGTAACCGTGTGGGCAGGTAGTTCGCCGTCGGTGGAACCGGTACATTGACGCCTCCTCACTTGCAACAAAGCAAACACAGGCGCACATGCGGCCGTTTTTATGCAAATGGTTTCGCGCGACTTTCGTGGGCTCGATGTTTTACGAGCTGGGCTCGACCGGAGCAGCCCCCGCCAAGAGCTGAGGCTCGTACACCGGATGGGTTCGTGGTTAGGCAACGCAAACGCTGGTACGGTCTTGCGTTGCGAAAGAATGTTCGCACCTTTGCGATGCAGTTCAGTGCAGCAAAATGTGCCAATCGTACCGATCGCGCTTCTGGGCTGCACTGAATTTACGATCATTGGCGTTAGACGGATTATTACAGGCGTTTGGCGAATGGGTGTATTTAGTGGAAAAACTAAAAACAGCGATTGAAAGGACCACTTTTTTTTAATTGGTTTTGATGGAAAGCTTTGACGTTTATGGCGGATAATAAAATTAAGACATTTTCTTTAGGTGTCAGTAATTAACATACACTGTGTTGCTTATTTATTACGGATACTGTAAGGTCCTCAGTATCTATCCTTAAATATCAGTTCGTATGCAGACTGTTAAATAATTAACCTGAATGCCAAATCGAGCAATTAGACAATCATTATACCTTAAAAGCTATTTACCAGTATTGAGCAAACACTCCGTTACCCACAATATGTACAACAAGAAAATCATATCCACAATCATTGCTCAATGTTTTGTTGGGAGTTGAGAATACGGATAAATCTGCACCCAATACCCATTCCAAACAGAATGCCACATGCAACCCATTTTTTTGCGCATTATTGATACAACATTATTACGAGTGAGCACATTTTGCAACCCGCATTTTCGACGATCACACCGCTCACCAATGGTACGGAAATGCCCCAATGCTCCCTCGAGAAGGTAGCCCAGCACAGCAACTTGGCCAGATTTTCTGGCCCGGCCTCTGTTATCTTTCTCGCGAAATCAAAATAAACCAATGCCGGGGCTCTCGTTCGCCCGCCCGCCGGTGCTAACCTTTGCCAGCTTACGACATTTACGACTGTTTCAGGTTGCAGCACAACGTTCTACTGTACACAGCAGCCGCGGTCAATTCAACATTTCAGCAGCTGTGTGCACAGTAGTAGTAGTAGTAGTAGTAACCCCTGGGAAGGTTTCAGGATGTCCGTGTGAATGTTTATTCCCTATCTTTGGTAGGTAATCGACGCAATGGCAATTGCACGCCTAACCGGACCGTCATGGTGAAATCGAACTGGACTGTTTTGCAAGATTTTATTGCCTACGCGCTCAGGACAGGACGTACCGCCAGAGGGCGCACAGATACGTGCGCGCTGTGGAAAGCAAATGCAGAGTGAATTATTCTGGCAAATGAGTTATTTTACGCTGCAGAATATCAAACATATGTAGGTAGTGTGTGGTGTGTGGCGGGCACTACAAATTTAATTATCAATAAACCTGTATGTGTGTCTGTGTGTTTGTGGCCATTAAAACAGAATCGGGGCCAGCCTGGACTATTACAGCCTGGAACGGCGATCGCCAGCAGTGTGCGCTGGTAATTAATTAAAGATTCTTAATCGAAACCAATCAAATATATATCTGGAACAGGTTCGATGGATACGTGGGACCATAAAAATCCTGCACTTGCCTATGAGTTCATCCAGCTTAATCATCCATTTTATTCTATAGCTGAGATTACGACCATGACAGGAGATATCTGTACGAACACTTTGGTACCGGAATTAAAACAAAACCACGCTTATTTCCCATTGCAATTGAATCGACCGAGGGAGTGGTACTTGGATTGTAGATTCGTATGCAATTACAGCCTACCGAAGGGGAAGAAAAAGGAGTGTCCGATGGCATTGGTTTACAGCGATACATATTATAATTAATTCCTCAAGCAAGAAAAAAATGAAAATAATTCGTCAAATTCAACCTTCCAATGGTGTGCTAATGGTGACAGATCAGTTTTAAAATCAACGGTACACACTATTACTTTGTTGCATCGTGTGCCGGGGTTTGCCTCGTTTTCAGCTCCATAACAGCATCATTGTCTGAATGCTACGCTTATTTCCCATGACTCAGTCGCGCTCAGGCTCAGTCGGCAAACTGTCTGGTAATTTGTAAGCGGTGTCCGACGAAGTGTGATGTGGTTGACTGTTTTTTTATTTGTGTTGAATTTCCCCCCACTTTGTTTTTGTGAGTTCTTTTATTTAACCAACGGCAGACCGCTGCCTGCTCCCTTCATCCGATCTCAATTAACGTGCTCAACATCTCAGAAAATAATAATGATGCATTTTTTGGTCGTCGTTGTCGTTGCTGCTGCTGTTGGCTGATTATTAATTTGTCCTGCAGCTGGACGCCCCGAAATTAGTATGCAATTATTTCGAGGCGAGACGTCCCCGGTTGACTCGAGTGCCGGCAGTCGGGTGAGAATGGTAATAAATGGTTGTGCGATCGTGGACTGCTTACAATCAAATTCTCGTCATGATTCGTTGATTTTTATTCAAAAGTCATGCGTACACACTTGTCGGTGGGAACGCGAGTACGGATTGGAACGCGATTTCTTTCTCCACCTTGCACAAGGGTCATAACTAGCATCGGGAATGAAAATATAAACAAAAACACGCTCGAGGACACTTGCGCGTGGAAAGGTTCCAACCAACCAACCAACCGAGACGGAGAGCTTACTGTTTTTCCAACAAGAAGTTTGATTAAAGTGCCCTTTTTACAACAGCTCAACGAAACAATCAAAAGCATGCTTACCAATAGTGCAGAGATTTTACCAACACAAACAAGAACAGTTATACATTTAATACTACCAGCATGATTTTAGCAAAAGGTTACACACGGGACGCTTTCTTATTTATTTACAAAACGAACGGGAGAGCAACAATTTATGAACTACGATTCGAAAGTTCATGCCCATTAGTGGACCTTTCTGCGAGCATTAATGGCTCCATTAAAAGCATAACCATGAATTACAAGTTTGCCCCCCAGAACCACCGAAACTGCCCAGACCAAAGAGGTACAGTACATTTATCAAAGCGAATGTGTGGGGAACAGCAACAAGTACTGCTTGCGATGCACAGAGCTGCAGTGCAATCAGATCAGATTGTGTACCGCTCAATGAGTGTCATTAGAAACGTTTATCGAGATTTGATTGATTGGCGATTACATCTATCGCTCAAAATATCGCTCGACCCACGCGCGTTGATGCATATCCTCTCCCGGCCTGCAGTGGGTCAACAATCGTGCGCGCTTGCAAACAACATTCCATCTGCCGTCGGTCACAGATATTGTCCTACTCTGTCCTCCAACTTGGTGGCGGTTTAAAAATAAACCACACCGCACTCTCTCCCACCCATGCTCTCCGTGATCCGATCTGCAGTTGATTGGAACACGATTGCATTAATTAATTAAACGGCGAGGTTCACCACTGAAGCATTCCTTCTATCGCCGGAGGAGACTCGCCATGCCAAGCGACGCGCGGTCTATCAAGATTTTTGCATTTTGATTAGAACCGGGCGGGCGGCCGGGCTTGCCGAGTTATTTAGTATAATTTTATGCTTAAGCTGACACCAAGTGTGGACACCTTAGATTGTGGCCACCCTCCTCCATTGTGGCTTCTGTTACCTCTACACTGTTATTTGGCATTGCATATGCAATCAGCGGACAGGCAAAAGGAAGTCAATTATTATTAATTACAAACTTACTGTTTTTGATGAATATTCCACCAGACATCATCTGAGACTGAACCGTGAATTATTTGCTTAATTTCTATCAAGAACATTCATTGTGTCATGATATCGGGTGATTTGTGTATTTTGTAGCGAAGAAAAATCAAACAAATCATCATAGAAAAATGACCATAGAGACAACATAAAGCTCTTTTTATGAATAAATTGGTAAAGTCATTTATATTCATTTTAAAGTTGATTTCCTAAATGATTGCTTTCATTTTCGCTCGTGACAGAAGATCATCAAGACAAAAATTACCGTTTACACAGGACAATTTCAGTGTCATGTTAAATTAAATCAGAGAAATTGCTTCCGTTTCTGTACGACAAAGCTGATACATACAATCATGATCGTTAGGCCATGGAAGGTTACATTACATTGTAAACACATAGTTGCATTTATTAAATAAAAAGAATAAATATTACTATAAAAGCTACATTATTACCATTTGCTTCACACGTTAATCAGTGGCTAATTATCCTCGCGGTTTATTGGCACATCCGACAAGTCCCTCCGGGCACTCTCGGAGCGATAGCCGTTGGGTTTGCAAGTGTAAAGCGATTCTAGTATAAAAAATGGTCGCCTCTTCCGGTCTCTGTGATGTCATGCTGCTGCTGCTGCTGCTTACACATCGTTAGCCAGAATCGCGCCGTTAGCATGGCTAGCCCCCGTTTGGCTACCGGACAGTGTTGCATGCCGTGTCTGCATGTGTGTGTGTATGTTTACGTATGGAATGAATTATACCGCAGTGTCAAAGCTTAATCAAGCGTAATAGCTTTTCACGGCAGGGCACAAACAGCAGTAGTAGTAACACACCAACGTACTGCACGTTTTCTTCCCTACAGAAGTACAGAAATGCTTAGACTCACAGCAGGAAAGGGTACGAAAGAGAGAGATAGAGAGGCATGGGGAGTAGGTTCCCATTTCCTGGAGCACTTGTGCCCGGCAATCGGAGGCCAAAGAGCGCACGGCGAGATTTAGAGAAACAAGAGTTCCCACATTGGGGATCGCTGGAGGAACGAAACTTGGACGCTTGTAAATGCATGCAAACTATCACAAAAACCGTCTCAAATACACGAAACGTCGCCGGCAGCAGAACCGTTTTGCTCACGACGCTGGGAGGACGCACTGGCTGACACTGGATGCCTGCTGGGTGGGAGACCATCGAATGGAGCGACCGCGCGAGAATAAATTAAACGAGTTTATTATTAACTGTCACCAGCTAACCATGCCGAGGCAGACGCTGAGGCCAAAAGGGACGATTTCGCTGCTGACCGGGATCCACCGATCCGTCGCACGCAAACGTTTATGATGCTGCTGCTGCTGCTGCTCCTCGACCTTCGTTTCCCCGTGCTTCCGTGTGCAGCAAATCTCTATTTTCATTGGAGCAAAGTGCTTCAGAGAGGCCAGCCCGACGACGAGGAAGGAGGCAACATATACTCTCCCGGGCTCGTTCTATCGATGTACGGCCGCTCACTCTGTTTCGCCGTTTGTGGTTGAGGTGATAATTGGAATAATAATGGCATTCTGTGTGTTGCACCGTGTCACTCCGGGGCGGGCTCTTTCCGCTAACAATCAGCTGTGTTTGTGCGAAAGGCACACTGCACGTGTTCGGTGTACGGGTGAACAATGGTGGAATGATTCATCGTTTAAATTGGTCGTGCAAAACGGAAACACCCGGAAGCGTTTTCGAGATCTGTTTTGGTTCAATTGACGATTTTAAAATTAATTCTATAGTATTAAATAATCATCTTGTTTAAGCCGTTGAGCCTACTTATAGGCGCCTCCGGTTTGACGATAGCAACGGATGTAAACGACATTCATTGTAACTCATTATTCACGTATGGGACCTACAACTAAGACACTTTCTTTCATTTATGTAAAATATCTCATATATTCAAACTAATCTAACCTTTTCCCCCTCACTCTCCATTTTTGGGTAGCAAAGCCTACCTTTAGGCGTTGAAAAAATTGAGCCCAAAATAGATTATAACCACACAACTGTTGCAGCTAATGCAACACCATGATCTAGTTCTGGTGAAAGTTTGCCAGGTGGCACGTGCCACTTTTGAATACTCCGATTCCAGCTCGCCACTACCAAAACGGCATAGAACGCTCTATACAGCACGCACCTAATCGATTGTTGAACCCCGCGGGCGCGCGCCACGTAAAAGGTAATTGACTTCAATTAAGATACAAATGCCTTTATGCGATCGACTTCTTGCACTCTGAGCGCACTGTAAGACCGCCGCGGCCATAACGCTGTTGCACCAGCAGCACGAGATGTAACGCGCCGATTGATGATAAACCACCCCGCGGCTTTTAAAGACGGCGCTGTTGTTGGTCGGAACGGTGGCGAAAGTGCCATAATGGCGAAGGGGGAGCGCACACAAAGCGTGCACTCTTGTTTGCTTGCTGCCGATAGCATGCAAATAATGGTAAAAGGTGGCGAACTGCAGCCCAAAGGGTAGCGAGAGAAGCCCTCGAGTGCAAGCCATTAAAAGGTAGTATAGTTTATCTAGCCCGATCCCTAAACGGGCTTTACAGTCATTTACAGAATATAGACAAATGGTGAAGCACTAGAGATAGGCTCAGTGCGAGGCAAAGAAAAAGGAAAGGAAATAAACTTCAAAAAATGTATTACAAGGGAATGAAATTCAATACTTTATACCAATGTGGGCAAGTGTATGAACCGATCAATCTCACACAGTAAAACGAACAAACATAATCCCACCACACAAGGGTTCACCTGGTGTTTCTAGGTGTTCTATTTTGACACGCACAGTACCTCATAATGTCAGGGCATAGCCACAACAACAACAACAAAACGACGTAGACAAACAATGTCAAACATGACAGTGCCGCGTCGGCCTAACTATGCGTCATCTCGGTTGCACAAGCGGCGAGAGAATGCACACGGGATGCAGATCCCACCGAGATTGAGATGTCGATTTGCGTACTGCTCCACCGCCCTGCAGACCCCCGTTTACACCAGACAGACAAACGTCCTAACCGTCTCAATGGCCTTCCAATCCTTTTTTTTCCTCCTCTCAAACAGACAAACACTGGCTGGTATCGTTCGTGCACTTCCCTCCTTCGGCTCATGTGTTTGCGTCCGTGTTGTTCTTGACTTTTACAAGTACCGCAGCATGCCCCTTCGCAACCATCCGACCTGATGGCATGACGGTCATTCCAGCGCCGTGTCTAATTTCAATTTAAATTCAATCACGCGGTTCGCTCCACTCGCTTCGCTGCAGTTGGACTTTATTCCGCTATTCATGCTGGCGCTCGGGCCGAGGATTGAGGCGAATGCTGTTGTTTGTTAGGCAATCGTCGCGCGGTTCTGATGCAGTCGTTCCCAACGGCCTATCAGCAACACTGGCAAGGTTATGGAGAAGTTTGAAATGCAATTTCCTTTATCTCAAATTTATCGTTTTTGTGCGCACAGAAATAGTGAAAGGTCGTAGTACGTCGGGGCAAAGTATGTACCAAGCAGGAAGTGTTCTAATCACATCAGCGTCCCAGCCCGCGATGAAATCCAATCCAAAACACAAGACCTTCAAGATAGTGATCGGGGCCAAAAAGAATTAGCCGCAAAGCTCGTCATGTTATGCGAGGATTTGCCACAGATTCCAAAATTACAAGGTTGCCCTCTACCGCTCATTTGTGATCGCGTAACTCCTAAATCTTGGATCACGCACTTGCTAAGTTGCCGCATTGTTGCAAATAGCAAGAAGAATCACTCACACCGGGGAGGACGGGTCGCAAATGATATCTAGCCCGCTTTATCTTTGTCCAGCTAATTGGGGACATCTTTTCCGCTGGGCAACCTACATGAGCGCGCGCTCCACATTCACGCGGACATTCGGAATGTTTCGCCCAGTATAAATGCTGACCAGCCGCCCGAACCAGTCCAATCCGTGGCACCGGTGCGGTCAGGTTGGTTGCAGTTCTGTGTGCAGTGTTTTTGGTGAAAGCAAAACTTGATCTTGGGCGCAGAAATGTCCCGGAACATCGCGTTGTGGTGGGTTTTCATTCGTGAACGGGATCTGCTCCCTTGAATGTAGTAGTGACAGTTTCCTTCCCCTTTTCTTTTCGTTTCTGTGTGTTCAGTTTTCTAGTGACGGTTGCTTGTGGCGCCAGCGCCTACGGCCGAAAGCTGGAGTGCAGCGAGCACCGCGAGATGGAGTGCGAAATCTCCAACTTTACCATCGTCGAGTCGATGGACCTGTCCGAGTACGAGTTCCCGGACCATCCGCACCTGGCGTTCGGTACCTACCCGCACTCGGACGACTCGACGTACGTCGTCACCATTGGCAAGGAGCTGGCCGACCGGCTCCAGTCGACCGAGAAGCTCGAGATCCAGAACGTCTCCCTGCAGAGGATGGTGCTCTGGCCGAACCTGCGCTCGCTCGATGCGTCCCACAACTACTTCTTCGAGCTGATCGTCGAGCCGGGGCAGAACTATCAGCTGCGCGAGCTCAACCTCAGCTACAATCGCTTCCAGTCGATCGAGTTCGTGCAGGCGCTGCCCGCCCTGCGCACGCTCGATCTGCGCCACAACTATCTGGAATCGCTCAGCTTCTCGCTGTTCGACATGGCGACCGAGCTGTGGAAGCTGAACCTGGCCAACAACCGACTCCAGACGATCTCGACCGACGGGTCGCTGCATCTGCCGCGCCTGTCGACCCTGCTGCTGCACGACAACCTGCTGAGCGTGCTGGACGCGAGCGAGTGGCGGTTCAGCATGCTGCAGGAGCTGAACGTCGCCCGCAATCGGCTGCGCTATCTGAGCATGTGCGAGGTGAACCATTCCTTCCCGCACCTGCAGACGCTCTACCTGGACGAGAATCGGTGGGAGTGTGGCCATCTGAACGCCACCATCCGCCAGCTCCATCAGCTCGGCGTCAAGGCGATGGCGTACTACGACACGGAGGACCAGGAACACTGCAACACGGCGATCGACGAAATCTGCTGCTACTAGACGGGTTAGTGTGCGGTTCAATAGAGGCGCCCTCTTTTTCTTGGTCAATTGCACACACAAACACGCTTTTTGTATCCCTTCACCTTCTGTCACTGTCGCTGCTGCATTAATAAATTGATCAACGGGCTTGACGGACCGTCGGGTCCAATCGATTGGTGGCATCTTAAAACATGATTTATTGCCCTCATCTCACTTGCTTGAGTGTGGCGCATCAACCAGCTTATCAGGATCTCTTAAGCAACAGAGGTCACAGCTGCAGCACGAACAATCAAAGAAGCAATTTCTTTGTCTATAGCTTTAACGTGCTGTGCATTGCATTGCATTGTTGGCTGCAAATGAAGTGTGGTTCGAAAAATCGTGCACCTTCCCCAACGTTCGCCAAAGATCGCAGGCCTTACCTAGGTGCAGCCTGTTAACCTTGCAGTGTAGCACACGTCTAACATGGAAATGCAATTTGCTTTAAGCCTTCACCACAAAGAAACAAAAAACAAATACACCCTTACAAGACGAGTCATTACGAGATCCTGCTGAACTGTGTGGAGTGTCGCCTGTGATGTTACCGTAAATTAAACGCAACAACCAAAATAGTCATCGCACAAAAATTCCTGACAGTCTGGCTCTGTTAGAGATGAAGGAATACATATTGTCGTCCATAGTTCTTGATAGTCCGAAAGAATTTACGCTCTTTTCTCCATTCTATACGTGATCCAAGTAAAATGCCAAGGAGTATCCAGCCCATGATGTGATCACTGTTTCTCCCAATCTCCACCACACGTTCACTGATGCTGTTGAGAAGCAAAAGAATATTCCCAACTCCAAATGTGAGCGAGTCTGTCATCTGTCATAAATTGTTATTTTGCCATATAGTGTTTTTTTTTTTACAACAACACTCCACACGATATCCAAAACGTGAACCGAGTTTGCAATCATCTGCGTCCAATGGAACATCCGCTTCGAAAGTGCTTTTCCCATGGTATCATATACCACACAGCAAATTCAACATCGTCCATCATACACCCTCCTCCAGAGTGGGAAGTCGCAGAAGGAATGACTCTCCCTCTCTCTCCCTCTCTCTCCATCTCTTGTTCTCTCTGTGTGCGCATAAAGAAATATGCAAATCCGATCGATTTCTGCTCGCACCGAATGGCGCAATATATTACACTCGTTCGTCGTTGTTGCGCGCGGTGCAACTTTGAATAGGTTTGGGAGGAGGGTTTTGCACACAAATGGCGTTATTTAGCGCAGAGCGTGAATAGTAAAGAGTAGTGTTCTGTGTCTAGCTTTGAAATTTAATCGCATAAAAGTACAGCCAACCAGCTTGTCCAGAAGTCTATAAAACAAATGACGGATACTCGATACTCTCTTACGCATAGCATTAGCGCCTAACGCACTGTTTATTGCGTGTTGTTTGTGGAATCATCCGTAAAAGAAGTCTAGCGTGGAAAAAGCAAATTTAAATTAATCCCAAACACTTCATCATCAATTTAGTATTCAAATTTTTGAAAACACCAACGCTTGTTTTGTTGGACTTCAAAACTCTAATTCGCACTCACTTAGCAAAGGCTTGAACTTGTCCACGATACCACATTCCATTCATAGAATGCAAACACACACACATACACCTGCACAAATTAATCGCCAACACAGTTCGGTAGATGCTAAGCGGCTTAGCCGTACATGTAATTGCCAAATTATGGAAAGCCAAGCGGTGGCCGCATGCTGGTCTGCAAATTCTTCGTCCGCCGCATTTACAGGCGGCAGTGACTCACCCCGAACGGTAGAATATTGTTATTGTATGCCATCGCCCAAACATAGGTTAGCCAGAGCACCGATATATCTATTCGGAATCAGTTTCATTGTGCACCACTCATCTAGGAGTGTAGGCTGGCGCGGCGTAAGCGCAGCAAAAGATCTGCAGCAAATGATCTGGAAATTATAGATTCCACAAGCAGCGCACGAAGCAGCACGCGAGCGGTCAGGTCGATCGTGGACCCAAACTCCTAACGGGCCAAGCCCAGGGCAACGCCCCAAAACTTTGTGCTGGAAGGGTTCTATCCTAAAGCTAAAGCAATCCCTTTGTCGAAACATTATACGGTAGCTTAACTATAGTCCGCGCTGGAGACGTAAAAAGGCCAATGATTGATTGTATGCTATCGCCTTGTTTCGCTTGGTTTTAACCAAACCCACAAGCACACTTTTTGCTGGATTTTATCAAGCAATCGAAAACGATACTGAAAGCGAAACAAAGACCCCAAAATACAGCCACATCCGTTATGAAATTCAATGTCAATTCAACAACACATTTCCATTCGAGTTCTGCTGTTAAGCAAATCGTAACATGTCGCAAAAACATCGTTCGCTGGTTTGTCCACCAGTCTGTCTAATTGGCTTTGGTTTGTTTGTATTTAAAACAGAGACACACATACATACAATTACATCCAATAACACAGCCGAAAATGCCATTCGGCAGTGGGCACTGTGCCAACCAGCACGGTGAGTAGGTCACATTGTTTTCTCACAAACCAACGATTGCTAAAACATAAAAAGAAACCACAATGTCCACACCATAATTCTTTTCCTCACTCGGCACACTCGGAGGAGCAGGGCAAACTGTCCCAAACATTGGTAGTGCGGCGAGTTTGCCGGAATGTTGGAATTACGTAACCTTTTTGACCACAGGCTCCCCACCGGTCCATTAAGCATTCTTCCGTCCCCGACGTCCACTCCGAAATGTGGAGAGCAAACGTAAACAAATCTGAGCACCAATAATTCATCCCATCTATTTGGAGCCCCTCGCTTTGTACTCCGAGTGGTGGCGAGTGGCGAATCAGCGTCGATGAAAGCTCGCTATAAAACCATAAACTACACGCAGCCATCACAAAGCGCCTCCAGTTGCCCCTTTTTGAAACTCTCTTGAGGTATGCAACAGTGATAAGATTACATTTGACAGTGCCATGCTCACGCAGGCACGAGATAAGCCGTCGGGACGTATAGTTGCACCCCAAGAATGGTGGCAATAAAGTAAAGACATCGGCTGAACTTCATATTCCTCCACCTTGGTCGCTACGACGTTCCAGCGAGACGCAACGACGCCATCAAGAAAAACCCCGTCCTTCCCGTCCCGTAGGTGTGTCTGAACGAACCGATCTTTCTGTTCTTAGCAAGCGAGTCACACTGGCTTGGGCTGGGGAGCTGTTGTGACCCATAAATCTGAAACCCGGGGCGGCCCTGTAACGACGTAAAAAGTCAACCAAACGTAGAATGTCACTTTTGTGCTCACTCGCTCTCTCTCTCTCTGTGCATGGCAGCGGGGTTAACCTTCGCGCTCGAACACCCTTTAAAAGATCTTGATTTATGATATTCGGATGCCACAGAGCCGAGTGAGTGAAGTTCACTGCAAAGTGCTCTATAGATACACTCTCTTCTGCTCTCCCTCCACCCCGGTGGGGGTTAAAAGCGATGACGAGAAATGGGAGGTTCGGTCCGATCAGGTCCCTAAAAGACCTTCGCCGCCGTGGAGTGGCTTTGTCGAATCAACATAAAAACAAAAGTCATAATTACATTCGCCGCCAGTGCTGGTGCTACGCCGAGTCGAGCGAACAAAAATCCCATCTCGTCTTACGGTTTGGTCTCCCGTTGGCTTATGCAACACACATACTGCTACAATCGGTTGGCATGCCGAGCAGAGCGACAGTGGGAGTGTGTCACCGTGGTTACTCTGTTAGGATCTGATATTGTACCTATGCCTTTCATGTTGCATCCAAATCCCATGACTCATCGAAAAGGGACAACATCCGTGCGACGAAATGTGTGCCCAGCAATAGGACACAGAGAGAGAGGGCAAAGTAAGATGAAGGCAAATGATAAATGTAGCAGAAAATACCATCAACCACAACTGATTCCACTCGTCTGAAAGGGTAGAATAAATACAAACTCTGCGCCTGCTAGGGTTTATTTGGGATCAGGCACGCACAGATCCACACGCTGCCGTCGGGGCCACCAGGCAATTGCTGCTGCATCGCGTCACGCTTCCCTTACAATACGCTAGATGGCAGCACGTGTACGTGGTTGAGCGAAAACAGCTGACACGAATGTGCGTTTCAGTACAGGAACCGAGTTACCAGCCCTCGCCAAGCTAATAGAGTTTGCTTAGAAGCGAACGAGCTTCCACATACGAAGAGGAAACACACTAATTTATGCGCACGCACTGTGTGGTGCAAGTCGTTAAATTTAATATTGGCCCCAATTCCCTACTTGCACTTCCATTCCAAGCGACAGACTGAAGCAGCTGATCAAAGAGAAGTGCACTGCTGTGCTGTGATGACGATGATGCGTAGTGCTTGGACGCAATGACACCCCGAGGGGTCGTCGGAGTCGTGGTGTTCGTACAGCGCGGTTCAATGTGTCGAAATTATGCGGCATGTACTCGGGTTGGGTGAGATAAACAAGTTCTCGTTGCGGTGGTGCTCTGTTCGACAAGCTGAAATATGCTTGCTTGAGTAGAGTTTAACAAGCCCAGTCGAGTGCGCCCCGGTCGAGGAGGACATGTTGTTTGGGCATTGTTTACAAGTAATGTATCGTGGATTTATTATTAATTTATCAAACCAAACAACCCGAAACGATGTTTAATGGTCGCAGTAATGATAATGTTGATGATCGCTAAACTCTTAAACAATGTACTTAAAGAAATTTCTGTTAAGAAGAGGACAGCAATTAAAGCACGGCTTTTAAGACTTCAAGGCTTAGAAGAAGTGCTTCAAAGCAAGAACTCGGCAGTCCATTTTCCAATGCAAGTCCAATGCATCGTTTAACGGGAGCATTCTTAGTGCATTTGGAAACTGCTATCAACTGACTGCAGTCAACAAGCACCTTCGCCATGTCCGAACCTTCCATTAACTATTACCCACGAAAAGACTCCTTCGTCAGTGCATCTTTCTGTCCGTGCTCTTGTAAAATTACACACGAATCGCTTCCCGAGTCGATGACGTGCACGGAAACACAAAAAGATATGGACTACCTACTCTGCACAGACAACACACCTCACCTTCCTGGGTAGCTGGGTAGATGTGTGCAGAAGCAGAACCTCAGGCCTGCTGCTGGATGCTGTGTGGTCTGTGTGTTTGTAGCTTCCATTTCGATTACGTGTTTCGTTTACGTGCGCAGTGAATTTATGATCCTCCAACCCTACTAAACATTGCATCAACACAAAGCGCTCAACGGACCACCCGTTTCTTCACTTTCGAAGCAAAGATTCAGAACATTTGGAAACAAGAATAGCCAAGAGAGCTCCACTGCTACGCTACTGCTTTCTCCAACCGTTCGCCAACTTTACCAACAGCTCCACCCCGCTTCAGCTTGACACGTGACGGTTGGTGCAACTTCGAGGCATGTGGTGTTGTGGATCGTGTGATTGTGGTGATGCAAAAAATATTAGCCATCCGTATGCCGTAAGGGCTCTCTCCAGTCGATTCCGGACGGAAAACGTGTTTCTGCCGACCATGGGGCTGCTTGTCGGACGTCACAGAACGTGCACGGAAACGTGGTGCAGACTTTCCAAACAGGGCCGTTTTCTGGAAAGTTCATATCAAAACCGTACGACACCTGACCGCATTGCGATGGACTTTTATGCTTCCTGGCGTCTGTCTGTGCGGCGCATCGTTCAAAAGCTCCCACACGGAAGCCCAGATAGGCATGCAGAACTTCACAGGAAAGGAAACTGACAGGAAGGGCGCACTGTTGGAAGATTTGATGCTGATTTCTAATCTCGTTCTCTCGGAGTTTCTGGACCTCTCTAGGCAATCGAGCTCTGCTCTGGATACGTGGAATGTCCGCACAGACCTGACAGTTGCAACGTGCGGAACAAATGACACTCTCTGTTTCGTCTAGTTGTTTCATCAAAAATTCATGGGACGAGCAGGGGTTTCGGGTTCTGATTTTAAATTATTTCAGCTGTAGATCTCTACAGATTTAAGGCGCATTTTATCAAGTTGGAGACAAGACGGTATGAACTATTAAGCAATTATTGTACATCGTTTACACGAACAACAAACAACTCAACTGTTCCGCAACCCAAAAAAACTCTAACTGGATCAAAACTTTGGAAAAAACAGTTTGTTTGTCCAACCACAACCTCAAACTATCGCTTCTGTGTGCCACAACAAGCAGCAGCGCTCGTGCGTCCGGGTCGTTCTGATTCTGATAATGCACCAACAAACAGGCCAGACCCGCGCTCGGTCGTACCGGTCGTACAAAAATGCAATCCACATAAACATTAAACTTCTCCGGCCCGGCGAACCGTTTATTGCACCCCGCAGTCCCCGAGTTGAAGATGGAACACCGCCGGCGAATGGCCAAACATTAGACTTTTTTTTACTTTGCCTTCCTTCTGCTCTTCCCTTTGGCATCCACATTCGCTAAAACCCGCGCAGTGGCGATGGCGTAAAGAAGTCACATAGCACAACCACTACTGCCGCTGTGCGCGGGAAGCACTCTCGGGGCACGCACGGCCAAGCATAAAACCCAAACCTCCGATGCGCCGAAAAGCATAATCAGGACCGCTTCACAGCACACTCAAGCACACAGCTCGTCGTCGGGGGCACAAGCACAGGCCAACCAAACCTTGGGCCTTCGAAATCGAAAGTAAACAAACAGAACGGGGACGGGGTAAAACAAAGAGAAAGAAAGAATCTTACACACACACACACATACACAAAAACCTCTGGGAGAGTGCAAACGAGCCACAGGGCCAAAAGGTCCATTTTATCGCGCTGGTCCACATAGAGAGGCGAACCGGCCGCGCAGCGGACGACCGTACTCTTCTTTTCCGGGATGTTGCGCGGGTGCCTCTGTGTGTGTGTGAAGCGTTTTTTCTTTGCGATTGCGACTGAGCGTTTTTTGCCTGCCTGCCTGCCCTTCTTGGCATGCCTGGCCAAGCCGAAACCGAGAGCAGCGCAGATGTTTTATATCAAATTAACCAATTAACCAGCGGCTATGCGCTTTGCGGTTGCGTAATGCGCTGCTACAACATTCGGCGTTGACCCAAACGAGCCCTTAAAATCGTTCTCGGCTCAATGTTACCAAACAGGCCAAGAAAGGAAATATTGAAAGGAATAATAAGTTTGTCTTTTTTGTTGTAACACTATTGGATTATTGGAATACATTTAATAATTGATTTGAAATCATGATGATAGAACATGATGGACATGATTGGAACTAAAATATATGAATTTTTAATCTTTAGACCACTCTTCTTTTTATGATATTATATGTTACATTCTGTGACAAACAAACACACAAAAGAGCAACAATCTTACTAGAACGCTTGAAGTCACGATCAGAAATAAAACTCGCTTTCAGCCGCTACTCTAACTCTAACCTTCCAAAAGGAAAATTATTAAAAATAGAACCCTCAACACACAATGGCGAACGGCTCACTGTATCCCCGGGTTGCATCTTCAAAACAAAATCGAGACCGAACAACGAGATGAATCATTGATTGTCTTTCCTCTCTTGTCCACCCCTCGCCATCAACAAAAAAGACTCGAGAACGTGAACGTGGATGTCGATCATAATCGATACTTTGCTGCACTTCTACGAAGAGAAGCATCGCGCGAGAGTGGGAAGCGGTGTGCGCGTGATTAGCCTACTGGCCAGTCGAGAGAGAGACATAAATCCTTCCCCAGGGCATGAAGAAACAGCACCGGGTTTCATGAGATGCTGCTGCTACGTTACGTTGTGGTGCAATAGGAAATCCAAAAGGTTTTGCAGCTTCAGCTACACTGCTGCTGGATGGGTTCAAAGCTGGTTATTAATAGCGTTTCGAAGAATCATGTTTATCACCTCTACCGGACTGGGAGAACCGTGAGGGGGGCGATGCCGGGATTTTGGTCTTCCCAACCCCGAAGACGTTTCATGCACGAACAGCGATCCGCACCAGCAGTAGTAGCAACAGCACCATGTGTTCACTCTCGCTTGGTCCGGGCTGCAACGCACGAAAACGAGTTTGGTTTGCCAGCCATCATCGGTTTGCTTACTTTACAATCTTTGGCACAACACTACTAACCTCGATTTCAACTTCAACCTGCCGGTACACAGTCGGAGCAGTAGTGTAGCAGCAGCGTACTGTGAATGCAAATTCAGTTCAGTTGTAGTGAGTGTGCGGGTGCGCTCTGAATGTGTTCTTAAACTGCTGGCAAAGAACAGGGTAGGAAAGGTGTGTAAAGCAGTTTTTGGAGGCCACAGAGGCTTGATTGTAGTCGACGATCAAGCAGACTTGTTTACCGGAAAGGCATCATTACCACCGGCCATCAATCAGATCAAGCTGCCGATATAATTTATGAGCAGATCAAAGTGAAATTGGACAAGATGAATCCTCTATTGTCTTAAAGGTTTTTTTTGAAGCCGTTGGAAGAAATGACGTTCTGTGTACATATCAGATTTTGAGAGACACTTCAAGCAAACCGTTTCGATGATGGTTCCTTCCTGATAACCCTCTCCTTATCATGCCCTTTCTATCGGATTTCGCCAAGAAGGGAACCTAATCTTTTCGGCACACATACATACAGTTTTACGCCAAGCATGCGAAACCTTTTCGTCCGAATTCCTTTCTAATGGTTTCCCAAACTCCAACATATGGGCTGATAGGATCAGGCGGGTGCAAAAAAAATCGCCTCTCAAATAGAAACAAACAAACGGCACCGTTTCGTTGTGTTTGACAGATAATATATCTTTTTCCTTCCACGTTTTACACGCTTCTTGCGGACCATCCGGAGGAGTCTGTGCCATAACCCTGAAGCACAAGCACATTCCAACATCGCCAAACATTCACGCTGATGGGGCTGTGAAATGTTTAATCAGAAGATTTGTCGCGAGGGCGCGCGCGCGCACGCTCTTTACAACAAACAAACACACAATGCCAAAGATATTCGGTAACGGTGACGTAGACCCGCAAAACGGTATGTCTGTGTGTAAAAAAATATGCCTCAAACAAGCCGGGTGGTAATAAACAAACAGTATAGATTTCTCGTTCAACATGGTCCACTTAAAACCGGTGTTCACCGTTTGCCGTTTAGACGCTGTACTTGGACGAAAACATTCATCATCGAGCATTCTGGGCATATTGGCAGGTTGACAGATTCAGGATTCAAGTGTTTGGAAAACTTGAAGGACATATTGCTGGTCCTCTGATGCTCTCGAATTCACCATCTTTGACATCTTGGCCACCCAGACGATAACCAACCGTTGCTGTCATTTTACTGCAGCTTCAGAAAGGCTTCTGTCTGGTTCTATGAGCAGTATGAATTATTGAACCAGACCAATTGTTGAAGCATGCAGTAGACATAAACATTGACGTATAATCTTAGTATCTAGCCAGGAGACAACTTTCACCAAATGCATCCGTAGAATCAACTAGACGAATCAAGGTTCGAGAGGTATTGTTGGATTAAGGTTGAAAAAATCTTTAGATTTGTTCCAACTTCCAAAAGAGAAAAGGGAACTGCGGAATGGCATAGCGTTATGCCCTATATACAGGTGCTTTCCAAATCTAATGCATCTCGATATTCCAACCACTACATCCTGTACCAATTATTTAGAGCAATAATACATTCTTACTTGATTTTTTATCGCGAAAGCCTGTTCAATAATCAATCGTTGCCTTCCAACATTAAATTGATGATCTAAGGCTTCAAGATGATTCAACAACCATTACGGAAAATTGCCGGATGTGAAGAATTATCCTATCTTTATCGTTCAATGTTTCCTTCGTGGTAAGTTACGATCATTCAAGATGACTCCTGAATTGTAATTTACAAACGCCGCACATTTGGTGCCTCTTCTTTTATACCTCAAGTTCTTATCAAATAGGTGGGGCACAATTATTTACGTAAGTTGCCTCTGTATGGGCACGCTTCCGGGCCAGGCACATCAAGTATATACAAGAAGAGCTTTATTTTTCGCTGAATCATTCGGCACGATTTTGTGGCTGCCGATCGATCGAGAACAAACCATCTCCAATAACAGTATCATCCGGTGGATTTCCCTTCGTCTCATACGATTGACCACAGCACCTCCCCACCCTATCGATCGGCTTTCAACAGTATCGAGATCATCCGCTCGTGTAGCATAACATACAACAAGGAGCATATGGGGCATCGCGTGGGCGTTATAAAAATCCCTTGCACTGTAAACAACCTTCACTTGTCTCGATCGACACCGACACACGGTCGCGGTTAGTAGTAGGAGGAGCAGCAATACTAAAATGTCAAAAACCAGCGCTGATCGAATTAAACACACACGCCTAAACGTCGGTAAACATAAATTCCCCTGTCCAGAATGTTACATCTGGAGGCTTTTTGGGGGCGGCCAAGTCCCTGTCGGTCATCAAATCCCACGTCTATCAACGATCGAGACGTTGTAGGGTTTGTGTGTGTGTGTGTGGATGATTTGAAAGGTGATGGGAAAATAAAATCTAATGCTCTTCTGGGCGGGCTTGATGGATCTTGTAACGGAAATAAATAATCAACATAATCATCATGATGTTTAGGCTGTTGGGCGTATTTTCACTTGCTTGATTTACTTTCTCCACCGGGGCGCGTATATCCAGAAGAACATGCAGAAATCATTCCAATTTCTGGGGCAACTTACCTAAAATATAAGAAACAATAGAATCATTAGAAAACAATTCCTAAACCATTTACATATGCATTATTTTTTGTAGGTTAAAATCATACCATGGCAGTTTTGTTAAGCGATGTGTGTGTGAGTGGTGAAAACTCTTCCTTATACTTACGTTGTGTCCAGGTACTGGAAGTACTGATAGACCGGTTTCCGGTAGAGGAATCCTTCCGCTTTTTCCACCATCATAATATGTTTTCATATAACTAAAGCGTCGCAAACCTTCGAAGTACGTTGCTTCACTATAACGCGTTGCGTACTAAAACGCCCTATTTAATTCTTTATCTTACCGGAACTATCGATTTGTTTCTGTTTACACTTTCCAGTGTGTATCTTTTCACGCAAACTTCCGTCGATCAATTAGACACGGCGATTATGCTTTCACTGGCGATTTTAATGAGCTCCGCGTGCGTAGTGGACTGCTTATTAAACCCATTTATGATGCCACTTTACGTCAAACCGTAAATCAAACACTTTCGATGAGGCGCATCCTTTCGCAATGTGATAAAGCACGAAGCGTAAAATGGTCGCTAAACTTTTTAACACAACAGCAACAGCAGCAACACCAACACGCTCTGATTATTTCCGCCCTCGCTGAGTGTGTGAATGAGCGAAGAAGCTCTAAATTGCTTGCCGTAAATCATTCGCGGTAAGGAAAAATGAGCCGCTGGCGCGCTTTTTACGGCTATTTTGACAAGCGGATCCGAGTGCTGCCAGTTTTCTGTGCTCGTTTGCTCGTTAAACTTCTCACTTGAGACAAAAAAAGGGAATTAGCCACTACGCAAACCGCTGCAACACATTTAAGTTGTTTCTTTCTTCTTTTGTTGAGTTGGCCGGTTGGTGCTTATTAAAACTTTCTCCGCCATTGAGTGAGCGAAAGATTCAATTTTATAAGATCGTTTCCGTTTTTTCGATCTCGATGCTTGTCGGGTTTTTTGGTCGTTTATCACAGCTTTATGCAAGAATATGCGTCGGCATATGGTACACACTCGTCTCGTAAGGCACCGATTTATTTCCTTTCTTTCTTGTAATGCGTGAACGAGCTTGGTTCTATCGTTCGGCGAAAATTGCTTCAAGAATAGACTGATAAAGTTTTATATCTGAAATGAAAAATTCAATTTGCTTAGCGTGTGTGACTCGTTGGGTTCGTCGAATTCCTTGAGTTCGTTTGTAATCCTTTTGTAGTTCACTTTAACCATAACGTAAAACAGTGCGTCAACTGCGATCATATTGACAGCTAAAATCGTAAAACACGAGAACATTTTCTACAATTGTACTTCAATTCTACATCGAGTTTTGATAAATTATTTAGGGCCATAAACATAAGAAACATTCCTATTGAACAAACAAAACATCATTTTACATGCATCGCTCAACACGAGCATGGAAATAGAAGATGTTCAGACACGCGATGTGCCGAAAATAAATACATCACTATTCTCACCATGTGCATTTGTCTGCTCTTGAGAAGCTCGACAAGAAACAACCGAAGGGACGATGCCTAGAGCCGACGGCGAACAACACACTGCGTCCTTTTGTGGTGCATTTCGGGTACGATCTACTTGAGAAGCAGCATGCCTCCTGGCACACTTTACGACATCCTTTAGCGTGAACGGAACATTACAAGACTCAGTTGTAAACATTGTAATTACCTCGCCTGGGCTTTGTGTGGTGGCTACAATTACCCAATCTGAAACGGGTGTTGTTTCAATGTTCTGCTTTGTTCGGTTGTTCTTGCAAACCCTACCCTCAAGCAGATAACGTGTGTTGTTTCTTCTGTTTAATTTATGTCCCGCTAGGACTTAACGATGACACATGCGGTTTGGCATGTCTTCAAGAAGGGTGTTTATGTCTTCAAAACGTGAAAATTATGTCCCTTTAGCAAGAACAACGTAATTCAAAGCGGAACGTAAACCTTTTGGCTTTCAATTTAACAAATATTCTTCAAATCAATTCTTTCTGCAGATCAATACGTATGCCTAAGCTCATGTCCATCACATCATAAACATAAGCGGCACGACGAAAAATAGATTCAAACTCCAGTAACAATAAACATATTGTCCAGATTACTTCCTGACATGGAGCAATTTTTAACAGCCGCTTCCTGTTTGTCAATAGCCATGCCAAAGCTCCACAAGGAACTAAGCGTCAGAAAACAGTGAAAGAATTCCATTTACAGGCAAGACTTCATTAATTTCCACCAAATATAGTGGCACGCGTGAACGGACCAACCCGGCACAAAACCTGCCCAGTAAGCCAGCCGCCGTCAGCGTACCATGAACTGTGCGCTTCAAGGATAACGGTTTGATAGTAAAAGAAATAAAAATATAACAACATGCCCCGGTATGGCGTACAGGATCAATTTGTACAACATTCGGGGCGGACAATCATTGTACACCGAGGTTTAACACCTTCCTTCTTCAGCAAAGTCTGCCTGGTTAAAATGCACATCACACAGCCAAATGCCGACTGCGTAAGACAATCCTCCAGCGTGTCCCAGTGCTGCAGTGAATGCGAATCGTCAAAACAACATCATTTATCATGACGCAGCGATTACGGCGTCAGAAGAGCGTTGCTTTTTTTTCCCTGTACAGAATCTTCGAAGGTGCTTGGTGCTGCCCAGATGTCTAGTGAAAATACTACGGCAGGCAACTGGCAGGCAGTGAGATGAGAGTTAGTAACGCATTAACCACCAATTGTCGGATCGTTTGCCACATTGGAAGGTTGGTGTGTGTATATGCGGTACCAGCACCACCCGGTCGTGTACCATCAGCACTTCCTGTAGTTCCTAATTTGGCAAGGCGTTTAACGCGTTGTTAATAACACAGTGTGTGCATGCCCGGTCCGGCTTGTCTGAATCATGAGTTATAAACACACATACAGACGGGGGGACTGGACATCGTTTTGAACAGCACATTTCACAGCACACACAGCTTAAGAACATTCGGCCGGTGGTCATTAGCATACACCCCGACCGCGTCGTTGCCATTTATGGAAGTTGGTGCCGTGTCTGGTTGCAGGATTTAGTTCCAGAACACCCCCCCTCCCTCCCCAGGGTTCCGCTTGTCACTTCCCGACCTGTTCAACAGACCCGGGTGTACTGCAGCTTATACAGACGGCGGTACGATCGATCAGAACAATCCGTAAATCGATAGATCAATACTCAATTGACGTTGCATCAAGGGCTATAATTGCAAACGATGCTTTTCCTAGCTGAAAGGTGTCTCTATACCGTTTAGCAGAGCGCAACGGGGTATGAGACGCGAGTGTCTTGAACAGATTATTAACATGCTGGTAATGATGGTCGTGTTTGATGGGAGAGACTGTGGTGTGTATGACATAGAGTCGGAGAAATCGTGAGTTTAAAACTTCCCAAGAATACATTTCCTGGGCGCCAACATGTCTGACACGCCTAGTTTCTAAGTGTTACTCAAGGTACGATCAAAGTCACGGTGTTGACGGTGATGACTTCCGTTCCGCCAATAATGTACCAAGCACAAAACGTGTGTAACCGATGTCAGGGAAGTGATTGTTTTCGCATGTTTATGTCCATTTAAGGCACAGAGGTTTGTGTCCAGGCTGTCCAGACAGAAAGTGTGGAACTCCTAACACTCCAGCCACGAAGATCATCATCATCTCTCAGTGCCATTAGGTCGCCAACATTCCCACCCAGCAGCTACATTAGACCATTCCCAAAGTGTTTAATAATCATCCTCATTTCCATTTGATATACCGTGGCGCACGGAAAACTTTGCTGTAGAAACGCTTATCATCTCAACAACGCGCAATGGATTCGATAAAAACACACAAAAGCTTGGACACTTCGGCCGTCGACGAACTAAAAGCCGTATTGTGATACGTCAACGCATCACTGATGTTGCCGCGGTTGCGCTTCGGTTGGTGTGTTGCTTAATTGACACAAATTGCTCATTTTCTCATCAGTTCCGCCGCCACAGACAAGCCGACACACATAACCTTTTTCAAATCGTTGATGACATCGCTGCAGCACCCGAAGCACCACAGAGACATTAACCGGAGGAAGAGAGATGCAAGCGGACCGAAATTCCTAATGCTACCAAAATATTAATGGTGATATCTTCCAGCGAGAGAGGCTCTTCGCATCATTTTGAAGGTTAGAAAATATGGGCCTAAATTTGTGTTGATGACCACTATCAGTGTGGTGCGCACTAAAAGCGAGAGGGGGACACAAATCTTTGCTGGAGAGCTCTCGAGAGTTACAGCGATGACGACACTTCCAAACTTTAAACGACCAATTCGAAGATCTCAACAACTTGGAGGAAGTCCACTAATTCTATGTCTAACTGTGTTGTTGGTTTGCTGCCGAAAGTAAAGAAAGGCCTGTCCGCGCATCAAGTGCGTCCTACTTTGGTGGTCGTCACCGCGTTTGAAGCCCCCGCGCAACAGGTCAATTTTCCGACCGGTTGTGTTGCATTTCAATCACGATAATTAGTCGTCCCCCGTGTTTCCTCTTCTCCATAAGAAGAGCTAGAAGTATATAGTGTGGGGAGGAGGCAGCCGCGGCTACCGTCAAAGGCCGGCTAACGGGCCGAAATTAGAAAATCAATCGCACAGTTCCGGCCACCGTGGCGTGGCGGTTGATCGTTTGAGAAGCAATTGATCCACCAGCCCTCCCTCTGAGGTCTGGTCTGCTGTGCATGGCATAATTGATTTTTAAACAAACCCTAATAATGATATGCAAACACAGTGGAACGCCCTCGGTACCACAGTCAGTCAGCAGTGGACCCCGTTTGCAGGTGTGCCCGCTATCTGTGGTACGATTACATCAGAAGCTCCGGGCTGCCGCGTACAGTGGGAGAAATAATGTCATTGCTAGAAACACCCGTTAGGCCCCTCACACTGGCCTATAAAATATGGCAGCAGGTAAAAGGCACCAGGACGCAGTAGCATAAATTCTGTTGGAGTGTTTGCCTTATTTTATCGATAAAAGCGGGCCACAGAATAGTTTAGAGTCGAGCTAGCTTTCGGTCGTTAAAGCAATCGTTCGGTATCAATAGTGTGCGGAACGAATCTATTCCGCCTGAACGACAAACGCGAGAGAGACGAGAGTGTTGAGACATACCTTAATACACTAACTGCATTAACACTTTCTAGTGCCTTTTCCTGCTGAATCAATCATTTCTTTGAAGCCACAAAGAAAATATTGGAAACAAAAATAAACACTCTTACCACTAATACAAAGGTTACACAAAAGGATTGCACTTTTACAAACACATCGTGTCTGACATCGGCAAAGTCTAATAATGGCTTGCAGTTTTGCTCAAGCTGCAAGCAAGAGGTAATAAATGGGAGGAATAAGACAAATTCCTGTCCATTAGTCGTTCCCTCTGCGCTCTGTTGGTACAAATAATTATAAACGTATAATACTACATTATTCATACAGGAAGGATTTGTGGATGCTCTCTTGTGTTTATCTTCACTGCAAGCCCTGCTGCTCTTCTTGAAAGGCTGTGAACTTCTTGCAGTGCCATCCATCAAGAAAAAAAGCAACCGACTGCAAACCGCCGGTTTCTTCCAATCTTTAAAAGATGCCTCTAAGTGTTGCAATCGTTTGCGTTTTCATTCCTGCAATATTCTAATTCCCAACACGCTGCGATATTGTTTAACAGTGATTTCAGCCCGTCTGCTTGCTGTCATTCGTGGTGGTCGCGCGAAAAACATTAGGGTGACCATTAATAATCCCTCTCTCAGTGCGCCCAGAGAAGAGATGAAAAACTCAAATGGATATTTTTACTCCACGTCCAAGCTCCAAGCCCTTCTCCCTTTCTCCTACCCGTTCAAGATTTACTGTACCTCCTTTCTGGGTCTGGGTTCCGGTTCCCAGGACGCAACGGCCGGCTCAATAAGGGCATCTGAACGAATAGAACACAGCACAAGCTGGGCTCCACCACGCTGCAGCGCGTTGTGTATGCAATTTATTAACTACCATTGACAATAAAATTAAAAACTCATAATATCCGTTTCAACGGGAGGTTTCCGTCGTTCCGTTCTCTCTCTCTCTCTCTACACTTTTTGTGGTCGTTCCTGAGGGTGCACTGCACCGAAGGCCTGTACCACCACGTGCCGCCGACAACAAAACAGACGACGGGACAGCAAACGCACAGAGAACATTCACCCGAGTGGGGAAAGCTAGTAAAGAACGGTGATGCATTTGGGGAGACGTGCATGTACATGGACGTTCCTGCTTGAATGGACAGGGCAAGTCCACCTCGCCGGACGCATTTTCCGGTTTCCGTTTCAACGGCCAAAACAGCGACGACGAGCGTACGGAATTTATAGGCAAAGGATGTAACTATAACTAGTGGAATAAATTTCAGCTGTTTGGAAAGGGCAATGAATGCGATATTCCGGGAGTGAGTCATGCATGTGTTTAATTTTGATGCAAATATTACCGTCGAAAGTATTGCTCAATTACTGGGGAGCTTTCCAAGGTGGTCGCACAACATTCCTTAAAGGAAGAGCTGCGAACAAGACCCTAAAAATGTTTTCTCAAAATAACCTCCTTTACATAATGCTTAACACATGTGCGGCTAATGGCCACAGAGTGCATCGAGCGACGAATGCCTTATGGTTTGCAGCAGCAGCCTGCACATAATTAACCGTAAACATTATAACGAACATCAAGCTGACCGAAGCCATTCCCTAAAATTGCCTTCTTAATGCCATCCTTAGCACATACACACCGTACAAACAAGCAAAAGAAAATACCACATAATGCTCTCCCATGTGCAGCAGGATGACAATTGAACTGCTGTTTGCCATTATGCTGACACTGTATCACAGTTGGGCATACACACACAGCACACACAGCCACTCCACACGCTGTCTGTTTATCATCGATCAAGCGATCGTTGATAAAAGTCCAACGCGCGCGTAAACGTTTGCATCTGTCTTGGGCAGGCCCTCGTTCCCGTACCCTACACCACACATGATGCGTAATGCACACGGAAGAGGCATATAATATGAACAGATGAGCAGATGCAACACCACACCAATTTCATTTGAGTGTGTACTTGAGCAGGCTGCTTCCCTTGCAGTAGATCATTTCGGGGGGACGCCGTGAAATTTACTTTTCACACCCCGGGAGAGACTCCACACGGGTTATTGAACCAAACCGAGGGGTGTCCCCGTTGTCAAACGATAACAACGCTTAATTCTTTCCCCTCCACTGCTCTATGGGACTCACACAAACGGTCTCACATGCGTGGAAGATTGACCAGGGTGTGAACGGGAAATGTTTAGCATGTGTCAACGGATCGAAGGAGAGAGATCTAGTGCAGCGGAAGCTATAAAGCAGGGCGTGAGAAAGTAGGGCGACGATTGGGCTGTTACACGTGTTTTTTTTTCGGTGCAGCAAGATGGGGGGCGTATTCTTGCTGGCTAGTAAACTTACACTTTTATACGATTGCTAAATAACAACAACACTGAAAAGCGAAAGTTGTGAAATAGGGAAATCGGTAATGCGCACCCCGGATGGACTTTTCAACAAACTGTTATTGAGAGCTTACTAGAGACAAACAAGTCAAATTAAACTCAACTGACGAGATGTTAGACTGTCACAAATTTCAGTTTTTTGTGTGCTTTTTATCGAACTAAGATAATTCAAGCACTAGAAAAGAATTTCAACCAAATCGGGACATAACATTTTCATGGATTGAACTCGGGACCTTTGTGTCTCTGTAATAGTGCCCTAACAACTACACTATGGCGTTTATCAGATTAACCGCCATTAAAAAGCGTATAATAGATGCGACAGAAATTACTATTCCACACTCAACCGACTCGACTCGCAATTACTCTAGCATTAAATCCAACGGAAAACCGCAAGCAAGAAATTAAATAAAACATCAACCACAAACACAGTCCCTGCCCGTGGGCGCATGTACAGTATCAGTGTATCATGTTTCATTCATAAATTGAGCTTCAAGCTGAAACACATGTCACAGCCAACTGTCAGCTGACAAATGCATACATCCTGTGTCACTGCAGACCCATACATAACACGCACTTATGCTTTACTTTTTCTTTACCAACTCCTTCTGCCCTTTCTCAGCCGTCCCACCACATCCCATCATCATCGTTTTACGCACTTCGCGTGTCCAGCGCAGGCCCATCAACGGTGCCACCCGTAAAGCGCAACCTATGCGTCATGCCGATTATTGGTTACGATCGAAATTGTTAACACCGTGGCTTCTCCCCTCCTGTCCACCAGCGAGCGTCCTCACGTTCACTTCACGATCAACATCTCCCCAGAGGCCCAGAGCAGAGCAACGGGGCCCCCAAGTAATGATTGCCATATTTGGCGTCGAAGTTGATACGTTTGATTGATTAATTCGTGCGCTGGTCGATCCACGTGCTCGTGGCGTTCGAGTTGTCAAAAGCCAAACCAGCGTACTAGGACAGGTTTTTCTTTCCGCTACAACATCGGGTGCAAGAGCTACGGTTGAGAGCTTTACTGTGATGGCACAGCCATCGTTATGGATCCATTATCAGCCGTAAAGCATCGGCACCGGAAATCTAGCCCATCGGAGTTGCCCTCCTAGCTTGATCGCCTTCGCTGGGGGTCGACATTATATAGGCAAACTGTTTGCTTTTGGTACTAAGGTGGTAGTGGATGGAAGTTCTCTGCTTGTTAGAATCTGTACCGTCAATCGAAACTCAATAAATCAACACCAATCAGGGCCGAAGACAACAATGAAGCCAAACCGACAGCTAAAACTCATCATCACATAAAAGGGGCATAAAGTTGTTGTCAAGGTTCGGAGAGGAAGAACCTTCCAAAAATGTGGTAATTATGAAGCTCGCGCTTTTGAGTTAGCATGTCGGAGATAAACTAACACCAACGGTTAATTAATGAAGACTCATAAAACCGCACAAGCAGGCTTTAAATTCTGGCAGATAGGTTTAAGATAAACAGAATTTGAATTTTAAATTTCACATTTTGTCCTGACTGATTTTCAATTTGTTATAACAAAATTTAAGATACTTATACTAGGGATAGTACTATGAACATCATACTTCGGTAAAACGGTGTAGATCGTTACATTGTCTGTACAAATCTAAAAAAAAATGAAATAAAAACAATGTACCTCTGGTTCCCAGAATTACGCTGTTTATTTCATAATCACTTTTACTTCCCATCGCCCAAACCCGTCGTCATCGTCATCAACATAAATATGACGGTAAAATTAAGCACCCCATTGTTCGGGCCCAATGGCTGTGTGCGTGCAATGCGTTGCGATCCTCCCAATCGCGATCGTACAGAACGCCATCCACGCCGACAGGAAGCGTGTGGCTAGAAATTCGCGTACTTCCTTTCCATTTTGCATTGGGCACGTGAAACGGGACTCAGGGGAGAAAGACGATGTGCGAAGAAAAGAGTTGCGCAAAAAGAATCGGCGATCGGATAGGCGTGTGTCGCGCCGACGCTATCAAGCTGGCGACGACGGTCGCGGACATACATTTCTTTCGACATGTGCATTTGAATATTAAAAAAAAAAAGCATACCGAACGCTCCGCCGATCGATTGGTTCGGCGTCTGCTGGGTTAAATAACTGGTGCCAGCGGCCTGGACTGGCCGCAGGAACCGGAATTGTGGTCGAGCAAAACATAAACCAGAAGTTGCACTGGTCGTACCAGAGTTGGCCAGCACACCTTTATGTATGATTTGCGGGGTGTTATGTTAAACGACTGTATTCGCCTCCATTCCGTAGCATATTCTACATTTTCTATATGACACGTGCGCCAAACAATCGACACAACAAGGGTTCGATCATGTATGCAAATTTCATACACTCACACACATATTTTTTGGGCTGATAAATTATGCATGAGTCCTTCATCTCCTTCCGGTCCCCGGTCCTTGGTCCGCACACAGCCACCACCTCATAGCCATTTTTCAGGTGCAGCAGTAGGAGAAGGAGGCCCCAAAAAACGCTTTAACGTGTTTTTAAACGGTACATAAATATGATATTTTATAACATAAACCATTTTTAAAGATATGTTGTTGGGTGAGAGTAGTATTTGGGTGGTCCATTGCGATCGTTTTGAAGTTGTTTAAATACAAACATTTTTTGCAAATTTATGATCGTGATCGATTGTTCAATAACTCAACGCAAACATAGTTTTCATGATTCGTTTTAGCAAAGATGAGTCTTTAGCAGAGATTATTTTCCATTCCAACTCTCGAGCACAGAGCAGAGGTTGAATCGCCCCAAGCAAAAAGATGTTTCGGACATCGCTATGTACTGTCCACGTGCCATAAATACTGTGCCTTTATCACCAATTATTGGGCGCTGTTTTGCTGCCCTCTTTCATGGAATTTCACTTTACAAAAAAGTACACAGAATGCAGATTCAAATGTACCTTTGCATTGGAATGCAATTTGGAAGTAAAAATACCAAAGCCTAACGACATACATTCCACACTACATGGTCACAAATTGGCTTTTAAAGAGATAGAAATAATTTAAGCATATTGATGACCACGAGATATTCCCCTATACGCTTGTGTTTTGTTCGCGATAATTGGCACCAGACCGTCTCTCTCTCTCAAGGGATCCAATCCACCGGACACACCTTGTCCTATAAGAGAGGTACAACCGTTTGAACATGCCATTCATGGCATTGGGGTGCGTACGTTGTGAGCGGTAATTAACAACGATGACACACCTCACATTAAATGAAGCTTTTAAAAAGAAAAAACGATGACAGAGCTAACAAAGCAATTTAGAAGCGGTGACTCAATCAAATTGATTATCTTAATTAAAATGGAAGATATTTAGAAAGTACAAAAAAGCGATACTGCAGTTACTTCAATATATTGCACCCAAGTGCAACGTGCATTGAGGACAGGGCGAGGTTAAGCATCACCAAGATCCAGTAGCAGAACAAGATGAAGTTCATCTGGAACGATGCTCCATTCACCCAACGCGTCACACACCATGAACTGAAACTCAATACCAACGACACTTGTTGCAACTACTACACACGCCCATTCACATAAAATCAGTAAGCATTGAATCTGAGAAAGCTGGCAGATAAACATTACCGGCGTAATAACTCCATCCTAACGGATCCGGTGGCAAAGTTCCCTCCGAGTTGGCCTTTCATGCACACACCCGGGTCCCCAAGGCCCAAGGGTACACACACACACACACCCGATAAGGTGTCAAATATCATCATAAACCAGAAGAGCACTTTGAGCAGAAAAAAGAGGCTCAATGAAAAGCGAAGCTTCTTGTAGTTAAGAGCTCCACAGACTCCACACGAGCGACAGCTTGCTCCACTCTTCGGTAAATCAAGAAAGTAATGTCGGTAGTTTTTCCACAACACACAAACAGACGCAAGGGACAATAGAGAGAGAGAGAGAGAGTCGTCGGTAGCTAAAGCCATATCAGCTTACCACCTCGACACCGTTCAATGCAGCAGCCGTTACTTTCTTGTCGTTAAGCTGGGGTGGAAGCATATCTGGAAGCCTTTTGCATCGTAATAAGCATCTCACACACAGATCATACGTTCTTTAGCCTCCGGCTTTCAGTATCAGTTTGCTGACATCGGGAAGAGCAGGCAACAACAACAGCAAAAAAGAAAACTAAAATTAGCAGCGTCATTACCATCCGATACACACTAGCCACCGATGGTGACACTCTCAGCCGGCTGGGTGAACCCGGGAAGAACGCGCGGTGGTGACTCATTGGGATTGAACTTTTCACGCATGGTTACGCTACCGTTGTGTGCTAAATTCGCCTCTGATGTTTGTGTGCGCGTTTCAGAACAGCGCACGAAAGTCACGGAAGCTGCTGCCTCCTTCACATGACATTACGACAGTAACGGCATCAAATTTCTTTTTAATGACTCCCTGGGTGGAGACTTTATTACCATGCGGAAAAGTTGCAAAACATACTCATGACATATTTTAAGTTTGAACGGAGTCTATGCAGGAGTGCTAAATAGTGTTGAAATATAAACCCAAAACACAAATTCTATGCTGCGCAGTTTTGTATAGTTCTTTTCTATTTCTATGCCACGCTCTAGTCAGTATTGATCAAACATTCTCCGGCAGGTCGGTCGATGCAACACGAATTTAGACAGTATTTTTTAGCACACATCGGAACAAAATAGGCACACCCCGAAATTCCTAGCACAACCTATCGCATGGCGTAGATCTACGCTCTACCCTTGTGTATTTCAATTCATGAAAAAAGATTGTAACTAAAAATATACCCTCTGTGGAAATTAAGCGAAGGACTCAATTACGTACAGAACTGTAAGGGTCTAAGCATTCCCAACAAAATTGGAACTGAAAGCTTAGTTTTGTAACTTTGCATGTCATTTAACTCAACAGATAGGCAACTCGCAAAAACCATCCCAATTCTAAGCGTTGGTGGCTTTTAAGCCTTCACCTCGGATGAGCAAGTTCGCTCGACAGCATCACAGATAAAGTCATTTATTTGGATTTTGCTGGATTAAATCCAACCACCGCTGCCACGACGTCTAACAGCCCAAGCAAAGATGCATGGTTCGCGAAGCTTCATTATGATTTGGGATGAGACAAGCTTAAGCAGGCTTTAAACAGTAAACAATACACACAAAATGAGGTTACGATGGAAAGGAAAAGGATAACCTCAAACTAAAATCCCGCGAAGCCTGTCGAGCCTGAGGCATCAAATGTTTGGTGGGCCTCGCAAATCGCAACAATAAAACGAGAACTTCAATGTTTGCTTTTACGGCGAATCCAAGGGGTGCAAGTCAGGCAAATAAAGTTGCTGTCGTAGCTTTTTACATGATTAATAAAATGTTACGTTCACATTAATTCAAGGGGAAAGGTTTTATTAAAAAGAACAAACGTCGGAACTACTCGCTAACAAAACCCCTTCATCAGCTACATCCGTCGGTAGTTACGTCCGATTCCCTCTAGAATACTATTAACATGAGTTATGGTAATAGTTGGCTGCTACTGTTTCACAAGAACTCAACAGACAAATAGTAAATCCCTTCTGATGAAGTTTCCCCCACGGAGCAGAAAACTTGCGTGGCAGGACGGCATAAATTCTTGTTGCCTCTCCTCCAGTAATGCGTAACATTTGTCCTGAACAAGTCCACTCATAGTGAAGTTTATTTCTGGTAGCTAACGAAATTCGCTTCCTGCTGGGAGATTGACTTCAGCAAATGGTTCATTTGAGTGTCTAGCCGGAAACGGGGTTGGTTGCTGCTGATCAAATTTACACCTGAGTGTTTTGGGAGACGTTAGACCATATAGATTCCGACACCACATTTGGATCTGTAGATTAACTTTAATATTCAACCACACAATCTTTTTGGCTTCTTATCAGATGCCATAACGAACCACTTTCAACTGGAGATATTAACAAAGGTTTCGAGCCAGCTTATCACAGAACAAAAAGTATGACGTCCATTTCTGATTATGTTACGAACGCAAAAAAAAATCCACTGTAACCACCGGTGTTACATATTCATGAAGAAAGGAAGAATGGTTTTACATAACAGGCATGAGCATGACCCTACAGGACAGTCAGCGACAGCAATTGGATGGGCAAGGCGCACGGCACAATGCAAATAAGCTATGCTACCATAGGAAGTAACGTAAATAATCGCCAACGATCGAGCAAATGGCACGCAAAATAAAACAAACAAACTTATAAAAAAGAGGAAATGCATAATCCTGCCAAACCACGGCAGCGACTTACTTGAGCTTACTACCAACGATAGTGCGTCTCCTACCAAGCCCCAAATGACCCTGACCCCTTTGGTACGAGTCCAGCAGGGTCCGCTCACAAGGCAAAGATTCCTGCAGGGAAGTAAGTTCTGTGTGCGCTTTAAGAGCATGAAATATATTTATGTTGACGCAAGAGCTGGCACGAAACGGGGCCGCAAGACAATGCCGTGCCATTCATAAACCCTTGCAAAAACCCCACGCAACGGATGGCGTCGATCGGGTTTCTGATGTTCACATCAGGGGTTGAGGTTAGCTTGTTGCCAAAAAACAAAAAAAAAAAGCTGTTACCCAATCCGAATAAGTTCACTGGAGCAGGGAAAGGCAAAACAAACGGCCAACCAACGTAAATGATATTAGGTCATGCGAACTGATTCAAGAGGAGAAATGTCTCAGAATTAAGCAAAAACTCCAGGTAAGGTTTTAGATGACGTTTAACGTTGACCTAAAGGGGAGTTAATTCCCTCCAAATCTGTCAGTCGCTTCATATTTAACAAAACGATCGAAATAAGAGATGACAGAAGCCACCGGGAGCAAACCTGTTTTGTGCCAATTTCTGCAAAGCGCCATCTGGATAGCTTTGCTGTATGCAAAAAAGACAACAAGATCTCACACACTGTCAACCACCTGGCTCAGACTACAAGCTGATTACAGTAATTTAATGCTCGCTTGCGGCCATGAACAAGAAGCTTCGACCTTCTCCTCTTCCTAGCAAACACATCCCTCGTTCCCTTTATACCCTTTTGCCACTTGTCAATCAGTCAATCAATCTGCAATGACCAACACGACCACCACCACCACTGCCTGGCAGTTCACTGACTTTAGCAATTGCTGACGGAACGGAACATTAGCTCGTCTTGTAACTGTCAATCTGGTCGGTGGTTAACGTTTTAAAAATCCCGGTACACTAAACGATTAAATGACTTCTCACGGCTTGCCACTCGCACCTTTCCTGCATTGTCGGTCGTCGGTCTGTTCTTATCGAACCTTTCTTTGATTTTCAACACAATGGAGCACAACAAATGTTATATTTTCCTACAAGATGACACGTGTAATTGTTCCATTGTGAAGACAATTTTGAGGTTATGTGTATAGATTTTGCGCCAACGGTCTAAGAACAGCTGCAACCAAAACAATCGTACCCAATGAGTGCAGCTGATGAAACACACTCATGCACGAGTTGCTGTATTCTTTTGCGCTGAAGGAGGCCAATACTGATAAGACGCATTTCGTCGTCACCCGGCGCACACACACACACACTCCCGGCATTGAGTTCGATGGACCTAAAACACGACGCGATGCTTTAATCTTCTGGAGAGAGTCGAGGTTTCTTCTGTGTGGTTTTGATAAGTGGCCACTCAGAAACTGTCCAGCCGATGGGAGGGTGAAGAATATGCTGCTCTACTCATGTACTCAGCTCTGCGACGTTGTTCTGCAGTGAGCAATTACTTGAACCGTGCGCTGCACAGTTCCAGACCTCCAGAACGGAGGAGATGATTGCTTTGATAAAGCTAATAAGAGCGTGATTATGATTAAAGTCAGTGCAAACACAGCAATAAAGCGCTCGTCAAGTATGTAGCATAAGTATGTTTTTGAAAAATAAGTCCCAGCACCATAAACAAGGAAGTTGGCTCACAAACGCAAGATGATTTACTTTCCGAGAGCTATCAACCCTTTTCTGCTGCGCCTCGGACATACACAACAGTTCGATCCATGTTCCTTATGGGCAGTTTTATTGCAGTAAATAAAAACACAGCTATGCAAAATGTAATCTAGAACCTCATCATTTACAGTGTCATGAAAAACGGGTTTCAACATTGTCAAATACGGTATTGGTTCCTAGAAAGCTGAACTATGGGACAAACAGGAAATGGAGCTGGAGACAGGCGAGAAATACACGGACACACAAACCCATATGGGCTGCTGCCATAAATTCTGGAAAGGGGGAAAAATTGAAAACCCGATCGATTACACAAGATTTACGAGCTCATCCGACACTTATCCAGGCAGGATTTGAGAAGCATAATGAAGTGTAGAATGTGATACGCGAACGGCAAATAAGCTCTAGGGCATAGATTGAATGGGCGTGGGATTTAGAGACATGAAGAATGACTAGCGAGACACGTTTGATGACGACATTTCTTACGTTTCTTCTCTTGGCCCCGCATCGTGCTCATGTAAGACCTTAATCGAGCTACATTACTTGTATATTATTTGCTTGGATGCTCTTATTCAGCTGAGCAGTTGAGTAATAAGTATGATTTCTTTAGACATTTTATACCATCTGCTATTAAGAATGCAAGACCATCCTCTCAGCACGTTCGGCTTTGAAAAAAGAACAAAGTAAAAAATATACCAATAAATTCTTAATTCAGCCTGCGGAAAGGTCACAACGCTAAGGCGAATCCTGAAGTTTACGATGCTACACAAAAACAGCAGAAAAGGAGCACCCCAAGGCTCTACAGCCCGTATGTGGAGAACATCAGACATGAGGATGCACATAAATTCATTATCCAAAAACCCTGCAGATGTCCGTGTCGCTACCACTACGGCTACCAACAATCAGCAAACCCCTGGCCGAGCGAAATCGTGACATTTTGCAAAAATCGATCGATTTCTGGGCTGCCTCTTGGGTTTCATTTTTCATTCTTCGGAGAACCGCACCGGAGCCATGTCTCACGTTTCAATCGTTGCCCGCGTTTCCCATGCCTTCCAATTGCCCACCGTGTGTTCCCGCAGAAAAAGGTCCCATAATTCACTTTCAATCGCAACACATCTCTGCCGTGTGCAGCAGCGGGCGTGTTTGCATGCGCAACAGTGACGCGGCAAAGGTAACACGGAACGGAACCGTGTACCACTTCGGACCCGGCTTCTTATCATTTATGCAACTCCCGATGCACATCGCACGGCCTTCAAAGAGCGATCCACCACACCGGACGGGACCTTAGGGTGTCGCTGCTTGCATGAATGAATTTACGATTTCGAAACACGAACTCCCAATCAACCGTCGTTTAAATTACCGATTACCGAGGACCTGCTACCGAGGAGCGACGGTCGAATGAACAAAAAGGACAAGAATGAACAATTCAAGATAAAGTGCAAAGAGATAGAGTGAAAGAGATGTCTACAATTTATCGAGCGATTGCGACAAAGATTCGTTGGGCGACCATAATCCACCCAGTAAGCTCGGACCTGCTGGACTTTCGGTGCGACGATGAATTTGCATTTTATCCATCAGATTAGCATCTGCATCACGGTCTGGGCTGAACTGGATGAATCATACTGACCACCGATGGCAGCAAAGGTTCCCAATGACGAACCAAGTTGATTCACGCCTTGGGAAAGTCTGCAGTCAAGTCGGGGATTATTGTTGCAATGTGTGACGCTGGTGGCGAAAGTTTGCATCACTGGTGGAATGTTGGATTAAATTTCACATTCACACAAAACCACAGAACTAATCCTAAAGAGCAAATAGAGCAGTGAGATCGTCGCAAATATCACTGGAGCAGCGCAAAAACCACAAAGCATCGAGAGATCGATGTCTGTGCTGCCTGTGGTTAGACAATTTAAATGCAATTAATGTCATAATAGGTTAACCGCAGTTTAGGTGCAAACCAATAATTGTATTAAATTTCTAGAATCAAATTGGCAAATAAAGGAGCAGAGATTAACAACCAATAATGCACTCAACAACATCCTCCCCAAATTGACCTTCAATCATCGTAAAGTAAAATTACTGATAACTGCAACGGATCAACCTTCAGCTGGTCCATCAACATCTGCTGCACGCAGTACTATTGTTGTAATATCAGCAGTTAATTGCATCGCATATTGCTTATTCTCTTTTCCGTTCTGCAACGTTTTTGCTCGCAAAACCACAAAGAATTTGCTTCGTTTTTTATTATTATTTTGAAGCACACTTTGCGTCTTGCTAGACACAGGCAAGCGCACGATAAGCATAGCCCCCGACGTAGTGTACATTTTTGCTTGCTTTATTATCAACATTCCCCAGTCCCGCTCGTCATAATAATCAGTTATTTTACGAGAGGAATAACATTCAATGTGCGGGAATTCCTTTTCCGTTTTACAACCTCTGGGACACACACACATACACATACTCCACGGAAGGATTTGAGACCCACGAGGATTTTATCTCTTCGGTCGGCGGCGGTACACTTTTTATCTTTTCCTATACTTCCAACCGCCGTTCGTAGAAACCGCCACAATCTTCGCAGTTTGCGAAGCAAAGCAGAATCAAAACAGCAACAGCAAAAAATCATAGTTTGCCTCGGGCTGATTAATTAAATGAGCTAAAAGAGCTACAAATCTCACACCATCCGCACACGGCATCGTCCAGTAACGAGCTGCCCGGCCACATAATCACATCTATTGCGCGCGAAAGCAAAACATTGCGCCGTTTTTTCTCCTCTACGCTGACTTGTACGCGAATTGACGACCGAATGACGGAGTGTTTTTTTTTTTTAAGCAACCCTTCGGTTGCCCGGTTTCGTCCGGATGTCCCATGACAAGCAGCCAGGCATGGGAGCAAAAACACAAAGCGATAAGAAGCAAATGGGATAAATCGAGATCTCGGACGGCAATGGCAGCCCCTTAAAGCCACGCAGTTGAAAGCAATCTGCTTGAAACGCAAAAAAAGAGTTTATGCAGTGGCGCAAGTTGCTTGAAAGGCGCAAAATGTGAGGCGCCATGGCAGGCTGGCACCAAATATGATAAAGCGCCGCTAATGCCAGCGCGTCGAGTGTGATTAAAATGAAGAGAAAAAAACGGACAAATAGAAAAGCGTCATAATCGGCGACTAGTGCAATGATGCGAGCGAATAAAAATAAACCGATGACTGTCAACGATAGTATGACCGATGAGTTAACAACGATAGTTAGCTCCATACTGGTATTAAGAACCGATAGTTATTATACTGCTATTAACGATTATATCGAGCAGAACTCATTTACAACCGTGGTTAAACGCGCAGGCTTGTACACAACACAGCGTGAGTTCAAACCTAATCAGGATCCCCATTCTAGATCCAAATCTTTCTGAAGTCATGTTGCGATAAAGTATTTAAATAAGATTCTATATACTACATCACATTATATAAATGTACGTAAAAAGACGCATCTATAAACGAGTTTTACCTCAGACTAAAAACTTTAAATTTCCTGCCTTTCTATTTCAAGACGACCACGCGCAGGACCAGACTGAACGATTGAATGCAAATTGTGCATTCAACCGTGTTGCACCCAAATGTATGTCACATTCCTCCCCTCTTTCAACAACACATACCTCTTCTTTTTTTTCTTCTTTGAAAAACCCCTCCCAATCCCCAACTCCACTATAGACCACCACAGCTTGGAGTTTGTGCACGAGTTTTTATAACTTAATTTATAGAACAAATTATCAGCAGCTCTCCATCTGGCCAGCATGCAAAGGTGGTGGCTGTGCCCCGAAGCAACCCAAACGCCACACACACACACATACACACTCACTCACACACCTTCATTGCATATTCCACGCACCTTGCCAGCGCTGTTACCCGTTTATCGTTCGATCAAAAGGCCCAAGAGGTTCGTAGGAAAAACTCGTCGACCCGTTGACAAACGAGCGTTAACATGATTTATGCAGTTGCGCATCTCTCCCATCCCTATACAGGGTGGTTGGGGAGGAGGGCAGTGGTTCGAAAACTGCGAACCAGATCAAACGGGATGGAGTTAGCTGTTGCAGGATGAGGTTTTGTTTTGATGGCATCTCTTCTTGCCCTTTGGGTGTGCGACTCCGGGGCGTTTCTGGTGCCCGATGTAGCGCGCCTGATAAGATTTAAACATATTCCACACGCTTACCTTTCCCCCTCCGGCTAACGAGGGTGGTATAGAGAGAGTTCGATACATCTTTCCTGTACGTTGTGCACTATTTTCTGGAGCAATAAGTGTGCACTATAAATAGCTTTTAAAACCATATGGAAGAGAAATAAAAGGTAAAGGCAAATACAATGTCTCGGCTAGAGTGAAGAACTATTATTTCACTCTAAAAAGCGCGTTGAGAGAGCGATTCAATTTATGATTCAGTCGAGCAACGCAGCAACAACGGGAAACGTCAATCAATTATGGTACTCATGATGGATGCACAGACAGCCGGTGCAGTTTATTAAACAAAAGAGTCAACAAATGCATCGACTGCACAACGTCAATGCAAGCTTTCCAAGAGTTCACACGAAGCTCGAAAAGGAAGCGTCTGTAGAATGATAAATACACGCGTGGGGACATTAACTGATACCGGAAGTATTGCTTGAGACTAAGAGGACTCTCTTAAGCGACAACAAATTGTGCTCTAGACAAATTGCTCCACATTTGAAATAAACGAAAAAATGTCACACAGCTAAGCAATTTCGCAAATTATTTACTGCTCAAAAATGTCAATCCCATCATTCTAGAGTCCGCTAACGTTCCTTAAAGGTTTTGTCCGCTATTAACCTTCCAGAACAAAGACAACGCATGGATTTCGGTTCCTTCCTGACCGTAAAAAACAAGCTTTGCATGATAATGGGTTCCAACCAACTGAAAGAGGGTTTTTATGCTTCGCTTCCTTCCCATTTTTAGCCAACCACCATCATCATGAGCGCCACACCATCTGGTGTTCCGGGTGTCCTTCGTTGGATTACTTTATCGCGGCAACATATTGAACATTACCCTCGTTCCACCCTCGAGTGTGCCCCGCAGTGAAGCGTTGCACGGTTGAAAAAGTGACGCCAAAAAGGACAACGATGGTGTGTGTGGTTGAAAAGACTTAACCCAACGAATGAGGAGAGAATGAGAAAAACCCCTAAAACTAAGGTGCAGCATGGGCTCTGCTGATCCAGGATTGTAGTAGTAAATGGTGGAGCAGTGTTGTAGAAAACCCCAGCCCGCAGGAGTGCAGCATAGAACACACAAGCCACAAGAACCAGCGAGTGCGAGTTGCGGGGGATAAAACGCGATCCCCGAAGATGCCGGACAGATGCCGCGCGCTGATGCAGAGAGCAAGATATCGAAAACGATGACAACGTTCAATTAACAGTAATTGGATATCGTTTCGCACGATAATCACCCGCGAATGCGTTTTTTGCCCTCTCGCGCGCGCCTTCTACAACGACGACCAGTTTACCAGCAAACAACAGTGGGGATGTGACGAACACAAACAACTAATACAAAAAAGACACCACCATCTCACACCACACAAAACCAGAAACGCTTCCGTTCTTGCATGCATTCCCTTTCGGGATTCTCACCCCGTCCGTATGCAGGCGACAAGTCCGTCCGTGTAAATCCGTCCGTAACTAAAAGGATAAAGACTGAGGAGCAACGAATCGATCCGTAACGGTTGGGGCAGGGATTAATTCTCGCGCTGCTTTCCTGCCAATAGCAGACTAAATCAGCGCATTACGATGGCTGGAATTGGAGAGTTATTGATGTCCCTGTGGGTCAGCAGACATGAGCAGTCAACTGTGTTAAAGTCGACTGTGTTGAAACAGAAGGATTAGCTAGGCTTGGGCATCACATCCAAGTGGCAGACATTCGCAACGGGTAGCATACTTTTTTTGCTTCGCTTTTATTATGCAACAGTTTTTCCTTACATAATCCTCACCTTCAAAAGGCAAAAGTCTGCTGTTAAACGCCGCCGCTGTGAGATATGAATCAGCGTTCGGCAAATCTGCCAAAATGGATACTGAAATTATCACTTCCACTTAAAACTTCCGGCCATAAATAATAACCATTTCCTGGTGGGGTGTTTCGTTCCCCTGATTCCAAAGCCATGGAGTATTACTACAACCACCAACACCACCTCAGCGAAAGAGCAAGAGAAACGCAGTTTGTGTGGTTCGCCAAGCTCCCACCCCGTATTATTTTTCAATCAACAACCAACCATCATTATCGAACGATTATCTGCGTATTCGGGCTTCCTCTGGGCCGAAATTCGGACCCGGTGGAGCGCTTGCTTGAGGTCCAAAATATAAAAAGGAAGTGGAGTGCCGATAGCAAGGAAGAAACAACTTGGAAGCGTTGAAAATGGGCTTCTTAATTTCCGTCCCTACCCCGGGGCTGCTACCGCGTGGCTGTTTGGGAGCAGGAGGAAAGAAGATTTGTGGTACGCCTCGTGCCTCGCACAAGTGCGGGTGCGGCTGCATATATATGCTGATCGAAAACATCAATAACAAAACTCGACACCGGCATAATTTGTTTCTTCTTTTTTGCTGCACAAACACACACACAAACACGCCCGAATGAACCCGGTGGTGGCCTTAGGCGTTCAAAAACCGGGAGGATCAAATTTCGTACAGCAAACCGGGCGCCAGAGCTAAGCCAACAGCACTGGGAAGGATCGGATCCTTTTTCCACGCCATCACTTCCTGATTCGTCGAACGAGCGGTAATCTAGCATCGGGGCTGAAAGCGGGCACACCTCAATGTCCCCTAACCTGCCAGGCAAAAGGCAAAGGTTCCGAACACTCCTTCTGCTCCCTCCTTCTCGTTCTCGTAGGCCCTCTCCGTCCGTTTCACTTAATTTGATTAGGTGTCTATCCATTTCGCTCCCCGTATCAAATCAATGTTGCCGCCGTCAGTCTGCGCGTTGGACCCTCAACTCAACTGCATTCAAAAGATTGACTTCAAAGCGGGAGTGAAAAGGGAAAGCAAAAATAGGGAAGTACAAAGCGTTGATCGTTCATAAACCAGTACCCCAAACAGTGCGGCTCACAGGGATAATCACAATCCAATAGACAATTTTCACGCTTCAACTACACACACCAGCAGAAATCACAACTCACAGTGACGATACAACACACTCACACAGAGGGCACACAAATCCAATTTGGCTCATTTTTTCCTTAGTTGCCTTAGCACGACGACGCGTTTTTCCCATTTCCCAACCCTAAGATGAACGGTTATATGCAGCTGATTGCAGCCAGTATGCAAACTGCAAACTCGAGTACGTGCAGCACTACGTACGTGGTTAATTAAATTGAACCTGAGTCCCTCCGACCTCGTACGGGGCATCATGTTTCTGGTGGCCCAGTTTTTCCCCCTCCCCCTCACCTCCTCCCGACAATGATTAACAATGCGATTGTGAGAAAACGACGGTTGCGGGAAAATCTCAATGAAGCTGTCATGTATATAGAAGGGAGTTTTCAGTGGAGCAATGGTTCGACAGAAAACATCTTTACTCCCAGAGTCCGCTGGGGGTCATAAATTAGCGACCAGATGTATGGAGGGGGGAGGAGGTTGCTCTAGTTTCTATCAAGAACGAGGCGGGGGGAAAAACACATGCCCCTTGAATAGAGAAATGAGTGAAAAAGCGCATCATTAAAGACATTGTTTCAGTGGGGATGTTGTTATTGTTGGTCTGTGAAACGAATTGTGGCTTAATGAAAGCACTTGAAGTATGAAAAACAAAGACTAATAATCACTATCGCCCCAACTAATTATGCAAAGACGTGGTGGAAATGGAGACGTTTTCCTCTTTGCTCTTTCCCCACTGTCACGAGAAGCTCTGTTTTACCGCGGTCAAGTCATCAGCATCAAAAGGATTACAAACGAATTTTCTCCTCATTTTTTTCCAACTTTTTCTCTATTTCATAATCACCAAACGGTGGACGGCTCTTTACCTTTTTGCGTCTTTTCACTTGGTTGCGTATGACTTTTCACCGGAAGCTGGGCAAACCCTTCGCTTGCTATCCTCTATTTTGCACCACAATGCGATGCGCTTCTCACTGGGGTTGAGCGCCACACACACACACACACACACACACCTCACACCACGGACAACCTTTCCGCACAAATCCACACGCGAATGACACGTCGCAGTCGATCGCACGAAACCGCCCGTTTGCATACAAACGGCACCAACGTAAAACACGGCGCGCCACACGACGCTTTATCAAATTCGCAATCCGCGGCAAATAAAACTGCTGACCAAACAGCTGGCTGTCGCATCGGGCGCAAAACTTTCAAATTCGATTGGACAATTCACATCGAGCAACACTGAACACTGAACACACACAGAATGAAGGCCTATATTTTTTTTCTCTCCAACGGACCTTCCTTTCGATTGTACCCGCTTTTCCGATCCGATCGGTGACAAAGTAGCTCGGAGCAAAGCAATTTCCTTCCTAAGGGCTACTCTTTTTCACGTCGGGGAAAACCTCCGCACAGGACATAGACACACACAGGCACGCTCACACGTATTCTGGACAGGCACGCACCGCAAAGGATGACGCACGTGGCACTTCTTTGCGTAATTATTGGCAAAGGCTACACCGCGCGCCTCGGACACTTGGCTTGGGTTGGCTTTTTGGCAACTTTCGCTAGAGGAAAAACCTGCACTATGGCGTGGAAATTAAACACGGTCACACACACGCTCAAGCACCGTTTTTTTTTTCGATCGAGTTGGCAAACTCAGCGGCAGCACGTGTGCGTTGTGCCGGCAACGGTGTGTGTGTGTCGTTTGGGTGGTCGACGAGTTTGTTGTGTGTTCACTTGCTCGCAGCTCACGTTGCACTACGGCGGCCGGTTCGACTGCGCCAGGCAGGAACCGCAACACGCGGCAACACTAGCACGCTCTCTCGCGAACAGGCTTCTCACGAGCAGCAAGAAACAAGGAAAGGCCTTGCGCGCCCGATCGACCCTGTGTTGTGGTGGCCCGCAGCATATACACATATGCTACTAACTACGCTCGTTTTGTTCGTTCGCTCATGTTTATGTTTTTCAAGCCCTCCTCGGAGCACAACACACGCTCACGCAACTCCCTCCCTCACTGTGGCCCCAGCCACCCTGCCACCCTAGCGTACTCGAGCGCTCTCGTCCATTGGCCCCGCAGGACCGTTTTTTTGGATGAATGTAGGGCCCTCGCTTGCGGTCACGGTCGATGAAAACCCCCGAAAGACACTACACCCTGCACCAAGAGCAGCGAGAAGGAGAGCGCGAAAGAGAGTGAATTTTTCGAGCTCTCTGGTTGCGTGTGGTGAGTTCCTTTGCGTGTTTGTTATGGCTGCAGCGGTTTTGGTCCGGATGAACACCCCAGCCGTCGCATACAACCGGCGGCGGCGGCGGCCGGTGTTTTCCACCAAGTGTGCACCGCTCTCATTCTCTCTTGTGAGTGCTGCTTTCTGGTGTGTTATGATCGTTGCATCTTTGCAGACAAGAATTTGGAGACACAATAAACATCAGAACACGTTTTTTGGCCAAACAAGCTTTTTGGAACGTAATAGTGTACTGAACTTCTCTTTGAATATCTCAAATTTAAAGGATCATGTTAAATATGTCATATTTCCACAGAAAGCGCCGTCTAAAATTTCCCCGAGATTGATCTTCACCATCTTTGTTCGGGATTCGATCGGAGGATCTCTGATGTGTGAGGACACGCAGTTTACCACGGCTCTATAAGACCATGTAACGGTTGATGGGTTGAAATAGTGATATGATTCAAACCTCAACCTGAATTCATTCGACGAGAAATTCATGAGATGATTGAATTAAATGGAGTTGGATTAAATTCTTGTTAAAAATTACAATAAATTCATATTTATTATTCACCTCAGAGGTGTAAGACACGTTTGGAAAATATAGAAAATATCTCCGAAGGACCCTACACAAAGAGAGTCAATAGACCTGCTAGAATTTCATTCCAAAGCCATTCCAAACTATAATTACAACCTCCCTCCACGGTCAATGCAAGTGCTGCGGTGGACAAAGATTCAAACTAAAACAACACAAAAAAAACCCGTGCTTAATTGTCGGAAGTAAATCACAATAAATTAGATTCCCAACGTACGGGAAGAGGTTATTGTACGAAAGGACAGCACGAGATACAAATGGCTAGAGACTAGAACTCTTTTCTGCACCATCAGTCAAGCGCACACCTTGGACACAGTTGCTGCAGTTTTACCTTTCTGCACTGCAGAGCACTCGTTGCCACTGTATGCCCGTGTGTACTGCAATCTTTGTGTGCAACTGTGAGCGAACGTGGAAGGAGAGGACAGAAGAAGCAAAAAAACAAGTCCATCCACCAGCCAGATCAAGAGAAATGCACACAGAAACGCACGCACACACACACCCAGCGGAGGACGGGTTAGGACGGATCTGTCAAAACAGGAAAAACAAACCGTAACACAGCTCGTCAGCTCTCCCGCATCGTGTCTGCCACCCTTCTTGTGTTGACCAAACTGAGGGGGCATCAGAGGGAGTTGCTGGGGAAAACGAAAAAGAGTAAAAATAGTCCACTCAGGCACACACACACACATTCACACGAGGTGGTGTGCTAGGTCAATGCACAACACACTCTAATGGCTGAGGAGTTTGGATGGGTAGAAGAGATCGTCATCACTAGAGCCACTAGTTTCAAACACCCTCTTACACTATAGATTAGCCAGAGTGCATCAGAGATGCAGTGCCGGAAAGCAATTTTGCCACCGCCGCCCGAAACGTCAGAGATGACGACGCAGGTTGCTGGTGTGAAAGGGGAGGGAAGATGGCGAGAGTAGCTCGGCACACCGCACGGATTGACGGGCGAGTGGTGACGATGAGTCATTGGCTGCACTCTGCAACACCGGAGCTTGTTAGATGCATTATTCGGAGGTCAACAGCGGCCGGGTGTCAAGCGTCTCGAAAGTGACGTAGCTGTGGTGTGTGTGTGTGTCTGAGGGACGAGAGAGGGTACCATAAAATAAATTGCATCCAAAAAGATGCTGACTAATAACGCCTCTCTGTGCAGTGTGTATCGTGAGCATTGGATTGGCAATTGCTACTAGTAAGGTGAGCAATATTGATAAAACTAGCTTAACATAATATTTTCAAAATGTTTCGATTGTCTAAATTGCGTCAGCAATTGCATCATATAATGACTGGGACATTTAATGTTCTTGCTCGACAGTAAACATCATAATTTGCAGTATTTCACCTCATTCCATATGGAATCACACGATAGCAAAACATAACCGCGCTAACTGGATTACATTCATTTCAATCTATTTAAAACCACCCCAACAACGTTCGAACCTCATTAATCGTCTAGGGACCGAGACTAGGGCGAGTCATTTTCGCAAATCAACACAGTCAAACCTCCTCGAAAACGCACAATACGTTAATGCAATCCCTCTGAAAATCGCCTCATCCAACACACCCCGAACGCACACCACCCGTATCGAAAGCACGAAGGGAAGTGTTTTGTCGCACACTCACACTGTCCACCCGCTTTTGCGATATGCTCTCTCTCTCTCTCTGTCTCCCTCCCTATGTTTGCCTGACTTTATGCAATTCAATGCATTCGATCGATCGACCTCTTGCCACTTGCTTGCCAATAAGACGACGGGATAAAAGACTCGGTAAGCATATTGCACACATGACGCTTCCGCACCCCTGCAAAAAGGGAGGAAAGTCTTGTGCGACGTCCTGCTTCCGTAGTTCCCCTTGCTTTGGCGGGACAGCCTTGGCATTTACGCAAACAAAATGCAATAAAAAGGCGACACTGGTGAGGCAGCAGCATAGGGTTTAATAAATAAATGGATTCTATGAACTCCCCTTGGTGTGGACGCATCCGTCCGCTGCAGAGATGCCGGGGCGCGGCGTTTGTTCGCCAAATGTGCATCTCTTGCCCGGGTAGGTAAACTTAATAAAGCCGGAATCGGGATTTCTCTGTGCAGGACACGCGGCTAGAGCTAATACAATTGTGTGTTATAAGGCGCAGCACTGTGGAACGGGAAGGATTATTAAATTCTTCATTTACGGTCCAGAGTTGTGTGCCATTTGCTGTTGGATTTAGTGCTGAAATAAAGCTTCAAAAAACCGCTGTATTGAAAGGGAAAGATTTTAAAGAAACTTCGAGCTGAAATATCTTTATAGATTGTTGTTACTGTTAACAAAATGCCATGGTTTGAATATTTTGTGTAAGAATAGTGTGCTTTTGCCACTTACCGTAACGTTCCTTTGAGACTGTTTGCGTATCAGTAGAGTTGTCGTCGAAACGATTATCTCCTGGCGACTCCTAAAAGCAAAGAGAAAAGAACATTTTTTACACACACATTGACAGGATACAGGAAAATCAATGATAAGAATGCTTTCTTGCAGATTGAATCATTCTTACATGCGATTCATTCGCCTTCTCCCCATTCTTCATCGCTTGCAACGCCAGAGCGAATACATTTCCAATACCATTATCTTGTCACTGGCAAACCTATGGTTTGATGATAGTAGCATCAACCGACGACCGGATGCTCTTCCGGTCAGATTCTGCGTGCAGCAGCGCTTATTGCGCTGTCATAAAAAAAAACCCCATTCTAGCTTGAGGCGACCACATTCTTACACATTCTCTTTCAGAAAGAGAACGATGGGACGAAGGACACAATCGGGCGGTAAATAAATCACGTTATCGTACAAGAAGTGATTACATTATCATTAGAAGTAGATTAATATCAAACAAAAGAATTAGCTTTAATATTGAATAAATCGCCTCAAATAAGATTATTGGGCATTTTGAAAGTATTTTTACTTGAATATTATGTTATTGTTTTAACAAAATAGTGATATATTTGTGCTTAGCTGGCAAGTTCCATCGGTCATTGTATATCATCCATGATCCATCGGCTCATATCCATCCGCGATAGGATCAACGCACAGACAGCGAATCATTAGCATCGATGCAACTGCTCACGTTTGTCATACTAATCAATTCAACCGCCTTCTTTTTACCCTCTTTACGTCCGTTTGTTTGTCCTACCGTCGTACCGTCGTCATCCCACAACTACCAGGTATGCACATTTTTGCGCCGGTTTAATGCGCGGCGCTGTTTGCTTTCACATTTGGACGTGTTAATGCATAAATGCAAATTGCGAAACGTGTCATTCGCTTGGCAGGAACTGTGACGACTGCGTCTTTCAATCAAGCGCAGGAAGTAAGGGCATGCAGGGCAATTCTCGATACCATGACCTATCCAACAGCTCTGTCGGTGAATTAAATTGTTCTACTTGGTTGGGCTAGTTTTAGCACGCAGTGAAACTGATAACTAATCCGAATAATCGTCACTTTATCAAAAATAAAATTCCACGACTTCAGGAACCTCTTTACCGTCCGTCCGCCGTAGGGGAGGAGTTTCTTTTCTCACGATTCTCTCAAGCGGAGCCGTGAGTTTTATTACTTTCTGTGCTAATCTTATCGCCCTGGCGGTATGCCTTCTTCGCATAGCCGCAATTAATACGGCACCGCGTACCGCAGTCGGGCGAGCAGGGTGCGACTTGTGGAATTAAATATGCAAATAAGCGGACGTGCTACACCGGTCACGGTGGCGAAAATGTGCGTGGGTGCAGCAGCAGCAGAAACTATCTGCCTGCGCCTGATGTGTACGCGGCAACGGTCGTGCGTACGCCGAAACGGCAATGGCCTCGGGGAAGCGCGCGTACCAATGCGCACCTATAAGAAAAAAAGGCGGCTAGATTAAGCCGAGACCGGGCTGTGTCTATCGCTCATAGCGCTATAAAGTTTCAGGCGCAGTTTCAGACATTGGTTCTAAATTTTTGGTTGGTTTTATGTGATCGTTTGCTGTCCAAATTAGGCTACCTTAAGCATTTGCTACCATGGGACTTATAAAACAAGTTTTAGTAAAGCTAAATGAATTGGATATTTTTAATCCAAATAAAATATGTGTCAACACGACCGTTTTGAAGTGCACATTAGCATAATATGAATTAAATCACACGACAAGAATCTCTCTCAGCGGTTGGTGTGCACAAGAATGATCTGCGCCAAAACTGCTGAACGGCGTAATTGTAGCCAACGTTCTGTGGTGGCTTTCTCTTGCCATAAGCCGCCTCATTATCAAAAATAATTAGGTCAGCAATATTCGTTCACACTCAGAAGAAATCCAGCACAAATGGAATGACTTTCAGCTTCGTTTTTTTTTTGTAGCGTGTTTTCATCTAAAAAGTCCCGCAGTGGGACGTCCAATTTTCACGGTCAATTCGCCGATAAAGGTGCTGTGCCTGGTGGAATCGAGTTTGTACCAATTATTCAGCATACATACAGCATGCATTGCCAGCAGCAAAAAATACACCCTTTCTTTACATCCCTATATTCACAGCATCCTTCCCGAAATGTCGTCCTTTTAGTGCGAGAGATTAAACGGCAGATCGCTCTCGCTCAACACGCTCGGGGTACTACGCTCTCTTGCATGAGTCCTTTTTTATCCCGTTGCTAAAACGGACGCTCTCCCTGGTACACAGGCCGTAACTGTCATTTCGTGTGCGCTCAGCACACACACACAATCTCTTTCTCTCCCCTTCAACCGGGAAATGGGAAAAAAAGGCTGCCACTTCACCCAACTGTCAGACGAGAAAAAGCAGATCTGCGCGTTGTTGTCCTGCGAAAATTTTCGGGGTGGATGCTGTACCTCCATTTTCGTCCTGCTTTATCCCCTTTGCCCTGCTTCCTCTTACACCCCCTCTCTTCTGGATGGACTGTTTCATTGTGCTAGCGATACGCGGGGACACAAGGGTGGGTTTCTAGTACCGAGCCACCATATACATCCTTTTGTCCCGATCGATCGAAAATGTGGAACGTTCGCTCTGCGATGATGCGAAAGGATGCAGACAATTGGTTCTTTTTGTGCGCTTTTGCACTGGTTTCTAGAGGTGCGGCCACATTGTACACAGTACTGATGCCTTTTTGACATTTTTTTCTCTTTTTATACGGAAATGGGAAGCATCCGGAGTGAACTAAAATAAACAAATGATTTGATTCAATTCAATTGTGCAGGCGGAAAATGGGTCTCAGGGCCGACACGGGGACGGCAATTGGCGTTTGTGCTTGACTCACCTTACTCGCTGCGACGTTGCTAGACGACCACTGACTGCTGCTGCTGCTCCACGGAAACTTAATCGGGCTACTCGAACCTCCTTGTGTTTGACAAACTGTTTGAGGTGCAAATTGGTGGAGGAATTCGGCACCCGGTCGCGGCACTGCGCATTAAATCAACGTTTCCCTTCGCCCGTACGAATCTAGCGAAGCAAAACCACACACACGCGGCTCGAGCGGCCCGCTATCGACGGGCGGCCGTCGGGGTGGTACCGTACGTTTTCGGAACGGAACTTTTTATCTTGTTATCTTTTGCTACTACTAAACCCCGGACGAATGAGCACACACACACACACACGGGCGGGTACAAGAGACACTTTCTCCAGGTATAGCGCTACTGGCTACACCTTGCACAACGCACTCCACCACACCGCACTCTGGCCCGGGACTGGCCGGAAAATGAACCAAAGCACCCCGTACCACACACCGTCGGGCTTGGCCAAGTGAAATCGGAAGCTCCCGGTTTTTTCCTCTTTCGCCACCTTCCCGCACGCACTTAGCACACTGCCTAGCAGCGAGAAAAACCACTGCACCTGTTACTAGACGGCCTTAAATTTGTTGATTTTGAAGCACACCACAAACAAAACACGGCCACGGCAGAGCGCGTTGGCGAACAAACCTTCAATTGCTGTTGGGAAGGTTCTCCCTGCTCTACACGCACCCGACACACGGCTCGCACGCACACAGAGACGCAGAGCAGATTGTGTGTGTGCGTTTTTTTGCTCTCTCTTGCGTTCGATTTTTTGTTTATCGTGCACCAGCGCTTTTTTGACAGCTTTCGGGAGGATTCTTTATACGCTGCGTGTTTAGTTACATAAGTCACACCGGTACTGAGTTACACTGTTCTAGAGTTTGCAAGCGAATAATACGCGAAAAGGGCTTCTATTTTATGGAGCGAAAATAAAACTTAACCACTTCACTGCAACGTCGCTGGTGTACCGTTTTGTTTACGTTTCGTTACGTCATACCAAACGTCAAACTCATTTTGCAGGGCTTTTCTTCCGATTTTGTTCAATACGCGGTGGCTCTTCATCACACGACTTTGCGTTATCGATTCAATTATGTTCGTTGAACATTTTGGCTGCGGATTTAACTTTAAATTCATATCGAGAAAAATAGATAACCATGTGAAGCCAAAAGTGCGTTTTAAACATACCTTTTTATCTTCTATTGCAAATGCGTAATGTACGCTGGCGCTCATTGAACATGTACGACAAACAAGAAACGTCAAACAGTATCGTACAAAAGCCATGCGATGCCTCAAATTCAACGAGAAGTTAGTTATGTGATATTCCTTGTGCTTTTTGATTCGCTTTTCTCTGTAAAACATTTTGATAATTTCGCTCCTTTCATGTTAAATAGTTTAAAAGAGCAGTAAAGGTAAAATTGGTAAACAACACACACTGCTTGGCTCCTTGGAAAGCCCAACCGGATATGATAAGCAGGATGGTGGTTTACAGTGGCTACCATGCCAACATTCTTTGTGGAAATGCTATTCATTCCCATTTCCCACGGCTCCCGGTAACGGGCTGGAGTCTTTAGAACGAGATCCGGAGCACTTCAGGCCATAGTTCTCATTTCAGTAAGTTCATGCCGTTCATATACGATGTCGCTGCATCAAAACAAGTCATGTGCTTCATCGACTCATCTAAAAATACGAAAAAAGGAAAGTAGCACATACACCGCACAGTATATGGTTGAATTTAAAGTTAAATAACTGTTAGTTTTATTCGGACACCTATAATGTTGCTCTTAAATACATTAATTGCAATAAGTACAATAGAGATTATTGTATAGAGGGAACATTCAATACTTGGAACAAAGCCGAAAAACACAACTAAATATCCACACCATCTACTGCCATAACTGCCACCAACTGCATCGTGCACCTGTTTTGCATTAACCTACCAGATATGGAATAAAATCACTGCCCCAGTGGACTGATCCCGTCCTTCTGTAACGATTATTGTACTTGCGTAATGATACATCTTGCTGAGATCAGGCAGCAAATTAAACATTTCCCTACCGCTGCAACACAATCATACTTTACAAATTAGGCTCGAACATATTCTTGTATAGCAATATCATCCATTTGTCCGATCTCACCAACTGGAAGACTTAGTTTTTTTGCGGTTTTTGTTTTGTTTTGTAGGGACCACTTAGGACGTTAATAGATTAAAGTACATTAAAATTACCCCACAATTGCTAATATATATACTGGTTGGAAGACTTGGTTTGTGGTATAGCTTTTGCGTGCTGTATAGGAGAGTATATCATGCTTGTTGCCGGCCGTTAATTGTATAAGTTCAACATAAAGCTGTACCCTACCCTCGGATTAACGTGATCGTTCAGTTAATCTTTAATAATGTTGTCCCTCACTGGTTTGAATTTTGAATCGTAAACACGTTCGTAACGATAATTTTGTATAGTAGCACTTTGACTGCACGTGGATGCACAATATTGTGGAAGATAATTCAATACACCATCTTCGCTCCCGAGTGCCTCTCTTTGTTGGCTTATTGTCGTTAGCACTATATAATTGATTCGATTGAAATACACACTACTAGAAGTAGGGGTTTGCTTGTCCCGCGAGCCATGTTTCCGTTTTGCTATGCTGTTCCTTAACCACTCGCTACTTCACATTGCACCGAACTTTTGTGCAGTTGTCTATGCTAATGTCGTCGAACTTAACAGGACTATTGAACTGATTTTTTGTTGAGCTATTACCGGTACATCCTTCCATTATGCAGGCTCTTCTAACTTAGATTGTTTCATCGTTAATAGTCCTAGCAGATACGTTATATCTTATGCTCACTAGCTTAAATATGTTGAGTTTTGGTTTGTTCTGTTTCTTCTATATAATATTTGTGTTCAATTTTGTGACTCGCGTTCTTGCGTTTTGTATATATATAATGTGCGTGTATATTGTCTGGAAGACTTGTTTCGACTTGCTCTTTTTAACTGCTGCAATATTCTGCGTGCTATTCCCATATCCCTAGCGCCCACCGGTGGATTTTTAATATTGTGTATATTTTTGCCTATTCTTAGGTTCAACAAACTACTGGTTTTGCTATTAGTTCCAGTTTGCAGATCTCCATCCAGTTCGCTATCGCTTCTATCGTTTACGTTTAAGGAAGACATTGATTAACGATTCAGCTTCTTTCGCTCCATGTTGTGTTTGCAAACAAATCGTGCTTTTTGGCTTCTATCTTTCAACAATTCCCCTTGCATTCAAATTCCGTATCGCAGGATCTTGGAAGACTTCAATACTTTGGACAATTCTGGCCCATCTCCGATATGTTCGAAATGTTATGCTCCATCGTGTGATAATTTGATATTTTAGTTGTTTTGCTTGTCGTTTGAGGAGGTATCGGTTCAAGTTCCCTTTTGGCCCGGCTGTTTCCTCTTGCCAAGGCTGCTCCAATATTGCTGATGTACTGAAATTTTGAGTGTTTTTTTTCCACATATCGCCCATCGCCCTTCGTCGCAAGTCATGGGATAGCGTTGCACTTTTGCGCACTTAACACACTCGAATGAATCTGCCACGGCCCTCACGACAAAGTGTACAATCGTGAATGAAAACATAAAACAAGAGTTGCAACAGTTTAACAACGTTTTTTGTGTGTTTGTCGAGCGAGAGATAAATGGCAGATGAATTTCAGTGTGGAATGGGTCGCGTAATGGGTATCTGTACTCTGTACAAAGCCTGTTCGCCAGGAGGGAAATGTCTCAAACCCCCGGGAGAACAGTGCGCTTAGAACGGCAAACCGATCTCGAAGGCATGAATCAGCGCCGTGCCCGAGTCGTAGATACCGACCACACAGAACAGCACACCGAGAAAGATGATGAAATAGTTGTAAGCCCGCTGCTTCTGATCTAGCAGATGTCCCTTCAGCTTGAGATGGAAGTAGCAGGGCCAGATGAAGCTTAACATCGTGCCAGTGAAGCTGCCGATGAAGCCCATCAGAATCGAAAAGTGGGGAATGAAGATGGCCATCATGATGGTGCCGAGAATGACGGTCAAACGCCAGGCCAGACCCCATACCTTCAGCTCCCCGTCTAGCTCCCAAACGACGGGGAACATCGTTTTCGGCTTGCCGCGGAAGAATGCCCGCTCGAGCAGCTCGCAGGCGGCAAAGTACGGCAGCGGGTAGCTGAGGATGGCCTTAATCACCAGACAGAAGTTCACCAGACCCTTGAACCCGGGCGAGTGCAGATTGTTCGTGATCACCTGCTGCGTATCGTTCTGGAACGTCAGGAAGCAGATGTACCCGAACAGTGCCTTGAACGCGGCCGCCGCAATGTGCGACCAGTCGAGCATCCAGTTGAACTTGGACCGATCCTCCATGTTGCCCTCGAGCGTGGGCAGGAAGATTTGCGACGTGTAGGAGAAGACAATAACACCAAGTGAGATTGGAAAGTTCTCAAAGTCCATTCGCCACTTGACCTTACTCCAGCCCCAGTCGCCGATCTCCAGCAGGCAGTAGCCGACGATGATCGCGTTGATCAGCAGATGAGCCATGGTGCACCAGAACGACAGCAGCGACACGTGGTGCAGCGACTTCAGGAACGCGAGCGGCAGCAGAAAGATACCGCACAGCATCATCCAGGAGCGGGTGTCGAGCGCTCCGTCCGGGAACGAACCCGCCATCAGATCGCCGCACACCACCACGTACAGGATGCAGGTCATCAGCAGTTCGATGATCTGCGCTATGCTGACGACTCGTGCGCCAATCTTCTTGCCGAAGCACACCTTCGCGATCGATACGTAGCTGTCCCGCACCCGTACCGGTTCGCCCGTCTGCGGATCCGGCTCGTACAGACACATGACGAGTATCTTGCCGGTGTAGCAGCAAATGTGCGCGATGCCGACCATGGCGATGATTGCCCAGTAGCCGCCGCGCAGTACGGCGAACGGTAGCGACACGATGAACATTCCCTAGAATGTGTGGGTGTGCAACATGGTCAGCATTAATAACTGAGTGATGGATTTTTTTTTGTCACAAAAAACATTCAACAGGATTCTAAAACATCGAATTGTGTGTATCGAGATGTTGAAGAGCTTTTTGAGAATTCCGCCTAAGAATCGTGTTGTTACGAGTACAAGCATAAGATCTGAGTAGCAGAGCATACATACCGCATTCTTGTTGTCTAAAACAACAGGCTATAGAGATTAAGGGAAATGGTAATAGGACATAGACGTGCATTGGGAAATGACATGACGACAGAACTTATCAATGTGAAGGAACTCAAGGGTGTAATGTTATGAGTGTTCTGAGATGTTAGCATCGTTAGCACCTCATACTCAGTCCGCCATTACCTGAATTGCGTTGGTCACGTTCCAGGCCGCCTGATACTCATTGATCTTTGCCCCACCGGGAGCTTCTCCTTCGCAACCTCCGGCAAAGGTACTGTCCGAACCAAATGACTGCACACTGCCCTGTCTGGGAGGTAGATATAGGAGGGGATAATTATCAACTCAGAATCTACGCCGTACATCGTTGTCCTCTTAGGACCTACGGAATCCCCATACCTTGGTGGGTAGCCGCCCGCTTGGTAACCATTTTCGAAATCACCCTGATTGAATCCCGTCTCTTGGTACTGGTTCGTACCGGGCTGATCCGTTCCCTCCTCCTGATAGTAGGCCTTCGGATTTGTGAACGGATTCAGTGGGTTCATCTCTGTCGTTCCACCAGTGTCACCCGCGGCTGAAGAGAAAGAGAGAGAGAGAGGATATGGTAACGATTCTTGGAAACGTTTCTTCCGGAACATCTCCAATCGGTGACTTACCGTCCGTTTCAGCGAAATGAACGTTCTGTGGTCTTGGGGGGACTTGCGGTGGCGATCGCATACCACCAGCGCCGCCAGCAGCATCGCCGAAGTTGTCACCGGCCTGCTCCTCGTAGCCGTTCTGTTTCTGCTTGGCCGGAATCGTTTGGCGTGCCGTTTGCAGGGCCACGTTGAGCATATTTTTCACCGGTGGTAGCGGCACCGAGCGTAAATTGTTAAGGAATGACATCTTCGGTGCAGTTCGCTAGGACTCTATAACAGGGAGCTGACTTAACGATGAACCTTGTCGGTCACTGTGAACACACTACTCTCTGCACAAATGCACTGCTTTTTTATTGGAAATTTACACAGGCTAACACCGGTGTATGGAAGACTTTTCAGTGATTTTGTACAATTTTGTAATCGATCTACATTAATTCTCGTTCATCGTTAAATCTGTAGAAAAGGAAAGAAATAAGGCAATGCGTTAAAAATGCATTAAAGTATTTCCAGCAACAGTATCTTGGCGCTTAAAGGGACCTCTTGCCATCCGAGAGCTTCTCTGGTGGCAGGATGCTGCTCCAAAGCGACGCACGAGAGCAAATCACGCTGATGGGGGAGATTATTGATTTTTTTACACCACCTTTCCTTCCCACTTCCCTACACCTTCCCCTTACCCATTTACAGCAACCTCTTTCTCACTCTCCCACTCTCTCGCTTGCTCGACCCACCGTAGTAAGAGGAAGGACAGAAAAGGAGACAAACACGCATGTACCACGAGACGGAAGGAAGCTAAGCATGCTGTGGGGCGCGACATCATGTGGTGCGAAAATTGAACACCTAACGACACAGATTAGTCCAATGGCCACCGCAAAGTAATTGGAAGGAATCGACTTACAAGGAATTTTCACCGCTCCACACTACGTAATCAAGGTAATGCAGGATTACACCCTAAAATGTCGCTTTATTCCCACAAACCCCCACACACACAGACACTTACCAACTCCGTTTGCCATAGGAAAACTGCCCTGCAAAACTGGTCCTATTTCTCGGCGATTTGTTGGCTTCTATCCCCACGGCCACGCACGGGTTTCACTGGTGGACAAAACGGCACCTTTTTCCCCGTACTCGGAGGGCGGATGTCACTGGTTTTCGCTTGCGGGTGATTTCTTTTTTCTCGGGGGCGCACGACACTCACACTACCCTCAACCGATCAGTGTGCCATTTTGGTCGGAAGTGAGGACTTTTGCTCCACTTTCAACGTGCCGAAGCAAAAGGGATGCTGGCTCCGATGCCTGTTACAAACGGTGAGAGTGAGAGTACGTAGGAGAGAGCGAGAGTGAGTGAGCGCAGGACATTCGGTCGTGAGATGAGCAAGATGAGATTTTGGGGGAGCAAAGAGCGGGCACGGATTCTTCCAAAGGACACTAGATTTGGGAGGTGGACGAACCGTGACAGATAAACATTGGAGGTTGCTCTGCTTCAGGAATGGAGCACGTTTTGAAGGCGAGATCTAGAGATTGGACTTCTTGAGGGGCAGTTGTTGGAGGGATTGGAACCTGCACGAGAAGGATTTGGTTTGTCAGTTAGATTATGGCATTTTAAATGCGAGAACCCAATTCCAAAAATTCTTGTTTTCAAACTCATCTTATTTTAGGATTTTTTCTAGCTGTCTGCAACATATCACATGATGTCTTGGTTGGGGATTCTTTTTCACCAGTACAGGCTAGTCTTCTGAAGTATTTTTCAATTTCTGAAGTACCAGTTCAAAATAACTCCTCACGAAACAGCCAGACGATGTTGCGTAACATCTACAACAAAATCTCATTCTCATCTCATAGCTGGGCCTTAAATATTCTTCTTTAAATATTGTCCTCACAGTGGATGATTTGTTTGTCTCAAAGCGAGGCACACAACAACAAAAACACACATCCCAATTCAATAAAATATGATCCGAGGTTGTCTGCGCAGCGCCCATTGAAGGTGACATGCCAACGGACGAGTGAATTCTGTACAACAGACTTCCGTTGATCCATGTCCGTGCGCGGAACCGGTTTGACCGGTGTGTTTGTTTGCCTCAGTTCTGTTGAAATATTGAAGAGTTTAACGAGAGCCTCTAATTAGTAAACAGTGGCGTTTCTTCACACTTCTTATATAAAGCCCGACCCGTCCGTCGGATCCACTGGTCAGTCCGTGCATGTGCGTGCGCCGTGATAGCAGCAGCATCACCATGAATCGTGTCATTTTGGTGTCATTTTTGTGCGTCTGTGTGCTCGGGTACATATCCTCCGTCGATGGAGTTCCGGCCCGTGGGAAGCAACCGGCCAATAGGTCGTCGGAAGAATCGGGCGAAATGGAACAATCGAACAGCCGGGAGCGTGCAATGGAGCGAAAGGGCCCGGGAAAGCGACAGAAGGGACAATCGTCGAAGGAGAGTGGCGAGATGAAAATGAAGCGTCCCCGACCGCCTCCACGTCGAAGGAATAAGAATAGGAACAAAAATCGCTCAACGACCACCACCACAACGACTTCCACGACAACGGTTTCACCAGCGACGAACCCTTCGAGCACTGCTTCAGTTTCCCAGTCCACCACCACGACGCCAGCCGCAACTAGAGCAGCCACATCCACTACTCCTGTATCAACTACTTCAGCCGCGAGTACATCCACAACTCCGTCATCTACGACTTCAGCTACGAGTACATCAACAAGCTCGTCTTCTACAACGCTTTCAAGCACTACCCAAGGACCATCAACGACCCCTACGACTACTACGTCCAGCACAACCACAACGGCGAGTTCGACCACTTCTACCACATCCAGCTCTTCTTCCACCACAGACCGGGCCCGACCGTCGCCACCGACCCGTCCTGGTCGTGCCGATTAAGCAGTCATCAATCAACAGTCGCACCGATTGGTAATAAAATACGGTTCACTTTATTAATCATTTGCTTCGTGTGACTTGAACGATCGAAGAACTGCGCGGTATCGTCGTCGTTGTTGTTCTGGCGTTGTTACTCATCTCCTCCAAAAAAACATAGTCACGATCACGTTTTCACCAGATGGCCAGAAGGGTTAGAAGTAGCAGGGTTATTAGAGCTAAACCTAAAACGCACATACACACACATACATGAAACATAATGCGGTCGTCGGATCGTTTTTAACTAGAGTGTTAGGTAGATGGATAGATGGAAATGGTCGCTTGTTCCGTTTTGTTCGGAACGGACCTTCCCCTACGTATCACTACTACTTATCCCTCTGGAAGGAAACTCAAAGAGCAACTGTGCGAAATGCGCTACCTCTCCGCAGTTGGAACAGTTTTGCTTTTTTAAAAAGGAGATACACAAAGTACACATATTTGTCTAGTAATAGTAGTAATAGTATATAAAAATAAACAATTCATTCGCTCTAGTAAATCTGCAATCCCCCATCATGAGGGAAGGGAAAGTTTGGACACTATCATACCCTCTGGAACGTGTCCCATCTCCTGTGTGCTTCCCCTTATACGCACACATGCGACGTACGCCGATCGCTTAACTAATAGTCTAACAATATAAACTAGTAAAATAAATCAAACGATTATCAGAAACGTTGCACGCTTCCACTTTTCGCGCCTATCCAAAACGTTCATCCCAACTGTTAGAACATTACCGACACGTGCAAGTTCTGCCTTAATTTTGCACAACACCCTTATATTCACCCACGTGTGGGGCACCTTCGACGTAGTCTAGAAGCACACGGAATCCACTCAATTCCGGGACCAGCCGCCCCACCGCGTATTGTGTTGGACGCGATTCGTTTCAATCGAGAAGAGGAGAAGGAGAAGCAGAGGTCCAGTTCATCGCAGTTTGAGGTCGAAAAGCCGGGGGAGGAGGATGAAAAACAAAATCCTAGGGAGCGTAACGAAACGATGACCAATCGGCGCACTCGGACAGCTCGCGGCGCAGATCGATCGGTTCGCCTCATTCCAGCTCGAACTCCTTCTCCCAGCTTTCGTCCGAGTTGGAGGACGACGCTTCCGCGTCCTTCGTGAAGTGGTTCTTGTCCATCTTGAGCTGATCCTTCTTGCCCTTGCCGCCACCGGTCGCCGTTTGCTGTTGCTGCTGTTGTGCGCCCTTCTTGCCCGCGTTTGTCTGCTGTTGCTGTTGCTGCTGCTGTTTGTTATTTACACTCTTTCCGGTGGCACTTGCCGCCTTACCCTGCTGCTGAGACTTGTTTGGCTGCTGTTTTTGGTTATTCGTTGTCTTGTCTCTCTTTCCACCGGCTGCTGCTGCTGCTGCTGCCGACGTCGTCGTCGTCGTTGCTTTCCCCTTGGTGTCGGGCTGCGTGGGCGCTTTCTGCGTTTTCTGCGGCGTACCCTCAATGTCGGACTGTATCAGCAGCGATTCGTCCACCAGGTCCAGCTTGCCCACGCTGGTCGTGAGCGACTTTTCGCGCTCCCGTATCTCCTGCTCGTACTCCTCGAGCAGCCGGGCCTGCTCCTCCTCGGACAGCTCGATGTTGGTGGCGTCAAACTCGGGCACCTCGGCCCACGCGAGATCGTCGGCGATCGGGTAGGACGGTGTTTCCTCCGGTTCGGTTGCTGATAGAAAAGAACAGTTAGGTTTTTCATGTTTTTGTTCCACAGCATCCGCTTGAGAACTTACCTTCCTCGATCGTCGTTCGTCTTGGTTGGTCCGTTTGCACGATCGTTTTGTTCGGTGCGCACGTTTCCGTAGAGTTTACGGCCGCCTTTGCCTTCCGTTCGGCCAGCTCTGCGTTGGCAATCGCATCCTCCAGTAGCGCTTTCTTGAAGAGATAGCTACAAATAAAGGAAGGTTCTTAGTTTTTTTTGCTCATTTTCTTTCCCTGGTCTCACTTACCGTTTCCAGAAGTTCATGTGAGCAATCTTGGCAGGCACCAGGGCGACATACTTCTCGTTCAGTATCGTGCTGCTGGCCAGATGCTTCGCCAGCCGCGGCTCCGTAAACTGCTCCTGCTCGACCACCTCCATCCAGCGCTTGTACTTCTCCCGCAGCTCGTCCGCCGGCTCCTCCAGGTAGGTGTCGTCGTTGGCCTGCAGCTCGGCCAGATGCTTGTAGAACCCGGTCAGCGTGAGCGTGCCGTCCGCCGTTATCAGTACCGCCTCCGTCTCCTCGTCCTCCTCGAGCGATGGGACGAGCGCTTCCGTCACCTGGCCGAGGAAGCTGCTGAAGCTTTTCTTCATCGCACCGACGGCCGAGTCCGGTTCGCCGAGATGCAGTGAACGACCCAGCGCTTCGGTAGCGCTCGAAGCTTCCGTCTTAACAACCGTCGTTAGCTCTGTCAAGTCATTTTTTACCGCCTCCAGCACTGATGCAGACTGGTGACCGTGTTTTTGTGTGAGATAAAACGAAAAGGGAGGGTTGAATCGCAATTAGATTTCGAAGGGTGATTGCACTCACACACACTCAGATCATTTGGAGTGTGTTGTGATTCAACGCAAACAAAGGCTAAACAGCTGTTCAATAGCGGAACGCATGGCACGCACTGCGCCATTCCCTTGGACTTACCTTTGTACGGGCCGTGTCAATCCACGAGCCCCACCAGCTGGACGAGCTGGCCGAGGCGGTGCTTCCGGTAGGGCTTAACGGTACCTCCGCGCTCACCTTCCCCTTGGTAGGGGTAGTCGGTACATCCGACGGGCCGACGACCGTCTCATCGCTTGGACTGTGGGAAAGCAAAACAAAAACGTGGACATTAATTTCCAAAACGTACAAACAGAAGAAAAAAAACATTAAAGTAAACAGTGAAGCAAGTTTCCTCTTGCACAGGCCAACTAACCTTTTATCTGCCATATCGACACACACACACACACAGTCAGAGGTCTGTGTTTGTGTTGTTATTTATAATAGGAGTGTGGGCGATGGGGTGAAGAAAGGCAGCACTGCAGGGGTTGCTGCCAGTGGAGCAAAAGCAACAGGGAATGTGGCACACTTTTGTGGACAGGCCCTTCGCCTTCCCTGGCTGCTGTAACGGGGATACAGAGGCTGGACAGTCCGGCAGAACCAAAAATCGATGGGCGGCCTGTAGATGAGGGGTGGAATTGATTTTTCACACACACACAAGGTTGCAAGCACTTTTTTCCTCTTCTTGTTGCTGGTTGGATGGCCTGCACAGCGCAATGTGCGTCGTGTTATGATTTGGAACAAGTTCCCTCTTCCTTCCTTCAGCACAGATGTGTGTCGTGTCTGGTGGTGATGATGCCGTTGCTGCTACCGCCAACGATTCGCTTGGGCATTTTGCGTGCTATGGACGCGTGTTAGCGTGCGACACCCGGATTCCGGATCGCGCAGTCGGTCACCCGTGTGCCCGTGGGTTTCACAATTTTGTAAATAAAAACGCACGTAGAGGCCAAGTGGAAAAGACGGAGCCCGTTTTTACGCACAACAAAGCAACTGACAAGTGCAACGAGGGTGGCCCGGTTGATCAACCGCATTGACAGCGCAGAAAAATATTGCTTTCTTTCTTTCAAGCTTATCACATGCTGTTGCCTTCCGAAGCGCGAAAAAATGTGCTGAACAACTCCTGATAATTAAGTGTACATTTTCTTGGCTTATATTTTCTCAAAATAGAACTAACGAATCGAAAAAACAACGTCAACAATACGACGGTGCCATTCTCCAATTGGAAACGAACGCACCAGCGCGGCCTCTACTGTAGCAGCTGTCACTTTGGGTTGGCACTGCAATGTAAACAAGTCACCATTTCACAAACAAAACGAAACGCGCAGGAAACATTTACTAGCTGTTTGCTAGTAGAATAAACTTGTTACTTTTAGTATTATCACTTCGTCCCCCCGCACACCACCCATGGCAACAAAAAGCCCGGTGAGTGTGGCCCAAACCGCGGCTGCGGTGGCGTCGACGGCGGCAGTGGCCTCGGGCCAGAAAGGCAAGCAGAACGGTTCGCTCAACATTTCGTGCGACATTCTGGACGATCTCGCCAGCCGGTTCATCATCAATGTGCCGGTGGAGGAGCGGGAAAATTTGATCCGCATCTGCTTCCAGATGGAGCTGGCCCACTGGTTCTATTTGGATTTCTATTGCGCCGAGAACAAGCACAAGTGTGGCATCAAACAGTTCGCGCAGCAAATGTTTAAGGTGAGGAACAGTGCAGTCATTTCCAAAGGCCGCTTTTCAGACCCAGCTAATGCGTCTTCCTTTCCCCTCAGCATGTGCCGTTCCTGCAGCCGCACTGGCCAAACGTGGACACGGTGCTGGAGGACTGGAAGCAGTACAAGTTGACCGTACCGACGTACGGTGCGATACTGCTGTCCGAGGACCTGAAGCACGTGCTGCTGGTGCAATCGTTCTGGGCGAAATCGTCGTGGGGCTTCCCCAAGGGCAAGATCAACGAAAACGAGGAACCGGTCAACTGTGCGATACGCGAGGTGTACGAGGAGACGGGCTACGACATCCGCAAGCTGATCCGGCCGACCGAGTACATCGAGGTGATCGTAAACTATCAGTTCACCCGGCTTTACCTCGTGCCGGGCGTACCGCTGGCCACAGTGTTTGTACCGAAAACGCGCAATGAAATCAAGTGCTGCGAATGGTTTCCGGTGGACGTGCTGCCCGTCACCAAGCACGACAGCATCGTGAAGGACAACCACAACCTGACCGGCAACTCGTTCTTTATGATATTGCCGTTCGTGAAGCGGCTGAAACGGTGGCTCGAATCGTTCCCGTCCGGCGGGAAGGCGGCCAAGGGAGCGGCCGGCAAGGGCATACTGGCGCAGGCAAGCAACTCACCCGTGTTTGGACGCGAATCGACCGGCAAGCAGAAAATCTACTTCGAAAACAATATCGTTGGCAGTGGAAACAAACAGCAACAGCAGCAACAAGGACAGAAACAACGGCAGAGGCACAAATCAATGGGAGAGCTGGAACAGCAACCGCAACAGCCGATACAAATACTGCAACGTGGGAAGGCGAATGCTGCTGCAGGTACGCCGAACGTTGCCAACCGTTCGCAACAGAAGCAACAACAGCAGCAACAGCAACAACAGCAGCCACGCGAAGATGCCTACCAATCAAATCAGCGGGCTGCCAGTGTAGTCAGCGAGAGCTACCGGGACTTTTCGCTCGGTGTCGCCGATGAGTCGTCCGCGATGAAGAAGAAGTTCAACCAAACGCTACCCACCTCTGCCCAACCTTTGTCAGCAAATGTGGGCCGAGGTGGACAGAATGTTGCTGCTGGTGGTGGTGAGCGGCTGGTCAAGAGTCAGACGAAGAGAAAACTGTTCGCCAACGAGACCGCACCGGCCAAAGTGGAGACAGAGAATCGAAAAGAGCAGCAGCAGCAGCAGCAGGGGAAGGAGGCGAAGAAAAAGGCAGCGGAAACGGATGACGAATCGTTTCTCGAGTATCTGCTCCAGGAGGCGCGCTACGACCGTTTCCGGAATGGCGTGTATCAGTGGACCCATTTCCAGCTTGAACATTCAACATTTTTATTTCAACCTATATTACCTTCCTAGTTGAGAGGAGATGAGGATCAGGGAATGCCGTGAACCGAGCGGGAAATTTTACTGCATCAAACGAACATGCTTCCTACAGGGAGCACACGAAGGCGCAAGAACAAAAGCAGAAGAATAAATGAATAATCGTGACTGAAATTTCGCATTAAATAGCACCGCAGCAGCATATTTGTATGATCGCAGTGCAAAAGGACCGAATGTATCCGAATTGAACGTTGGAATTGTGGCGCAGGACGCGGACTGGCAGGTTAGTAGAATACTTAAGTTATTCAGATATCCTACCGGTGACCTGTTAGCTCGTTTGAATGCGTTTCAGGCTCCTTGGTTTAATAAATTCAACGGGTTTTCGCGATCAGTTCCGAGGATCGATGTGATATCAGGATTGTTTCCAGGATCGATATCGATTCGCGATCAGTTTCATTAGCAGCATGACTTAAGGATCTATTCCAGGTTCGGAATGGATACGGAATCAATTCCAGGACCTATTTCAGAACCGGATCAGTTCCAGGACCGATATGGGTTTGAGATCAGTTCAAGGATCAGTATTTGTTCGGAATTAGCTATAAGACCGGTATGAGCTGAGGATCTGCTCCAGGCTCAGGATCAATTTCAGGACCTATATGGATTCGGGGACAGTTCCAGGCCCACTAGGGAATCAAAACCTATTCCAAGATCAGATGAGAATCAAACGAGGATTATTTCCAGGATAAGAGTTCAGGATTTGTTCCAGGATAGACATGGAGTCGAGATGTGCTGCAACACCTGCATAGGTTCTAATGAGTTATGGGTTATGCATTTTTTATGCACTCAGTCAAAGTGATCTAAACAATAACATAAAACACTCACAACCATGGATTGACAGTACACAGTAGTATGTGTTACCTTTTTGTTTTTTTTTTCATTGAGATTTTATTGGTTTCGCTTTATTTAAGGAGGATATAGTTAAAAACGTTTTTTTGCTTGCTTGTTTGTTTGTTTGTTTGCAGTAGCCTACATTATAATATTATTTTCGCTTTTTGCTTGTGTTCGTGTTTGTAGGTGTAGTTTTTGTTGCATTCACTTTTACTTTTACTCATAAGCGATTAGGCGCGAATTTAATACTATCGCTTTACTTTTACTCATTTTCGTGTATGTGTTGTCGGTGTATGTACGTTTTCTGCAGTTAGCAATTAGAAACCCGTATGTGTGCGTGTGAGAGGAGTGTGTGTGTGTGTGTGTGTGTGAATGTATATTTGTAATTCGATCCTTTTCCAGCCAGACACTATTACTTTGCTATAATCTTAAAGTTTAAAAACTCTTTCCGTTCGGTTGTTTTTTTGTTTTGCTCTGTTATGTAGCTGCTTTACTAATGTCAGTATTATTTTTATTATTAATTTACTCTTTTATGTACAGATCGGCAATACGAAACACTCTACCCCCAACACTGCCAAGAGCAGAGGTTTAGAAATAATCGTCTATGTCGCAAAGAAAACGAACACGCGAATGCAATTAATAGAGATTTGTCCTAGTGGTTTGCATTTACTTGTTTCTACGAGTGTCATTCGTTTGTTTTTTAGTGTTTCGATACACCTTAGTGTGCAATGCGGGTCCAAGAATGGATGGACAAAGGCTTTTAAAGTTGCCGGAGCTGTCTTGTGTTCTTTTATATTACTTTTGGTACTCCAGTATTAGTACACAGTGACTGTGTGTGTGTGTGTGTGTCGCGGGTAGTTATATACGCCTTATCGAAACGTTTCTATTGTGTTCTTATATGCTATGGCTCTGTTGTTGCTATCAGTAAAGCTTTAGTATAGCCTTCAACGAGTGATGATTGTACGCATCAGAGAGACAGAAAAAAACAAGGAAGATGACGAATAAGAGAGAAAGGGCGAAATAGAGAGAGAAAGAGAGAATGTGGGAAAGAGAAAAGGAAAGAAAGGGACTGATTTAGGGTGTTAAGAATAGGTTTTAGTAATCATTTGTTGAATTGTTGTTTTGTTTTGTTTGGTTTTATTTTTTTCCTTTTTACTGTCCTAAGCTACTTTAAGAATGAACTAGTTTACTACTTGTGTGTTTTTGTTCTTTTTTATATTATTCTACTTTTTGTTTATATTATGGAAAAATTACTTGGTTCAATGTTATTTTGTTTTCTTTCTCGTTTTCCTATCTCTATATCTCTCGTTTTCCGTAACGTAATCGCAACCCGATATGGTCTCTAGTAGGAACAGAACAAGTAGACAAGAAGTGAAACTGATTTTGATAGTGACTAGATAAAAGCTTGTAGATTATTTACAAAAAAAAACAAACAAGAAATGGGCTTCACTTAAGAAAGAGCAAATTTATATTAGTTCACTACAGAGTGCAGGTTGTAGCTACATCATTGCATTAAATCGAACCACCGGCTTCTTCCCAATATCACTAGAATATTCGTCATCGTCGTCTTCGAGCACGCCAAGCACGTGATTAGCTCGATTCGAGTTTTTGCTAAAGCTTTCCCCTTTTTCCCGCGGGTAAAGACATCGTCCGCTGGCACTCTCCGCTCAACTTCCCCGCAACTTCACGATAGATAGGCCCCTACGGTATAAGTGTCGATTGTTTGTGTGTGTGTGTGTGTGTGTGTGTGTGTGTGTGTGTGTGTGTGTGTGTGTGTGTGTGTGTGTGTGTGTGTGTGTGTGTGTGTGTGTGTGTGTGTGTGTGTGTGTGTGTGTGTGTGTGTGTGTGTGTGTGTGTGTGTGTGTGTGTGTGTGTGTGTGTGTGTGTGTGTGTGTGTGTGTGTGTGTGTGTGTGTGTGTGTGTGTGTGTGTGTGTGTGTGTGTGTGTGTGTGTGTGTGTGTGTTTGTATGTGTGTGTGTGTGTGTGTGTGTGTGTTTTGTATAGGTTCTTCTGTACGGGGTTTGAAAGTGTGTGTGTTTGGTTAAGTGTTTTCATTTGTTGATTTTTCTCTCCCATTTAATTCCTTTTTTGTTTTGTTTCAGATATGTGCAAACCAAGTGTAGCGCAGTTTGTGTTATTTTTACATGCATCGTAAGTAAGAAATTGTTGTGCTTTTTACCACTGTTCTTTACACATTCTTTCACCTTTCTTTTTTTGTATTGAAATACTCGCCTTTAAATTATCTTCCTATTTTTCTTTGTCTACTTCACTTTATCAAACCGATTCCGTAATGATTGGGTTTGATTTTAACCGTTAGTTCTCTTTCATTTAAGAAGAAAATTAAGCTTTCTACGTTCTCTTTAGTACGTTTAACAAGTTAGTTAAATGCTCCAATGGTTTCAACAATATTTAAATCAGCGATTTCGGGCTTAAAACTACTACTACTACGTTGGTAGTAACTTTGTTGGTGTGTTAGTAATAGGTAACTGATCGATGCAGTTTGCTTTTTGGGGATAAAATTGAGATTTACTTTTGTTTTACTTTTTAATAACATGTACTTATGGGGTCTTTTTTCGTTTGCTGCAATAATCCAACGAACTTATCTAGCTTCTGGAGGAGTCACGGTTTGCCGCAGAGAGTGAGTTGTCTTAGGAGAGACTCGATGCTTTGCAACATTTGTAAGGTTCTATTTTGGTTCTGCATAGAGTGCTTTCGCACACCCGCTTGTAGCCTGATAGAGACAGTAAGAGAAACCATGCGTTAGTTGTTCCGTTTTGTTGTATGTGTAGCTTGTTGTTTGTATTTGTGTTTGAGTTAATCCTATTAACATATTGTATTGTTGAACGGATTCGATCCCTTCGTAGCGTTTCATTCCTGCAAGATATGTTGATTCTCTATTCCTGTGTTGTTACATTGTTGGTTGCTGTGAAGGGGGTTTTGAGTCTGTGTGTCTTTGTGTTTGTGTGTGTGTGTGTTTCTTTGTGAATAGTACACTTCATGAGCGCCTGTAGCCTACATACATACAACGAAATGCTGGTGGGGGGGGGGGGGGGGGGTATTGCATTCCCCACAGCAGTCAATAGCACCAGAGTAAGAAGATGGCTACACGATTGGTTAGGAGGTTAGTTAGAAAACGTTTCTGGCTATTAGTTTCTGGCTGGTACTGGAGAGAAAAGATCGTTTTACAACTCTATGGATATAGAATGGTCCTTGTGCTTAAAGCCCTCGGGTAGTGGTGTCAGGTTTGGTTTCGGGTATCTTATATGTGATTGTGTTTGAAGCATTTCCTAGGATTGGAACTGTGTTTCTTTGCAAGTTCTTTTTTAAACGGTCTACTATAAATGGTTCACCCAAAATGACTCGAACACGTGCAGCTTCCGCTGTCGCGCCCTCTAGCGGAAATTCTACAAAAGGCGCAACCGATGAAGATTCTATCACGTGTTGCGAGTTTTGCCTTTAAACAGAGTGTTATTAACATTGAACTGAGAATACGTCACGTTCGTACTTTTTACCGTAACCTTCCTATATGCTTTACGATTGTTTTCTTGCAACGCAATCTTGTTTAATTGGGTTTGTTGATTTTTTTCTTATCTTTTTATCGCTCGACTGTTCCACTCTTTATCGGTACGGGATTTTTAATGTTCTTATAGGTAAAGAATTTGGTTAGTTAAAAGCCACACTTTTTTTGCCCGCATTTCTTTTTCATTCTTTCTTCTACTTTTTCTGTAACTTTTTTTTTAATTCTTTTTCTTACTTCGTTTAATGATTCTGTCGTAGAGGCAAACAGGTTTGGACCCTTCAGCGTCATTTTATCAGCATTTATGCAGGAGAGAATTTTTATCTAAAAGTTGGATGTTTTTGTTGTTCTTGTTTTACATTGTTTAAATGATTATTTTTAACGCCTTTCTTGATTTGCACGGTGTTTTCTCCTTTTTCTTCATTCTTGACCACACTTTTCAAACTTTGATAAATTTACATTTGGTCTCGGATTAGGCGCAGAACGTAAAATAGAATGAATTTACCACAGCACGATGTGTGCTGTGTAACACGTCTCTTTTTTTTATGCAAACATTCGTTTGGGAAAGCTTCGTTTTAAAAGTATTTACATCGGTTTGGTTGTTTTTTTGCTTTTTACTCTTATTATTACTCCTCACTTTTAGAGAGACTTTTACTAGAGAACTGTGTGCTATGTTGTTTCAACTATTTATTGCAAACTGATTTCACAAAGGGAAACTAACACTATTTTTGTATTTATTTTGTCTTGCATATACTAGACGAAACGAATCTACGTTCTATTCGTTTCGTTTTGCTTTTCTTTTAATTCGATCAAGAGAGGAGAGGGGCGGGCAGCATGAGGACATGATGGAGAGTGCGTTTTTGTGTCTGTGTAATGGAAATAAAGAAAGAAAGAGAGATATGAAGAGAAAGAAAGTGAAAAAGAGAAGGACAACAGGGCATAGTACTGTTATTTTTGCGCCAATATTTTAAGCATCCAGATTGCGAAAACGCACTCTCCTGTCGGGCTGCTGTACAAATGCTGCGCTTACAAGTTACTTTTACTAGTCATATGAATCTGTACGTGTATGTGTTTGGGCTAAATTTCAAAGGACTTTAAAGACAATGCTCTGCTCATCCCTTCGTTTTCGTCACAATAATCACAGTAAGAATGGTTTTATCTGTCTGTCCACCACACTCATATCGCACACTCGTTGCGGATCCTGATGTGCTTTTGATAGCGTTCTGTGCCCAAAACGCCCTGCTGCCGGTGAGTTACAGTGTGTAGAAATGTGCAATTTTTCCCCTTTTTTCTTTCTTGCCCTTACTTACATATTTTTAAACGTAGTTGAGTGTCTAGGTCTGTGTTGCTTTATATGTTATATCACTTTCAGTATTTTTCCTTGCCTGTTACTCTATTTATACTGAGTGCTGATGTTTTCGCTTAAGTTATCTGCACAAGACGTGTTAGTTAGCTTCGCATTGGCCTAATCTTATCTAAGTCTCCCCTCTTGTGGAGAGCAGTGGAGTTGTAATTGATGCTAATAAGGTTTTTTTTTTGCACTTATCCATTAATTCGAAACTCGCCACTAAACGCACCTGGAAACAATACAAACACGCAAAATGGTAACAGTTGGAGCAGTAGACAACGACAACGAGAGAAAGAGAGTTAAACAGAAAGACGCTAAAACAGTTCAGGCACAACGAAACAGCATAACGATGATCTATTTGCTAAACCTTATTTACACAAAACCGCTCGGAGACGCAATTCACTAGTACTTGTGTTTTTACATATTGGTATTTTAAAATCCTTTACTGTTTTATTTTTGTATGTCTGTGTGTGTGTTTTTATTCTATTCCGTGTATCTAGTCTCACATATAAAAGTACTCTAAAAAAAAGAATCCGAAGCGAAATACGCGATTTAAAGATGGAATTAAGTTGGTTTTAATGTTTTGCCCACATTTTAAAACTATCTTTCCATTTGCTGTACACATTTCTCTCTCTCCTCCTCTTTTTTTTTACTTTTTCCCCCACTTTTTGTGATAGTGAATGTGTTTCTTTGCTTCAAAATCTCCCCGCACGTGGTGTGGACACACGTGCGGAAGTTTGTGCGCATTGACACAGTGACGAACTTTCACTTCAGTTGCGCTTGCGGCTGCCTGTCGCTGGCACTGTTTCCCCCATTCTCCTTTGTGGCTGTGACTGGTTAAAGGATGTGTTAAAAGGAGATGATTGTAAGCTATGCAGCAAGGGTTAAACACTTAAAATAGTAGCTAGAATGTGTGAACGAGTGTGTGTGTTTGTGTGTGTGTGTGTGTGTGTGTGTGTGTGTGTGTGTGTGTGTGTGTGTGTGTGTGTGTGTGTGCTCTGAGGAGTGTTTTTGAAAAGGCACGACACAAAACCGTGATGTAGAATGCTGCAAATTTAAGATGCAATTTCACACTTCGTAGCGGCTGTTGATGGGCAAAGAAAATCACTGAACTCAAGCATTATGCACTGGCTCGTTCGTTCGTTCGTATTGAAATATGGGGTCTCTGATGCGTCTGCTCAAAGATGACCGCAAGAATATGAAAACTTTTTTGCATATTTCTGTAACAGGTACAAAAACAGATTCCACATTCTAATGGACATCCTTGATCGTGTAATGCGACCTTTCGAAGATAACGTATGAGCAAAAACGATAAGTAGAGTTTCAACAAAATATATAAAACATATAGTAAGTTTAAAATGACAAAAAAACTAATAAGTAAACAGTAGAAAAACAAAAACCACACGATTTCAGTATACAGTGGACGATTGAGGTGTTTATTTTGCGATAAACGTAGAACGCAGAGTACGTAACAGAAACACCACCACAGAATGCTAAAAGCCGCGAATGTGTGTGTGTTTCTGTATCTGTGTGTGTATATGTGTGTCAGTGTGAGTGATTGCAGATAGAAAGGCTCTTCGCCACCGTGAGGCTCTTCAAACCAACCCCTCAATGTGTTCAAAAAAGTGTTTCGAGGCATTTGAGTTGCGTTAGTTATTGCTTACTATTCTTCATCGTCGTTCGTATAGTTTTGTCGCTCTGTGATGTGGTTTTTTTTTGCTGGTTTGTTTGTTGGTTTACTCTTACTGTAGCAGGGGCGATGTGCGTCGCGTCGTTTCACGCTAACATCGCCCCTGCTGCCCTACAACATTTCGATGAACAATTCAATTTTATAGGTTTATAGTGGTCGAGGGCTTTTCCCCTTTCCCAATGTCCGTAATGTACCATATCTAAACCGAATCGAAAGGTCTACACACATGCAAAAGTTTAACGAAAGTGATTGCAAACAACGTAAAAGGAAACGTAAAAAAACGTAAACAAGATCATCTAAGAAGATATTAGGTAAAAGAAAGTGTAACAAGGCTGTCGAGAATGAAACATTACATAAAACTAAACAACACTTACTAATAGAACAATAAACACAGAACCACCGAACATGTTCACCATTCACACACACGCACTCGAGCAACTAGACGGCTGTGTGCTATGTTCCACATACACACGCGTGCAATTTACTCTGTGTGTCTGTTTGTCGCTCTTGGTGTGAGTGTGTGTGTGTATTTGTTCTCTTCTCTCTTTACGCCGTTCACTATCACAGTCTCATGTCCTCTTAAAATTACATTTTGGTTGGTAGGGCAATGGCTCTCCTCCCGCCGGCCTACTTGCTCAGATATAGAAATAGATCTTCTGCCAGAGTTGCTTGCTGTGTTGTGTTTTGTCTGCTTAGAAAGTTTCCCCCGCTTTAGAGAGACGAGTTTCGTTACCTCTTTTTTCCCACCTTTCGTTTTTCGATGTTTCGTCTTTTGTTTCTCGCTGTTTTGCTTTGTTTTCTTGCTTCATTAACCGTTTTCTGGTTTGTTTGCTTTTTTTTATTTACTTCCTTTTCTCGCTTTCATAATCTTCTTGTCAAACAACAAACGTTCCCTTAGGCTAGCTTAGGCTTTTGCGAAATAGGTTTGCAGTTTTGTACAGAGATTGTTCACAAGTTTGCAAAAGTATACAAAAACACTTCCTTTCGACCTGCTCATCTCGTGCCGTTGGAAGAAGGTGCGCTGTAGGAGCGGGCTAGAGTTAAATCCAGGGGCCACATGCCAACACTGTGAAGCCGTGTTCCCGTTCTACACCTCTCTTCGTCCGTCTTGTTGTCTTATTTACTTGGAGAGAACTACTTTGAACCTAAAGCGCTACCAGCTGTACACCGTCCAAAAGCGATCAATTGTGCAATAGTTTTCCCGCCTTTTTGTTTTTTTCGCCTTTCCCTTCCAATGGTCCATTAATTGCTCGCACCTGCCCGCCCACCCGCACACCTTGAACACAATACTTTTCTTCGCCGCTGCCGCTGCATGCTGCTGCTGCTGCTCCTCCTCTCCCTGCTTTGTACATCGAACGTGTGGACGTGCTTAGAGAGAACGAGCTTAGATTAAATATTACACATCGTCCTCGAGACACTTCATCGCGAGCGAAGGTGAGGAAGCCTGGGATGGGGCAGCCGGCAGCTGGAGTGGAGAGATTTGTTGCTGCAGATGTTGCTGCTGCTGCTGCTGCGATTGCTGCTGCTGCGATTGCTGATGCTGCACGATGGCACCGAGCGTCGCGGGCGAATGGAGCGGATGCTGCTGGTGCAGCGGATGATGCGCCTGCTGGTACGGTTGCATCGGCGGTAATATCATCTTCTGCTGCATCGTCATCGAGTTGATGGCGTGCGTTAATTGATCCAGTTTCTTATCCATCACAGACAGTTGCTGCTCGACCCGGTACAGCCGGGCGCCGACCGTCATCGGCTTCACGTTGCCGACCCGGTCGATGCCGGCCAGATAGCTGCCCGGTTTGCCGAGCGTTTGGTCCAGCCGGCGCTGCAGCTCCTTGATGCGCACCATCATGTTCAGATGGCCCTGCGAGTACTGCTCGATCACGTCGCGGACGTCGTACGGTTTGCGGGCCTGCTGAAATTTGCGCCGCGCGACAAAGTACTTGATCTTCCGGATCGCCCGTATCGCGTTCCGGTGCGCTTCCGTCAATCTGGCAAACAAGAGAGGAGAGAGTGTTTTTTGTTTTTTGTTTTAGACGAACTCAATGGGCATTATCATTTCCTCCCCCAAGCGCTACTTACTGCGTGACACGGGCCGGTTCCGGTTCGTCGTCCGGTTCCGGTTCGGCTTCCACCTCGTCGCTCGGTGCTTCCGTGACGGAACTGTTTTGGCTAACGAACACGCCCCGGTTCGGATCGTTACGGCGCGTTCGCAGTGGGGTACCTAGGAGGGTGAGCAGGATACAAACAAGAATAATTGCGTTGATTTCCATCGGTTTAATAAGCATTGTAAGGGAAGTGTTTTAAGGATAATTGTATGTTAAATGCTATCGATCGACTTATATCACGTTCAGGACAAATATTAAAAACTAGCTGAATTACCCTGTTTTACACGGAATAACATTAATGTCTCATTGTTATTAAAAATAGAAGAATATGCAATCTGAAGAGTGCTAACACTATTACAACGATTTTATCCCAAAGCTTCGTTTCTGCTTATCTGGCGTAATAACTTCTAATCTGGTGCAGATAGCTAAGATCTGTTGATTGGTTTACCCTAATACCAGGATAAACAGTCGTGCGTATCAGGGACTCGATCCATGCAAGAGTTGGGCACATGACAGGCATTCTTTTGATAGTATAATTCTTCTTCTTCTTATATTTGGCGTAAACGTCATACGTGGACATACCGGCCTATACAGGCTTTCGATACAGTCCTTACTACGAATTCCTTACTACGAGTCGTGCGAGTTGACGACTGTACCGTGGGAGCGCACCTTAACTTAAGTAGCTTCCGTTGTTTCCAGCACATTTTCCCGTTTGATACTTCATTGAAAAGGGATTGTTTTGGTGCTCTGCGTTATAACCGAGCCGTGGGTACCTGGAGCTTGGCGGAACAGGCTATTTATGTAGGCTTTCTTCACATGAACAGTTCCATGAAATCACATATTCCCTTTCTATAACATGTATTGTGTATATTTCCTGTCAACTTTTAACATTTAACTGGAGATTTTAATTAGCAATGCACTTTTCTAACCCGTCCTGTGGTATAGTGCACTCGCAAAACTGACTATATGACTGGTTGGTACTGAATAACTCTCGAAAGCCTGTATAGGTCGGCATGTAAGCGTAGGATATTACGCAAAATGGCATTAAAGCGTTAGGAAAAACTAATTTTACTGTGTGTTAAGGAGTACAAAAGTGTTTGGGTTTGGCTTTAAGTATGCTATTTTTGCAAAAAAATATCCTATAAAGAATACGAAAAAAATTGCTAAAACAATAAATGCAATGGTTCGTGATGCAAGGCTGGTGGTTAACAATTGCAATTGGTTGTGTTCAATGCATTTTATTGATACTTGCGATATAAAATTTGGTAACACCAAGAATCAAAAAGAACCAGACATCAAGGATCGAATAAACCAAACAACAACATAACTGTTAGGAATGTAAATAAAAAAAAAACACATTAAAATTGAGGCACATTGAGGCCCTGCTGCCTTTACCCAATTGTGGGGTTGGCTTTCAGTGACTTTTTTGGATTACCCCCCATATCAGGATAGTCAGTCCTACGTATGGCGGCACAGTCTATTTGGGACTTGAACCCATGACGGGCATGTTGTTAAGTCGTGCGAGTTGACGACTGTACCATGAGACCGGCTCAAAACTGTACATACATACAAATATAATCGAAAACAATCGTTCATTTTTATTTATAAGATGAAGGATTTGACATCCCATGAGTTGAGGAATTCAAAGCCATTGTCGATTTCCACCATTAATGTGACGGTGAAGCACGGTGTGCTTCTGGTGGACATATTTAAAAAAACCATTTGATAAATGAATAGACGATGTAGTACACTTTGGCAGGCGAAAGCACAAGAAATAAAATATTGCTTTATTTTACCACAACCGTTGTCAAATTAAGTTGCGTATGCCCTTTTCTTACCTACTGTAAAATATATCAGTGCCGTAAAAAAAAATCATAAAAAAATGAAACAAATGCCAACCACCAGAGCACACTGCCACGCAAAAACAAACTAGACCGAACGTCCAGTCGTCCGACAGATAAAAGCATGTTAAAGTAAAGTGGCAAATTTTCCACCGTAATAGCGCTCTAATCACGCTCACGGTACAACTGACTCGTTGCGTGTTGGCGCTGCTGGTTCAAATGCATTCCCATTTTAGAGAAAGTGGACATTATCTCTTGTAAAAATGGTTGCTTTTTTCGCTTCCTCGTTTTATTAATATTCACCGCTTGATTGTGGTTTTTATTTGTGGACAGTTTTGTGGTTTTTTCTTGATGTACGCGGTCGCATGATCGTTTGCACGCAGCACTGTCGCAGGCAAATAGAACACGCCTGTGTTTGTCCAAGCGTGCATGCGTGCGTATGAGTAATTAAAGGTGTTTTTTTTCTCTCTTTTCTATCCGCTCTGTAACATTTGCGATGAAGAGTATTATAATTTTCTACCAGCGGAGCGTTGCTTATGGGCGCGATAGTGTTGGTTAGTTGAATGAACTTGCAGCGTGCTCTAAATTATGCACGGAGCTTTGTTACGTTCGTTGAGTTGCTCTTGTTTTGAAGCACACTGTCATGGAGGCGCCCAGTTGCTTGTACGTTTTTTATTAGGCTAAAGCTCTAAAAGTAAGCTTGAATAATTAGATTCGCCTTAATAAGTAACAAATGAGCTTCTGATCATTTCATTTCTCGTATCAAATGGGTTTAATTTAGAATAGATTCAATAAAATAGCTAAAACTCCCCGCCACATTGAACACATCGCAGCAAAGTTGAAAAAGCACAAACAAGCTTTTTGTATCCCCTCAAACACAAAGACATGATGCTTCGGTATGAAAACATTCCTTCCCGGAAGCGTGATTGTCGGAGGCGAACAAATCGAAATAAAGTCTTCATGACCGCGCCACTACACAAAGGAACACGTAATCAAAAATGGCTTTCCCAGTGTGTGTGTGCTTTTTTTCGTTCCTTTTCCTTCCCTCGGAACGAGGTGGAAACGAAATTGACCAATTAATTAAGTGCTCCAAATGGAAATGGACATTGAGCATTTGTGTGTGATGGGATGTGGGGGGGGGGGGGTCTGTTCCGTTTGCGCACAAACAGTGGTAATAATGCTTGTGCCAGGCATGTGTAGGAACATCATTCATCGTTGGTCGCCTGTTAACACCTTTATTACATGCGCTGGCGGACACGGACATGAGGTGGTGCATGAGGACAAGCTCTAATACTCCTGTTCGGCGTTGATCGAGGAATTTATCGATGATTGCTTCCGACGGGGGCTACAGGACAGGGCAGGGAAGGGCCGATGCGAGTGTAATGGAAGAATGTGCGCGTAGTGGGAAAATATGTGTGTGTGTGTGTGTGTTCCGACCTGTTTTCCCGCTACGTCGAAAGCCTGCGAACCCGTTCATATTCGGGTCATATTTTGTGAAGGGTTTGGCAGGGTTGCAGGGTTGCAAAACCCATTTTATCGACACGATCAAACAGACGAAACCGATACGGGGGGGGATAAAGGAGGAAGATACTGAGGGAGCGGCGTTGCGGTTATTTATAGAAAATTCTTTCATTTTCGTTTTGGTTCTGGCGTTGTTGAATGTGTTGACAACCAGGGGACAGGGGATGTTTTTTATCCCCGCAAAGGAATTTTATTGCAAAATATTTGTAATCAATAGATTTCTAGCCTCGGACATCCATGGGGTAAAAGGTTGAGCCGGTGAAATTGTTACCTCCACACAAAAAATATTCATGTTCAAAGCATTCACGAGCACATGAGCGCAGATGTTTTATGTTTTATTATGCATTAAATAAAAGCTTTTGAAAGAAATTATTTTATCTTTTATCGGAAAACTGATAGCATAGTTTTTGGCATGTGGTTGGTTTTACTAAAAAAAAGATAAATGAATATTTTAATTCAAAAGAGACCTTTTATTCATTTGCAATAATTTAAATTGATAGCTACTTTCGCGATTTAAGTACTCGCCATATTGGTACATAGTTTATCTAACAGATGGCGTCATTGTATGATTTTAATATTGATTAGACTGCATTTGTTATAAACATAAAACAGAGGAGTAATAACAGAGAATCTTGTATCATCGATTAAACTGATTTTAATCTTATCTGGGAAGTTGGCACATGTTCTCGATTTTTTATCACGGTTTCTAGAAATGTCATAACGAAATACGAATATTTAGATTCGACATTCGGTGACAAAACTTTAAGAAACTTTGCCAACTTTCGCAGTTAATGTAAAAATCATTGAAAATAGTGAGAGATTTCGTGTTTTCACAAAAAAAAACACTTTTCCATATGACATTTTCTTGAAAATAAATAAAACTGAACGAAATCTACCTGCTGATCGTGGCTCCTCCATGTAGAAGACGACGTCCCCGTCGGACTCACTTTTCGCCAGGTCGGCCGCACCGCCCGGTGTGTTCGGCGTCCCGAGCGGTCCACCATCCATGCTACCGGCGGCCGTTTGAGCGAGTGCCGTCGGTCCTTGGCTCCCGCTGGCACCACCACCACCACCACCGCCTCCTCCTCCACTGCCACCCGGACCACCAGGACCGGCTGCGGAAGCACAACTCACACCGGAAGCATTTGGTCCTCCTCCTGCTGCTGCTGCCGTCTGCGTTGCCGTCGCACCGCCCACCGACGGGCCACCGCCCGGGCCGGCACTGAGCGGGGGCTTCATCTGGGGCGCCTCCATGCGGTTCCGGGACTTCCGTCGCTTCAGCACCGATGCACCGCGCCGCGCCACCTGCACCATAAGGGTCTGAACCCGAATGTTTCGAATAAAGAACAACGAACAACGAACACATTGATACACACACACACACATACACATCGACGGAGCGCAACGGCGCAACATTCGGGAGGGTTTGGGCTGGAGGATTTACGTTTTTTTTTTGCCCAAATTGTGAGGGATTTGGAAAGCATAAGCATAGTAGCAGCAAGCATTAACATTAGGGGGAGAGTGCATGTGCAAGGATGGAGAGCGGGTTTAAGATAGGTTCTACCATTACTGGGAAGGTTTGAGAGGTTGCATCAACAGGGTTTTACTTCTTCAAAAGTCTGTTTAGATGAGTTTTGTGATGCAATTTAAGTCTGCTCTTAGAACACAAGCAAAAGTGAAGGTAATAAATTCAAATTGAGCACGTTCGGTTTCCTCTTTTGCGCAGTAAATCATCGTGCAATCTGTGCTCAATATCTGAATCATTCCAGCAAAGAACCAACAAGTATCAAAATTACCATACTCCACATGATCTTTACTTCGAACTTTGCGCACAAAACCTGCCAAAGTGAAACGTCGCAAACGTTTGCAAATATATCTAGCTGCTCGGGTACAAAGGTTATCTAATACATGATATATCTAATTCTAATTCTGATACATGGTTATCTAATAATACTCGTGATGCATCACGAGTTGAGAGGAGCAAGAAAAAAAACCGTTCGAACAAGCAAACCACAAACCGTTTGTCTTCGTTGATGTAAAGATAACATTCAAACAGTCAGTACCGAGAACGCACGGCACACACAACGCCACGGAGAATTAATCTTTAATGGTTCCATTTCCTTTCTCCGTGCGAGCGATGGCTTGCCCCCGGGAGAGGCCCTGGCCGGGGCCATTCATTCGTCTCGCAATTCGTCTTCGATTCTTCTTACATATTGAATTGGATTACAATTGGATTATCTGCCGCAGCGAATCGACAGGGAGACAGCCCTCTCTCTCTCGCTTTCTTATTCGCTTTTTCCCCCCATTTTGGCCTGCCTCACACATTCATTCGTCCCAATCATTCCGTTTGATTGTTTGAAGGGTACATGTCTTTTCGGAGCATCGGCGGCGGCACTCCGTCAACGACCGACCGTGTTCGAAACAAATCAATCAATCGGTAACCCGGTATCGATATCAATTGAAATATCATCACATTTCCGATGATAAAGTGCTGTCAGTGTTGGTGCAGCGCTGGTGGTGGGGGGAAACGTTACATGCCACAAAATGTGTGTGTGTGTGTGTGTCTCGTTGGTTGGAAAAGTGGATCCGATTCTTGTGAGTGAGGAAAACTTTATCTTTGCCGGTATGTCATTCCATTCGGAGCGCAAGTACACAAGACGAATGGGCGCATGAATTTGAACAGTGATGGTGCGTTAAGGGTGACGAAAGTATTGATTTCCTTCACTTTCGTTTGCGTGCGTGCAATATTTGGCGAAAGGGTAATTTAACTTTGGCGTGATTTTTGGAAAGTATTGTTGATTTTTCATCTCATTGTGATACAAAAGTGCTTTCGTTAGAAGAATCGCTTTCATTTAAAGAAAGCAGAGGCTCTGAAAACCGATATGCTTCATGTTTAACATTTTCTATATCTGTTGCACTAGGTAGGTAGAAAAGATTTTAAAAATTAACATTATTTCATGTTTTGAAAATGGATCAAAATTACATAGGATTTGACGCATATGTAAATCAACTGAAAGAACAAAATATTTTCCAACAGAGGGCGCTGGCTATTCATTAGCTTGGTACGCTTAACTACTTAAACTAGCTTAAACTAGCAAAAGCGCAAGAACGTTCTATAGCACGTACACTTTGTTTACGCTTTACCACGTCAAGAAATTATCGTAGTAAAACATAGTACAGGGTTGCTCACAATTGATTCGTTGGTTCCCAACATAATTTTTTGGTTGCTTCCCATATATATTTGTTTTATGTGTTCCCTCGATTGTTTGGTCGTTTTTTCGAATTTTTTAGTTTAATTGTATTGATATCGTATCAGGCGATCCCAATAAACTATGGGAACGAACCAAAACTCCATGCGATACGATGAATAGATCGTAAGCCGGGCCCATAAAATTATGGGAACCGACCAATACATCGTGGGAAACCCTGCAAGTGCAACTAAGACAAAACTAAGTGTTACCTGTTGGCACGATATTGACCGCATGCGTTCTTTATCTACATAAAACGATAATATTTGTAAACATTAAGGCAGCGGTACATTGTCCGTACTCGCTAGTGTAATTTCAATTTTCATTAGCGCATCTAGCGGCGACTGGTGGAAGCTTTTTTTGGCCATTGAGGAAATTGTCGTGCCGGATCTAAAATTCAAGTTGTTTTTTCACCGTTTTTTATCCGTAAATGGCTAAAAATCCTTGAACAACATACATTCTTCTTCTTCTTCTTCTATTTGGCATAACGTCCTACGAGGGCATGCTGGCCTATACAGGCTTCAGAGACTTAATTCATTACCACGCTGCCGGATAGTCAATCCTTGCTATGGGGGAACAGCCCATTCTAGGCTTGAACCCATAACGGGCATGTTATTGAGTCGTTCGAGTTGACAACTGTACCAAGGGACCCCCCTCGAACAACATATTTATCTGTCAATTACAAAGGTTGTTCAGTCCTTCTTCTTCTTCTTTTTGGCTCAACAACCGTTGTCGGTCAAGGCCTGCCTGTACCACTTATGGGGTTGGCTCTCAAAGACTTTTGGATTACTCCCCCCCCCCCTCCCCCATAGCAGGATAGTCAGTCCTCCGTATGGCGACACGGTCTATTTGGAGCTTGAACCCATGACGGGCATGTTGTAAGGTCGTACGATTTGACGACTGTACCATGAGACCGGTTGTTCAGCCCAGTTAAAGTAAAAAGAAAAACATGGAAAAATAACATATTTTCTGAAGCGGCTCTAAATTGTATGAAAACTCATATAACCCAGCAGGTGGCGCCACAGGTTAATAGGCAGGATCAAACCGATAAGATTGTGAAACAACTACAGTAGAGCGTCGATTATCCGGGCAGCTCGGGACCGGACGGTTGCCGGTTAATCGATTTGCACGGATAATGGTCCAAGAAATGTCAAACGCATATAAAACATATGAAATTCACTAGTTTTATTATTAATTCACCTAGAATCAATCGATTAATCGTTAGTAGAATATTATTTTAATCAATAACTGTAGGTTTAACAACTGTTCATGAACAAAAATGAATTTCGAAAATACTCCTAGACACTACCGAGCTGCAGAAACTGGTTACCCAATTGATTATCGCTGCAAACTTTCGCCGTACGTATGAACAGCTGTCAGATTTATGCGCACGGTTAAGCCGCCCGCTGGTTCCCCGGATAATCGAAGTTCTACTGTATACTGCCAAAATTAGAGCCAATTAGGGAACGGTTTATCTACTGTCATTAAAAGAAAGGGTCAAGTTGGACAGCTGTTCGAGATCAGGGTGCAAACATTGGCAAATATATAATACGGAAAGACAACAGTTATTTTAAATTGGCCGTCAAAATACTGCACCAGTACGACAGTTTACAAAATTATCTTCACCGTCTCCGACCAAAATCTGAGGTAACATAAAACGAAGCTTGCCAAAACATCGCATGCATAATTACCGTCTCTCAACCACAGCGTCGTGTCGTCATCTGCGTAATTACAACTCACAATTATGCTCGCACTATCCGACGCTATCACCCACTACTTGCTGACCCTACACACCCAGAAAAGAAACAGCTTCTCGACAAAGGTTCATGCCAAAAGGGGTAGTGGAATTTCACAAGAAAAGAAACCTGAAGTTTTTAGATTGTTTTGTTGTGTTGGGGAGCAAAAGTTTCGCTTCTCGGTTCGTGGCCGCGGTAAGCATTCCGAGCATCGGAACGCTTTGGTGAAACGGAGCCAAAACTCGAGACTCGAGAAAAAGTTGCCAAACATCATCATCATCATTGTGCTCTCGCATTTCTCGCCGGCGGTGGGTGCAATTCAAAACAGCAACACAAACCTCCACTGTGGCGCAACAAGTTTCTCCCTCGTCTTGTGGGGAGTCGAGTTGGGAGAAAAACAACAACAAAAAAGAGGCATTTGGTTGCGAAGAAGGAACTGGATGATGGAGAAAAAAAAGGTGGAAAATCACATTCCACGTGCCAAATGTACCCGTTCACAACAACCATCCGTGGTGCTGTTGTTCTGTTTCCGCATTACTTAGTGGCAGTGTTACTGGAATGGTCGCCTTTCCTTCGCTCTCCAAAAAAGTGAATCAGAAGCTACTAACAATCTCACTCCAAGCAGAGCTTGTATGTAATGGGCTGGTAAAAAAACGAACGAATAAAAAGACCCACACAATAATGCAGATTGAATAGGGAACTCTATGCATGTACAGTAAAGTGCACACGCTGCACAGACAGGAAAATGAACGCACAAAGAAAGAAAACCTCCCCTCCTGTTTTTTTCTTTTTTGTTTCCCACCTCAAGACACCTGTTTTCGTTCTTTTCCCTTTTTCCCACACACACACACACACACACACACACAGAGGAAAGTTGCTGTAATAATTCGTCATTTGGAGTGAGCTAATGTGTCTTGGGAGGGAGTGTTTTGGTAGAAAAAAGGGAAAACTTTTCCCACATTTCCCACGAAAACCTCCCAGCATGCGTCCCTTTTTTCCTGTCCCCCCCCCCCCCCCCCCCTTCTGTAGCCCCATGTAACGCGGCGACAACCTGTTCCGTTTTTTTCCGTGGTGAGAGGAAAGGAAGGGAAAAGTGAGAGTTTTTCTTTCAATTTTCTCCCACTTTTCGCCCCCATTCCACCGTTCCCCAATTTGTCTGCCGGAGCTGTCGGTCGTTTCTAGCCGCATCGCCGCAAGATTTTCCTGCAGGTTGGGGGGGGGGGCAGGCTTTGAGTTGAGAATGGAAAATGTGTTTACATTTTGGGAAGGGGCGAGGAAGCGAGAGCCCAAACAACCTTCACACAGTGAATCCTTCTCAATATCACACGCCGGAAGTTTTTCATCATCATCACCAACCAAAGCAAAGCAAAGCAGCCCAAGCCCACCCTGTCAGCCATTTGCCCGTGATGGTGGCCACCATCTTCAGCTTTTACTGCTGCTGGTGCTGGTTGCCACAAGAAAGGGGAGGGAAAAGCAGCAAAAAGAACAACATCATAAGCCATTTTCTATGCAATGCGGGCTCGCTTTGTGTTGTGTGTGTGTTTGGGGTGTGCTTTGGTTTTTTGGTTCCCTCCTTTACCTGCCTTTTGAGTTTGTTGCTTGGAAAAGGAAGGGGAACAGGCGTACTTGAACATAAAGTCAAAATTTTATTTTCAACTCAGGTGACGCCCGCCGAGGCGATGCAGAGCGCCAATAGAAAGCACCACAATCAACATAAAGCAATTTCTAGAAAGGAACTGCATTGAAGGAAAATCGGAATAAAGCAAAACCACTCACAGCACGTTTCACCATCGAACCAAACCGTTAGGGCAGTGTGTGTGGTAGGGAAATTTAAAGCGCTTTTCCAAATGTGATGAAAGCTAGCAAACACACATTCACACTCGCCGCTGCTACTGCTGTGCTTCCCTTTTTCATTTCCGGCACGGCTGTGACGCTCAATGCCAATTCCGACAGAAAAGACCTCATTTATCGGATTGGTGGGGATGGGAGGGGTGGCTCTTTATCTCTCTCTCGCTCCATTCGATCGCGTGCCATTTTGTGCTTTATTCAGAGAAATCGTTTTCCGTGTACATACAAACGATGGAATGGAAAGGGAGGCAAATCGTGTATGATGATTTGAAACCACGATTATCATTCGATCGAACCATTCACACTGGGGAACACTGGGGACAACACTGGGAGGGGAAAACATGAAGAGAGTGGGTTTACTTTTCTATAATAATAAACGGTTTTTTTTAGGGGTCTCTTTCTTCTGCTGCACGCTGATGTTCTTTTAAAAGGGAATAAACAACCACACACCCACACAGAGAGGGAGCAGAAAAGTAGCTTGTTATGTACGTCGAATCCAATTTACAGAAGAAAGACGGCTCAAGCTAGCAGGGAAGTGCTTAAGGATGCTCAGACGAATCATCAGACCAAGGAGTGGGTCGACGAGAGATTTAAGGGCTGCTGCTTTTCTAGTTCTTTATCCAACACAGTAACATTGTCCCCGAGCGTGAAGGACTTTTGCATAGAATGCTAGAGCGGTGAGCAGGATGGGGGAAAATTCTAACAGAAAAACAACCTACAAATCGCCCGGATGATGATTTGATCCACAAGCTTTGTGTCGGTGTGTGTGTTTGTGAGTAAGTATTCACTGGATTTACTACCAGACTGAGAGGAAAAAAGAGTAACATTAATATCCTCTTTTTTTGTCGCAATAAAAAACCTTCATCTCTGCTGATGAATGAAACCGAACCTGAGTGTTGCCATTATCGGTGTGTTGATGTTGCTTTTCGGTTCCCTTTTTGGTTTGTGCAGCTCTATCTCTATGAGGCGAACGACCGACCGAAAGGAGGGGAAACTATGAGCTTACAACTATTTTAAGCCCGAGTTTGTGTAGTCTAATTTTCATAAATAAATACATTTCTTGTTTTGCTACTCCAACGTGAGTGGAATGTTAGGCACGCTCGCTGCACTATTCCGGAGCGTGTTCTCACCCCATTCCCGGCAGATGGAGCTTGGCGGAGTTTACGGACAGTTGCGCACATAGTTTCTGCGCCCGACCGAAGAAATGCCCGAAATGGGGAAATGAATTCGACCGACAGTGGGGTTGAATAAATCATCCGATTTAAATGCAGTTCCGAGGCAGCCTGGTGAATGCGTGGCAACATACCACGGGCAGAGCGGGATGCTGCGGGCCTTGCGGTGTTGGCGAGTTGGAAGCGAGTTGTATGTTTTAGTATTCCAGCAGGAAAGCTTGGTAGAAAACTAACAGTTGCTAGCTTGTGCCCGGATGGGGAGCGTTTTTGTTTTCCTGAAGCTTGCTTATGTTACGAAGGCATTATTGTTGGGAAATCGTTTTCCAAAACGAGCTCAATATTGAAAAGCTTTATTTGTTGCCCCATAAATCGATGTATCTGGTTTCTGTCGAAGTCTTTGTTCGTAAGCTTCTAATTGCTGTAGTTTTGCCGATGGTTTAGTGAAATTGATACGCAAACCGATGTATTTATTGCTCCAGGGCAGTGGTTGGTAACGTATGATTGGCGTGTTGAATACAGCTCTTCTTACAACACGTTGTTGCTGTGTTTATCAATTGCGCCCTTTGCGGCAGGTTTTTTGAAGTTTAGAATTTTTGAATTCAAATATAATGTTAAGTTACATTAAGTTTGCTAAGCACTGTAATTACATTAGCGAGAAAATTGAAGCTCCAGAGTATTCTGAGATCCCTCAGAAGTTGAAGTCATCATAGTTGTTGCGAAAGCCTCTTAAGAAAACGAGAAGATGTGGATATTTCTGCTGGCGAAAAATCACAAAATTAGTTTTATTCCTTCCCTTTGACTTGGTGTGGTTGTAAGAGAGGCTGAAGGCGCATCCTTCGGCTCTATTTATACCGTCTTTCCCCACCGCCATCGTTAACTCCGGTTACAAATGGAGGGCAACTTAGCCCATATGTCCTATCCTGGTAAGCCATCAGGAAAACCCTACAACAGTCACGAGCGTAGAATATTTTGTCAGGCTTTCTATGTGTAAACAAACGCTGTTCACAACAATAGTGCACTCTCGCAAGGGCTTGCCTCGGAACAGAGAGTATTGTAAGAGAACTTATAGTAATTACTGTTAAAAGTATGCATTCCTTAGTATTTATCAGGGCCAGATAAGGATTATCTTAAACTAAGAGTACAGCATACAGGGTTTTTTGAGTTAATTTCCCATGTCAACAACATTGTTCATTGCCAGAGAGATGTTTTTCAACAGCCGTCAAATGCTGTATTAGCATCACAATTATTCTTCAGTTCTTCCACATGTTTTTCAACCCATCTCAAGCAGAATTGAGTTTGACAGTTCTTTTGTTACGTGTTGAAAATCGCATGAAAGAACCGAAATTTTACAGCGTTTCCAAGTCAGTTTCGAATGTAAACATTGTTATTCACCGCATGCAAAATGTTGTTCTACATTGATCTGACATTTCATTTCCATCATAATAATTTTTTAAATCTACAGCATAATTTTCAACACGTCTCTAGCTGGATTGAGTTTGAGAGCTCTTTGTTATGTTTTGAAAATCATGTGTTGAAACTGAAATTTCATTTTGAAACCAATAAACCATTGGACAGCTGTTGAAAACCATTTTGAATGCGGTGAATAACAATATTTACATTCAAAACTGGCTTAGAAAACCCTGTATTATGATGCAAATACACCATTTGAAACTGCTGAAAATCATGCTGTAGGCGGTAAGTTATGATGTACACATTCGAAAGTGACGTACATTTCCACTTTACAAAAAACCTGCAAGTCGTTATAGGATAAAAGAAAAAAATGTTCACCACTTCAACTCAAATAACAATATTTTAAAACCTAACCTAAGCTACTCTGTCCAATTTAATAACACAATTTTCGTCTTCGATTGCACAACGGCCAGATCCTAGACGGTTTGTTTTGTTAGGCAAAGTTTTGCAAAAAACAAAACGATTTCAAACACATTACTTTTATTCAAACAAGATGCAGTATAAACCATACATTCCAGTAAATGATAGCATTAATTTTGTTAATACTGCAACAACCACACGAAACCGTACACGAGCTGGTAAACCCTGTAGCTAACCAGCTCACTAAACATTCGCCTCGTTATCTTTCAACCGATGACAGACGAAAAGCTTTTCTGTTGAATTATTCCGCTAAAAACAAATCCATTATTTTCCATTCCAACACCCGAGGCAAAGCAAGGGTGTGTGGGCCATACTGAAATAAACAAAAAGCCCTCTCGCTTCGATCCTCGCAATTGAAATGCATCCACTCCAATCAAATTAGATTAGCGCCGTCACCAGCGAAAAAAAAACAACAATCCCGCATCCCGCGCCCGAAAACCCGTGCTTCACAGTTACCGTGTTGAAACGCATCAAATATGTGCCCAATGTACTCTTTCCTGAATGTGTGTGTGTGTAAGAGAGAGAATGTTTGGATACAAAAAGCCCCGCCAGGTATCGGCATGACTGCAAAATGGCTTCATCTAATCATGTTTGCTGATCAAAGCACTTTCCCGCAATAAAATCAATCCAAAAGCGAGCGATGATATCGAATGTTAAGAAAACACAAAAATCAATCCCTTTTTCCCCCCCTGTTCTCAACTCACCCACCATTACACTCCCACTCAAGGAAAGGCCGAAGGAAGCTTTTCCGCTAACGGGATATAAGATTGTTCCCCATGTTGTTGTTTTCCGTATTTTTGTTTTTTTTTGTTTTGCTTCTCTTTCCTTTCTTTTTCCGTCCCCATTTTTCACAAACAATGAAACAACCATTATTCTAATTCAATCACCCCGCGGGCTGGGCCAAAGCCGTGGACGAGGAGAGAGCAAAAGCAAAAAAAAGAAAAAAAAACAGTCTTGAGAGCCTTTGGCTTATGGGTTTGAAATGTGAGTAAAATGGAAAACGGGGGAAAACGAATGAACGGGAATGCATCTGGGGTGTATGGGTGGAAAACCGGATCCAGCGAGCCAATTTATGTGTCTTGCTTGCTTGCTTTTGCCCGCAGTTTCTTGCCTTCTTGCTTGGATCGCGCTATCCTCTCGCTAATGGTATTGCGCCAATGCGCTGCGCGCACACAGCGAAAACCGTTTGCGTTGTTTATATCGAATATTGTGATTTGAATAATTCATCACTACACGCTGCAAGTGGCATGCGGGCGCACTGGGAAACAAAAACCTGAAACTCCCTCCACAAAAAAACAATCGCTTTCCCCCTCACTGCGTAGCCTTGCTGTCGTTGACATCCGCTCCGCGCCTGTGGTGGTGGAAGGGCTGAAGCGCAAGCCGAGAAGTGGTAATAAAAACAACGAAACCACTTCTCGCACCAACAAAGAAGGAGAGGGAGTGGAGAAAAAAACGGCTGTCAAAATTTAAATTTGATCACAAACTTTTTCCTTTTTTTTTTGCCCCATTCCGGTTGAATTTTGCCTTTTCTTCTGCAACACCAACAGTGTTGTTACCAACCTGGTGAAGTTGGATGGTGTATGGCCATTTGCCATTTGATTGAGAGTTTGTGTGGTTTTGATTGATTGATTGGTTTGGTGCTCGGGTATCCCGTGGGGTAGTTGGTGAACACGGGAGGGGAGAGGGGCAAGCACAGTAAACTGGACGAGCGTATTTGTAAAACAACCCGCGCCTTGCCGGTGCGTCACTTTACGCCGACAAATCGGGAACGCTTGCGCACTCATTTGCTCATAGCAATGGATCTTGAGATTCGCGACTCCGTTCGAGCCAGAGTCAGAGTAATCAGATACGACAGTGAAGGCGCCGGTAATTTGTCTGTCCGGCGTTGGTAGACAAAAACGCACACGCTCACACACACACACCCCGTGGAAATAGATTGATTGGCGCGAGCGTGGGAAAATGGTACGGTGCAGTAAAGTTTTCCGCACTGCAACAGTACGGAGCAGACCGAGCTGCACGACGGTATCGTATCGTTTGCCATGGCATAAAGGCACACAAAACGGAAAATAATTGGATTGCGTTACGCGAATCCGGTTGCGTTATATGGGGGTTTATGCAGCAATAGAGAGGACAAAGAGAGGCAACAAGACGTTGTACGTTGTGGCGTCTTTAATTGATTTCAACAGCAAAATTCATAAGCAATTAGAGTCGACGCTTTAGGGCAGCTTTAAAATGCTTTAAATTTTCGTGCTTTAATCATGGAGCTTTTAGAGGTGGTTTTTTTAGTTCACTTTTTACACTATTTCAATGGATTCAACATTACAACATTACAGAGGGAGACTCGGAGCATCGGCAAACAACGTAGCAAAAAAGCACGTCAAAGCAGACAACCGTTCTCTAAACAAACAAGCAACAAACCCAACTACATCATCCACAACTAATCAAAATCACAATCAACCAACAGCAAATGTCAACGCATACGCACACTCTAACACACACACACACACACACACACACACACACACACACACACACACACACACACACACTAACACACACGCAAACAACATTCAAACGAAACAACAACTCAAGCGAGCGGTGTACATGTCCGTCTACTAAGCACACATCTACGTGGCCTTTCCTTATCTATACAGCGATGTGGAGGGGGAAGGGGTCGTTGCAGTGCTTTACAGTAGGACCGGTACGTGTACCAGTAAAGGGTCAAGAGGTTGGTTCGCTCTATTGGTAGGGGGTCTATTGAGGAAATTGAAGGATTCTAGTACCATTGTTGTACGGATGTAATTTAAAATAATTAATGGAAAATAATCTTTTTATGAAAAATGACTTTAAAGCTCCCAAACAGCTCATTTGTGTCATTATAAAATATAAAACATGAATTGAAAACTAAACAACGTGGTATATTTTCCCCAACTAAAAAATAGTAATAGATTATAAAAGTAATCAAAACTTATTGTTATAACATATTGAAACAAATGCAACATAAAAAGAAACTGGTAAGCAAATTACAAAACATGTAAAATAAGGAAACAAGTGAAAAAGAAAATAAAGCAATAAGACAAAAGGAAAGCAAAGTTATATTAAAAAAATAAACTTATCAGCAATTCATCTTTTGAATTCATTTTTTTAAGCAAAAAGGACTTTTAAACTCTCAAAAAGCTCTTTTTTTTCATGACAATATATGAAAAACTAAAAAACATAACGTGAATAAAAAACTAAACAACGTGGTATACCATTCCCAACTAAATTATAAAACTAATCAAAAATGATTGTTATAAAATATTGTCATAAAACAAACTCAACATAAAAAGAAACTGAAAATAAAATTACAAAACATGTAAAGTAAGGAAGAAAGTGAAGAAGACAAAATACGATAAGACGAAATTAAAGTAAAGTTATATTAAAAAATAAACGAATGAGCAATTCATCTTTTAGATTCATGTTTTTAAGCAAAAAGGACTTTTAAGCTCTCTAAAAGCTCAGCAATTTTTATACAAAACATAAACCATCAATAAAAAACTAAACGATTTAGTATATTATTCCCTACTAATATATAAAAGTATTAAAACTTCTGGTTATAAAATAGTAAAACAAAATCGAAATAAAAAGAAACTGATCAGTAAATAACAAAACATGAAAAGTAAAGAAGAAAATGCAAAAACAATAATAAGACAAAATGAAAGCAAAATGCAAAGAAAAATAAGCTAATGAGCAATTAAAAAAACCAGAAAATCAAAGCAGAAAATGAACTGAGGAAAACCCAGATCGAAAATCCTTCTGATCTCACACATCATCAAGAAAGATCAAAGGGAATTTGCTATTACGATACGTTGGAGGAGATGTAGGAAATACATACACAGACAGAACCATCTCGCTCACACGGAACCACCCCTAAAGGTATGTACGATGCGATGTCACGTCACTCGAAAAGGAGACAGGATGGCAGGGGGGGGTGGGGGGGCGGAGGAAAGGAGAAGGGCAAATGCAAAAAGCGTTATGCGCACCGTGCAACACGGGCGGGGCGGGGCGAGCAAAAGGAAAGTAACCACCAAAAACATACAAACGTACACCGCTAAACATCGCACTCACTTTGCCCAACTGCGAGGGAAGGGCGGTGCTGCTGTTGCCGTTGTTGTTGCCGTTGTCGGCCGACTTGACGTAGATCTGCCAGGTGGCGTCACTGTGGAAGCTCTTGTCGGCAGCGTAGCAGCGCCACAGGCACTGGATCAGCATGGCGGCGGCCGGTATCTGCCGGTTGAAGTGCTTCTGGCGCTGCTTCTGTTGTACTTTTAAGGCGAATCCGGATCCCAGGATACCCTGCGCAGTGGATGGGAAGCAAGACGGATGCGATGGTGTGAGATAATTGAAAAGAAAAAAAGGGTAGAGGTAGAGGATTATAATTGAAACTTACGGCCGGCAGTGCGAAGAACGAGATTGCGAACACACTAAAGCAGGAGGCAACGATCTTGCCCATCCAGGTTTGGGGCACCGTGTCGCCGTACCCGATCGTGGTGACGGTAATGACGCCCCACCAGAGCGCATCGGCGTAGCTGGCAAAGTCGGCCTTTCCGTCCGGCCCGAGCACGTCCTTCTCGGCGAGATACACGAAGTACGAGCTGAAGATGAGCCCCAGGAACCCGATGTACAGCGTGGTAATCAGCTCCTGTGTGTGTGTGTGGCGGGAGAATAGGGTGGATCGATCAGTTTGGGCTAAGAAGGTTCATGCGATATTCATAACCTAATCTATTCCAATACATCACAGCTACCATTGCTGTGGGATAGGGAAGAGATTTATCGGTAAAGTCGGTGTTGCCCGGTTGCCTCTTACCTGCCGGTGGATAAACACGACCGAGCCGAGCAGCCGCCAGGTACCGCCCTGCCGGTCCACGTGCAGCATGCGCAGGATCTGCAGGAAGCGAATGCCTCGGATGGCACTCGTGGCAAACACCTGACCATTTGAGCCGACGGACAGCACAACCATAGACGCTACGACTACAATAAGATCTGAAAGCAAAGAGAGTATTTTTGAATGTCCTGTTATTGTTTCACATGTAATGGAAGTTCTGGAGAGAGAGAGAGTGGTAAAAACATGCAAATAATGTTGAGCAAAAGTTTCCCCAAAAAACACAACTTTCTGATGTTACGCAAATCCTCTTGAGATATTCCAAACAGGCGACAACACTATCGATGAGAGTATGTTTGGTTGGAATGAACGCTTGTGATGGATAAAGTTTTGATGAGCTAAAGCGAATGGGGAAACATTTGTACCACCAAAAACTAGCAACATTGGTGTAACTTTTCATACTGGAGCTGTGTGCTGGCAAAACGAGAGACACAAACGAACAACACACACTGATGACTTGGAGTTGAATTTTCACCATTCGATGAAGCTTTTCGCCGTACGCATTTACATAAAGCTTGGCAAACTTTCACCTCTGTCTCTTTCCTTCCCTCTTTCTCTATCTCTCACACACACACCCCTCGTGCCAACCGTTGCCAAGAGCGACACAGATGCGACGACAGAAGCGACTCACAGCTCACAGCGCACCATCATCTTCGGGAAGACACTGACAAATGGATGCTTTCAATTTTGCTAGCCCACGGACAGACAGCCACAACCTTGCCCGCATCGTGCCCTGTGGTAGTGCCGGTCCTAGTGCTTCCCAACTTCAACCAACAATGGACTCCACCGTACGCGCACGGAGCCCGGGATGACAAATGAAGTTGTACGGTGGAGCGTACGTTATTGGGGGCGAAAAATGGTAACGCTTATGGCAACGCTCTATGGTAGCGGGAATAGATTTGTTTGCTTAAATTTGTGCTGACACACACACACGCGCACATTCACACACTGTGTTGCATTTGTAAAATTTGTATTAAGAAAGATCTGCATCCATCATCTGATGATGATGACGCACCAACTGACGCGCGGCTGACTTGTTGCCGCAAAAATGGGGCTACTTTGATGGAACATTTGGAAAAGGTTCGTTGGACAAATCGGCAAAACTGGCTATTAATATGAGCACCTTTTTCTGAACAATAATGTGCCCCATTTGTGCTAAAAATTCTTCCATTAACCAAAAAACAGGATGCGTCATCAAAAAAAGGCATCATCAGCAAAGATGATTTCCAATTGCCCACGGGAATACGGGTTTGCAGTGCAGTAAAAACACCGATTCGCATTGCCAAATTGTCCTTCCCACAAAACAGCTTGTCGTCCGGGTGCCGATTGAATGGGTTTTAAGTTCAGCAGCGGCACCCGCTCCTTCCCGCGCAAACCTTCCCTTGCTGGTGTAATCATCATAAAATTGGTTCCTTCTTTTATTAAACCCGCTCTTTTTTTTCTGTCCCACATTAGCCACAGGACCAGCTTGGCAAGCGATTTCAATTATTCCCCCCTTTTTTCATACCTTTCCGTGTTCATTTCGCCCCCCGAAAGAGAAGTTCGAAAATTGTTTAAAATTAATCTGCGCCACCGGTGTGGACCAAACGGTGTGGCACGTGGCTTGAAGTTTGGAGACCGAATTTCTCCAACTCCCGGGAACATTTGCGAGAGAAATGCGACGAGAGGTAGCCAAACCAACCGGACCATACTAATCGGTGGCTATTCTTGGGCAAAGATTGTTCGGTGTTCGGTGTTCTGCTCCCTAATCACCCTCACCCCCTTGAGCAAACAATGAAAAGTCGGTTTAATAGCTGGTCATCATCGTTGGGGAAATCATTGTCGCTAGCAGCAGCGGTGCACGAGAACATGGCGCTTGATTGGACCGGCCCGATAATGTTCGGACTGTCACTTAAATTAGAGTCACGCAAATTTCCGTCCCTAAGCTTCGTCGGGGAGAGCAAGGGAAGAACGGTTTTGCCTTTAATTTGAAATGGGGAAGGGGGAGAAAAAAAAAGAAAAAAAAACACACACACACTCACACGCACGACAACGACATAAAATGTGGTCGTAGTTGTCGTGTTTTGCGGTGGTGCTGCCACATTTTAATGCTTTTTTCATGTTCATCACTATTTGACGAGTCATATTTTGTACCCTTCCCACCAAGGAACGAATAGTCAGCGTAGTTTCAGTGCCACCGTTTCGCATTTTTCTGCTGCTGCTGCTACTGATTCGCGGCCATAAATTAACTTCCGGCAGGTGAAAAGCATGAATTCCATAATGAATTTAATAATAAAAAAAATACAACCCTGCGCGGTAAAATGTGACAATTTTACGCACGCCACACCTTGCCTCAAGCTTTAGTAACAACAGCAAAAAAACTCCCTCCATAGAAGAAAATCACAAACAATAGCACTACGAGAGATGGGAAGGAAGGAGAAAAAAGGTCGATGGAGACGCCTGGTCGCTCTTGGCAAAAGGCCAGTCAATTGATCAAACCACGAATTGACCTAATTTCGGTTCCTTGCTAACAATACACACCTGCGGCCGCATATTCTTAAGCACAGGCACAAAAGAAGCTTCTAGCTAACTTCTTTCTTAAACAGTAGCAGCAGTAGCTTATCGGGTGGCTTTATTTTGTTTGAGCTAGTCGGGCTCTCTCTCTGTGTCAAAACCTGCCCAAGCGAGAGATGAGGCAAATTTAGCTGGATCGGCTTCGAAAGCGACCCACCCACCCTCTCGGACCTCAGCTCTCGGACAAACAAAAAGAGATCCCTTCACCCTCCCTTCTTGCCCTAAAAATAGATGAAGCTGATTGACAAATATTTACACTTTAATTGTTCGCTTGGCGCATTGGCTTTGGAGGCCAGCTGCTGGTGTGCTACAAAGACGCTCAGTCTTATCCGGCCTTGCAAATAATGGGGTTGGGTCGGCGTTGGGTCGTAGTAATAGTGGCAAACGACACCCAGTGGCAAACATCATTAAGCGTCCCTAGTAACAGTACGGTTTGACTTTCTTTTTGGGAGGTTTTGTACGGTGACAACTGCTACTGTAAAGTAAATATTTGCCTATCAACGCCAAACGATGAACCTACGTATTGGGGGTGAAACTCTTTGCTGAAGGGAAGTGGGGGATAAAATAAGGTTTTCTTTGGGCAAATAAACTCAAACCCAATTTCTAACCTCAAACTCAACCGTAACAGCTTCTTGCATTTCGTTAGGCTACTATTATCTAAACTTCAATCATTTGGAATAATAACAGTGTGAAACGAACGAAACAACTCGAAACTGCACCATTAAAGGCACAATTTGCGTAATGGAAAACTGTCCCTGTGACGTTTGCTGCTACATTCAGCAACCGTCCAAAACATTTATCATCATCAAACTGCAGCTGCACGATGAACGGGCTGCAGACTGCAATTATTTGGCGCAATAAAACTTTTACTCCGCACCATGTGGCACCATCTCTGCATCTCGCAGTATATCGGATCATCATCTTTTTTTGCCAAAAGAAGCACCATTTTATGACGAACAGCGATGGCCATATAATTTTGCGAGCAACCAACGTTTCGAATATTGTACGCTCTCTGTACGGGAAACAGCAAACAGAGCAGGAAAGGGGTACTCGTAATGGGGTTTGATGTCAGCAGTTTGATGTTGTTTTATCGCTCGATGCGCTTCGGTCAATGTTTTCGCTGCACTTCGGGCACGAGATGCACGTGCATGGAAAGTGTTTATGTGGTTGAAAAATTCCTCCCCTTAATTAGAAAGATGATGGTGAAGGACTGTGCGGTAATAATAATACGGGTTGCAAGAAAGCTCACTAAACACGTTTTTTGTTGTGTATTAATATAAACTCAATTTAAAGGTTTACAAATTAATTCAATCAAAATGTTTTGCTGCTACAATCAACTGCTACAATCATCCGATTCCCCGAAAAGAAGAGGTCTTTAAACCAACTGAACCAACCGTCTCGGGACATGCGAAATGCGTACCAAATTAAAGCGTTACTGCTAAAGCCGACCGTCGTCTATGCCCCGGCTAAACCGTAAGCCGTAAACGAAACAAATTGTGCTGAATTGAGAGAGAATAGAAAAAAACAATTGCTTGTTCAAAGTAAAAGTTTGTACAGACAAAAAAGGATCCCTCTCGCACCACCGTAAGGAACACCGCACCCGCACAAAGCAAAGCGGATAGCGTAATAACAAAAACGCGCGCTGAACGAACCGACGAAAAAGAAGAGAAAACATTTTTTTTCAAACGAAACAAAAGAAGAAAGCAAAGCAGGATTGTTCGTATAAAAAAGGAAGGAAAAATAAACTCAAACGAAACTGCACCGCGGACCAAATCGGTAGGAAAAATCTCGGCCAGAGAATATTTCTGTTATCGGAGTTGAAATGGAGGGTTGGAGGAGTTGGCAAACCAGGCAAGAAGCCGCCTTGGAGTGGTGTTGAAAGACTCTTCGCCGATCCGCCGGGATGCTTCAGCTGTGTAGAGGAGGTTTTTCGGATAAATGTCGTGACCGGCAGTGGTGGAACGATCCTCCCCCGATTCTGATTTGATTCAGATTTGTTGGGCATTTTTTCGTGCCTTTTCTCTGGCACTTGTTGCTGCCGTGCAGGGGTTTGGTAAGGTTTTTGAGGGTCACAAAAAAAAACCAAAAACAAAATCACCCATTTGTAGGGCAAATTATGGCGCAAAAGTTTTCAATTATGTTTGACCACTCGCGAATATGCAAAATGGACTGTGCTATAATTTTCAACTCCAATGTCTGATGCGGCTTTTGTTGATGTGATAAGGATGGAAAGATCAAGCAAGTTGATGATTCGGGAAAGTGGGAACAGGCTTCGAATTGAATTGTGGCCATAGAAAAAGGACTTTTGTGACATTGACAATCCTTTTTGTCTGTTTTAGTATTTTAAAATTCCCAAAACTACAAATTATCAATCCAAAAAGTATGTCAATTAAAACATTTCCCCCAAAAGAGAAAGAGCCATCATCACCGACTGTTTGCATTTAAACGTCTTCATAGCACGCCAATACTCGAGCTTAGTTGTTCCACCACACAATTGCTATCTTTTTATAACGTGCCTCCCCTCGTCCTCTGTTTTATGAACCTTTTCCTGTGACAAGGGAAGTTTTAAAATCCGATGCACCATCACACCGCGCGCCAAACGAATTAGCTCCCGTGGAAATTGCCCCAAAAGCAAAAGCGTAGGTCCGCGTGCCAAAGGTCCATTTTCTTTTCTCTCTCGAGCAATCAAGCCACCGGTATCTTCCACCCCCGCATTTGGTGAGGTGGGGAGGAAACAGGAGATTAAAAAAAAAAGAGTCAATTTACCATTCATATTTTTCATGAGCTTTCCTTGGAAAAAGAAGGACAGAATGCACCAGGTTTCAGGGATTTTTTTGGGAAGCTTTTTTGTAGAAAAAAGAGTGCGCAGAGGTTAAGCGCTTCGAAGAATCGTGCGACAGAAGGGGTAGCAGAACTTTGCACCAACTCAAATTGAAATGCTAATGAGAACGAGGATTTTCAGCGGGCCACTCCGAAGAACTTGACAACGATGACCTCCAGTGTACTCGATTGTGTTGTCGTTTCGTTTTTTCCCACCCACACACACACACACACCTTCACCGTCAGAATTCTTCATTAAGTGCAGCGGAACATATGCTTGCCGGTGCTTTTAGACACTTTTCCCCTCCGAAAAACCCTATGCCTACTGTGGTGTTGTCGGGCAGCTCTAGGCTGCAGGTTATGCTCATGAATAATTCATGCGATTTGTACGCTTTGGCTCTACGGCAGGCAGCAGGCTTTGAGACCTCCGTCCAGGCAGCGGATGGACACATCTGTCGCATTTGCTATTGTCCGTATTGTGCCGTAGTTGTGGTGAAGGTTCTTCTGGAGGTTCTAGTCCGTGAGAAAAAAAAAAACATTCGAAAAGGCACCCAGTTGCCCAGTGTGTCCCCCTTCTCGGGTGTGTGTGTTTTTTTTTTGGTCAGTGTTTTGAGGGCGCTGCTGAGGTTTGGCGATGACGACGCCCCTTGAAGCACACCTGCGAATCGCTGGACATTCCCCATACACCCTCCCAGGAGGTGAGTGATTTCACAGCGCCACACCGATGTGGTTAAATGATGAGCAAAACCATTTATACTGGTACAACGCGCCCACGGTGCCGGTCCCGTGCACCGTGGAGAGCGAGGAAACTAACGACGGGTGCAATTATTTATGCACAAGTAGCGGCGAACCCTTAAATTGCCATTCATTTATTAGACATTTTAGGACGGGAGGAGGGCCGCGGGTGCTTGGGGAAAGGCTTACGGTAAGGGGGGACATTAGCACCTGGTTCGGGATTTAAGAACTAGCAGCAGTGCCGGAGCCACTGGCACCTTCCAAAATTATTCCATTCCAGTGGAGCACAAACATTTGGAAGAAGGCAGCAGCGGCAACACTGTCACGAAGAGACCTTGGTTTCAGTGCTCTGTGTGTCGTATTAGCCCGGTACTCTTGTCTCAACCTTTCCGGGGAGGAGGGGGGAGCTAAAATCAAGCACAGAGAACGACCGGAATTAACGCAAACTCACTCCACGCGAGCACCTGCCTGGTGCCTTGTGAAAAGAATAAATAAAAGTATCACCGTTACCAAGAAACACACAGAGCGACCAAATGCTTCCCGGTGTTGAGGTGGCATCAAGAGCTTTCTTGCAACTGCACGAACGAGTTGCTCTTGTGTATGTATCCCTATGTGTGTGTGTGTGTGTTGAGTGCTGCCAGTTAAATATGTACGAGTGTATGCATTTGAAATCGAAGTGTCGTGTTTTAATTTAGTTTCTAATGAATTTGAAATTAGCCCTCCCGGACTCCTCGTGTCCGTGTCCGTGGCTTCGTGCGGATCGATTCCACACGCAGGAAGTGGTGCTTGGGAAAATGCCGGGAAAGACTGGGTGCTGGGAAAAAAGGAGGGGTGCGGGACGGCTTAAAACCTACCTATAATACAGATGGGCTTGCGGATGAAGCGCAACCGGCCGCAGAAGCCCATATACTTTGACCGGCAGCCGGCGGACCAGAGCCGGACCAGGTACTCGACGCCGAAAAACACCACCAGACAGATCTCCATCCAGAATAAGGTCTCGTTCGCGAACTTACTGTACTCGTCTATCGTCGACAATACGCTAAATATCAGACACACTAAAACGAGCAAAAATCTGAAGTGGAAGAAAAAAAACAAAGGAAAATGATGTTAGCAATTAGAAAACTTGGTTGGAATAGATCATATTGAAGTGAAAAATCGATGCACTCTGACGATTATTAAAGCAGCTGACCCATTAATACTTATCTTATGTTTTATGTGTTTTGGTCCACCACATCGCGTACTCGCCACGGGAAGCTATTACGTTTTCAGCTGTCCCAGAAATGTCCTTTTTTATTACCTTTTATTCATTGAACCTTCTTTTTTGTGTGCGATTCGAGAATGATTTCACCGTTCCGATTGCACTGTTCTTTCCCGCCAAGAGAAGCGCCAAGAAATTGCTTCACGAGCGCATCCCACATAATTGTCACCGCAGTTGGCGGACTGGAATGACTTTTTAGTGTCTCCGATTGGTTCACCGGGCATGATGGGATAACGATTTTATGACGGCGTGCACGTGAACGCGCGGTGAACCCCTCCATCATCTTTATGGCACACCGACGCAGCTGTGCCTTTTTCGCTCTTTTTTCGCGTTTTTGCTTGAGATGCAGCCCGAACCGAGATGTGTGTGAACTAGTGATGTGCTCTCTGGAGCGCACCCACGACTTTCCGATCCGATTCTGACTATTGTTGGTCAAAAATGACGACTCCGGCAAAATGGAATCAATAGATCCGTTCGGATTCGGAGTCGCTCGGAGTCGTCCAGAATCAGTCGGAGTCGTTCGGAGTCATCCGGAGTCATTTGGAGTCTTCCGGACTCGATAGGAGTCGGAGTCATTAGGGGTCGTCTAGAGCCGTTTGGAATCGACTGGAATTGGTTGGAGTCAACAGGAGCGTAAGGTTTTAAGGTGCTTGTAATCAGCCATTTAATTTCGTTGTGTTTTTTTTTGTCTTTCACTTTGTCCGTGCCTACATCGTATACAGGCTTTTTTTTCGAAGGTAAACACCGGCCGACTCCGGACGACTTCGATTCCAACCGATTCCGGATGACGCGGACGACTTGAACGACTCCGATTCCGAACGACTCCGGCCGATTTAATTCCGAATTAATCGTTCAATCGGAGTCGTTCAAGTCGTCCGGAGTCGTCCGGAGTCGATCGGAGTTGTCCGGAATCAGTCGGAGTTGTTTGGGCTCGTCGGAGTCGTCCGGAGTCGTCTGGAGTCAATCGGAGTCTTTTAGAGTCGGCTAGTGTCGGATTGGAGTCGGCCGGAATCGAAATCGGTCGAAGTCAACAGGAGCCTTGGTTTAATGTGCTTGTGATCAGGCATTTAATTTCTTTATGTGTTTTTGTCTTTCACTTTGTCCGTGCCTACATCGTATTGTGCCTTTGTTTCGAAGGCCAACCCCGGCATACTCCGGACGACTTGGGCTCCAACCGTTTCTGGACGACTCGGACGACTTGAACGACTCCGACTCCGAACGACTCTGGACGACTCCGGATGATTCCGAATTGATCGGAGTCGGATCGGAGTCGACTCCGGATTTTTGCCAACTCTACCCATCACTAGTGTGAACTGTCACAAATCGACGACCTCTCCCCCTCCGGTCATGGGGACTTCTGCTTTACGATCTGCACTCAGCTCGCCGGGGCTCCGGCGCGTTCGTTGCTTAATGGTGCTTTGTTACGAAATCTTAAAGTCAGCGCGTGGCTTCAATAAAGCACTGGTTTTAATGCATTAAATCGCTTCTCCACGTAACCAGCAACGATAAAGGTTTTTCATGAAGCAATCGGGCAATGGGAGGAAAACATATTTTATCTCTATTTTTTCACACTGATGTTGTTCCGATGCTCCTCTAATCCAACCCCTCCTGGTGAGGTTGGCACGGTGTGCCCAACTGCCAATGTGTTGGGCTTGCCACACGGAAGTGGAATATATAATGTGGCTGAAAATAGAATTTCAATCATATTTCACTCGCCTCATAAACACGTCCTGCGAAGCGTAACACCGACGCAGGGGCTCAGGCTGCTAAATGTCACTGCGCCGTTCGTTCACTCGCTCGCTTGCTTCAGAACGTCAGAAGCCCAGAGTCAGCTGATGTCTTGTGCGGCTCGTTCCCCGAAACTGCCCCCCGAAAAAAAAAAAAACAACGGCAAAAGACAAACGGGCACGCTGATAGCATGCTGATCTTCGCTTTAAAGATAAAGCTCCGGCTGGGGGTTTGCGCTCAACCGTTTCGCTGAGCTGAGGAACAATGGTTTTGCGGGACTTTTGTGCAGAGGAGTGTTATCCTTTCTTCTAAAGCGTGAAGGATCCAAAACACAGCGGGATGCCCCTTTCGCGCACTAAGGAACCAAATCTCAGGGAGCAGAGCTTGCAACAAAAAACAGGACCAGAAAACACAACATCCACTTAATAGGCAAGCGTAAAGAGTAAAGCTGAATACGTGGAAGTACGTCTTGCTGCTAACTCCAAGCGTTATCATAACCTCGCGCCATGTTCCACACACACACAACCCAAAACCCAACTGTGCGCGGCACGGCGCGGGTATGAACAGATACGGTACACAACCGTTCCATTCGCTTGGCGAACCGGTTTCGTCGTAAGCTTTGTGCAAGTGGCACAATGGACGAGGCTCTTGACGAGTCGCACTTGACAGACGGGGAGCAGCAACAGGCGCGCCTTCATCGCGGATCTTGGAGCTGACATTTGCTGTCGGCGAAACTTTCCTGGCACAAGGGTGATGTGGTCCCGAGGGAGAGAGAGAAAGAGAGAGATAGAAAAAGTCGAAAAAAGGACAACCCAAGGCCTTGGGTACAAAGCGTTCAAGCTGGGGGTAGGATTGTTTGAAGTGTTAATTGTCAGCAAAAATTACACTTAATGCTACCGAGAGTAGTGTTGTGGGGGGAAGGCTGCCGTGAGTTTTGTGTGTAGAACACACACACAATTGATCGTGTACAAAAGCAGCAAATTAATACTACAATTAAATTTTATTTGCCAGTCACTTTGAATTGTTTTTCACAACCCAGCAAAATGCTTCTATTAAATGCATGTTTTCACTTTTCTGTCTGTCTTTCTCTCCCTACGCACATCACACTGAACCATTCTCTGGTAATTGGCGGTGATGTTAATACGGGAAAAATAATTGATCGATTTTCTCTGCCAATCCAGCTCTCCTGGGGAGAAGGGAGGCCATTTCGTTGTGTCAGCAGGTAAAATGTGCCAATTGACATTTAATTGATAAAAACGACCCAATTGATTGAAGGTTTATTTTACCGCCCGAACATCCATCTCCATCCGCGGGAGGGGGTTCAGTGTTTTGCAAATGACGTTTTAATTTTGTGTTTTAATATTTTCATTGGCCGCTAGTAATCGGTTGGCCTTATTTTCCTTTTTTTGTGTCTTTTTTTTTTAAAGTATTCATTAACAAAGGGAACACAGTTAGGGGAGGCTCTTTTACAGGGTTTTTCAGGAGTTCTCATCGCTGTGGGTCACTGACAATTGACTTCTTCTCACGGTAAATGAACTTAATGTAATGGGAATCGGACTCTTTAGCATCCTTGTTGGACAAATCCAATAGGAATTTCTAAGGCACCTGTCTAAAAAGGGTGCTATAGAGTCCAATTTTCATCATATGAAGTTCACTTCCTATAAGATTGAGTCAGGGAAATGACCCACAACTATGAGAACCCCTGGAAAACCCTGCAAAAGAGGAAGCACGAGAGGAAGCTTTTGGGATGAGCTTTCTGATCCTTTCCGGAGTTCTAAAATCAAAATCCGGAGTAATATCAAAACAAAATGCAAAGATTCGTCTCTACTTAATGATTAATACTTCCAATTGCAGCTAAGCAAAGGCGCAAGTGCACTCCAAGCATTGCTGTTATCCCCGTCCACCTTGCTAGTATCCCTTACTCCCCTTTTCATACTTCCTTCGTTCTGCCATTGCGGCATTGCGGAACTACGTCGAACGCAACAAAAAATGGTTCCAAAAACAGACAAAAAAAATCCACCATGGATGCACATTAATTTTAGATTAATGTAATGGAACCGTGGCAAAAGCAGCAGCAGCATCAGTTCAGCGGAATTGAATCAACCGAGAGAGAGAGAGCAAGGGAAAGCGAGGGAACAACCGGTGAACTGAACCCTCTCGCGTAAGTTCCGATCCATCCAGCGGATGTGAACGGATAAGAAAACGTCAAGATGGATGGTTGTTTGGTGAGACGCGCGCGGGGATAAAGGAATTTGCAAACGAACTACGTAATGGTAACGCAGTTAGACCCGGTTAGGGAGGGGAAGGCTGTGTGGCTGTATGGAATGGATCGCATCCGGTTCGGATGAAAGCTTCTCCCATTTCACGTTGAATGACGTGCGCGCTTGTGAGCGATACAACAATGCGCCAGGAGAATGGTTCGGTTAGGCAAAAACAAGGCAAAAAAATGGACAAAATGTATAGAGTAAAGCAATTCAAAGTAATACAATTGTTTTGAGCTACTTATTTGCATTGTTGATTAGAGTTAAATGAATACTGTGGTAAAAAAACGGTTTATTTAAGATTTTAACTGCCCTCGTTCAATCCCATGGTGCCCGTACTATCACGTATACAAGCGTTTATCTGCTAAGCTTGTGTCAAATCGGCGGAGATGAAATCGAGCTCCTCAAGATCGCCCCAGCGTTGAAAAATTCCTCTTCCTTATTCAATTCAATTCCGCGCGTACGCCCGTGCCGCGGAGCTACTTTTCCGAACACACGGCAACAGCGGTGCCTACTGCGTTCAGCGTTCACCGTTCCGTACCTGTGCAAGATTACCTTGGAGAGATTGCGCTGCAAAGCAGGCGGAACGAACGGTGATTTGTTTAACTCGCAGCATCCATCGGTCTCGAATCAATCGGGCAGAAGACCGGTGTTTCGGTGATTGAAGCCGCCCCCCTCCACGCTTCTGAAGGATGTTGGAACCGTTGGGTGGAGTAAGATGAATGAAAATCGGGTACGGGTAGAGCACAGCGTAAAAGTTTTGCATACCGTGTAGCTCGTCCATAAAGGATTGGATGCTCGGGTTGGGATTAGGACGTTCCAGGAAGGGATCGAAACGCTATCGGCTACACTACTATCAAGGTTTCGCGCTATCTAATCTTGGGTGTTTTATTACCAACTGTGGGACTTCAGTTGCAAGGTTTTTCCTTGCTAGCTTAGTTCTAGAAGACGAATCCTTATTAAATTGTTACACTGCACACTATTCGACGAAGACTCTCTTGGATGAAAATCGATTTCGAATATCTGCTCAGAATCTATGCAAACAGCCTTTTCATCCTAACAGTAAGCAATAGTGTGCTATTCGAATCATTATAATTCTCAACAAGTCAAGTATGTACTACTGTGATTTGCGTGCTTGTGACATGTATTTAAATGACACACTTTTGCACTCCTTCCTACCCTCAAGACAGCAGACGAGACTTACTGTCTGCGTGCAAGACAACCTCTGCTGCATCTGTTCTGAGTTGTTGCACTGTTTTGAATGCAATTAAAAGTACATTTCCACTTACCGTGACACCGAGGAGGCACCCTACCAGAGAAACTTTTTGATGAGTGCTGGCAGCAGATAACACAAGCAACTGCCATTAATTAATGGTAGATACCATAGTACCAAGCTCGTTGACATCATGGCATACTGCCATGTTAACTGGAAAAATGATTCCCTGAGAGCTTTCACGCATGTAATAATACTCTAAACTTTCGGAAAACTCATACCGATTGTTTTGCAATCTCTGCCGAAGAGTTGAAATCGACAACCCCACTTACGGAAGGTTAGATTAGTGCTCAGGTTTCTCAGCTTCATCCGCCACTGCGGCTCACGAAGCTCATCTCGGTAAGTGCTTCCCACCGCAACCGACGCGTTGTTTACACTCACTCTTCGCGCGCGGTTTTCACAGGTACACAAATTATGTTGTTATGTGGTAAATTAATTAAACCACAGACCGGGTGAACATTATCTCCGCCCTCTCTCTCTCTCTCTCTCTGTTTTGCCACTCTACCAAAGGCACAGGCAAGCGATACAATTTAACGCACCTGGCTGAGCATTTGGCAGTTCAGGGCGTCGTCGTTCAACTTTGTAACGTCGGATTTTTGCGAGAATGTTCAGCGCTACTATGTTGTCAACTTTTGGTTCGTAAGCGAAAGTCTAGTTCTTTCCTGTGACAGGCAATAAATTATGCCTGCCATCGTTGTGCGGAGTTGCCGGAAAATAGGGGAACGAGTAATTTCGTTCACTTGAGAGAACTTGTTACACGAATGCAACCTGAAAAGGTAGTCATCGAAGCAATTTGAGCGTTGCAATGTCGCATGCTCATAAACAATAGCTTAAAAAACATTCCGCTTTTCTCAAAATTTGTTTTAATGTTTTGTTCAAGCGAGTTCTTCAATATCCAATTAGTAAAACAGTTTGCGTTATTAAAAGACTAAGGCGGCGCTCTAGCAGCAATCGAACACGACATCCGACACGAACAAACCCATATAATCATATGGAGGTGCACTGTCAGACACAAACAAACAAACAAGACAAACGTCGAGTCGAACATGTCAGTTGATTCTGTCTGTGATGTTCGATACCCACCTGTGCTGTGAGTACCTTGGCTGTCAAACGCTTCACAGCTACAGTAGATAGAATTCAATTCGGGACATTTTTAAGTTTGTTTACGTAGTTTGTCTCTTTTTCTTCTTAAAATTGCGTGCAAAATATTTAAAAAAGCTATCAATAATTATTGTTAAACTTTTCAATCAATTATAACATCAAATATAAAGGATTGAAACGTATTAAACTATTGTGTGTACATAATCCATGTGTATGCACTGTATATGTTTTGGCATGGACGTTTGTTTACATTTTTCAATATTAAATTTGAATGATTTCTATGTTATTATAGATGTGAATAACTAGTAAATTATGAGTTGAATCTTCCCCCTGTAGGTAGATATTCATTTAAACTATGAAAATGCTTCATTTTCGAGACGAAAAGAAAGGCGTATTGCAGTGCATCATGACAGGTCTATAAGACATCGAACAGCTGACAGAGCACCTATCGAACAGAGTCGTGTTTGTTTGTCTCGTTCGATTGGTCCCAGAGCGCCGCCTAAGGGTTTACCTTAGGACCATCAGCAATATCATGAATCTGAGGTTCCATTACTCAAGTTGAGTTCCAATGTAGGTTTGAATATAGTCATGGGAGTGACCTCAGATAGTTCTAACTCCTTACTTCCTAACAAAACGTCATACCCTTACTCCTTTTGGTAAAAAGTCGAGCTTAGTGGCAAGATCTCTGTTTTCATTAAAATCTCAGAATTAATAGCAAACGCTAAAGGCCGGGCTACATTGATCGTACTCGCAAGCGTAATTTTGATTTTCACTAGCGCATCTGGCGGCGGCTGGTGGAAGCTTTTTTGGTCATCGAGGGAATGGACCTGCCGGATCTCAAAATTTAGTAGTTTTTCCATCGTTTTCCATTGCAAAAATGGATGCAATGCGTGCAAGACATGTGTATCTACGTTTTACAAAACTTTTCTCCTCCGATTTAAGTAAAAAACATGGAAAATTAACGTATTTTCTGGAGCGGCTCCAAATTGTTTGGCAAAATGCTTCGGTCAGCCGCCGCCAGATGCGCTAGTGAAAATCAAAATTACGCGTGCGAGTACGATCAATGTAGCCCGGCCTTAAAGAAACATTCACTAGATCTCAGCAGACTCGCTACCTCGCCATTAATAGTATTGAGTTTTAGTAGTAGATCAAAATTTCAATTTCTGAGTCATGACGGTGACACGGACTTGAGAAGAAGTAAAAAGGCTTGAGAAAGGCCTACATTCATGTGACCACTTAGGACCTCCACTCGTTTTAATCGGCCACTGTTCAGAGCTAGTATCTGATATACAGCTGTAAAGGCCAAGGTACATTTTCCGTACTCGCTAGCGTAGTTTCGATTTTCACCAGCGCATCTGGCGGCGGCTGGTGAAAGCTTTTTTTGATCATCAAGGGAATGATCATGTCGGATCTCAAATTTTAGTAGTTTTTTAATCGTTTTTTTAATTCAAAATAGGCTGCACAACATATTTGCTTACCGTATACACAGCTATTCCAGTCCACTTTAAGTAAACAACATGAAAAAATAACATATTTTCTGAAACGACTCCTAATTGTTTGGCAAAATGCTTCTGTCAGCCGCCGCCAGATGCGCTAGTAAAAATCGAACACTACCGAGTACGGACAATGTCCCCTGGCCTTAATACAATAATAATAAAGGCCGGGCTACATTGATCGTACTCCGTAGTGTAATTTCGATTTTCACTAGCGCATCTGGCGGCGGCTGATCGAAGCATTTTGCCAAACAATTTATAGCCGCTTCAGAAAATATGTTATTTTTCCTCGTTTTTTACATTAACTGGACTGGAAAAGCTATGCAATTGATAGATAAATGTGTTGTGCAAATATTTCAGTCATTTTCGCATAAAGAAACAGTGAAAAAACAACTTAAATTTGAGAACCGGAACGATCGTTTCCTTGATGACCAAAAAAGGTTCCACCAGCCGCCGCCAGATGCGCTAGTGAAAATCGAAATTACACTAGCGAGTACGGACAGTGTCCCTCGGCCTTAAGATAATATCTAAACACGATTAACTCAGAGACCCATTCTAACTAAAACCTAATCTGTAACTACCGGTTGAGTGCTTCAGTGACTATCTTTTCTGGTTGCATTCGTGTAACAAGTTCTCTCAAGCGATCGAACTACTCGTACCACTGTATATACAATTACTATTAGAGCACTATTTTTTTAAATATCTTTGTTTGTGGTGAAACGTGTAATGCTATCTTCAATAATCAATACTCATCAAGATATCAACTCCATTCGAATAAGCTCTCCAACATCTCCAAAAACTCAGAATGTTTCTAATTTCGACTGGATCTTTCGTTTCGAATTCCAACAAAACAGCAGTAAACAATAATATGCTCCATAGTAACGTCAATAACATCCCCAACCATCGCCACTCCTCCCCACTCCCTTCGCACCATACTTACACTGAGAAGTGATATACAAAACACAGCCAACCGCCGGGATGCTCGAGAAAGACGTAGAACCGCTCCTGCACGGTTTTCCCGCGCCGATGGTGGAAAACGTATTTGGCCTTGAACGCTTGGTCGATCGGCAGCGCTATTGGGTAGTACGGGTTCGGCACGCCCAAATTCTTGCCCCCGCCCGCCGTCGCACTGCCACTCCCATCTCCTCCTCCTCCTCCACCTCCGCCTACTCCATGATGATGCAAGCCCATCGCCACACCCGGCAGCTCGTTCACATCGTCATCCATATCGACGTCGTCGTCATCATCATCGTCGTCGACCACTATGTTGCCCTGGCTGGCCCCCACCCCATCCAGCAGATCGTTCGACCGGGACCGCGATCGGCTCCGGTTTTTACGCCTCATCGGTGTCGGCACACGCTTGTGGTGCGGTTCGAACGCGCGCGCCGGCTTGCCCGGCCGAAACCGGCGCAGAAACTTGAGCGCCCGCGGCGACGAGGACGTACACGGCCCGCCCGGATGAAGCGGCGCCCGGTGCGGATCGCCCGCGTTCAGCTCGGTCGTTTCCATTGCCGACTCCACATCGTCGACCAGATCGTCCTCCGAGCCCTGCAGCGCCCGGTAGCTGATCATACCGCCGCCCCCACCGGGGCCGGGTGAAACGCTGCCCGTCGCGCACGGGCTCGGCGTTTGCGTTTGCGTCGATGCACCGCCACCGCCTCCCATCGTGATGCCGTTGCTGCCAGCGCTGGGACTGGCGGACAGTGCGGACCGGCTGCCGGTCAACAGGTTCGTCGTCTCCTTCACCGGTGACTTCAGCACGCTCAGCACGAGATCGTCACAGTGGGCCGGGCCGGCCTGCCGCAGCTGCTGGTCGTCCATCGCGAACGAGCCGAGCCCGCGGGCGATCATGATCGGGGGCAGTGCCACGGTCGCACCGCTGAACTGGTGGATATTACCGTACGAGTAGTGGCGCTTGCCGAGTTGCTGGTGCTGCTGGTGCTGCAGCTGTTGCAGCTGGTGCTGCTGGTGCTGCTGCTGCTGCTTCTGTTGCTGGTGTAGTTGGTGCGCTTTCGCTTCCTGCTGCTGCAGCCGTAGATTGCGTGACTGCCGGTAGAGATTCTCCTGCTCGCCTCTGTTCATTGTTATCGTGGTGGTTGCACTCAGCACGACCGACAACATTTGGCAGTACCGTCCTGCGGAGTCGCCGGATGCCGCGCGGATTGCTAGCCGCGACTCGTCGGCCCATCGATCGTGGCACACGGCCCCACCGACATGGCGGACAACGGGGTTCGCCCACAAACACGAATGCCACTACTACTTCTACTACTGCCGCACCGCTGCCGCACGGTTCGTCCGTTCGTCCCGAGTGTCTTGCGCACCTGCCGCACGAGTTCTTTTGCCACCACTTCAGCTTCCTGTTGCCCGACTACGGTTGCACTGGTCGGGTGCACTGTCACCATTATTCCGAACGCTGGCCTGGTGCAGGAATGGAAGGGATGCACACTATTTACAGAGCGCTCTTCATTGCACACCCTTGAACGCACACATACTTGCCGTGTCGTGGTGATGCCGTAGTGCCTAACGAACAAATAACGCCCTTCCCCTTTCGTTCGCTTTCTTCTTGGTGGGCGGAAGAGAAGATTTGTGCTTTTGCTAAATTAACCTTACCGAATTCACCCCCCACCACACACACACACTGGCACACAAGCACTTCGTTTCGATTTGCCGTTCCACCGCCCACTTTTTATCCACTTTCATGCATTGCGAGAGCAATTTTCGCATTCGATGACTTTCCGCCTTTGCCTTTGAGTGCTTGGGTTGCTACTTCTTGTGTTGCTTCGCTTCACTTTGTGGTTGGGCGAGAGCAAACCGAGACACACGCTTCTAATGATTCTCACTTTTCGCGTTCGCCATTGCCATCCAGAACCTACGGGATTTGGGGAAGGAATATGGGAGTGGGAAGATAATTAGAAAAAGTGTTAATCAACTTAAATTTTCCCGCCCGCCCACCATCACTTTTTGCTCGCTTTATTTTAGCCACAGACAGACACACAGCATTTGGGCCAGCCCGGAATGAGACACGCTGTACGAAAATCCGTTTTGCGCGTTGCGGGAGAAACGCGAATCACAAAAAAGCACTTTCGGGGGGAACTGGTAGAATCAAAACACTGTTCAGACGTGGTGCCACGATGGGATGGGATGGTAAAGAGTCGACGGTAATTAACGCTGGGAGTGTGCGGTGCCGAGTTGATTCACTCGTAATCGATTTTCATTTCGTGAACTTTATGCGATGCGTTTGCACGAGTGTGTTTAATTGTAAAGAGGGAAAATGACATCGTTCAGAATGGCGATGTAATTGAGTTTTCAAATGGAATACACAGTTTTTTTAATAAGACATTTGCTTTTTTAAAGAGCGATCAGCAAAGAAGGCAAAGGTACGGTCCAATTTGTAGTAATTTATGATCCTCGATATCAATGTTTCGCTAAAACGACACTAAAAGAGCCATCTGCAGGGAAACGCTGTTACTATACACTAATCTCGATGATACTAAGCTGAAACGTGTAAATTGTAATAAAAACGAACAACCAGACGATTGTGAAAAGAAAAAATTAATTTAATTAGATTTCACAAATAATTTTGACTAACAAAGACTGATAATTCCTGCACTGCTACGAGAGGCTCACAAAAAGAGTGGAATTGCATCACTGAAGCTCAGTATTCAACAGTGAGAAGATCTTGAGAAGGGGCGCCCAGCAACCAGTTGGAGAGCATTAGCAAGTAGAAAACTATTGTTTAAAGATGTACTTCTTCTTCTCCTTTTTCATCTTCTTCTACTTAGCGTAAAGTCATACGTGGACATGCCGGCCTTTAGAGGCTACCGGGACATGCAGCTGGATAATTAGTCCTTGCCACGGAAGGACGCTCCAATGCGGGCATATCATTATTTCACCTAAATACCATTAAAAGAGCCATCTGGAAGGAAAAGCTAAAATACTAAGCACTTATCTCGATGATACTAAGATGCAACATGTAGATTGTATTGTAAACAAAACATAAATAACAAGACAATTTTGAGAAGCAAAATATAATCCCATTCGATCTCATGAATGATTCTGACTTACACAGGCTGATAATTTCTGCATTACTACGAGAGACACACAAAAAACAGTGGAACTGCATCACTAAGCCTCAGAATTCGACCTTGAAGTTCGTGAGAAGTTCAAATCCTGACCACTAGAGGGCACCTTCTTGGGTTAGTGTTTGGGTAGCATTAGCAAGAAAAAAGGCAATTTTTAAAGATGTATTTCTTCTTCTTCTTCTTCTTCTTCTTCTTCTTCTTCTTCTTCTTCTTCTTCTTCTTCTTTTACTTGGCGTAAAGGCCTAAGTGGACATGCCGGCCTATACACAGGCTTTCGAGACGAAATTCATTGCCACGCAACCGAATAATCACTCCTTGCTACGTAAAAGGTGTACTAATATTACTAAATTGTTTAATACTCACAATGGCAAGATACAATCCATCTTACACTACTGTTTTCATTGCTAATATGCAATACAATTGAAATATTAAATTTTATAATTCATTTAACAAAATCCCTCCATTAGTAGTAATAATACTCCATTTCATAAGTACTATGCAACACAAAATGCAAAAGTTTGTTACCAAAACTCACGAGGGCACTTAATTTACACACCTTTCTCATGACCTTTCCTTGCCAAGTATTGTACCTTATTGTTTTTCCATCTTGATGATGATGATTTGCAAACATTTCATTCCCTTCTGTCGGTTGTTTGTTATTGTTTTGGTGGTGATGGAAATTTCTTCAAAAGATTGCGCTGAAAACTTTCTCCCAAGTCCAAAAAGGTCCCAACCGCCAGTAGTAGCCAGCAGTTTTGATTGATCGAGCACCCGAGAGAGAGAGCGAGAGTGAGCCGGTGTGTTTGCGTGCCAAAAAATTCCAAACCCTATTCCAGTTCTAGCTCGCGGCACCGGGGGCGATCGATGGTGCAAAATGGGGAAGGGATACAATTTCCCTAGCCGTTACATTTCACTCTCAATTAGGGATACTTTCTTGACCGAGCTGCCAGTGTGATTTATGCGCCCTCGGCAGTTGGAGATGATGGCCAGAAGATGTACTAAAGAGTGTGTGTGAGTTTGTGTGTAAGAAAGAGAGAGAGAGAGAGAACCACTCAACACCGATCAGACAATCAGCTGCTGCTGTTTCTAGTGGTGTTTCTAGCCCATCCATAATATATAACGAGCCGAGCGGGGTTTTTTTTTGTCACGCAGCACGTGGCGAAGCCGTGAAAAATCGAACGTAAACAGTTGATGGCCGTAAATCATGAAAAATTACCATTATCCGTGATCGCGTGCCAGTGGCTCTCTTTTTGGGGGTTGGCCAGGCTGGCTAGCTCTGGCTTGCTGCTCTCTCCTGTGGCTCGATGCTTTACGACCCACCCCGGTCGGTCCGTTCGGCGTAGCCGCTCAATGTCGAGGTTCTTTGGCCACTTTTACGTTTCCCTCGAGGCGTAAAGTGGCGATCAAATGTTTTTCTTTTTCACTTTTCTCCCGTCTTCGCCCTACTCATACCTCTCTACCCTTTAGGGAGAATTGTTCCACGAGAATGGTGGGGCAAAAAAACACAATACTGGAAGGAGAATTGCAACGATGTACTACAAGCCAGCGCACTGCTTGGTTCGTGTTTTCCATCTTAGCGGCGGTAGAAGGTGGAATGGATTTGTGACCTCGTCACACCGGTCGGCACAAAGAAAGCGGTGCAGCAACGCGCGCAAGGCGAAGGTTCACGTTGGCGCACCGTTTTCAATAGATAGCTTTCAGTGGAATGATTTATTCAAAGTGTAAGTTTAGCTTCCGGTGCTAAGTTCCCTGCAGTATCGATTACTTGTAACTTTCGTGTGTTTTTTTTTGTTGCCTTTGTTATTTAGTTTCTTTTTCCCCACCCAAACGCAGGTGGGCTGGTTAAAAGGGGTTTGGCCCTGGCTTAAATCGACACCACCCGGTTAACCCGATGGAGACCCGGGTGCGGGTATTTAGGATTCTTTTAAGAAGTCTTTCTTTTTTGTTGCTTTACGCTCTTTCTCACGGTTGTTTGAGTATCAGGCAACTTTCCAATAATTGATGAGCTTGGTGAAAGTTTTCTAGCGTCGTCCCCTGTATCGGGTCCGGTTTGGCCCACCCTCACCCGGTAGCAAATCCCTTCCAATGAAGCAATGAAGGGGAAAGGGAAAAGGTAAAGCTAGCTTTACGCGCGCACCACTGTAATATGCTTGGGTAAGAGTTTTTACGCTATTTTAATTGATTCGTGGAATTACACCAAGGCATCCAAGAATTGTGAAGTTTCTTTTTTTGTCTCCCCTGTTTTTGTGGCTCGAACAAATTATTTAGTTAAGCTGAAATTAATTCAACCTAATAATTTGCTCCTTGTAGGCAGGCGCGTGGGCAGCAAACCTAGGGCACTGGAAGATAAAGAGCCAAACGTGTCCCTCATTCCTCCTTCCGTAGTTCTTTCCTCTCGTTAAGTAGAACTTAAAATTCCAATCATTATTTCAACGGGAACCAATTATTGATCTTGCTGACCTCGTCACAATGATCTGTTTTTGTTACATTTTTACGACGCTTGTCAAACAAAAAGACGCCCTCCCGAATTGACGCTCAAATCTTATTATTTCCAATTAATGGCTGTCCAGCGTAATAATAAATCTTTAAAAAAATGTGATAAAAATTGGGTTCCGAGAAAATAAACTCTGTTTTTCCTGTCAAAAAAATGCAGACAAAAAATAGCCGTTAAGCTTATTAACCGTAGCACGCAGGCGCAAAAAGTGCAACAAAAACACAAAATAACGCAAGAAGCTTCCCGAAGCTTAACGGCACGTCAATTAGCTTCGTGATGGATTCTCTCGCATGAAGCTGCTCATTGTGTGTGTGCCACTAGAGGGGCTTTTTTGCGCTTCTCAGTGGAGGGTTTTTTTCTAGGCACACCAACCTTTACCGGTAATTATTTCGATACGATTCAAAAAACAAAAGCAACAACATCAAGCAGGACGAGGGGGGGGGACTTTCCGAGAGACGAATGGTTTTCTTTGTTTCGCCCCTACTCTCCCCATCATTTACCCAGGATTCAATTAACGAAGCAAACCGGTGCGGTGCACGTGAAAGGAGCGACTCGCGCTCTTTGTTGTTCTTGCCGTCCGAGTAGCCGATGGGAAATTAAAATTGAAAACACACCTGTGGTGGTGAGGTGGTTGTGTGCCTGGTTCGGGACCCGTTTCGGACGGCTGTTTGTGTTGTTACGGGGCTTTTGTTTCGCTTGTTGATGGCGGCTGTGTTGCCTGAAATCTTTGCCCCCCGTATGGCCTAGGGACTAGGGTGCAGCTTTGTGGCTGATACGCGCGAAAAGTGTGCCTTTCTTGTGCTGACGTTACGGTTCGCAGGGTAAAAGGTAAACAGCGGCCCCATTGGATGCAGCCCGTTTGATCGTACCGGTAAGCTGCTAAATCATTGATGTTTTTTCTTCATTATGAATGTTTAAGAGAGAGGGAACCCTGACAGGTGAATCAACAGGACGCGAAGCGTGGGTTAACGCGAGCAGGGGGTCGCGCAGATTAATGCGGGGGACGAAACAGATTTTACAAAATAATAACATTAATTCGCGAACCGGGGCTTTTCATTTTTTATAGTGGTTGTAGCTTGATGGCTTTTGATGGTTGAAGTAATGAAGTAATGACAACTCTCCACACTAAACTATACGTCAAACTATACATAATTTAATGTGTAGATTAGTGATGTGCTCTCTGGAGCGCCGACCCGACTCCGACTATGGTTAGTCCGATTCCGACTCGGGCAAAATGGAACCACTACATCCGCCGGAGTCGTCCGGAATCGTCCGGAGTTGTCCGGAGTCGTCCCGAGTCATTAAGATCCGGAGTCGTCCGGAGTCGATCGGAGTTTATAGGAGTCAGAGTCATTCGGTGTCGTCCAGAGTCGATCGGAGTCGAGCCGTGTGGTTTAATGTGCTTGTCATCAGGCATTTCATTTCGTTGTCTTCCGTTTTTTGTCTTTCACGTTGAGCGTGCACTTCGTTTACAGGACTTTGGTCCTTTGGTTTTCGAAGGCGGACTCCGAACGACTCCGAATAATGCAGGGTGGACCTACCTTCCGGAGTCGAATTTATCGGAGTCGGACCGGAATCGACTCAGGATTTTTACCAACTTTACCCACTACTAGTGTAGACGGAAGTCTGCCGGTCTCATCCCGTCAAACATTGCGAGGGTTGCGAAAGATTTCATGTGCTCGAAATCTTATGGTATTTTAAAAAATCGTTGATTTTTATTCAAGGATTATTTTTTGTGCGGTAGTATTTGGCGAAAAGATCACTATTTAAATTTTTGTGGATTTTTGAAAACTAAAATGTCAAAATTCAGGTGTTTAGTATGCTACAAATCGCACTGTTATACCTGCTCTCGGGGTGCTATAATTATAACTGCTAAAACTAGGTGTGAAAAAACTACCAAGGCTCGTAAGCTCTTTGATGCGAGGGCTCTGGGGCGGTGAACTTATATGGCGTGCGAGCACTCGCGCGCCCTCGCAAATCGCTGTAAATTGCATGGCATGGATGGTTCAGTCGTCAACTCGTACGACTTAACAAACATGCCCGTCATGGGTTCAAGCCCCAAATAGACCGTGCCGCCATACGTAGGACTGACTATCCTGCTATAGGGGGGGGGGGGGGGGGGGGGTAATCCAAAAGTCATTAAAAGCCAACTCCATAAGTGGTACAGAGGCAGGCCTTGACCGACAACGGTTGTTGAGCCAAAGAGAAGAAGATTGTAGATGGAAAGGTAAAAAAATGTGTATTTAATTTTTTTTCCCTAATTCACAACAACATCATCCTTTTGCATCCTTTTTTCCGAAAGCAAAAATGAACCACAAAATGCTTATTCTTCGATCCAATGTTTGCATTGTACACAACTGTCAAACTCCAATATGAACGCAACTGACAGTAAGGTATGGAAAACATCACCCAATTGATGAATGGATCTCGCAGAAGTAGAGTAGAATCCCAAGGTGGATTAAAAAATATCAGGTGGTGGATAAGGGCCTCTGGGGGGTCGCCATAGTTGAGGGACTTTACGCCATTTTAAAACCGTTAACTAATGGTTTCCGCACACAAAACATAGCAAATAGAAAAGATTTCTTTGTGACTACGTGCATTTTTCTGTGTTTATTGATTTTATTGAAAAAATGAGATATATTAACAAAATATTTGATGATTTGTTTAGGCTTGAAGTGTAAAATCATGTGAGTAAGAGTTCTAATCTCATGTAAATTATCCATGCGGCTCGTAAATAATGTGGAATAAATGTTAAAATTGAAAAACTTAATGATTTCTTAGTTTTTATCCTCAAAAATGACGAAAACACAATGAATTTTAGAATAAATTCACGGAATAACACGAAATAACACATTTAAATCTATGATTTTAATGTCAAATACGAACTCACAAAGCCTAAAACATACTTTAAAGTACATTCAATAAAAAATAAAACGTTATAGATAAATTATATTATCAAATTAAATAAATGTAAACAAAGTTTGAATCCTGGGGACCTTACGCCAAGTGACGAATTGTCAAAATGCTCTAGATTCCACCACCTGATATTTTTAATCCACCTTGGTAGAATCCAATAACATGGAATGCAACTGTCGCTGGTTTGGAAAATGCATAAATATTGATGTATGTTTCCACTAACAGAGCCTGTAGAGCTTTCTAACCCAAAAGTTTCAGTTCTCCATTTTATCACCTAGAACCACCCAATTATTATACTTTTACATTGTGTGTATCTCTAAAACAAACTGGGCATTATTTTCGCACGAAATCTAATCTGATGCACTCGTCAAAATATTATTCCGCCAACGCACGACACAAAAGGGCAAACAACGAACACTAAAAGAGCGACACGCGTGGCAGCAGTCCACCATTCTCCGGTACATCGAAAATCAATCAAAATCTGTGCCGATCGGCCGTACCTGTCTATCAATAAAGTCAACAAAACAATATATGAAAACCTTCCCCTCCCCCCTCTCAATTGTTTAGTCAATGTGTGCGGAAGTTAATTACTCGCTACACGCTTGCATATAGATGCACTTGCACCGAGAGCGGCACAATGCACTACCGTTACGTGACGCCACTTGTATCTCTTCTGCCGGCGTCCATTGCCCCCCTTCCATGCTTCCATCGTGCCACTATCACTTGATCACAATCACTTTGGATAATTTTACCGCTGCCGCATGCGAAAGTGGATGAAAAATTTACTTCATAAATCAATTTAGGCACACCATATCACGATCAATGAGTGCGTGTGTGTGTGCATTTCATGCTGGGGCACGATTATCCTTGCACCGACGGTATAGGAAGCGATGGAAAGCAGTCAACTATCACACCGATGCAATGAGCGGATGTTATTTTAAGCTCGTGACGGGCATATTGATTTTTCTAGTATCTTTGCCACTGAAATTGAGCTGCGTGACTACGTTGAGTGAATGGAAAAGCTGTCCCACCGAAACGGTAGCCTGTATCTCCAGTACGTAATGAAGTCTATATAATCTGCTTCATCGAAATGAACCTGCGCCACTCTATCCCTCCTAACAAAGGACAAAAGAACAGACAGCGAGGAATAGACCACTGGCGAAACGGCGAATAAATTGTGCCTAATAAATTATAAAACGTAGATAATGCTTATAAATTTCAATCTCTTAAGCAAAGCATTCCCCTGTAGCCCTTCCCTCTCACACACCACACTGCCAATTGTCTTGAGTTTATCTTTTTTTTGTAAACCATGAACTCATGGCTGGAAAAAGTGGAGCAAAAAAACCTTTGGCCCTTTCAAAATTTGTCATTATTTGTCATTTGGTAAGGAGTCCGGGATTTGAAGCTCAAGCTGCTTCACCCAGGGCGGGGCAACCCCTTTAAGAGCGCTACCTTCCCGCAGCGTACATACAACTGCGATACCGAATGGGGGAAAGGACATCACACCACAAAGACGGGGGGGGGGACAGGAACGACGCAGCACACTAATTTATTATTCAATTTGCTTTCATTATTCATAATCTCGTTGCCGCTCCCTTAAAAGCTTTCGTGATCCTCGGGCACGATTTAAAATCCGACCCACCAGCGCGGGGACGGATTATTGCCGAACGCACTGGCGGGAAATGGTGACATTCGCAAAACCGTCGCCGTCGCTCGTTGGTGCTTTGGGCTGGAGCGATACAGCAGTGAAACGGTGCCTGGGGAATGTCTTTCACTGGGAGGAGAGGGGCACAGTACATTGAAAGTTATGAAGCTTTCTTCGGAAACCGTAATCAGCCCTTAATTTTCTCCATTTAGTGTACACGGACGAGCGGCGGTGAGCTTGAGCGCAGCCAGGGCGCTGCTTCTGACTGGATTCTTAAATATCGTCGTACAACATCAATAAATCAAGCACATAATCTTGTAGCCGAATGCCGAACACTCGACGCACTTGAGGGCATCTCCTTACACATATACACACTACAAACATGCTGCTCATTAAATCATGCCGGTTGGTTTGATGTGTGTCCGCTGTGCCTTCCATGCGTGCGGCCTTAATTATTTTCCATGTCAAAACGACAGCAGCATCGCTCACTAATGACAGCCAGGAGCACACGTCTCACTGACTGACAATTCGGTTGCTCTCGGTATTTCAAGTTTTCTGACCTCACATGCCCCTCTCCCTCTCTCTCTCTCTCGCTGTGCTCTCTTTGTGTCTCAGACGCATAACAATGGGTAGTAGTGCTGTCGTTGTGCGCTTTTCCCACGGATGGGTGACGAGCGAAAGATATGGCTGACGGACACACTTCGCAGCTTATTAGTGGAAGCGTTTGACAGATGAACGGTTGAAACACAACCCCACCTTCCCAACGAACGGCAGGACACACACATGTCCTCTTCCTCTTGCGGGCATAACGCTCGTGTACACAACGACCACAACGCACAAGGCAAAAAAAACATGATGGAAAGGCAAAGCCAAATGGTCATGATGTTGTTGGATGGGCTTTCTTTTCGTAGGTTGTATATTGTTTTTAACTCTCTTTTTCTCTCTATCTCCCTCTCTCTCTCTCTCCCTCTTGCTCTCTCTTTCCCGCACTCGACAGATTGTGCGTTCCACGTTGCCGCCTCGAGTGATGGCGGTCGTAACACGCACACGGCACTGTTATTGCTTCTCCTGCCCCCACAGCTCCACAGCGGCTAACCGACCGTGAACAATTCTTCCACCCGGGGTTGTTCCACCCTGGGCAGCGATGTGCTTCTGACATTCTATTCTCCCTGCCGAAGGAGGGTGGGTATCACAGAAGCGCATTCGTCTATTCTTTCTTGAAGTTGCTGTGTTTTTGCTCCAAGCGGGCTGAAATAATAGCCCGGGCGAAGGATAAGAGAGAAGCCCCCTTTTTTGTTGGGTTTTGTCTACCGACCAAGTCCACCCCGATGCCGGCAAAGTTTCGCACGCAACGCATTTGCGTGTCGGATGCTCGCTGTTTGATTGAACCCTTCACTGACATTGACTGGGAGGTGTCTTGATGGATGCCCGGCACAGTTGGCGCATGCTGGCGCACACGGCAATCGCACAAATCGCTGAAACGGGTTTGGGAAAGTTTTCTCCACCACGACAGCGATAACTGTTGTACTGTTAGCACTGGTGGTACAAATTAGAAAAGCGAGAATCTATTGTCCGTGTCACATCCAACTTTTACGCGCTGGGATGGTGAAGCTGAATGTTAGAAATGAGTTCTATTTTTAGAAACGACAGCGCATGAATGTTATCTGTTACGAAAATCTTTCTTAATTGCTTCGAGCTCTTTTGAAGGGAAGGAATGATCGTTTTTCTCTAAGAACGCATTTTAAAGATAAATTTTCAATCAACACTGTTATCAATATCGTCAATTAAATATCATCGCTTTAGAGAAAGTTAAACCTTCCTCTAGTGTCCCCTTATTTTTCATATCCTATTCTTTTGCTTTACTTTTCTGCTATATATTATACTTCTTCTTATACTTCTTACATTTATTTTTTGTTTGTGTGATAAATTATCACTAAAAAAAGCTGGTTGTGATATACGGATTACCGAAAACCGAAGAGAATGGATAACGTTGTGTCCTTTGCGCCAATCAATTTGCTACTGTTTATTCACTTGTCATTTCATTACATAGTTCATTTACTTTTCATCCTAAGAGTTCATTCTCCAATTCCCATCCGTAACTGATCTAGTTCAATTGAAATATTTCACCATTTGAAACAATTCACGAAAACATGCAATTTCAATTAATCAAATTTTCTAAACTAACTATAATGCAATTTAATTCAATTTCCAACAGTTTGTTTACTATTTATTTTAATTTTCTTAACAATTTTATTAATTTTTATTCCTCTTTATTATTGTCGTTGTTTTATTTCTCAGTTTTTCTTTATGTTTTTTTTTTCTTTGATTCTTTCTCTTCTTTTTTATATTTTTAAAATTTCCTTTTCTTCCTCTTCTTCTTCTTCTTCTTCTTCTTCTTCTTCTTCTTCGTCTTATTCTTCTTCTTCTTCTTCTTCTTATTCTTCTTCTTCTTCTTCTTTTTTTTTCTTCTAATTTTTCTTTTGAACGCTGTTTTCTTTTTTCAATCCAGTTGATCTATTTGCTGATATCCTCGGTTTTCAATAGTGTATCGTTCATAGTTTATCTTTTTTCCATAGTTTCTCGTTGCTTGTATCATTTGAATTATGCATCGTTATCCATGCGGCCAATCATTTGATTGAAAGCTTTACATTGCGATAAGCTAATGCAAGACTAAAGCTTCACTAAAATACAACAATTCTCTTGTCGACTCATTTGATAGCCTGCTGAAAATGTAAAACCCAAACAAATGTGCCGTACTTTACGGCCATAAATACATAATATATTGCTGCAGTCGTGGTTTATCGGATCTAAGCCTGTACCACGCTCCTCCTCAGTGTGTAATTTGCACCAAAATTTATTCAGCACCTTCACAAATTCCTCCTGCTGCACTGAACGGGCTGCAATGCATTATCGCGCCTGGCCGAAATCAAGATTTCCTCGCAGCACCAAAACCAAAAGTAGCCTTGTTTCGTGCCCTTTTCCAAGAAAAACGAACGAAAGCTCTTCCTTCGTTGCGGGTAACTATTAGTCCACATGTTTCTTTTATTTTCTTTTTTTCGGTTTGCATTCTCGTAACCTTTCCCATGGAACGCAAAAGCGTCATTATTTTATTCTGTTCCTGTTCCTCCTCGTCAGTGGTCCGTTACAGTGGAATGTTGCTCGGTACACAAACCTTGTAAAGAAGTGCGGCCGGTTACACACACACACACCTACGGTAAGCGATCGGGTGCCGATTTTCGGCAGTTGGTCGACCTTCGTTACGCCCGGTTATGCTAATAAATCTCCAAGTCAAGGTTTTTGTTTCCATCCTTGCTCGAACCTAGACAATCCCTTAGTTTTTTGTTTTGTTTACTCTCTGCTCTAACCTTACCACTAATGCTTTTGTCCGATGTGCCTTGTTTCCTGCAAGAGCGGCCTATCTATTTTTTCATCCGGTGTTCTTTTTTAAGGCTTTTTTTCGCTCTCTCGATCCGTCCTTTCCGTAAGAACGGGGTGTCGTTTCTTTGTCCGTTGCCGACGGCATAAGGACTAACTACGTATGTTAGCCGTGCCTGTTCAGCTTAACCCGCAAAGGGGGAAATGGACAGTTCCTTTTTTTTACGTTACATTGCTTCCCCAAATTCTTTCTTTCTCCCATTACACGCACCGCTGTTTCGTTATCGTCTGCAAGCATGTAATACGGTTTCGTAAGAGTATAATTAGCACCATCACCGTGGCTCGGTTGGTCCGTTAGGGGGTGTTTTTTTTTCGGTGGCTTGCTGTCTTCTTGTTTCCCTATTTTCGGTGCTGCGCCCTGTTCCGCTGCTCAGTGGCCTCACATAATTGACTTTTATTGCCACCCGCAAGGAGGGCGCAATGATACCGATACAGTGTCTACCGGGCCCGGCCCGTGTAGTAGAAAACTGTGCACGGGCTGGCTATTTAATAAGATAGTGTAAGTAAAGTAGGGCAGCTTGTGCGATTGTTACCGCAGCACTGGCAATAGAATACTGCACTTTTCCGCAAGGAGCGAGGGCGAGGCGCGTTCGGTAGTGATCGCCAGGATGCTAATGCGACGGCACTGTATGGTAATTATCCACCTGTTTCCCCGTGTATGTGACATTGGCCGCAGGAATAAAGGTAAATGTGAAAATAAATTACAATTATTGCTGCAATCAGCAGCAAATCGTTTGTTCTTTTGGGCTTCTTCATTTGCATAGCAGTGTAATGCAATATTTCAGCAAGCTTTATTGCACGAAACAGTAATAAAATTAACGTCATCAAGGAATCGATCGAAATTTTAACCACCTTTACATTGCTTTTCGGGTTTTTTTTCTGTCCAACTCAACCCCTCAAATCAACTGTTATGCCATCTTCTAAAATAGCGTCCAAAAATAAAGCCATCCCAACCGATCTCGACCCAATTTCTCCAAGATCGGCAAACGCCCGATCGGCGTCCTGCTCCACGCGAGACACTTGCGGAGACATCAAATTTAAAAGCTCCTATCACTTTCTTTCCCTTCCCTTTTTGCTTTGGCAAGGCACTGCTCGCTCTTCCGTTTGTTTTTTCAATTACCAAATCACTTCTTCCAAGTCCCACTGCAATCCCTAAGCGGCGCGCCGGCCCGATCCGCACGACAATGTACATCCCGCTGAGGTCGAATGTCAATCACGGCCAACCACCAACACCGCTCACCGACGGATTGGGGTCTAAGAAATTTAATTAAAAATATCGATTATTTCGGATCCGGGAAGATGTCGTGCGCTCTTGGGGGGTTTTCGGTGAGGGGATTTACATACAGCTGTGGAGTACACCAGGTCGGCCCCGGAGGCGACCTTAACCGGCTCGGAAATTGGCTGACATTTGCTCCCTTTTTTGGTTGGTTGGTCGGCGATGTCGGGCGAAGCTTTTGGGGCGTTCGGGTTTGAGTGGAGCGTTTTCATGTTTCCTGATAAATCCTTAAGAACAGTGTACGTAATGCAGGCGGATTGTAAGCTTCTTGGGCAGGGCATGGCATTATTCTGCTTGACAGACACGTTCAAAAGATATTGAAATTGAAATCAGTTTAATTAAACAGTACAGAATGTCTGCACAATCACATTTATGTACAGATTCATCTATAAAACTATTTCAATACTCAAGTCTCTTCTCGTTTCCTCTATTTGTTTTCTTATATCACCTTTCAAAGCTCCAAACGCGTACGCCACCGTAGCAAACCGTACAACGTGCTGGCTGCTTCCGAGCGCCACTTACCTTTCGACCCCGGTGGTTACCTACCACAACCTATCGCAAAATAATTTCATAAATTCAATTAAAAACTTGTTTACTGGGTTTAAATCACTTTTTCTTACGGGGATGTTGTCTATCGTCCCTGTCACTTGCAAAGGAGCGAGCTCCTCTACCACCACCACCATGCTCAGCATCTTACCATTTTAAGCTGGGTAAACGGTGAACCGAGATAGGATAATGAAACAGTTTGCTACTTCAACAGCAAGGTGGTAGTTAACACTGCAAAACGGTTTGACACAACACACTGTCTTGCCCTTCCCCACGGAGCATGGGAGGCATTCTTCCGATCGACAACAACTAAACTACTCGAATTGCGTCCATCGTGTGTCGCCCAACTGTGCAGCTAGTAGTGCAAAAGTGTAATCAATTTCATCGCCCCAAAAATGCTCTTACCGCGAGAAAAAAGAATACAAACTCCAAATCCCAAACATGCTTCCACACCCGAACCGAACACAGGCCAGGAGGGGACAATCAGCAAATTGCGCTTCCGCTTAATTGCTGTAATTTATCGATATTCGCTTCCTCTTCGCCTCACGTGACCCAACCATCGCTCCTCCGATGGCGTTAATTAATTCTATTACCTTTGTACACCATCACCCTTTAGCGCCCGGTTAAGCGTTTGCTTCGCAAATAAAAGTGTTCGAGGCGCGAAAAAGCGCCCTCGGCACTACGCTGGTAGTGGTGGTGGTGATGGTGGCGAAGAGTTATTTATTTGCCGTCATTTGTCACTCAGAGATCACTTGAGAGCGTTCTTCGGACGAGGTTTCATTTTAGAAAACAATCCCCAAAAAACAACTTCAATACAGCGCGCCCCAAACACCTTAATGGGGCTAAATGGCGAGCTGGAAAGCGACGGCCCACTTAGATTAGAACTTTGCACCATTCCTATCGGACACACCACGCTTCCGTTTCGAGGTTTTGTTTTTCCCCTATTTGGCCCGTCAAAACAACCCCAACCATGGTTCACAGTGACCGTTGGCAGTATAACTCCACCCGGCCAAAGGGCCTCCTGTGTCCTACAACCCAAACCGGATCGAAAACGGTAGCGTGCTGTAGGTAAATTTAGGGGTTTGACCTTCAGAAAAATTTTGCCAATTTAGCTCCGCTGTCACGAAAGCTCCCTGGCGATGAAGCTAATTTGCCAAGACGGTGTGCCCCGGTAGCAAACTGTCTACCTGTCTCGACCCTGTGCCCAAGCCGATGGCGAATGGGTGGAATTGGAGCTATTATACGAACCGTTTGTTGGATGTGTCACGGGATCATTGTGTTGTTTTTCGGTGCGACGGGAACCTGGCGCTGATGTTAATTCAATTGCAACCAGGTGGTTGGAGGGAGAGGAAATGAAGGGTGTGAAAACATGGCAAGTATTATATTTTTGGAGGAGCCTGGCAACAACTGGGCTGGTCGCTCCACACACAAGTGCTGCATGCTGAAATGCGATAACCCCCGCGAAACCCCCCACGGCAAATTAGCTTCGAAATAATTCTAATCGTGTTATGTTTAATTTCACTCCAGCACGCTATCATCATTACACTCGATTGTTGATAAATTTGGAAGCCAGGTTTTGCCTTTGCGGTGAAACAAGCGAACCAAATTTCGACGCGAATTTAATCTTATTAATTTTGAAATTTTAGTCCCTCGCAAAGCCTCGCTTCGTGTTCGTGAAGTTCTACGAAAGGCGAAAACAAACTTCTCTTTGAAAATTGTGAATCATTGTTTCGAGCAGTTGAATAAAATTTTCTTGGAGTATTAAACAAAAACCTTTTTAAATGCATTCCAGAAATTGATTACAATCATGCAAATCGTCACAGCATATTGAAACCAATATCTTACCCTTTTACCACTTCTATCGCTCGGCGGGAAATAAATTTCCATAGAAAACGGTGAACGCAACGTTCACTAAAAGCAAAACGCCTTCGGCGACAGTCACCTTCAGGGGAAACTTGAAGGGGAGTAGCGATGATGGTGCAATGATTATACCGTGGATTGTCCCACCGCTTCCGGCCACCGTAGGCCTGGCAGCAGTTGCTATAAATAGCTTGCCATTTTAAATTAAACTTCAAGTAGTGTTCAAGCTTTTCTGCACAAAATACAGCCGCATGGCTGAGGGGAAGAAAGAATAAAACCTTGGCTAGGCGTTTGCTGTTCTATCCTTTCGCACTGTATGTGTGTGTGTGTGTGTGTGTGAGTGCAAAAGAGTTTCCCTCAGTCACGAAACCGCTTAGCCCGGCACTGGTAGCATAATCGTATTGCAGTAGAGCTTGCCCCCGCCGTCAAGAAGTCGGGGAAAATGGAAGTGCAGATGCTCCACCCGGACCGGTGATTTGTATATCGTTTCAAATTCAATAAGGAACCAACTCGGAGTACTCGGCGAGTGCCACAACGGAGGTGCCGTGGAGCAAAAAAATGAGCTCAGCACTGAACGGATTGCAAAATGAAAAGGGGTAGAAGCAATAACAAAAAAAACCCCTCTCCGTCTTGAAGACGGACAGCGACGAAGTTACGTCGTTTGTCAGCCGGGACGTGCACATGTCATGGCGCGGATTTTCCGACTTTTGTCTACGAAAAAGGCTGCATTTGGAAAGAATTGAGAGAGAGAGAGAGAGCGAGAGAGAGAGAGAGAGAGAGAGAGTGATAGACAGAGAAAGGAGAAAATAAAATGCAGCAAGAAAATGGAGTGACACCGAAAAAACATGACCCACAAGAACCACGGGGAAACATTCAAAGAGAGCGCCCCTTTTTCCCCCTTTTACTTTTCAAGTGGTCGCTTTTACGCCTTTTAAACCGTTCCTATGTAACGTTGGACGGTGGTCATGGTTGAAAAATACAGCTTGCTTCCTTTTTCAAAGCTCCATACCGGAAGCAAAACAGTAAATTACATTAAAAAATGTGCTACAGCTTACAACTCGTTACCACTATAATCCGGTTGCCAAAAATTTAAATAACCACTGTTGTACGGTTTCTTACGATAAGCCCTACCTTCTCAACATCAAGACACGAATTCATTTCCGTCAAAACCCCCTTGGAGGGACGGGATCGGCAAAATCGAACCCAAATCCCAATCTTCTTACTGGCCAAATAAGCGCAAAACCGTTAACCGTGGTGGTACGAATTCTATTGGATGTTCATCATTTTTACACGATGATTGTGTTTTTAATCCCGAATGCAGCAAATTGAAAAGGGGGAAAAAACGATCCCCTCTCGCTATACCAGGCCACCGGCAAAGAAAGTTAATTCGCTTCGACGGGCTCTAGGCATTAACCGTACGGTGAAGAGGAAGGAGGAAACAACGGGGCGCGCACGAGATGTGGCAAAATTATTGGCACAACCGCCATACATTTGCAATCGCCCCACGGACGGTGGGACGCCGTGGCCAGCGTCAACGGACCGGAGCCGTTTTATGGTTTCCCTAGTACGTTCCCGTGTTCCGGGTGGGGGGTGTTTCAAACGGGGGCTGGGCGGCGGTTGGCCAACTTTACGTCCGAAAGGTTTCCTGCCACTTCGTGGTTTTCTGGACCAAGCAAAATCGATTACCACAACCGTACCCCACACTCACTCACTTTTCCGTGCACGCGCACGCTTTGTCTACCGGCGTGCTTGGCCTGGGCATATTGGCCCAGCAACGCAACGTCAACAAACTTTGCTTGCTTGCTTGCTTGTAAAGTGAACTCTAAATCGCACAGCTTACCGAAAGAAAAAACAAACTGTGGCACAGGAAGCACAGGAAAGTAAGGAAAATGCGGCACTACAGCAGCAGCAATCGATAGCCGTTTCCGTTGTATAGAGTCAAAGCTTGCCGTGGCACTGGTCGCCATAGCTTGCCGTGGAATTCACACGACACCGGTTTTGATCCAAGAACGTAGTGTCGTTTACTTTTACAACCGGCTTTAATTGATTATTTCGGTCATTGAAGTGCGAAGCGAATGAAATGAAAATATTATTAATTGATGGAGGGATGATGTTAAGTTTGCCCTGCTCTCTCTCTCTCTCTCTCTCTCTCTCTCTCTCTCTCTCTCTCTCTCTCTCTCTTCTCTATTTTTCTCACAAACGAGTTCTCATTTAATTTACGTTCATGTTCATTGTGATTTTTAACAGTTTGAAATTGAAACTGATTATCCTAGACCTTTAAAAACGGGAGGTTTTCATTCGATTATTAGCAATGAAAATACACTTCTTCTTTGATCTGAAAACAAAAGCCTTTTCTTTCAAGCGAAAAGATTGAAGGGCATATCGTTGAGGTTCGATCTCACGTCTAGCTGTGTACAAGAGTGAACGTTTAACACGACGCTACGAGGCGCACGCTGCGGTGGGGACGTTTGAGAAGCACCAGTTCATTCGTTATATCTGCAAACGTTTACAGTAAAGTTTATTTTTGATTTTTCTCTTTTTTCTATGCAATTTAGCCCAGCTTAAGTTGATCCATTTTTTCCTTGTTTGAAAGAAAAATCCTTTTCTCACTTCATCTTACAAGACAATCTAACCAATTGTACCAAAAAACTTATAAACGGATTATGACAACATAAACTATATCGAATGGACAGTTTCAACCCCTCGTTTCCGCGTGCTAAATATTTCTAAGAGAAAAACGAGCTTGACGTGTAAACGACTACGACTGCTACAGTTTGTACCAGGAGGAATTTAAAGTTTAATGCAAAACTTTCCCCGCTCAACTAAACCCATCATCAGCATCGAAACGGTTCGCTGATAGAAAAGCTTTCGCAATAAACAGCGCTAGAAACTCTTGACAGTCCCCACACGCTGAAAACACATTACACTATCACATACACACACACACACATAAACACCCAAGGTAGTGTTGACCGTTGACGTGGTGTTCGCCCAACGCTCTAACGCCAACTACGGGGGAAAACAGCACACGTCATCTAGCACTTTACTACCAGGAAATGGGGTGGGGAGAGGATGGAGTTGTGTTCTACGAATAGGAAAGAAGCATTACAAGCATGTACGCTTTCCATCGCCACACACAAACATACACACAAACACACACACACACACGTACAATGTCGTCAATGGGGTGTAGAAAGAAGCTCCCGTTATGATATGTTTATCCTTCGCTCTCCCCGGCTGCGGCTTCGTGTAAAGCAAATGGCACACGGTTTGTAACACGTTTCGTGGCAGGTGTGCGAAGGGGAGGCCAAGATACTGGGAAAATCCTTTACCAACCTGATGACACCTTCTAATATGTGTAGCGAGCAGAGCTCAAAGCCACCCAACGCGGTAGTGCAACACAGAAAAAAGGGGGAACCATCATGTCTCCAGGAAAAGGGATGATAGGATACTAAAGAAGGATCCCACCTCCGGTCCCAGGACCCCAGGATCATTGATGGGAGGAAAAGCAAATGGACTGCGAATCGGTTACCATTTCCATCTGCCCATGTAAACGTTCTTACCGAGCAGCAGAGCACTCGTTAGAAGGTGTTCTTAGTGCGCTTCGCACATCACAGCTGCCATCGACTGTCGAGCTCTGCCAACGTCTCAGACGTGGAATTATGTGCTCTCCTTTCCGCTCCTGTCATCCGGGGGCATGCCCCAGTTTAACCGCTTCTGCGAATGTCGTTCAATCTATAAATTGATGTTCGATGAGTGTGATAGAGCTCCGCTCCGTAGCGTTTTTGCCGTTGCGCTAGGGAAATTAGTTTAAGTGTAAAGTCGATAAGCTAAGCTGCTTTTCGAACGGGCACACACAAACACTTCACACTCTCCATGTGCAAGATGAATGTTTTTCGTCCAAAAAAAACCCCGCATTAGGACAGCCCGGGTGCTGAAGTGCTCATTTTAATCCTAGTGGAAACCAAAAATAAACTTTGCACCAACTCCACTCCACACTTCGGCTCCGGCAATACGATCATCATGGCACATTATACACATGGATCCTTTTACACCACATCACACATCCTTCAGCTTGTGCCACTTCAGAGGGAGGTTGTTTTTTTTTTGTTGGCCACTACAACCCTCACGAAAGAGTTGAATAAAATATCAACAGTTTTTTGGGAGGGTGTGAAACGGTGGTATGCCTTTGAGAGACTGTGTGTGTATGTGCGTTCAGCCAATAAAAGTTTTGCTCGTCGTCTTGCTTCCCAACAGGCACTCTCAAGCACCCAACAGGTGTTGTTGGGGTGCGAAATGGGAGATCCCAAAAATCCCCCCTTTTCCGTGGGGAAGTTTCAGCAGCAGGAATGCCTTTTTCCGGCCCACACACACACATACATACTTATTGAAAGGCGTTTCATTCGGATATCCGATTTCCGAATCCGCTCGACTCGGGAGAAAGGGAGCGTGCTATAAAAAACCGTGTTGGCTCGAAATACACACCAGACCGCAGGGGGGTGACGGTACGGAGTTGCTTAAGAACAGGGACCCTCTAAGCCAAGCCTCAGCTTCGCACTTTTTAGGGTGCGCAAAACAGCAAAACGCGAATGGCTACAAGCCGGGCTGTAGAAAAGCTGCTCAATGTTTGGAGGTTCGATTCTAAGCTTTCTTCCGTGTGGGCCCCTTTTTTATACATTTCACTTTTGTGCCTTTTCACTTCCTTTACTTTCTTTTTTTTTGTCTAGTTAGAGTTTTGATTGAGAATTTAAAAATTCATGCAAAAGCCGGAACCCACAAAGAGAAAAAACCGTTACCGTCGGGTTATGCTACGCTTCATGGAACGGGGTTTTCCAGCCCCAGTACCTTATAGCTTACGCGAAGGAAAATAATAAAAACCTTCCAGTGTAGATGCGTGCGATGTAACAGTTTGTTCAAATGGGAAAACGGAACCAAAAGAATAGAAAAGAGGGAGTGTGCGAGAGAGAGAGACAGAGAGAATGAAAGAGAAATTTTTGCTTCCAAACAGCCGAATTAATTTGTTGACCATGGAGAACGATGCAAATATTTACGAGGGTATGGTAATTGGGGAGCACGAAAAAAAATAAACAAACCAGCGCTAGGATTGAATTTGGAGTTATAGAAAAGCATAAGTACGAGAAGGAATAAAAATCAAAAATTATGTTCGGCCCAATCGATACCGTGGCAAGCTTTTCATTTGCTGAATGAGAAAGTCTCTTTTTATAAAATTAAAACAACAATTTATGTTAAATGTAATTGTTAAAACAGCAAAGTATTATTTGCATCATGAGCTACTACTATCTAACACGTGCGCCATCACGTGTGCAGTTCACAAGAACAATGAACCCTTAGCAGCCATTATCGATACGGCACACTGTATTTTATTGCTATCGCACCATTACGCATGAATCGAATTATCCGCAATAGATAAGAAGAAATCGTTACGTATTTCTTGCGATCCCATTCTCGATGCTACAATGAAGGTTTCTTCCCTCCCCTCCGGGTGGGTACGATACGTGTAGCACAGTAAAATGTGTACCAGACCCCTCCGGACATTCCAACACACTGATAAAACGTTCACCACCACCACCACGACCACCACAACCGCACAGCAGAAAGTACAGACGATTATGCTAACCACCGTGCTAACCTACATTTCCACTCCTCGTCTTTGTTAACGATGATTCGATTCTGTTTGATTCGTAAGACTCGTTTGCAATCGTCACCACCGTCCCGCTTTGACCTCGGTTTGACGGCAACAGTCCAAACGGAAACTGCCTGGAACGGGCGTTAACTTACTTCAATAACCTCTCGCTGGTTGGTAGCTATCTCCCGGTACGATTGAATTGCTACCACCTTTTTCCTCCCATTTACTCGATGAGCGCAAAGAAAAGCGCATTTGTGTTCCCAATGGCCTGGGGGCGGGGGGCAACATCAAGCGAATGCATGCGAATGTTGCTCCCCTTTTCCGGAAAGGAAAAGCTGGAATGATGCAGCACCACCACCACCACGGATGCGCGGAGATAAGGTTAGCGGAGTTGCTCGGATTAGCCTAAAGCGTTATTCTTACGCTTCGAATGAAAGGTTGCGGAATCACACGCTGCACTACAACTGCGTTCGACAGGAAAAAAAGGAAACACACGATTGAGCTAATGTGAATCTTCATAACGCACAGTTCCTGAATGTTATCATAAACATCCTTGCCAGCTTGCTCTATTTCAAGGAGGAGCGCACAGCAAGAATCAATACCAAAAATCAAACTCTCTTTTGCGCCGCACGAACGTACGATAAACACGCGCAAACCCCGACCAGGCTTTTGCTCGCCTGGCGTACAAAAGCACAACCCGAAGGCAAACACAAACTTTCCACACTGCGGCCACCTTTGTTGGGCATTCCGATCCGATTCGAATACCCGAACCGATACCCCGCTATCTTGGTATCATTTTGGGCCGTCCCTTCGATTTGCCCTCCGGGCGCCGGTAAGCGGTTGTGTGGAGTATTGACATGCCCAGGATGTCCCGGGTTGTTTCGGTTTTCCACACTCCAAACATGTACCCCGTACCGCTCGGGCGCCTTCTGCTCGTGTTTTTGCCCACCGGCCCGTCGGTCTAGGTCGGGCTGGGTGTATTATCGTTGCCGGCGGAAATCAAACGAACTCATTTCCCGTAAAGCCGCAACACGCGCGAACATCGGTTCTTCGAACGATTTCGGATTGATTTGCTGCTTGCTGTGTGTGTTGATGTTGTCCTTTTTCTGTTGAATTTTCTAATCGCAATGGGGAGTTCGTTGAGGCTTTAAAGAAGGACTGACCTGCTTAGCTTTACTGTATTTGTATTTCCAGCATTTCAATTTCGCTTTATCCCAAATCGTCTTCTTACGTTCTTGAACAATCATCCTTTTTCTTCAACAGTCAACCAAACGAATGATCAAAGCGGCAAATGATAACAGTCATAACGTACAACACACATCAAACAACAACAAAAATCAATTGCTCCATTTGCCAAAAATATCCTTCCCAAGTGCCAGTTTGCGCCCAAGCCATTGCTGGCCCTTCGTCCCAGAAATTCCGGTTGCGTACGGATGGAGCGTTCCATCATTCCGAATGATATCATGCGCTCCTCGGTACGGGCACGGTGGTTACCGGCATATTCCGGGCTTACGTATTCCTCGTTGGCCGTGCAGAGAGCATAGAACAAAAAACAACGAACCACTCCTGAGGGACTCGTACGAACCATTCCGACCCCGAAAAAAGCTGCATGAAAAGACGCAGTTCGTTGCTGAATCTTCTCCATGCCCACAAACACGTGCCAAAGCCTGTGCTGTATCATTGGCATGTAAAGACCCCTGTAGTCTGGCGTATGTGTGTGTGTGTGTCTTTGAGCGTTAAAGCTAGCCGGGAGCAGCAGATCCCTTGCAGGTGCGTCGCAAACGAAGAGATGTAGAACATCGTATAACACAATGCCCGGAATGATACCGCTTCACGTTAGTAGACACACGTAAGTATCCAGTTTAAGCGTTTAATATGTAGATCCATTGAGAAGAATGTTTATGGCGTCCGGGAATAAGGAGGAGGGCACACACACACATACACACAAAAACCCGTTCCGTTCGTCTGGAGGTAGTCTCTCGGGAGTCCAGGTTCAGGGCTTTTGCAAACCTACTCGAGCACGATTCCAGCCGTAAATCGACTGCAGAAGGAATCGTTCTTTGATCAACATTTAACATTCTCATATTGCTCTTAGTAGTGGTGGTTAGTTGGTGGGTGTAGTATGCTAATCAGCATATCTGCTCCCAAGCGATGCAAATGTCGTCTCGTTTGCCGACCGTTTCGTCATCCCGGACCCTTTGGAATGCACTTTAGAGGATTATTTACTTTGCAGGGGAAATTGCATTGACGTCACCATCAACTCGAATAATTTAATGTACGATCGAAGCGCGCAATGTACGATGCATGGCATGAAACTAATCCCTCATTTCCAAACTGTAATTAATACGAAATTAAACATTACGCTCTTACGCCTGTAATTTCGCTCTCAGCACAGTTTCAACATCAACATCTTTTGAATTGCTTTAGAAACTTTTCAAATACAACTTCACCTTTGCACCTCGTGGGTGTTTTTTTTTTTTTGTTGTGTACGGATAAACCCCGAACGCCTGGTAATGGGCCGCACTCGTTCGTAATGCCGCCCACAATCGCAATCAATCACTCGAGCCAATTGCTTCGCTCCATATGTAAGCAATTTCATTCGCAGACCCAAGAGTTCCCTTTCGAGCAAGGAACGAACAGCACCGCACCGCACCGGCAACAACGACAACGGAAGAAGACGTGAGGGTGCCCATAAAATAAAACTGCCACTACCGGGCGACAGTTCATTAATTATTCCCCGCGGCGAAAATCACTTTACCCTTTCTCTTCTCCCTCTCTCCCACATAACCCCATTGCACATTGTCATTGTCGCAGTGTCGCAAGACGAGCGTGAGTTGATGGTGGTTGTGGTAAGAGTTGTAGTTATTTTTGGACATTATGTTTCACAGATGCAGTTTTTGGTTTCGTACTTGGCTGGAGCTGAGGCATTTTATGAAACATTCTAACCAGCTCCAATTGCAGTCTTTCCTCGTAAAGAAAATGGTTTAATAGAAACATTTTCCTGGATGTATTTAGGTACTTAAGTATGTTTCTTAAGCATGTTACGTATTAAATAATATTCATGCCCATTTCTCTGGCAAATACACCTGAACACATACTTGAATAATTAAAATCTAAAAGATTATTTAGTGAATGTATACTTTTTAATGTTTTATTATTATGATTGTATAGAATTTATCAAAAAGTAGTTTATTATGCATTTCATGTGACCAGGGGTTTTTCAAAAAACTTTTCCCTGCAGTAGAACTCCGCTCTAATGGGATGGCTGAAACATGACGTGTAAACTGTTAAATTTATCCAGTACATTGTGTAAAAGACACAAAAGGTCTAATATCCATCAGAGCTCCATTATATTGTAATTAAGAATAGTAAAAAATGAAATAATTATAATACAATAATATCATACAATAAGTTTATTATGCACTAAACATAACAACAGATTCTTCATCCTTTTGCCGTAAAAATTACTTTTTTACTTATTACTTATAGCTTCACAAAACTTGATGTTCAAAGCTGATTCAATAGATTTCCAAACTGTTCTGATATGTTTCATACTTCAAATTCTTACACTAATCCTCCATTTCTACTTTTCCACTTCTACAGTAGTCCCCAAACTAAACTTCCCGAAAGTTACTCAATCACATGTTAAAGTAAATCCTTCACTACGAGCAGGAAAACCAACACTAGTGGCAAAAAGGAATATAAGCAGTAAAAAAACATTAGGAAACTCGTTATCGAGCATCCATCTACACGCGCGTATGTGTGTGTGTGTGTGTCCAAGGGTGTGTAGCTTTTCTGCACATCGGCTAGGTGTCCCTCAGTACCTGCTGATGAGGATATTATTGGTCCTTCGAGAGAGTGTAAAAGACAGAGAGAGAGAAGGAGAGCGGGGTAATGCTGGCAGTCGTGTGTGAGCGCGCGCGAAGCGAAAGTAATAACATTATTTCTTATTACGTGAGTAATTTAATTAATTATTTAAACGCTGCCACCTAACCGGTAGTTGATTTTTATCACGCACCGCACCACATCTAAAACCCGGACACACCGAAAAGGTGCAAACAAGTGTGCGTGTGTGTTTATTATCGAATGTTGGGATCGTAAGGAACATTTGGATAGGTAGGCTGTGGGTTTTGCTACCCTTGTCGTTGATCGTCTTTTGCGTACCATTCACAACTGTGTGCTCGTATGCGCATACGAATGCTCGCAGTTCCAGGCAGCCGTCCCTTGATTTGTATGTATATGTTTGTCTCCAGTACACCAATAAATACAGCACAATGTCTTTTTATAGCAATGTTACCTTTTTTTTTTGGTTTTGTTTGGATGGTTATTCCATTTTTTACCAAACATTCTCTACCGGTGAGTGTGTGTGTGCCCGTCCCGTGTTTGAATAATTTCCTGTCATATAGTTACACCACACCGGGCTGTAAACACTTTGTGCAATAGATCATCGAGGCACGGCCCACGCTCCACCAGGTAAGCGTTTTGTTTACACAACTGTTTGCTTAGCGCAGAGCGCATAAATAATCATCTGCACCCTGCTCTAACGCACACACCCTGCGGGGGGGGGGGGACTTGCGGGAAGAGTCGAGGATTAGAGGCGAGAGAGAGAGAGAGTAGAGAGCTCTCACACGGAGCTTTTCACACCTGACCGGTACAGTTTTCTTCGTGATTTTATTTAGTCACACATACACACCGGGTTGGATAAACAAATCCCCCCCCCCCCCCCCTCCTGCCATCTGTCCCCAAACTCTCTCGCTCAACGGTGCAGCATCCAAATGAGCTAGCTAATGATTTTATGACTAAACTCCGGCTCCGGCATCCTCCGGCATCTTTAAAGAGTGGGAGTTTTCAGTCCCCCTTTTTCTCTCACACACACACACATCCTCCACAGCCACCTTTGCTGTGACCGCTACACCCGCTTTTGGGATGACCCTTTACACCCCATCACTCCTGTCACGGGGGTTTCGTCGTCATGTCCGTCGCTCGGTTCTGAAGAAGCGACAGGACAACCGTGCCTTGCCGTGGGAAAACGGTTTCAAAATACGGGAAGATAAATATTTGTCGACTTCGGCTTCGGTAAACAAACCCGGGCTCGTTTCACATCGTACCGTACGGTTGGAGTTTCTTTCTCCTTCTTTTTTCCACTTCCACTTCCAATTTAGCATATACAGCGCTACTACCAGGGCGAGCTACCTTTTGCCGGTAAGGGATAACCGAGCTTTGCGTGCTCCGCACACCGCGCCGGGCTCCTGTCCTACATCCTGTTGCAAAGTTCGGTTTGGTCAACGCTTTTTGCTGCTTTTGCTGCATCGTTCAAACATTGCGACAGAGAAGCACGATACCACGAGCTACACGATATACAAGAGCTCGACAGACAACATCCTGATGGCAGACATCGTCAACCACTTCACGGTTGACAGGGTGTGTAAAATCGTTCACTCTTTAAGCATCAGGCCCCTGGGACGCCGACGCCGACCGGGCGTCTCCATCTGTGGGTGATGTGTTTTCCCATCCAACCAGCCACCAGACGAACCCTCATTACGGACACTGTTATACACACACATACACACACAGAGCCATGCACAACGCATTACACTCTACTGCTAAAGTTCCGGATGATCTATCGTGGTGCTTGTCTCTCGCTCGCCCTCGCTCGTCCCTTATCTCGATCGTTCCGCATGCGAAATATCGCTTTCAAAAGCTAGTCGCTAAAAATAGCATACCGAGAATTCGGTTTGCACCACAGCACCACCTTCTTAATCCCTCTTTCCCCTCCCGCTCTTTCTAGTGTGCATGTGCAAAGTGGATTCAAAGCCATTTGCACTGCATTTTTGCCACCACGGTCGCTGTGGTGGAGGAGAAGCTTCACCGATCTTCACCTGGCGGTACACTCCATTTCGCAGTGACAGAGCGATATGGAAGAGAACTGCAATGCAATGGAATGAAATGGAACACTGGGGTAGCTTCATTGGGTGGTGGTGGTGGTGGTAAGTGTATGCAATTTGTCAATCGCATGCAGTAGCAGCGACAGAAACGGCAAGGTCACCGGGAGCTTTCGTACCGTGTTAAACATTCTCCCCACATGCACCATGCAAGATAATGCGACAGGCAGTGGTTGGGAATTGGAAAACCCTCGATCACGGCAGTGGCAGTGGTTGGGAATTGGAAAACCCTCGATCACGGGTTTTTGGATGTTTCCGCAATTGAATGGAAGTAGTTTTATGCTGCATTTTACCCCCGTTTGCATTTGCTACATTGATGGGAAACCAAGAGAAGGGGAGTAATGCTTAGTATCGTTTCAATCAAGCTGTCTTTAAAATCGCTGCACTGGGTGGGAAAGCAAATGCGTACACGCTGTCTAAAATCCAATCAAATGCATTGTTTCAGCGTGTTGATTCGGTATGGAAAACACGATGGAACTTTTCCTATTCAATGGTAAAACATTCGAGTGAATGTTACATATTGCATTTTGTTGCTGCTATAAACACCGACCCCTTGTAAAGGGGACTCACGCAACATGAAATTACAACAATTTACACAGACCCCGTTCGCTGCTCGCATACATAAATGAACAACCAACTTACGGAAACCATTCACCGCACTGCCCTTCTCCATGTGGGACTGTTGCGTTTCAATGTATTTCGTTTTGGATTTAATTATTTTTCAAGCTTTTCTAGGCGTTCGCTGTGGCGCGCGTGTACTAAGCACACTCGTGCAATGGAATAGAAACAATATTTAACCATACCCAAATACGGCTGCATGTACTCTACATGGCTCGTTAGATGTGCTTTTTCTAAAGCGTCCGGTTCATTTTGCTGTTGTTTTATTTCACGATGAAGGACAGATGTTTCGGGCCAGCGCCAGGCGGACCAGGGCGGATTAAATGTAAATATTGAATCGGTGACGAAGCGCCGACTGCCATGTTTTCATCCATCACAGGTGCTTTGTTGGGGCCTGTTGCATTATTAAGTAGGTTTAGCCTGGTGATGGTGATGGTGCTGGATGGTGCTTCCCGCGAACGGGATGCAGCAAACGGGTATGGCTGCTCCTATGTCCTAAATTACACGCCTTTAAAGACCGTGTTTTCTGTTCGTTCCCGGAACCAATTGCGGCAATGTTTTATTTCATTGCCGTTGTACATTAAACAAAGTGTCCTTGGTAGACTATTTAAAAGATTCCTCCTTGGATTGTACCATCCCGGACGAGATCTATTACGCATCTCAATGACTTACTTTTCCGAATGTGTTGTTCTTAATGTTTCACTAATCGTATCATTCCCAAAACTTATTTAAGCAAGATGTAACTAATTTTCCTTGCCAACGAAATACATGTCTCCATTCAAGCCTTTCTATCGGCGTCTCTTGCGTAACTTTCTCTCTATCTCTCTCACTGTGCCACAAATAGTCGCCATGGAACGGGCAACTCCCTTTACTAAGGCTGTGTAATTCAATCCACTGAATAAATCATATTCGCTATCGCGAATTAGAGTCGCCCAATGTCATTTGCTGGCTGGTAAAGTGTGTGTGTGTGTGCGCGACCCAGTTAGTGCGCTCTGGTGGCCTCCAATTTGGCCTTCAATATTACCATCGGTAATGAGCGAACGGTTTGTTTGCGCAAGGTCGTTCTCTAGGAGTTTGACAGGTGAGGCGAGGTGAGTGTTTCTGAGGGGTTTGCAGAAAGACAAACACAAGCTTGTCAGTGCACAGTGTCATCTGTTGGCAAACTTTAAACGCTTCCTTAATAAACTCCTTACAAAGAGGGGTTCAAAATCAAAAAAAGAAAAGAAGTATTACCACGCACCTCTAAATTCCGCTGTCAATGTTACAGTTTTGAAACAGTTTCGCAAGAAATAAAACATCCGCCCTAATATTTGCTAATTCTAGCACTTCTTGAGCATGGGCACACACAAACCCACACACTGTTTTATTATGATAAACTCTGCGGGCCACTCCTTGCCCACGAAACATCGAAATAAGTCACAGCTGTGTGTCGAAAGCCGAACAAAATGCCAAACACCTTTCTCCATCTTCCCTTTTTTTTGGGTTCCTCCTTCCCAACCAAAGAGAAATTCATCGAGCGGAAAACAAGACCCCAAACATATCCCGTTCTGTGTACATATATATGAGTGTGTAGCTGCGCCTTTGTTCGTTCAAAAGAATAGACGATTTCGCGTCCATTTTCCGTTGTACGTCTTGCGGGTCCATGTACTTTTTTCCCCCCATTTTTGCACATTACAACAGCTTTGTAACATTACTTCACCCATAGCCATAGGCTTGTGAAGTGGAAAAATCCTTTCCTTCGTACAAGAAAAGTAAGTGAGAGAGAGAGAGACAGAGAGAAAAAAACACAAGTTCCGGAGCTGACCGAGAGTGAAACTGATTCCATTGAAACGAATGCCAAAGGCTGGCGGCTTCGTTACGGCTCGTAAATTATTTACACATTTTTGCTTCCCGTTCTTCTCGCTACCACCGCCTCCCCGGACGGACAGGGCTGCTACAGGGGTCCGACCAAAGCCAAGTGTTTTCCACGGTGTTTGTGTGCGAGTTTTTGTTTTCCACTTGGACGTCGTTGTTTATTCGGGCGTTAAAACAAAGCGATAGCGAGTGGCGCCTTTAAAAAAAAAACCGAACTATAACTCGCACGGCCTGTGGTCAGTGGGGAGCGTCACTTTCCAGCTTTCAAAAAAGATTCTCAAACAGGTTACAGCGATGAGTAACAGCGCACACAGTCCCCTTCCCCTTCTTAAACTCGCGCGGCAAGTAATATATTGCTCCCGTTTGATTTGTTAGGTGTTTAAATCGTGCGTAAATTTAGGCCGGAGGCCTTTTGCTGAGTGCCACAGGTGCCGCAGCTGTATGGTGAGTACAGTGTGCTGCCGAGTTTCTTTTCCAGGTGAAAGGTGAAAGGGTTCAAACGATATGAAACGTTGAGCGTGAGGGAGCAGCGGCGGCAGCAGCAGCAGCAGCAGTAGGAAATGTAACGCAAGGGTTAAAGATATTATTTAATGCCCCATGTTTCATGTGCTGGCATGTGCTGCAAAACAAAGCAAAGCCGACCGCCGAAGCTGGCTGGAATGCTGGCCCCGGGTATTTATGAAAGGTTAATGATGAGCCGCAGCTTGGTGCGCAGTGGGAAAAGGATTTACTGAATGAGATTTCTAAGAATCGCTGCTTGGTTTGTAGTTCAAAGCGTAGCATTTTCCTCAAAGCAACCAATATATATCACACTCACAACTATTATTTTCTCATTATCATTTCGCCGCATTCAATGACGGTTGGTACCGTGGGCAGAAAACGCTCACATTCGTAATATCTCTCCCTACCACTCGCTTTTCAGCATAAACAACCGTGCCAAACTTCTAACGAATGCTGCTCGCCTTCACCTTTTCACAGTGCTGTATAAAATTACTGCATTAATTTTAATGGCAAAATGACTGTTGATGGATTTGGCTTCGAGCGCTGGCACGCAGCTTAATAGTGCCATAAAATCCCCGTGCCAAGAACAAAATCCTTCAAACAACGGCACCATTTCCATCATGGTTTGAGTGCTCGCCTTCTCTCTCACACGCACACACGCACACACTTTCTTTCTCTATCTCTTTAACGTATAGGGGAACCACGAGACCACTTGCAGCGAAAGAAGGGAACTCGAACTTTCCGGACCTTATTCCTTCATCTCCGGAATTTACGATGAATGTTTTCATGGCTTTCGTTCTCTGCAACAGCCTCCGGAGTTGGTTGGAAGCAGTGACACACACACACACATACACAAAAGCAAGCAACAGGTGTATTAAGCTGAAGAGGAAGAAGAAGAAGTAAAAGCAAGAGCACATCAAAATGGGACCAACATGGCCTCCTCTTCTCTGCTGTGCTGTGTGAGGGAATGTAAGCGAAGGCGAATCTTTCATCCGGATGTAATTACTTTACTCATCAAGCACTGCACTGGGGGATGTTCCGACCCCCCCCCCCCCCCATACCCCCTCTGCTGGTGGGAACGGTCTCATTGATATTCTAATGGGACTTTCCCTTCTGCGGCGTACGCAAGCATGCGAGCCCGTCTGTCTGGCCCACGTTTGCCTGTTGTCATTCGCAACTTAAGCAGGGGATTATACGTTTGAGGGCTTTGTTAATACCAGCGGTGTGCTGAAAAAAAAATGGAAAAAAGGAAAAGGAACATGTGCTGACAATTTTCTTCCCTTCTGGCCGGGGGCTGATTTTTTTTTTTTTTTTGTTATGGTAAACCATCCCGTATGGTAAACAGATACATTTATGTTCGCTTTTTAAAATAACAAATCCTGTGCAGAGCGAAGACAGTTACTGTTGCTTTGGGCGCTTGTTTTCTTTTTCGCTATGTGTGTGTGTGTGTGTGTGTGTGTTTTGCAACAAATCTTGCCCCCTCCCTGCAAAGCGAAATAGATGTGCGACTTCTTGCTAATGTAATTATAAATCAAACAAACAACATGCCGTCGACCTAAAACGGCCGCCCCATCATTAAATCACGCTGTCCCCACGGCACAGCGTAAACAGTGACTAATTCACGGGAAATAGCAAAAACCACCCACCCAGTTGCTGCGGTTTCAACGGCGGAGATTGTTCAGTTTAGGTTTTATCTTTCCGTCTTTGTGGTTTGGGAATGGAATGTTTTATTTTTCTCAAGCTGCAAGCTTTATTATCCCGCCAGCGAACGAGCCGTAATTGAAAAACTGGCTGCCATAAAAACCCTTTCTAGGACGTTCGTGTCCGAAATCTTACCAGAACGTTGCAAAACATTAAAGGCGATAGTTAACACTAAATACAGACGCAAACAGCTCAACGGTTTTGCACTGGTTTTGCGCAAGCTATCATGCGTTAAAATGGTTTCCAATGAGCCTTGGCGTGTCGCAACAAATGTTTATAGCCGCGCGCAACACAGCATGCTCTGGTAAACAGCTGTAGTCGGCGGCGAGCTGGCGATTAGAGAAGACCTTAGGAAGCATCGTTTCGTTGACACCAATGGAGGACAACTGATACCTGCGGTGGCTAAAATTGAAGATTTTTCCTTTCCAAGTGGGATTTAAAGAGGAAAACATTGTGACTGTACTGTTTAACAGTTCAACACCAAGCTTTTTAATGCTATTATTTCAAGTGAACCATAAGAAATAAACTTCAAAATAGCATTCTTTCTTACATCTATATTTAGTCTCTACAACTTTATCCCATCTTCACAAGCATCCACTCTTTGTAACAACAACACAAACCTACTTTCGCTTTCTTTCTTTTTGGCCGGTTTTGTCTGCAACCTGTGGCCCGCTGTGCCCAACTCACTCTGCTGCAACAAATCTGATAGGAGATTATGGGATTACGCCTGCTTTATGGGGCAATCCAAAGGGCTTCAGCGCTTGGATACGCTGTGCCAAACACACCCCACCCGTACCAGTCTCTATCTCTCTATCTCTCTCTCTCACTCAAAGGTGGGCGCGAATGAGCGCGATACAAAACGCTACAAACAAGCGCCACCGCCATTGCTTGAGCTCAGAAGTTACTTGGTCCAGCAAACGAACAGCTTTGCGAAGCACGGGTCGGTCGGTCGGTCGCGGAAAGAATGCTTCGGTGCTGTGCGTTATCGAGAAGAAGAAATTAAAAACACGCCAATGACATTCCTGGACATCCCGTGGAACACGAGCAGCTACAGCTACTGCTTGAGGTAAAGCATCTTGCTGGCCCGATTGTTGTTTGGACAGAATTGTGAGGAATTTGTTTGTGAAACATTCCCCGGGTTTCCCCTTTTTCCAGGCCGCGGCCTGATCCACGTACCTGCTCGCCTGTCATGTTCAATGGGCGCGATTAGTTGGGTGATTAAATTTTGCGCTAACGAACCGTAAACCGATCCCACACACCCTCCCGCCCGCCCCTGGCGCACGCTTTAAATCATGTTTCTCTAATTTATTTGCCGCGTAAACTAACACAGTAGCTAGTTAATGCTTCAGTTCATCCGCTGGACAGCTCCATTATCATATTAATGAAGTTTTCCCCTCCTCCCCAATGACGCTCGCGAAACGGTTCTGCTTAAACGGCGAAATCGGTGGAGTTGCGTCGTGGCGAGCAACAAAACAAACGATTTCTTTAGTACAAGTTTGTGGTTTTGCTAATTTATATTCTGTGTTTTGGAGAGCCCGAGCTCGCGTGGACAAATTATGTCCCTACCTAAAGGCACGTGCCGTCCAATGCCGCGAGAGATGGCCCGTTAGGAGGGAAAAGCACAGGGGCGGGGGTCCAGTGAGTAAGTTGTTTCGAAATTAATTTTGTCGTTTGTCGCAAACAAAAAAAAACGTTCAGCCGGAAGGGAAAGAAACGCGAATCTGCTTACAAACTGATTTATAAGTAGCACAACTCGATTCAGAAATGCTTTACAGCATTTGAAATTGTTTGTTGTTTAGTTTGTTTTTCAACTTCTCTTTCATTTTTTCGTTACTTTTTGAAACAAAACAGTCATGTTCTTTATTAAAATGCATTTAATTTGTTGTATGTTATACTTATCATTGCATTTCGACCCTCTTAAACTATTCATTTCACAATTTTGTACCATTTTCTGTGTTTAAATATCAATTAAAAGCTCCAATTTCAAATAGATGATGGAATACATAAATTTGAACTGTTTTACACAAAAAAACCGCTTCTATTGCTAGTTAGTACTAAAACAACCATACATTTTCAAGCTTTCTTTCAAACACTCAGCCACAAATTATCACCTCACCGATCATCGTGCCGAGCGGTATCGATCTAATAAACATAATTAAATCTCATGGTAGATGAAAATTCAATTTAGATCACTTTCACAACGCCAACGTCAAGAAACCGGTCTACTAAAGACGCAATTCGAAAACAAGTATCTCTATCTCTCTCTGTCGCTCCTAAAAACGTCTTGAAACTGACAACAACGGTGTGAAGCGGTGTAATTTAAAATTTCAAAGGTGATAAGAACAGCTCCAATGATGAAGTGCACCACCGGCTGCCACTCTCTGTATAAGCTCACCTTAATTTCCACCTAATGCTGAAAAAAAATGGTCTCACTTGTAAACTGGTTCGACATTTTCACCCTCTGCTGCCTATACTGCCATAGTAAACCTGCCGAAGTGCGCTCCCCGATAGCAACCTGGTTCAACCAAAACTTTCCTCAATAAATCAACCGGTAAACAATCAATAATAAACTTTTCCCTCTTTTCTTTTTTCACTCTCTCATCATTCGTTTGCCCCCTTCGTTTTGCTGTTCAAGGCAGACAAGGCAGACGATGACACAGTGAAACACCGGCGCAAGGAGTGTTTGATGAGAGCGCGATGGGGGAAAATGGGAATGACGGGAAAGAAGAGAAGACAAAAAAAACTATCTCTATATATATTGCTTTGATGATTGCTGAAAGGCTCGTGCTCGTGACACCCCGGCGTTTTGCCGGCGGGTACACTCACAATCAAACGCACCATCACCAATCGCGCTCGGTGGTACGTACGGCGGCGCTCCTCATCGACACGATGAGGTTGATTGTTGTGGGAAAGCCCGTTCCACCCTTGAAACCTTCGCGTCCCACAACAGCATAACCGTTCCAGCCAGCCGACCATTAGTTTCCCGGTATATACAGCGGGGGGAGAGAGGGGGGGGGGGGGGAGACAAACTGGACTGGATGATTAACGGGTATCGTGGGGAAGTGTTGGGTAGGAAGATCCGTGGGAAAATTGAACACATGTTGCGCTCGCTCGCCACACATCGCCACCATCACCACGTAACGCACACACAGTCGGTGTCCTCATCGACAACAACGGAAACGACGTTGATGATGACGGCTGAATAGAGGATAGTTTATAGAGGACACACACTCTCTCTCACACACACACGCACGCACACATACACATCGATCGGTCTGACATGTTCCATCGGGAGCAAATAGCTGCTTGCTCCTGTGGCTTGCGGCTGAATGCGATCGCTTTGACAATGAACGTGACCCTCCGAGTAGTGGTAGAGAGAAGAAGAAGATGACGGTAAAAAGTGACCTCAACTGTGTATCGCATGTATGCGTGTGTGTGTGCGATACTTGTCCTCGAGCTGGCGCAAAAAAAAGCACGCTATCATCGCTGGCAATCCATTAGTTGGCTCAGCTGGTGAAAAACTTCGCTTTCGATTTTACAAAACACATCGTGAGTGTATTTGTATCTATCTATCTGTCCCCCACCATCAGCAGTAGAACGTTGGAATGGGGAAAGGCCCAAGGAAATTAATACGAGTTTTATAGTTTGTGTACAGGTTGTGTGGTTTATTGTTCCTGCCACGGCATAATTGACGCCAACGCGTGGACCGGGCGGCGGCCGTTGTACTCTAACGCCGCTTTGCTGGTGCGAGGAACGTGTTATAAATAACAAACCCGGAACGGAAACGCGATACAGACGCTGGATTGTGTATTGTAGGATTGTGGATTTCTATTTTGCTTTTAATGGTAAAAAGATTAATTGCTGCAATTTAAACAAATTATCCTTTTTTTTAAAGCGATAAAAGAATATCTTGCAGAATGCGTCATTGAAGCGTGATTTATCATTGATCATGTGCATTTATTTGTGAGCATTCCTCGAACACAGCGGCATTACTAGAGAGTAATCGTCGAAGTAACCACAGCAACCTCGTTTGCCGTCTATTGAACACTGAAAGCTCAATGCGAGCTCGTTGTAAACCTTTTGGGAAATGTTGTCCAAATGGTTCACCCATCCCATTCCCATCGTTTCGGGACGGCTAGTGTGCTTCCCTTGCCATTCAGCAAAACTAGCAAAGTATCGAAAACTGATGTTCCGCAGGCAAGCTTGGATTGTGTGAGGGGTGAAGGGTCCACTGTAACGGTCGGACGGGACCGAGTGATCTGAAAAGTAAGTCATAATAGGTTTATCGAACCAGCAGGACAAAGCTTTCTCATTGGTTTCATTCGGACACACTCGGTTTTGGGCACGGGACGGGCACATATGGGTTTGTATGTTTTCCCCTTGGGAGCGAATGTACTACAACATCAGTTCCGTGTTGGTTACAGCATCATGAACTCTGGATGGTTAGACTCATGTCTAGCATGGAATTTTGGAGTTTCAAAATCGATCTTGAAATTGAAAATAAATCATAAATAATTAATATTTCAATTTAAAACCTTTTTTTCGAAAATGCTTCTATTTTAAACCCATATTTCTGTATAGCTGTTTCCACTGCTACCGCTCACAATACTCTTATAGCTTGCGACAGCAACGGCTGACCTTATAAACGGTCAACCTCTCTCTCTTTCTCAGTGCTTTTTTGTGTCAGTCCTACACTACCTTAATTAAAAGTGACATTATCGATTTTCAGACTTCTTTGCAGTGACCTCCCCTCGCTCTGTCGATTGGGCAGCTTGGTGCACACAACACGGCTTGAGGCTGTCCCTGTCTTGTGATATGTGCTTAAGAGCACGTACGAACGAAACTGTGTTGCAATTCGTTGCAGAAATAAATTCAAAATTCCTGTTTGTTTGCATTCTGCCAAGCCAATGTGACCGTTTTTTTTTCAATTGCCATCGTAAACAGGCAGGTTTGTTTACATGCTGCCCGTAATTGAGTTGAATCACGGCAAGCATTTTAAAGCACATCTTTGTTTGCTAAAATCGGGCCCAACAAGCACCACATGTCACACATCACAGCGCATGGCGCACAGCGATCGGAACGGCCGCCGTAAGCAATCAACTAACTAGGGGGAATGTTTTACATTACAAGCAAGAAAAAGTCGTATTTACACACACTCTCTCACACATATACACACAGCACGCATGAAATTACCGTGTCTTCAAACGACCTCAAAGAAAATGGTACGACAAGCCAGCGACAGGGCAACCCGTGGCTAGACAGGCAGAAGGAATACGGAATTGATTTTCCATTAGTACGCTTGCAGCCCAGGACAGAGGACAAAGGTATGGGGGGGCGCAAGGAGAAGGAAGAAGCACGAACGGCAGTCTGCTGACAAATGAAACCGGTAACCATAAACGGGGTAACCGGTGTTTGACGTACTACACAACGACAACCGTCCCGATGGAGGCGCACGGTCGCTCACCGTGCGCCCGGGATTTTCCGGTTAGCAAATCACAACCCTCACTCGGGCTACCGAGTAACGAGCGCGTGCGGAGGGTGTAGACCGTTCACACACACACACACACACACCCATCAACACTCTTGTCGACGTGGTAGCCAGTGCAAGGTAGGATAAAACCAAAAAAAGAAAGCCACAACACCAAATAAAAGCAAACCTGTGATGTGCCCCTTGCCCGGGGACATTTGCTCTCGCTCGGACAGACCGACCGACCGACCGACCGACTGACTGACTGACTGTCATCGAATGTCGGACGGACGACTCGGAACTTAATGGTGCACGAGTGTCACAAGGCCACCAAGGTAGTACGGACCTGGACGGCCGCCACCTGCCCGTGAACGGGTCGATTGGAGTGAATTAGGCAAGACTTTGGACTTGCTGAACCCGACTATCGTCACTACGATCGATCACGCGTTGGGGGAGCGGTGAAAAAAGGGGTGGCGACTATGGCGGAACCAATTTGAAGCTTGTCGTCGGATGTCCGACAAACCCATTTGGCTGGGCGGGCTCACCCTTCCTGCCACGATGACGGTTGACTTCTAATTAAAAACCAACGAGCGCACAACAAAAAAAAACCCTCTACAAAGAATGTTGGACGATAAGAGGGAGGTTTTTGTTGTTATTGTTGTTGTTGTTGTTGGAGGAGGGAATTGAGGGAACTTGAAAGAGTGCGATTGACGCAAACACGTGAAAGGCCCGTATGGGACAGGAGTTAGTTTAAAGAGGAACAGTTTCTGTGGAGACGATAAGAAAAGTAGGCTTTTGGTGATGATGTTTTTACGTGTTTTACGCGTAGAACGGATTTTAGTCGAACAGTTGCATACTTTCGGGGGCTTGCTGTGTGTCTGTCGCAGCTCGGCGTACGGTCGAACGGCTCGGTAGTTATTATGCTGTGGTTATAAATATTTTGTTTTATATTTTTATATACATTTAACGAACTACATACTTCAATATTTCAACAAAAAAAAAAAACATTGTCATAAAACACTTTTTCCATTTAACCGTATTATGTACCAAAACTGCCAAGTCACAAGAAGAAAAAAAACTATTTCCAAATAGACTGTTTTTTCCTACGAGCTGCTCCATCAACCGATGCATAATGGAGGCGAACAAAGCTATCCCAAATCTCACTACACACACCCTCTCCAGACACCCCGAGCTGGCTCCCCGGTCCATCTTATCACACTCAAAACACGTACACTCTGAAAAGCTTCACTGAATAATTGGGCCGTTACTCAGCAGCGCAACGCGTTAACTTCCACGTGGTGCTTTCACGGGCGTATGGGTTTTTTTTCGATTTTCGGGCCCGTATCGAGGAAATGTTTATGTTGCTAGGGGGCAACCAACTGCCTACTTTCCATGTCCCACCGTGGCACTGGTACGCGAGGTAATGAAGTGAAAGCGTCTAGCCGCGTGTGTTGATCACAACGGTGTGATTTACTGTGTCGGCGCAGGAGATAGATAACATGCTTGTGTTTTGTTCACCACCACCAATAAGCAGCACGTGGTGCGCTTGCAGTCGATCGTAAATAATGTTTAAACAAGGTCGCGGTCTCGATTAACTTGCTTTGCACCTTATTACTTCACTCTACACGCTGTTATTATTCGTTGTCCGCTGTGATCTACCGAGCCGTTCGATGACCAACGAGGAACAAAAAATGGCGAATGAATCAATCTTGCCCAACAGCTTACCTTACAATAAACGTTACACTCCGGGTGCTACCTTTTTTTTTTTTTGATTGCTCGCTTGCTCTCTATTCAATTGCTACCAGCGCGTTGCGTTACACTGTAAAACTCCCATTTCTTTTCAATGCACTCCAATACACTTGCACCAACTAAACCAACAATTTCCGTTTCAACCAACGCTGCAGTGGTCACAAACACGCACACACACACGCATACACTTTTCCTTCCACGGCTACATTATTCAATCGATGACCCTGCAGGGGAAAAAAACAGAACCGTTGGTCGGTCGGTCGGTCGGTTGAGAATAATCTACACTTTCGCCAGCGGCCACGGCGCGGTCCAAACTGCATCATATCACGCGCGGTTTTGCATGCGCGTATGTAAGCCATCCAGTAGCTCTTCATTTCGTCGATGGAACATGCTCCGGGAAGGAGTGGAACGGAAAAACTATACAACCACACACCCAGCCACACACACACAAGAGCGATCAAGTGTTTTGGCTTCAACCGTGGCGTTTGTGTTCGGTTTGTTTTGCTATTTTTTTGTTCTTCTCTTTCTCTTCGTGCGGTGATTTTTCTCTGCCAACACTTTTCACTCTCCTTACACTCCAGCTAGCACTGAAACATTTCTGGGCAGGGAAGCTGAAACATTGTCTACAAATTTCCATTTCACTTCTCCCCGTGTGTGGGCGGACATTTGATCACACACTGACAAAGAATAACTTTTACACCGTTCATCCGGAGCTGGGAGTGGGGAGCAAAAAAAAAACGGCTGCACTTATGCATCCATGCCACCAAGCAAACACGTGCATGTTTCCGATTCGTCGAGCAAAATTCAATGCCAGCGAATGACGTACGCGATGGTGCGATCATTTCTCTGGAAAAACACACACACACACACACACACACACACACACACACACACACACACACACACTCACACACACACACACAGTTTACTCATCGTCGCCAGTTTTCATTTATTGTTTCGCATTTCCTCGAGTCGCAATGTAGCAAGTGCACGAGTGCAGTGTGCATTTCTCTCGATTGCAACCAGGGGTTCCAGTCAATCAGCTTTTGTACAGCCAAACAATTGTACATTTGCTCTTGCACTTTGGCTTATTGAGCACGAAAAAAAAAATGCTACGCCTCTCAACTAGCAAAAGGTTAAAACAAGTTACCAGTGTTCTGGGAAAGGCAAACAGTACCGTCAGCCATTGTGCAACAGAGGTTGCTGTTTTACATTTGCTCGGCTCGTGATGTTTCGAGTTTCCTTTATAGACGAGCAGAAATCGTGGAATTTTGATTTTTTTTAATTGAAAAACAAAGGAATTTCAAAAAAAGGGAAGTTTTTCCAAGAGTCTTACACACTAACTAACTGATTCACAGTAACAAAACGTCCTGTGCCAGCTCCACTACACATTACACGGACCTCTTTGTTGATTCCATGTGCTTTGGCTTTATTTACTCTTGTTACACTTGCCACATTTCCTGCGTCTCGTTCCGAGTTCCCCTTGCACTTGCCTCAACTTTTCAACCCGAGTTCACCGAATACGGAAAGCGGAAACGTAACGACCCACACACACACACATTGAATAAGTATTGATTTCTTACTGTTTCCTCCACAGCCGCAGCGTTTCTTTTCGCCCCCTTTTGTTGTTAAAAGGAACAGGCTAACAAGGTGCGTCGCCTTTTGAGGCACAGGGGAAACGAAGAAGGAAGCACTGAGCAAGGGGGCGGTCGAGTTTCCCCATCACGTCCCGTCACGCACAATATTTCGTCAACAGGGCAGCACAAGCAGCAGGAAGCCCACCCGATTGAGGGATTGGGAATTGTTGCACACCAAAACCGGGCGGCTCGCCCACAGTCCCACGTAAATCACCGCACGTGTAACACTCTAAAGTAAGCTTTTACTAAATCGGAAACTACTCGAGCCGCACTTGCTAGTGTGTGTGTTTGTGTGCGTAGTTATGCAAAACTACGCCTCGTTACGGTGTGGCGTTTTTCCCGCCGCTTTTCTAGCGTTTTGCAATCACGTTTGGGCATGATTTATTTTAGGGGTGTTTTTACGTTTCGTTCGTTGCGTTTTTGTTTACCCACACGGAAACCGCCGATCGATGATGATTGGTGACAGTGGAGAATATTTCGCTAGGACCACTAGGACCACCGCCTCACTAGCCGTAGATAAGTTGGCGCGTGCAATGACACTAAAAAGGGGAACAGTGAAGGTGTTAAATTACACCCCCCCCTCCTCGACGCAGAAAGTAACAGAACAGCAGCTAAATTGCGACAGCCAAACAGTGACAGCTTCAAAGGGAGAGGATGTTTTTCTGAAAGTAAGCGAAGAAGCACTTCACGTTCGACAACGGGCGACACCGCACCGTCGCTCTGCTAAACTCACTCACATTAACAATATTCAGTGCTTCGGCCTGGGTCAACGAATACACAAAACAAAAGGGACATGTTGCTTTGCTGTGCAACAAACTAACTTATGCTTTATGCCTCTCCCGTTTTGCACACTATTGCTATTGCTCACTTTACACAAAAGTTTTTGTTTGGTGGAACCGAACCACTATTGCACACTGCAGCCAGTCTGGGCAGCAGGGAACGGTGCAGCTCGGATGGTGTCAAACCCGGATCCCGGGATCCACATCATCGGTGATCGGTGGTTGAATGTTTGCGACCAACTGTTGACGATTGCACGGTGCCCGAGCGGCCCGAACCCGAGCGGCCGATGCCAGGCGGTACTCCCGAGCTTGTGTGAGACACTCATTTTCCCCTACGTACTGGTTCGGGCGGTCGGCTTTCACTCACGGCTCAATCAAAGAATAATCATTTAAGGTTAAGGGAAAGATGGAGAGAGAGAGAGAGAGAGAGAGAGAGAGAGAGAGAGAGAGAGAGAGGGAAAGAGTGAGTGAGAACGATCGTCACTCGGGGAAAACCGGGTGCAGTTTTAATGGATAAATAATGCAACACACATTAATGCGTTTGTACGTGTGCCCTGTTGCTTCCGGTTCGCTTGGGAGCGCTGTTTCTCAGAATGCTGGGACGGATTTCAAGAAGGATTATTGCACACTTTCATGCACAATTAGGTTTTTACAGCTAGAAATTGACCTCATTTCTGTCCATTCCTTTAACATCCCTTCGCAGGAGTAGGATACTCGTGTTGCAATCTAAATTCAAAATTCAATCCATCAATCTGAATGCATTTGACTCCCATCACAAAATCATACACACACTCATGCACACCGTTTGACGTCATAAACGTGCACAAACGTTGGCCCATGCCTGACACCTGTAAGAACTCTCTCGCACATCGTTCACTGCGTTCACCCTTGCACTCCGCAACCGATGCATCAGGGGGGGGGGCACGATGGGGCAGAATGAAATGAGTGCCCACCGAACGGGATTGGAACTCACACCAGCTGCTGTGCCCGAGTGTGACTGTGAGTGGTGAGCGGTGCTTCGGGCGGATAGCGGAACACTTTGGATAAAGTGTGAGAAATGAGTGTGCGGGGGGATTTTTCCACCCCTGGTTTTCCCAGACAACCCACTGGCCCAACACTGCTGGTAGCCCCGGTAGACCAATCCATCAAACAAAACTCACTTTCTATACACTTCTATGACCCACTGATGGGGAGGGGTGTTGTTTTATATGTTTATAAATCGAAATTTAAGGATTTTAAGGATCATTTTAACATGAATATTTTCACTGAAAAGCTGGAAAATTGTTAACAATAATTGTTAAATAACACGGATCAGCCTTTCGCATTATTGGAACATTTATAACAACATACTTACGGTATTCCCAAGCCAAATAAGTCAGAGTGCATCGGAATTATCCCAATTACCATTACTTACCTGAAAAAAAAAACAGATAAATGCAGTTAGTGAATCGATAACTATTCAAATATTAACATTAAAATTAAAACAGGATTTTTATTCCCTAAATGTTCAGTAATAATAAATAGCTTCGGAAATTGGTTTGAGCGCTTCATCATAAAAACCAAGCTCTCACTTTGTGGACAACATTATCAATTTCCGGCTAAACCCGTAAACGTTTTACTCCCCCCACCAGCGATGCCTGTTAATAGATCCTTCCCCCTCGAAGCTAGAACAATTGTCACCCGAAACCCACCAGTGCTACCATTGATTGGCCAGCTATCGGTGGTAAAGGATCCTTGATACAGCGCGAGAAGCAATAAACTGGAGCCACTTCGACCTGCTTCACGAAATTCCACGCTCGCCAAGTGTCCGCGGCATCTTATAAATTATAACATTTTATTGCACCTGCAGGACTATCTGGCTTGCGGTTGCTTGCTGTTTCTGTTGTTGCTAGCCCGCTACTACCAAACAAAGCACAACCGGAACTGCGGTGCGTGTTACTGCGTTCTTGACATTGCGACAATGTCCGAAGAACTTACTGCTCTGAAGGGGTTTCCCGATTAGTAAGCACAATCCTGCTAAATTCCGTTTCGTGTTGGATGGAAACACAAAGCATTTATTGCAGCTTACTAAATGAGGGAAATCGTCTTAAAGTCATCATTAACTTAGCCGATCAATAAATTTCTGATTTGCTTCCCTTTTTTTTTCTTTGGTTGCTATTAAACTGCAGTTTTATCACCTGATTAGCTTAAGTTGAGCGTGCCACGGAGCAACGTGACGACGTTTGCAATTTAACGGAATTAACCGACGTGAACAGGAAAAAGCAAAACTTCGGAAAGATTGGCCCCCTTTGCCCTACTGCTCGAACTACCTTTGGCTATTCGCGACCATGCTAGTGTTTGCCGTTGATTCATAAATATTCATACGACCAGCACCGTGCGCACCACACTAACAGGAGCTTGAGAAACGGGAGCTATCGGGCTAGTTTTCCGATCGACACGAACAACCGGATCAACATATTTTATGCACGATCGGTCACGTAACACTCATTCCTTCTGGGGTTGTGGCTGCGGGGAGAAGAAACTGACTTCCCGGGAAAAACTGGGCAAAAAATTTAAACAAAAACACCGCACAGAAAACGACCGAAAACAAAATGGAAATCCATTACTCTCCTTTGCTCTTCTCGCGCGTCTGAGCGGACCGAGTGTCAAGGCACGTCGTTCTGCAGCACAGGACACGAGCCTTTGCCGCCAGCACAGCAAATCCACTTGACCACAAGCACCTCGACGCGATAATCTCATTAAGCTCGGTGGAAGCTTACCACCTCAACCATCTCAAAGTTGTTACCTCGTGCTTAGTGCCACTACTCGTCCCAGGTGGAAGCCTGAGCCACTTGAAAAGCTCTCCGTCCTCTCTCTTTCTCTTTCTCTCTTGCCCTCTCTCTTTTTGCACCACTGGTTGATTGGTTGGTTTGTTTTCTAGTTGCACAACAGCACTTACAAAGTCACGTTCCCTCTTAACACCTTCAAGCTGCTTGTTGCTTGATACCTTTGAATTAAAATCAAGTACCATGGAATGGAAAATTGAAGAAAAACGATCCGAGCCGCTAATCGATCCACCCGAACGCCCGATAATGGGGCAGTACTTAATGAGCTAATCCGTTTGATAGTGTGTACCGTTTGTGAATGGGTTTCTCTAGAGTTTTTACAGTATTTAATTATGCCGGCTTACACCCCGTTTGCCTTACTGCTTAAATTGAGTGAAACAACAAGCGCTTAGCGATCAATCAAAAGTGTGCATATTTTCCAAACACTACCACTGCTGAAAGCAACCCAAAAAAAATCACCCTGTTTGTGTGCCTCTCTCCCCTTAATGCGGTCAGATTGTGGATTTGTGATCCGCTAAATTCATTCACGCGAAACACGACAGCACACGCAATCAAGCGTACTGCTCAGCACGGACTTTAAATGGATTTTTTACGAGCTGTAAATGTTATCATTACATGCGTTTAGGATAGTGCTTTTTGTGCCACAACCGTCAGGTAGGATGCGTACGAACCCGGAAGAATGGCATTAATTGAAATAATCCTGCCGTTATCGCAGCGCCCGCTCCATTCCGAATGATTGCAATACGTTGTACACGGATCCTTAAACGTTTACTACAAGCTTTTTGTGGTTTTTGGGCAAAACACATTTAACGAAACATGCATTAAAATGGGATTGCGAGGTTTGGGACATTTCTGTGCAGTGATAGAAGGCACTCAGGCTTTACTTAGAATTAGCTATGTTTTAGAGCATTTTTTGTGAATCAAATACTTCAGAAATAATAATGAACAACACACCTAACTGCAGTACCATTTAACGGTGAAAAATCACTTCAAAGTTCTAGTTCTATCGACAGGCCTGTACCCGAACGCTGAAACTAATCAATATTCCAACTAAGCGCCCGTGGTTATGCAAACCCGCATTACAAATTCAACCAAATAGCCAGCGTATTCAGTACCAAATGTACCATCAGCCAGGCTCGCAAAAAAAACACCCGTTTCCATTTATCCAACGTAAGTACCGTAACTAGCTCTATCCTTTGAAGCACTTTTCTAACGATGGTGTGCGCGAGACCAAAGCAACAGGATTCAATCACGGCCCGTACGTCACGATTGGAAATGCACTGCAAAAGTTTGACTCTAATTAGGCGTAAGTTCGGAAGTGCATCGACGCGGCGTGCATTGCTTTGATCAAACGAGGGAAGTGATGGACGTAATAAGCTATTTTTCGGCATAATTTAACATCATCAGCATGAAACTTTAGGCTTTAGGTGTACAGTGCCTAAATGTATGCAATGTGTTTGTTCAAATGGACTACTTATAACATCGGAGATCGAACGTTAATTAGTTTATTATTTGTTTACAGTTACAACTAAGTCATTCAATCAGTAAGTCAGTAAGTATTGATTACTTAAGGCTTTTCATGTCAACAACGAATATAAAAACCTAAAACACATTGCTATAAAACCATATGTGCATACCTTTAGGCGCTCAACAAGAACAAACTACTGTACTTGTTCAATGCACCGTATTTTCCATTCGAAATGTTCTACGTCAAACGACAAAGTGTTCAATAAATCCAGGAAATAATTCGCTATAACAACATATTTTACCATGTTTAATAAAGAGCATTTTCACAGTAATTTCAATTTTTCCCCGCTTATTGAAATGGCTCATGTTGACCAATTCCATGCAATAGATTTGCTCACATTCTCTGCCAAATAATGACCCTGTTTTACAGGAATTGTCAGGCACATGTGTACACACCTCAAACCCGAAAAGCCACCACCGTTTGTTTAACCACGATCATCGACTACGTACACCGCAAACGAACACAAAAACCGTACCATGACACAACCAAACGCTACAACAGAAACCCTTACTACAAGCCCCCAAAAACCCCACGCCCAGAAACAGCCCTCGTATCATAGACGCATCCCATATACCACTGCTCTACCGAACGTACCACGTCTGCTGTGCCCAATCTGTTGGTGGGAAAATTCGAAATCATCATAAAACAAGGCATTAAACCACTGCAACCAAATAGGCACGGGCCCACCGTAGACCCATCTCGCCAACCGGGAAGCTACCACCGTGCGCCGTCCGGGCGAAGAGCTCATCATAATAAAATGATGATCGGTAGCACAATTCGAACCCGGGTCGGGATGGCTCGGGTGGTACAAAATACCGATAAAACCACCAGGCCAGAAGGGCCTGTGGCGTGCGGAAGCTGCAACCACCGCCAGACGAATCCCTACGGCGAATGGCAACCGCAAAACCAGCAAACGCCAGGCGGCTCCCGGGGTTTCGGGGCCGGAAACTGAACCGGAAGGAATCATATCAACAAAAAGCATTACCAGCACAATGTGCTGACCTTCCGTGAGCTGCCCCTGAGCTGAATTGTGGGAACTGTTTATGGTGGGAGTGAAGGTTGGTGAACACCGTGATTGTCAACGTGATTAGCTTGTGGGGTTAAATTATGTATCGGCGAGGGAAGCGTGAGGGAACCAGCCACGCAGACAAAGGTACGGTACGGCTTCCGGAAATGAAAGATTGTTTCAACAACTTTGACCATCGTGATGGTGATATGCAAAGCGGGGCTGCATTAATGATGGATCGGTTCGGCGGATATCGCTTAACAAGCGGGTCAATTTGTATCACTGTTTCATACATCTGATATGCAGGCCGATAGCGTTGCCGGGAGGGAAATATGACCCGGCTGCTGATGCGTTCCTTTCATGCCATTGTGTGCATTGTCACTCTCTAATTAGTATCGAATCGGGAAACGGTCGCGTCGAAAAATGAGCAAGTTGCACTGGGAGAATGTAAGCGACGGACAGTAGATCGAGCCACAACTCATTTGAGCTTTGAACGATGTTGTTAAGGACTATTGGGAATGAAATTGCTTTTTCGGTAAGTGAAGTCATTTAATTTTAGGAAAATACGAGGAATGATGCTAATTTATTCAGTCCTTTTCCAGTTCATTTTTCCTTTTCCATTTTCCATTTTCCCTTTTCCCTTTTTCCATTTTTCCCTTTTTCCCTTTTTAATTTTCCCTTTTTTCCCTTTTTCCCTTTTCCCCTTTTCCCTTTTCCCTTTTTCCTTTTCCCATTTCCCTTTTCCCTTTTCCCTTTTCCCTTTTCCCTTTTCCCTTTTCCCTTTTCCCTTTTCCCTTTTCCCTTTTCCCTTTTCCCTTTTCCCTTTTCCCTTTTCCCTTTTCCCTTTTCCCTTTTCCCTTTTCCCTTTTCCCTTTTCCCTTTTCCCTTTTCCCTTTTCCCTTTTCCCTTTTCCCTTTTCCCTTTTCCCTTTTCCCTTTTCCCTTTTCCCTTTTCCCTTTTCCCTTTTCCCTTTTCCCTTTTCCCTTTTCCCTTTTCCCTTTTCCCTTTTCCCTTTTCCCTTTTCCCTTTTCCCTTTTCCCTTTTCCCTTTTCCCTTTTCCCTTTTCCCTTTTCCCCTTTCCCTTTTCCCTTTTCCCTTTTCCCTTTTCCCTTTTCCCTTTTCCCTTTTCCCTTTTCCCGTTTCCCTTTTCTGTTTTCACTTTTTTGTTTTCACTTATCCGTTGTATCTTTCCTATTTTACTTTTTCTTTTCTTTTTTGTTGATTTTTTTAAAAATCTCGTTATATTATTTTTTATCTTCGTTCTTTTGTTTCTTTTTGTGTTTTTATTCCTTATTATATTTCTATCTTCGATCTATATCGCTCTGTTTCTTTTTTTTTTTAAACTATTGCTGGTTATGATACAACATATTGCTATCGTCGTGTACAACATTAAAAACTTTTTGCAAACCAAAATAAGCCGCTCTCCCGTATCTAATTGGACAGTGCACAACTGTGTGTGCTTCAGCTTATTTACGCATTTCCATTGATAGTGCCACTCTTCTGCCCGGCAAAGCAATTCTTTCGATTTTATGCTTCACCGTTTGTTCAATTGGCTGAAAACGCTCGCCAACCGTACACAACTGACAACAAAGGGTGCACCGTAAATCGCGACTAACTGCCACCCATTGGAATTGAGATGCATATGCGCACGTCAGCAAATCGTCATCGTTTCAATCAATCACCACAATCCACTGCTACTCATGCCCGTAATCCATCCAACGGGGTACGCATTTTCCATTGTAAGCATCCTTGCACGGTGCACTCAGTTCAAAATTACATTACCACCCGGAATGCACTTTAACCCTACGTGCTATCGTGGCCGAGGTCCGATGCTGGCTTCGGGTGTCATTTAATTTTATGTTGAAATTAATTCCACACCGTCCGTGTGCCGGCAAATGGTGCACGTCGGCCTACGTCGAATGTATCTTTTGCGCAACGGAGTTCGAAGTGTATCCCACCGGTCGCAACGATGCTAAAATATTGACCATTCTTCAAATGACGTTCATTAAGCAACGATTAATTTAATTAATCCAATATTGCACCAGAACGCCAACGCAAACACGTACTGGCTGTGGCTGGCTCGCTGGCTGCGTTGGAGAAGGTTAACCCACGGGGCTACCCGGTAAGCCCGGGCCAGTCCGGTTGGTTATGAATAATTTAAATTGCTTTTCACTCGCTGTGCAATGGTATCGAGAGGCATCGAGGTTGCTTTTTGTTTTGTTTTCGCACTCCACCAAAAGAAAAGCTTTCGCTTCCCTCTCGCTTAACATCATTTTCAGCACACAAAGCCGGGGAGGGGAAATATGTTCCCCGTGACGAAAGGGAAGCATTATTGATCAAACATATAAATCTTGCATGGATAATGAAACAAGGGTAAAGGTAGGTTTGTAAAAGGCAAACCATAACCATAATCCTGCTGACAATGGCTTAAAATGAGAAATGTGTGTTCACGCGTGCTGCACGGAAAATGGGGATTCATTTGTGGGGCAATGTAAACGTTGTGTTTAAACGTTGTTTGATGTTTGTTACATTGTAGTTGGCTTCTGAATAATGGCCAACTGAACCATTGTAAAAACCTTGAAGACAATGAGCAAGGAAAAATTGCACCAGAATAAAGCAATTAACTGAACCAGATGTTAATTCTAGCTGAAAGTTTACCAACATTCTCCATCCACAGAAATTGAAACATTTTTTCTTTCTCTCTCTCTCTCTCTCTCTCTCTCTCTCTCTCTCTCTCTCTCTCTCTCTCTCATACATTCTCACCCTAGCACAACCCGGTCGAAAAAAAAACTCGTCACCTGCGCGACAAACAAGCGTTGATGTCGTTTGCTGTTTTATGGTCACCACACACACACACACACATTACGAGACATCCCATTTCCCGCAGCATAAACCATTCCGCTCGCTAAGCACAAAGACCAGGTGATAAGAAACATGAAACATGAGTGGGAGTGTGGGGTGGTAATCATAAAAAAACGCAAAAAAAAACAAACGAGAAAGAAAAACCCCGGCGCCAAAAGTTTTCCCTGCCCGCATTTTGGTTGCCATTTCTAGAGCAGCTTTTCAGGCGGGGGAGTGGGGGAGAGGGGTTCAGGGGAAGGGACCGACGCGTTGGCGTGACAATTATTCATATCCATGTGACCCAATTACTGGGCCACCACCTTTTTCTCCTGCTGTTGTACGTTTCCTTTTTGATAGCTCCAGGACCGTCACGGCAAACACGAACGGGGTCCTGAAACCACCCTCATTTCCCGGCCTCTAAAACAGAGGGACAAAGAGAAAAAAAACAACGCGCCCCGAGTGCCGGAAACCGAAACAGGATACATTTCCGTAGCCGGTGAAAAGCCGGACACGGAATCGTTTGTGTTTTGCTTTTTCCGTGATGTGATGTTTTCTGCTTCCCTTCTTTCTTATTCTCTTTCTCTTTCATTTTAACCAGCAGGGGGGAAAAGGATCAAAGAAAACCATATTTCCATGGTTCTGGTGGTGTGATGGAGTACTGCATACAACCACAAGCACACGCACACGTACCCCAAACATAACTCTTATTGAGCAAATGTGGCGATCGAGTACACACCTGTCGTTTTTTTTTCTTCTTTATTGCATTGTTTGTGGTGGACCGGGTGAACCGTTAATGATTTTCACCTATGCATTCTAATGCGTCATCGAGTCTGAGTGCCGTTGGGAGACGATCATGAATGAGGTCAGGTTTTTGGTTTGGGCAGTAATACGCCAGACAGACCACCGCCAACGTGTCAAGGGTGGTTGTGATTAATGGATTTTTCTTGTTTTATGTTCATTGAGTTTGATGCTTGAAAAGCACATGGCTGATGACAGCATGGTGTGGGGGGGAAGGAAGTTTGATTTGATTCCTTCTAAGCCACCGGAAAGACATCAGGAAACGTGTGTCATAAAATAATTGTTTATATAAAATCCATTAAATGTAGCAACAATTAAGAGGATATGATATAGGCAATGGTACACTGGAAAATTCAAGCCTTTTCCAAGCACTTCACACTTCAATTGTTGTCGTAAAGCAATAAATATGTCTATAGATTTTTTGGGGAATGATCTTCGAAATAACGATCAATTTGTGCTGAAACACAACATGTCGTAAGTTGCTTATACTGCAGCATCGACACGATACAATTCGCATCCCCAATTGCCAACCAGTTGCACTTGGCCTTCACCGTGTGCCAATATCGAGGTCATTGGCGTTTGCAAACGTTAGTCTTCCCAGCAAAGCTGGCCAGTAATTAAGCGCAACATGTGCATGTGTAGGTCTGCAGGGAATCGCATTCGGTACTTCGGATTCACCTGGTTGCTCTGCGCTCAGGCACGCTCAGAATGCACCCGAGACCCGATAGTCTGGAACACACAGCAATTACTGCTCCACGATCATGCCGAGCGTACGGTTGGACGCTTTTCCATGAATTGATACGCATACGCATACAATTGACATTCAAATGCACCAGAGGGCATTGAAAGTTTCATCCGTTTTTCCACACAAACACACACACACATCGACGAATCCAGTCAATCGAACCAAAAAGAACCGACTCGATGGAACTGGTTTGATAACTTTTCCTTCTGCTGTCGGTGGTTTATCCCCACACACAGGCACACATTTCATACGACAAATGTAGTACGACTCCCTTTGTGTGTCTGTGTGAGGAGTTGGATTTTCTGTAAATATTTAAATCAATCGATAAAATGCACACCGAACAACGTTACAGGAGGGCAAAGGACACTCGCTTGCTTGCTCGCTCGCTCCTACAATTACAATTCGTTTTCCCCTATGATCCAGAGGGAATAGGGGGGAGGGGGGAGGTGCAATTGAAAACGATACGGGTCCTGTGTAAACCGTTCGCTACCCATAAAGGGAGCAAAGCATTAGGGTCCATTTTTCGACCCGGAGGGTCGAACACATTCGATGCGCGCATGTATGTACAACATGTACAACATCATAATTCCGTGTGCATTTGTTTTTTGTTACGAAATGGAAATAAAACCTTCTGTCCTTCTGCATCCGTGGTGGTATTGGTCTGTTCGGTGGAATGGGAATGTGTGTGTGTGTCTTTTTTTTGTTAGTTTGTGAATGTTCGGGCATACTTACACAGAGATGTGATACACAATGCACTTGTAGCCGGCCGGACGCTCGAGGAAGTTGTACACCTGGCCCTGGAAGGTCGCTCGTCCGGCATGACGCCGCTGGGCTTTAACGTAGCTGCGGGTCGCTTCGCCCCACTCCTGCGGTCCACCTCGGTCCACCGATAGTTGCAGCCCTGCCAATCGAACGTTGATGACGTTGAGGACGGTGGCGACACAGGAAGCAACAGGTCCCACAGCGACGACACGATGGCACGAACAATGTAAAAGGGGAAAGAGAGAGAAAAGCGAGAACCACGACGTACGATTAGACAATCCGTACTGCCTTTTGGGACATTGCGTCGACTGTTGCGTTGGCGTTATTTATTAAGCGATATCTAGACTATAAGACTGGTGAGATCGGATGGTATTAAATATTTTACATTGCACTTAGGAGACGGTCGGAGGTTGTGTTGTTGGCTGGAAAGTTTACTGAGCGCTTCATGCTGGGCGAAGATTCATTAAGAAGATGTAACGTTTTGCTCTGAAATTATTCGTTCAGAATGTACCATTACAACTACATTTTACTACATGGTTGGAAGTGTGTGCCATTAACTGCTAAATTGTCCCTTTTTTCTTTCAATTCCTAAAGATATCCCCAAACAAAATGAAAAAAAAAATGTAAAGGCCGGGCTACATTGATCGTACTCGCAAGTGTAATTTCGATTTTCACTGGCGCATCTGGCGGCGGCTGGTGGAAGCTTTTTTTGGTCGTCGAGGGAATGGTCGTGCCGGATCTCAAATTTAAGTTGTTTTTCTATCGTTTTTTGCCATGAAAATGGATGCAATGCTTATAGGACATGTGCGTCTACCTTTTACAAAACTTTTCTTGTCCAAATTAGGTTAATAACATGGAAAAATTACATATTTTCTAAAGCGGCTCCAAATTGTTTGGAAAAATGCTTCGGTCAGCCGCCGCCAGGTGCGCTAGTGAAAATTAAAATTACACCAGAGAGTACGATCAATGTAGCCCGGCCTTAATGCACTCCCCGTTCCAGCAAAATTGGAACGGATTCTCGCCCAATTTTGTTTGCGTTTCATATTCCGAACTTGTTCGGCAAGCCGTTATCTATGTTTGCTCCATTCCATCTTTTTGTTATGCTAACTTCCAGCTCCAGCTCGGTCAGGGGTTTTGCCGGCTGGCTCGAGTTGGAATAGCCAAAATAATAATGCCTTTTTATGAAACGTTCATACACCAGCATCCCGAAGAGGGTGTCGGTGTTTGTTTACTTTCAATTTCAACTTGATAGCGTCACCGGAAAACTTTTGCACCTCTTCCTCCAGTTATTTGGATGCCAGCCTGTCCACAAAGGTTGGAAGAATTGAAAGATTTATTCACATCGATTGATTTGACTGCTGCTGCTGCTGCTTGGCGTATTTATACACAGAGAGTGAGACAATTTGAAGTATTGCTGTATTACTCTCCAAGAAATATTTAACGGAAATAAATAATCAAACATTGCAGCAAAATCAGTACCAAAGAGACTTTAAAATATTTTTAAAAATGATTTCTTTTCAACAACAAGCGAACTGTTTAAAAAAACATTTAATGTTTATAGCACACCGTAGAGCTTCCCATAAAATTGTTAGTATTTTTATGGATCAGTTATGGGAAACCATTTCACGAGCTTCTTAAACCAAAGTACTTCATAATTTTACCTTCCTCGTTAAAATGGCACTCCATTTAAAGCGTTCAACAAACCGTGTTATTTAAATCAAATAATCTTTGGCCCTCGTACCTCGCAAGACCCCCTAAAAGAGAGACCTCCTGGAAGGCAACGAACAAACTCAGCTCAAACGTACCGAATGCTATGCTTCGGTTCCTGTTTCCTGCGATTGCATCGATTGCATGCTACAGCTAGAATTCCTCTCCACTTTTAGGGACTTTCCAATTTTCGGCTAGTGATTTCCATTCATACACTCGATTGCATTCCACGCTAGACTTTACACCAGCCACTCGCCCTGGTGCAAGGGCCAAACGGTAGCAAACGAACAACACAATCTCTACCTAACGGTTCGTTATTTCGCTCGTTGGCGTTTGCAGGGAGCCGGAAAATTGCCCCACTTTAATACGGTTCGTAATACCGGGTACTACTACACCTGTTCGTGTGTATGCTACACCGCCCCAAACCACCCGGAGTGAATGGAATTGAGCGGAAATCTCAACACATGCTGACGGGAACACTTCTTCCGCCTGCCCCGATCGCACACTTACCGATCGCATTCAAGGACGTCTGCTCACCCGACGCCACCATCGCGGCAGTTGCCGTCGACTTGCGCTTAAAGTTTTTCTGCCTCAGTGCCGCATGTCCACCGCCGCCCGCCATCTCCAGGATCGTTACCGTCGGCGAGCCCGTTAGCAGCTTACCGCCGACCGCACCGTACATCAGCTGCTCGTTGAAAGGGATGCCGAGCTCCTCCAACCGCTCGCTGCCCTCGCCGTAGCTGCCCACGCCCGGACTGATGCCGCCGGCATTCACACCACCGCCCCCGTTGATTGCAGTGGCCGCCGCCACGACGTTACCACCCACCAGCATCCGTCCGCCCGGCGTTAGCGGCCCCGCCAGCGTTCCGCTAGCGTAGCTGCTGCCATAACTGCTGCAGAGCGCGCCACCGCTGCCACTGATCACCTGCACCGAGGCGGTCCGATCGTGCAGCAGATTTTCCGACTCGTCCAGCGCCATCAGCTCCGTGATTTCGCCGCCCTCGCTCATGAACGAGGCCGACTGCGAGTGGGAGGCGAGGTAGCTTAGCCGCGGCGACCGGTTGATGTTTTCCGCCAGCGTCGGGATGCGATGGTGCTTCGCCATCTTCGCCGCCCGGAGGGACTGTGCCTTTGATCTGCCCGGCTCCGAGGCGAGCCTGCGCCTCCGCCCCTCGGCCGTCGCTCCACCGTTAATGGTTGCCGCGGGGAAAGTCGGTGCACCCGACCTCAGACCGAGCCCGATGCACTGGCCGAACCGCAACGACGGACGAACGGGTCACGAACGGACATCGGTGGGACGAGGGTAGCGCCCAACTGTTCTGATGCGATGTAGTAAAAGCGGCTATGCAGATTGCTTCGCACCGGATTCATTGCCGGAGATGAAGGCAACGCTAAAAGAGAGAAGAAGAAAAAGCAAAAAAACTGTAATTGATTAAGTAGCATGTACAAAACGATAAGCACTATTGAAATGGCTTTATTCAACTTATCCCACGGTACGGAAGTAAATCCGCTCGCGTACATCCCGCACACTCTCGCAGGCAGCATGTGTCAGCCTTAATTACGCGGAAAATATCAATTATTTGTTCCTGCAGTGCGCCGAACATCGTCCGAAATCGGGACCTCACGTGCAAACAACTTCACAAATTCCGGAAATCGGATGATGAATTATTTAAACCTTCACTTTGATGTTGATTAATAGCACATCTGATAACTTCCAATAACGCTAATGGGCGGTGAAAGCTTGCGCGTTTTTGATTGCTGCCACGTGTTGCTTATTGCCGGTGGGAAGGAGAAGCCGGTGAGGCTTTAATTCAAGTAGGTCAATTCCATCCTCATGGTTGAGTTTTTTTATTGTTGCCATTTTGAGTCAGTAGTTTTTGTGTACAAATAATCATAAATGTTATATATTATAATGATTATTTCATAAATAAAATTAGATTTGTATATGAAAGAGCAGTGGCACATCGGTTCCGTATTTGCCTGTGTGGCGGTTGAACACTGAAGCGTTTTATAGCATGCTGTTAGTGTCGCTACTGTACAATAGGTGGCGCTAGTAGCGGATGAAGCGTTTTGCCTACCAGAATTGATTTTGTGTGAGGAACAAAAGGTGGATCCACGCGGAGCTGTTCCTTTTTGTGTTTACTGTGTGTTCTGTGTTTGTTACGAAAACTGTCTGAGTAATATAATTAAATATATGATACCAATGTCACAAATTGTAAATAGCATGAGTATAGATATTTTTCTTCTTTCTGGACCGACAACCGTTGTCGGTCAAGGCCTGCCTGTACCACTAATGGGCTAGGCTTTCAGTGACTTATTTATTACCACAGCAGGGTAGTCAAGTCCTACGCACGGTCGGGGCTTGAACTCTTGACGGGCATGTTGTTAAGTTGTACGAGGCCCCAAGTATAGAAATTACTTTTGAATTGAAATGACTCCTGCAAAATTCCCCAAAATCCTGAAATGCATCGCCAAACGCAGTTTTATGGAAAATCATATGCAAAGAGAGAATCCTCTTTTCCATGGAATCACCATTGAATCTTAAGGCCGGGCTACATTGATCGTACTCGCAAGCGTAATTTTGATTTTCACTAGCGCATCTGGCGGCGACTGGTGGAAGCCTTTTTTGGTCATCGAGGGAATGGACCTGCCGGATCTCAAAATTAAGTAGTTTTTCCATCGTTTTCCATTGCAAAAATGGATCCAATGCGTGCAAGACATGTGTATCTACGTTTTACAAAACTTTTCTCCTCCGATTTAAGTAAAAAACATGGAAAATTAACGTATTTTCTGGAGCGGCTCCAAATTGTTTGGCAAAATGCTTCGGTCAGCCGCCGCCAGATGCGCTAGTGAAAATCAAAATTACGCGTGCGAGTACGATCAATGTAGCCCGGCCTTTACAAAATACCTCAAATAGAACATCGTGCTGCAGAAAAGCACATCGGAAAAACTCAACTGCACTAATGCCCTTCTACCCAATTCCTTCAATTATATGTTCACCAACCCAAAAACGGCGAAAACCCCACCGACTTCACCGGAACTGTAACTGGGAAACGGCACACAGTTTCTGCACAAAAACCACAAATTATTCCAAAAATCTGCTCCATCGTTGGTTGCTTTTCTTAAGAAAGACGCTTCATAGTCGCCCCTTCATCAGGCGTAATGATGCAGAAGTTGCTTCCAGCTGGGTGCTATAGGGGTCAAGGACGCAATCAGTCAACACTTAGCCGGGGGTCGGCCAAACCTTTCACGCAGCCTGAAACCTTTCCGGGATTGCGTCGGACCACTTGACCGTTCGTCGTCGTTTGTACCTTCGATTTGGTGCATTCGTTAGGCAGAATGAAAGAGCACAGTAACGTCAATCCAATTTTAACGTTTTCAGTCGTAATTGGAAGCAGACTACGAAAAGTCAATTAAATAGTCATTGTGAAAGGAAAATACACCTTTTTAAAACGAAAATTTAAGGAACATTGTATGTCAACCGGTTTCAAGATCATTTGGTAAAAAAGTCATCAAATGTTTGCTCCATTTTTTCTTCTTCTTCCAAAGTAATCAATTCACTCTCACTGTGATACATCAGCTGCACAACTTTCGAGAAAGTATCAAATCACCCACAAGAAGGTGTAACGAAGCACATGCACTGGTGAAAATGCATCAAACAGCCACCATAAGTAAGCAACGGGCTCGTGCAGCGATCAAGTGAATTAATGTGCTACACCACTACACCAAACGAAAATGTGCAACGACCGGAAGTTTCGTGAGGTTTTTCTCGCTCTTCAGCCCGCCCACTTCTGCTCAAGATCACCATCGAACACTGAAATGGGGCAGAAAATAAATCACTTCAGCTCAACCCGTCATAAGGTTCTGATTCTGCTTCTTTTTTTTGCTTATACGATGCCTTACAGCACCACTCACGGATGCAAATTGCTACACTGATGATGATGATATCTTCATCCACAAACACCTACAAGCTCAAAGGCATATGGTCGTGAAAGCGGGTACAAAAGAGGGAAGCGGAAAAAATAATTTTCACTAAACTTCACATCGGATGTTTGTGCTGTTGCGGCTGAAAAGTTTCATCCTTCCACTCTCTTCCGTGCAGTGAAAGCTCACCGCCACTCTATTGTTTGCTCTTGGGTTTCCGTATATTCCCACTCTAGTTTCCATAGAAATGGATGACAACATTTGCTGATGATCAAACCAATGCGCCGGTTGATGTTAATGATGATGATGATGACGATGATGGCGGGAGGATGCTGATGAGATTGTTATGGTTCCTGTTAGCTTTAGCCACAAATCGGATGTTTGCATGTATGCACTGTACAGTAAAATCGGGTGGAAAAGGTTCCAAACGCCTCCCACTAACACTGCTGGCCGGGGAATGGAACTTTAGCTTGAATGAGAGGGAAAAAACATATGCTGCAAAATATTTCCGCACCACAAGCACGAACATTATTTTGCCGGTGTCAAACGAGGTGGATGTAATTTGTCTGATAGTTGTTTTTAGGTGATACAAAAAAAAACTATCATCGTCATGTCATTTGTGGTTGCTAGCTGCGCCATATGGTCTTACAATTACAGTTAAAGTGCTCATTTAATCATTTTTATTTGAACAATCACCGGATGATATAAATATGTAATAACAATTATAGCAAATTAATGGAAAATTATAGCAATTGAATTAGCTAAGTTACATTTCTGAAACGACCTAAGTAGATTAATTATTTCACGCTGAATTTAAATTAAATTAACCTAATCTACTTCTACCTCTCGCCCACGGCATTGCATTACAAATTATAACAAAGAGCGTGCAACGCCACAAACAATCCTTATTTTTTTCATCCCATAAAAACTCGTCCCACGCGCGTGTGTAGCTGACCCAAGATTGGATGGCTTTCTTTTCCTAATTTAATCCTGCCTTTCCTCACCCACGCACCATTTCCCACCTCGACTCTAATCGTTTAGTCGACACTGTTTGCTTTTCCTCTTCTCTTCTCCTTCTAACTCATCGTCCCAACTCCAGCCCGGGCTTAAACTGTTTTATGGTGCTGGTTTCAGGTTTACTAACGCCATTTTTTATCCCACCACTGTCCGACCGTAACCACCCACAGCCACAACCGTCATAAGTACGTGGAACAATTTTTCTTCATTCGCTAGCTTTCACACTTCCCCACGCCGACCGGCTGCCAGCTGATCTACCGGTATTGACAAAGCGAGAATGCCGACGAAGGCAGAGCAAAAAAAAACATAACAGTGTGCCCACTGCACGCCAACCAACATCCACCACAATAATGGTAAGCCTACGGGACGGTGCACCATCCACCGGTTGGTGGCCATGGCAGCAGAATGGAAGAAAAGCCACCTCATACAACTAAAAGCCGTACAATTAATCATCCTCAAGAGTAGAGAAAGAGTGTGCGATACGTTGGCCAAACCCCGTTGGTTTGTCGTTTCGGTTTTCCATCTACCGACCGGGGACGATTACGCTGACTCGCTGTTCGCGTTGGGACCTACCGGCCATGATGCTGTTGCTACCGCACCGTGTACGGCCACGCACGCGTCTCTCAGTAGCGCCGTTCTGCGCGGTGTGAATCGCCCAACGCGCAACATGTGCACCGTTCGTGTTGCCTATTGTTATTGTTAGTTTAGCTTGAGCGTTCTTTTACTCCCCCTTTTTCTTTCCTGTCCATCCCGTCTTCTCCATTCCATTTTGCTTAATCATGGGCCGCATATTTATGGACCAATGTTTATATCTATTGTTTTGCTTTGGCATCGTGGGGTAAGATACTGCAGAGTCTTTCTGACTGCATTGTTGCTGTTCTTTTACTCCCCATCGTCATCATTCTCTATCAGCGTCTTCAGCGTATATCAACAGCTGGTTTGGGTGAAGCTCACCTGTGGACAGAAGCGAATAGCGTATACAAAGACGCAAGGCTAATATTGTCACTAGAATTGTAAATTTTCCTCTCCCGGTGGTACGGGTTGCCAATGCAGGGTTGCGTGAAAGGTATATCATCCGCACGAGCACAGGTAGTGCTAAGGTAAAAGAGCAAAACGTCGCAAAACCCTTATGCCAACAGAAGGTGATTCGAAAAAAAGCTCAAGTCATGTTCCTTGTGGGGAAGGATATGTAGCATGGTGGGCTAACAATTGCTAATGCACCGGTGAGAAAGTGTTGCTTGGTAAGATTTTCAATGCCATTGCCAAAAACGAACCGACATTTATTGTCAGCATATGTGCTAAACATTTTATAGCATATTATAGCATCTGGTAAATCATGGTGGAAACTTAGGAGGTTTTTTTTAACTTCAATAAATTACATTCGTATAAAACGCACCTTTAAATTCAACCATTACATTCATCTCCAATTACTTAATTAACTCTCGAATTAACATTAACTTGAACTAATAATGAATCCACTCCAATCTCGACAACCGTACCCAAAAGCTTTCCATTTAATTTCATTATCTATTTAGAGTGTGCATAAACCAAAACCCCAAACGTGAAATTAAGACACTGTAAAATGGAACGCACAAAAACGCACTAAATTAAGCTAACGCTGGCCAACGTCGACAGTGTTTGGCCGCACTTTGCCGTAGAATAATTTCTCTCCCGTTCACATCGCAACGTCGCAAAACCATTCCTTGCTGGTTTTTGTTTTACAGCATCCAAGCAAACAAGCAAACTCTCCCCAATCCCAAGACCAGACTCAGGCCCGGTCCCTGCCCGAGGCTAGCTCGCCGCAGCTCGAGCCAAATGGATTAGGAAAGCGAAGGCGCAACAATATTGCGAGAGCTGTGCTGTGCTGTACTGCTTTCTTGAAGTTGTCGCTCGGGTGAAACGCATAAATCAACAGAACCGACGAAAAAGTGACCTCTGCTGGGCGTAATGAGATTAATAATCATGCCATATCTTTGGTCCCGTTTCTCTACCACCGTCCGGTTTTTTTTTTGCTGGCTGGAAACTGTTTGACCTATTTTAAGCAATGGCTTAAGGCAGTTTAGTGACAGAGAAAAGTCACATTAAACACTTTGGACAAGTTTTCCCATAAAATTATGGCATAAATGCTTTGTGTAAAATGTTTAGTATTTTTAGAAGGTTTAAAGGCTACAGGGTACTATGTTGTAAATAATAAAAAAAGTATTATTCATTGCAACATTTACAGCCACATCATGAAGTATTCTTCAAATTCAACAGTACACTAAACTTTGTAAAGAACCAATTTCGTCTGAAACAAGACCCACTTCGCCGGGGTTCTAATTTCATTCTCCGCACTCCTTGCAAGAGATCAACGCCTGCAATCTTGCACCAGCTGCAGATGCACCTGCTGTGCAGACAGGCTGCAACAAGATGGTTTTACTTTTATGCTTCCGGCTACATCCCTTTTGCATATGCATCTTTTCACTGCCAACCCTTCATCCTTCACGGAAGCACTGCGCACCATTGGAAGGATCGAGAAGAAAGGCGAAATTGATTTTCATCGACCTGCTGAGAACCACCCGTCGGTTCAGCAGAAGTGTGCATAAATCGCCATTCACCGGCCTGAGAACTGTAAGCATGCGATCCGTTGCCCAGTGCCCCCAGTGCCCGTCCCAGAGCAGCGTTGGTTTGTTTCATTTTCACATCCCAGGCCATCGCTGCCAACGTCGTGCTCGTCGTTTGAGCGGTTGTTACGCGGCAGGAGACATTTGCTGCAAATTAATTAGAACATAATTGGATATCAGATCCATGCGCGGAAGAGACGAGCCCGCACGATCGAACCCGTGTGGTACCGCCCGAGCATCTCGGTGCTGCCAACGGACACTGCCACCGCCGGCGGCGTAATGTTTGGTTTGGCTGGTATATCGGTTTCATCGAATAACCACAATGCGTCGATACGGGTACGGCTCACACCATACTGGGTATTTACGATAATAACATTGTTGCGATGAAAGCCGGGCGTTTAATCAATGTTTTGACTGAACTATTATTGACAGCTTTATCAGGGTCAATCATAGAGGATGGAGGACATGAATGTTTATTGCTTTTTTGGATGGCTTTTTGTTCTGCGCTGGAAATGTATTGTATTGGATTTGGTAATCAGCAAGAGGTACTTTAGCATTCATTCATTCGATACACAGATGAGTTACTGAACAACAAGTTCAAGAAATAGTTCAAGGTCTTGGTGATCCCAATCCCCTAATAATATACTTTCATCCAAACTGAGCCAGAAACATCTTTGTTATGATGCAAGCAAGAAATTAAATTATTATCTTTTCCATCTGCTTCTCATTTTTTGCACTGTTGTATTTTGTTTGAGTGCCACTTTCAATCTTACAATAAAAAAAACCCGCTGATATGGCAAGTTTCCATTCATAAACAAGATGCATTAAACATGATCCTATTCTTCAAAATCCCCCCGAAGGGGCACTTCATTACAAAATACTAATCCCCAAGCGAGAAACTCAAGAAGTCATCACTCAAGAAATTGCTCGCCCGGAAACACCAAAAACACACAAACACACACAAAAAACACAAAAAAATAACATTTCTTCACTTCTGCACACTAATGAGCGGAACAACACAACACATATCATTCGACTCGGGCAGCAGTCCCCCCATTCCCAGCGAAAACAAGGGAAAAACACAATGTTTGCATTTCATTTCCTGCTTTGGCAGTTTCACGTTTTCCACGCGCGTTTTCTGTGTATGTTTGTGACTGACAGCTCGGGTAACTTAATTTTCTTCCTGACTGCGATAACAAGGCCGCGACTGGCATAACATAACACATGTACACTACCTCAACCTCTCCGCAGCCGTAGATAAGCAACTTCATGCTGTCGCGTATCGGGCCAGTTCATCATACGTCGATATGGTCGGTGAGGGAGCAAAATCACACACACACACCACAACCACCGATTGGTTTTGTCAAACAGGAGTAAGAAAAAGAAAACCAAACTTCTTAATGGCAACAACAGCATCCAACCAACACACCCGTCATAGTTCCTTAAAAAAGCCACATTTCCTAATAAAGAACACAGCTTCACAGGAGCCGCTCGTTTCGATGCGCAACCATTTGCTTCATCTATAATTCCTTTCCGACTGCCGGCGCCTCGTCGGACGGCGGACGTGTGAAGCAAGATTTACTCACATCACACCCACCGATGGCACCCGCAGCAGGTGAGGCTACCGAGAAGCCCAACAATCCCGGCACGCCCACGACACACCGACCCGTGCCCGTGACTGGGTTTTGGAAAGTAATTTGTGTCGTAATAAATATTTATAGCCTTACCTTCTTTACCTTCCTACGGGTCGGCTTAATCCGGACTGCCGCTCTTCATGCCTGCTTCGTTGGCTTAACCTTTTTCCTCCTGCTTATGCCTGCGCTCCTTCGCACGCACACATACGCGCACACACACACACACTTTAGCAAGTTGAATTTTTAGTTTCATCGGGTAGCACCCAACAGGGTAACCATTTTCAGCAGCGCAGCAGAAAATTAGCTAGCAGAAATCCCCTTTACCCTCCGTGCGCCTCTCGGGCTGCTTTGTAAGGAATGCTGGGTGAATGGAGGCGACAAGTTTAGACCAGGGTGACCCATTAACTAATGGTTTAAATCATAAATTATTCCACTACCTTCCAAGCACTGGGTGAGGTTCCGTATTTTTATGATGGGGTGCCAAAAGTTTTGTTTATACATCGTCATCCCTTTTAGCCTTTCCAGGAGGTTTCGGATGATAATACCGGTTACACATTTACAGACCATCATAAGCTTGACAAAGCACAAATTAAAGTTAATCGGATCTAGTTCTTATTGGGCGGAATGGGAAAGGTCTCTCAAAGAAGTCATAATTCCATTCAAGCGATCGTTAATGGTCTAACATATTTTACAATCTGTATCTTTTTAATAGTATCGCTCAATGCCGGCAGAGGGCGTTACGATCCAACTACTAAAACAACGAAAATGAATAGCTCCATCTACGGGATTTCTCAATTTGTAAGAAAAATAATAAAAAAATAATAAAAATGAAGGAAAAAACTCAGGATTAAAAACCAAAACGTAACTGGTAGCATCAACCGTTGCCTCTGCCTGCATCCTACTGCCCAAAACAAACGCGTCAGAGTTATTTTGCACCGGGGAAAACTGATTGCTTTCTTGGGTACTGCACGCAATGCATGCCATTCCCCGCACAAACAACCACCCCACAGGGACCATTTACTTTCAGCCACGGGAGACAGATCAGTTTAATGTGCTAATGTTATTGCTCTGCGCGGGCTGGTTTGGCGGCACGACTGTCAGGGACTTATTGTCCCCCAGACAAAAGGGGAAAGGAAATTAATCAACGTTTAACCACGACGAAAGAATGGGTAAACATTTTGGCCGATGAAGCACTTGCCGCTGTTAGAATGCATTACAAAGAAGCGATGTCTCGCTATAAACAAAGTAAATGTTGAATATTCTATCGCGCAAAATTTAATCAACACTCACTCCAATGGGCCATTTTTGAACCAAACCCAACCTTGCTTCATTTTTTCACCATACAAAATGGCATCCGTTGCCAAATATTCCACTCCCTCTACCAACATGCCAATGTCGTACGAAACGGTGGGAAAGGATTACCCAATGCGAGCTCTGGCAAATCCCCTTAAGGTGGATAGCACAACCTATTTCAATATTTGAACCATTTCGTGAATGTCTTCAGCCGTGGTTCAATGAAGCTTTCGAAGGCCCCGCTGGGTGTCTATCGCTGCCAGACAAAAATGCCAACATTTTGTACGTCTGTGTGTGTGTGTGTGTGCCTATGTCTCAAAGCTTTCGGAGAACAATTTCACACACCATTCCAAGAAAAGGGGATGATCATGCTGATCGCACCCTCGGTAAGCTTGGAGCGGGTTCGTACATAAGTGATGTCATCAAGACATCATGAGCGGCGGCCGCCCGAGTGTGGCCGATTTAATATTCATTAAATGATTAAACTTTCAAACTACTAATTTCCTCACACCGGTCGGTGTGTGTGTGTGTATGTGGATAGTTTTGGTGAGCTCGGTCGCCTCAAGGCGGTTCCGTTTGGCTTCTAAACACCGCTCAATCCAATGACTTGTGACGACAACTGGCAGATAGCAGGGGTGCCACAAAAAAACAAGTTCTAAACTTTGAAATTATCCTTTTCCCACTACACTTGGGTGACTCACTTTGGAGACTTATCCACGGGTCAATGGACGGTCTGCGACTAATACAAAGGGTTAACGACGCTTGATGAAGCGCACGTACAGAGGACCGGCGTGCGCTTTATTTGCCCCAAAACAATCATAATCCGTTCAAGCTACCGATGATGAGGATGACGATGATGAGACACGGAGACGACGAGATCCATTAACGCGACCTAGCGCAAAACGAGACAAACCCGCACCGGAAGCGGATCGGTTGATTCACACGATGTAAGCCCAGTGGGAGGCCCAGAAAAGGGTACCGGGATCGTGTGGCGCTGGGCTTATAGATTCGTTCAAAAGTGTAAATGGTGCGTTCGAGAGGGCAGCAACGGGTTGCTTAATTAACGCCTTGACGTAGAGAACGGGCTGGTACCGGCGATGATACGACGGATTCGACAGCCGTGATGATGAATATCAATGAGTTTAATTTGGCAGCAAAAAGGATTTAGGTTGCCGCATTAGGCAGCTTGGAGGAACTTCGGGAGAGTTAATTTGGCTTTTTTCGAGTGGGTTGAAGTGGGCTTCAGCAGAGCTTAAAATAAATGGCTCAATAAAGTCGACAATGAAGACAATGGAAATAATAAACCCAAACTTTACCTCAAATATCCGTTCGTACAAAAAAACAAGCTTTAATTCATGTTTAATCGATTTCTAAAACTGCTTCAGTCATCCTGTAAATCCTGCAGTTTCTTTTACGCTTATACGATTGCAAAACTCAATCGATAGAAAACACTTCAACACCCAAACTATGGCATTGAATAACAACTTCCCCCCCATATTGATACTAATGATTGATTCGTGCAGCGTGTAACATAATCTGTAACCTTACGCTTTCTGTTTGCTTTCTGTTGCTGTACCGTACCGCAAAAACAACACGCCGGCGGAGCAGTGCAAGCGAGCTAAATTCAATTTCACATCCCCTATTCTCTCAACCGTTCGTGCAAACTTACGAACCGCACGAGCCTGATCCGTGGATCGTTATCGAAACATACGCCACAAGAAGCAAAAGGCACGTCTTAGCATTGGCCAATAATGTTCGGTACTTGTTCGGTTGGCGAAGGGATTTGAAAGGGGCGAGAGTCGGAAAGCGAAAAGGTAAGCAGATCACCAACCAAAACACCCACCACTCCGTTGCCAGTGATATGGCGAATCCTTCGAGGGGATGTATTTCCGAGATTTGCGGTTTTTTCCAGGGCACGTGCTCACCGAGCCTGCACCTAACACATAAAACAGCATCAATATGGTGGAATGGTTCCCGCCTCACTCTATGTTGTGTAGAGATTTTATCTGTCAATTTTATGAATCAATTACAGCACGGAACCATTACATTGCACTGTACAATGCCGGATGCCTGCCGCGGAGGAATAAATCTCAGCCATACTTCAGTAAGCACACGGTACACAGTCAATTACATTCACATTTCTGAAGCGATTCCCACGGGTCTCTCTTAGAAACTGTTCGCAAATGATCCGTTTAAGAGGATTTGTAACAACTTTCACTGTTAAGCCTGATCGAAATGTTCATCAGCAAACTTTGTAGACTGTTGTGCGGCTGCTGCTGCTATGATTTAGTTGGACGAAGCGGTTGTTATTGCACGAGCTCTGACTTATAATTTCAAACCTCCCCAGAGGTTTTGGTTCTGAGAATTTCCATTTTTTACTAATTTAAATTGATTGCTTCACTACTGCTCACTCAGACTGTGATAAATTATTCACTAATTAAATTACTTCCATTCCAACTGACTTACAAACTGGTTAGTTTCTTTCGCTCCGTTCATTAGCTTAGTCGATTATGTGAGTGCTTTTCCCCTTTCCAATTCCACCACACACACACACACACACGCTTCCATATATTTGTACAATATTTCATCATCGATAATGGTGGTGAACCAACCACTTGCCACTTGCTTACGTGTCCGATACCGGCTTTTTACCAGGTCGGTTCCATGCTAGGACACGAAAAAGCATCTCATTTTTCCAAACCGAACCCCGAACCACTCTCAGTTCGGTTCCGGTCGGTTGCACACCCAACGAAGCGCAATACCGTGTGCCATGCCCTTGACACAGGACAAAAGAACCCCCGAACCCTGCTCTCGCTACCCTACGGTGACAACCCTTTCGTTCGGGGGATGGGAAAACAAATCAGAATACAAACCGTCATGCCAAAAGGTAAAAGGAAATCCGAAACGCCCGAAAAGAAAGGGTAGAGCAGAAACCGTATTCATCGTCGCTTGGTCGTGATGTGCTGCTGCCGTGTCTACCACACTATTACAGGTGTAGCAAAACTACAGAACACAGTACTGTTTCACAGTGCTTTCAGCAATCATAATCAACAACAGCAACAGCAATGTGAGAAAGTGAACAAAATGCGACAAAAAACACTAAAAAGCCCACAGCTACTGAAATAACATATGGACATGGTGAGAATGTCCTACCACTTCATGAACCAGCCTTTGGCAGTATATGCACAATGGCTGCCGGAAAGAAGGGTGCCTTTTGCTGCACGGCAGACGCTACCCACCTACCACTGGCGTACATTGTGCACCGAATTTAGGTGCATTTGTCTCCGGAGCCCGGTTGAATGGGGAACACACGGTTGCACAAGAATAAAGCCGCCAAGGCTTAGCGATACAGGGCAAGCTTGTTTCCAATTAAAACACAGGAAGGGGATAGTTTCCGCTGCGTTGTTTGCTGTTTGCCCATTTAGTAATAGGGACCGTTTATTTATTTTGTTTTTAGGTTGTGCTGCTATTTGTTACCATACAATAATTTATATTTGTATTTTTTATTCCTTTTTTAGTTCACTTAAAAAGCATTGAAGTACACTTATTAAGAGCAAATTAAAAAGATACAAAGGCCAACCATTTCCAATACCGCTCACGGAACACAAACCATGCTGAACGCTTACATAAAATGTCCCTCAACAACGCAACAACGGCACAAAACCGGTTCATTCATCGATTCCACTACCGGTGTCAAGCACTACCATCGGAAGCATTGCCATCGGAAATCGAACGTAACCGACAAACATTTTCAATTCCATGCACTTTTCCACGGAACAACTTTCGCTCTGCCGAGTGCAAGTGGGAATAAAAACACGTTTTTACACAAACCACCAGGCGCCTCCATCAAGCGTCGGGGAGGGGAATTTGGAAAAAAAGGTTTACATGGTGTGGGCAGAACAACTTAATTCCAACAACGAACTCGTTCGAATACAACTCGATGGGAATATAGTTAAGGCTTTTTAAATGAATTCTGCTTCTGATGCATATCAACGATTTACGGGAATTTGAAAATCGGTCACAAATTTATTCCTCCGACAATTCCTATTGCAAACCACTGTGCGTGCCTTAACTGATTCGATCAACACGGGCTTGCCCCGGACCACACGGTGGTGTGGTGGTCACTTCGATAAGCACTAAAATCAATCGCAATTCATAGCTTATCGCAGCGACCGTAGTGGCCATCGGTAGCCTACCGGACGGTTTACCTTACCGGAAGCCGTCTAAAAGGCCACAAGCCGTTAGTAGACTAGCTTTAGTTGTTTTGTACTGTTTCCTTTTTTTTCTCTCTCTCTCTCTTTCTCCATTTATTCCACACTCAATCGTGCATGTAAAACCCCCGCCGAGCCATATACGGAGCACGTCTAAGCCTAGAACTGCTCCGACCTAAAAATAGGGAAATAGAGCGAAACAAGGAAACACAGCCACAGAAAAAAAAACCGACACAACACCAGATAACCTTCGCCACTTGTTCGATAAGGTTTGTTTTCTGTCTCTCTTCCTCTCTCCTTATTGCTGTTGTTCAGTCGGTGGTGACAATATCGAAAGTGACTGTGTTTATATTAATGCTTGTAGGTCTGTGTTCTATTGTAGTTCCCCGATGGCATTTCCAGGGAGTGTTTTCCCCCAATTTACACATTCGTCACTGGGCGCTTCTACCATTCCACCGCGTGTGATGGTGATTATATGAAAGTAGGTCAATGCAAGCCACAAATCGGTGCGTTTTAGCATTTCGTCGAAGGTTAATGCTAACCTTGGGTAAGCTTGGTAGGAGAGAGGTTGGTGTAGAGAACGCTGATGCGCGGAAACAGAAACGGTGAGCACACAACAAATAGCGAAGCCCATTTATTTACTCTTGCCACGTGTAGCGGCAGTCCAGAAGGTGTGTGTGTGTGTGTTTTTTTGCCGTTGAATTGGAGGACTTTGCTGCCTTCGGGTTAGTTTCATTTTTATAAGTGCCATCACTACCTAGACATTTCTTAATGACTGTGTCTTTGCATTGTACATCATAGCGACCGGTCTTGTGTGGAACTGTAATGCTCAACCGAAAGCAAATCGAAACAAAAACTGCATGAATTATGCATTGTTGTCGATTGGAAACTTGTGTTGTTAAGTTAATGACTAAAGTAAATATGTAATCAGAATGCTTTGTTTGCTTTTCTATACTTCGGTAAGTCAATAAAGTATCATGTATGCTTTTCCCCTACAAATGTAACCTTCAGATTATTTGCTTGTGCTATAGAACACGTTTTTAATGCACTAAACCGCTCCATGATCGTTCTCAGTCAAGGTTCACTCGAATTGGAGGGATTTTTTCTCTTATTTTAAAAACACTGTCACATTCAAACACATCCCAAAACCACTCCAATGTGCACATACAACGAACCCAAAAAAAAAAAACACATTTCCATCCTGATCCGCTTTTCAACTCGGCGTAGTAGCGAAACATAAGCCGTCTGGGGGGAAAATGGCGGTATCATCATCATCATCTCGTTAAAACTGTACGCACGATGGATTGCGTTATCCTCTTTTTGTCTATTTTCCATCTCTGTGTATGTGTGTGCTTCCGCTTTTTTTCCCTACATTCAAACCACAGCGTAATCGATTCCATCTCGCTTAGCTTAACCGAGTGAAAGCACCTCCCGAGTGACTGGGGGATTGTAAGCCAACCGGGCGGCGAACCCTTTTGGGATTTGAGGAATATCTTTGTCTGTTTGCTACGTTGGCGGGAACACTGCTTCTTGCAGTGTTCCAGTTGCTGTCTCTTTGCGTAGCAGTAAAGCACAATCCACATGTCGTCACATGTCGGATGTCATCATTATATTACTACCGGCGTGGTCATAAACTTTCCCTAAAGTTTGCCTCTGTCTGGGAATGTTGAGTAAGTGGGGGAACGGATGAATTTTGGGAGTGAATGGGAATGTTGATGCACAGTAAACATGAGCTGTGTGAGTAGTGTTTTATGATTAGCTGGGGATGATGTGGCTAAGGTTGACTAGCGAAAAGAGATTTGGTTTTACTGCCACAAATATCAGGAGAAATTAAGAATTGCTCGAATTTTAGTGAAATAATACTCGAAATTTTGCACGAACTCGTAAAAGGGATATTCATTTGTCGTTTATAGTAAGTGTATTCAATACTTAAGTATTGGATCTAGTACACTAAATACTTTATACTCATTTCCATATATTTTACTGGAAATGGCAGTTATTTTTTCAATTTCTCCCACAACTCTATCAAGTTTAATGCGTCCTCAATTTCAATTTGATTGTAACTCTTGACTTGATGCACAAATCATTATCGTTCAAGCGTACTGTTCTCCCCTGAACAAACCCACCCGCTTCATGAAGGGAATTAGTTTGCTCACCATTAGCACACACACACACACACACACAAGCTCGTATAAACACATATTTGCTACCCAGGCTAGCTCAATTCGATTGAATCGAAATGGAGCTGTTTACACTACCGCCAAATTGCGCCCTAAACTATCCGCCATTTAGCTTGCCCCTTTCTCTCTCTCTCTCAAACACACACAAACACCGCTCAACACTCCCTTCTGTCTGCCTCTCGTACTACCTTTCATCGATTAACAGTGTATGGTTAATTAGTGGCGCTATGGATTTAGTACACGAACGGACGTTCGGATACGATATTTCAATATCTTCCATCGCCATCGGTACCTGCTGCCAACTGGCTATTTCCGTTTCCGTTTCACTGGTTCCGACAGCGCCCCTGGTACAGAGGGGAGTGTGATGTGGGAAGTCAGCTGTTTCCCCTCCAACGTGGGGGCAACGTGGCTAAATTATGAAACAATAATTTATCTCTAATTAACTTCAGCAGCTCGAATGCCTTCCAACGGCCTGTTGATGCTGAAGCCGGCTCCATTTGTGAGCGCGTAGTTTGAGCTTTAAGGCGTAAACAGGCGGCGAAAGCGCTTCGAGCCACAGCTGAAGTATATTTTCTTCTATTTACGGTCAAAGCAGTTACAACAAAGGCAGCCGCAATACGCCGCCTCTCCCAAAAAAAAGAGGTAACAAATACCAAACTTATTTAATTTAAAGTTTAGTATCGGTTTTACAAACGTACGTTCCCGTTTGCCCCCAATTCGTAACCCAAAGGCACGGGCGCTGTATCGGTCAAATTAGGGGGAGGAGGGTTAAAGCGTATTCTTTTTTGAATACCCCGGTACATACTTTCACCCAGTTTAAGTGCCCAGAGAAACGAGAGCTTCCGGAAAAGGATGAAAATAGCAACAGGAAAGCAAGAAAGCAAAATTAAAACAGCAGCTGCCCCCGAAGTGAATTTAACCATTTCAACCCGGTTCGGTTGAACATTTCAATGGACCTGCTGCTCCTGGAGGGGAGGCCACTTTTCGCAGGCACTCTGTGGATGTTCGTTGCCGATTTGCTCTGCATCCTTCTCAGAGTTTCGTGGAAGGTACACCGGAAGCTATGCGCTCGTGTGGCTATGCCTGTCAAACGGCAGCCGAAGCTTTAACGGCAAACGAAATGAAATGAATTTAATTTGAAAACTCCTTTCCATTTTCCATCATGTAAAATGCCTGTATAGCATTTGTAAAATTATGCATACATTACAATAAATCTCTTCTGTTCTATGCTCTTCATATCCACTCAGCAATAGCTGACAGATAGATCGTCAATCCCATTCAAGCTTTCCCTTTTATCCCTCTCCAATGCGGCCAACCAACGGGTGAAAACATTTAAATAACTCCTGCTCTATCCTTCAAACCCTGCTCGAGCCGCAGCCGTTTGCAGCCCGCTCAATTGATGCGCTTTTTTCTCCTCTTTTCCACGGACAAAAGCACGGCAAAACAAAAGCAACTGCGTCAATGGTAGACGAACAAACAGCACACTCCTTTTGCTAGCAGAGACCCTCATCAAACAAAAGCGCACATTCCCGGCGTGCCCGTTTCGACCCGGCGACATCCATTTCGCATTTCGCCACCGTATTCATTATGCAAATTTAATGAAACGAATTCTTTGGCGCGTTTTGTAGCAAAAAAAAAGTGCGTAGATGATGCGCAAAGGGCGCCAGAAAATAACAACAAAAAGGACAAACCTAGCAGACACACAAGTGATGCACAGATATCACAGGTTAATGTGTAAAGTAAAAGCACAAAAAAGCTTCAAATCAACAGTGCATAAACCAGTGGGAATGTTCCGGCTCTTCTCGTGCTTTGTCTCTCGTTAACAAATTAGCGTTTTCTCGGTTAAACGCAAAGTCCTATTCACTTCTTCACACTATCTTTCGCTTTCCTTTTCCCTCCTGAACGTGCCATTACATCTCATTTAGCCCCATTCGCCATTCATCGCACTCGCACTTCGTTTCGTTCGTCCATTCATCCCTTACCCATTGATCCGTGCATGCGAGGTGAGGCCGATTTTGTTTTTTCCTCGGTATTATTTAATTAATTATGTCACCACGGGGGAGTGGAAGATCCACTCTATCGAATCGTTTTTTGCGCTGCTTTTTGCCTATTTGTTTTCCCATCATCATTCAAAGGAAAAGTGCGTTCGTAAGTAGCATCAGTGCCGTTGTCTTTCGGAAGCGAAAAGACACGCCGCTTCCTGGAACATCCAACGCGCCCGTTTTGCATGTTGTTTGCAGGTTGCTAACAAAGCTTCGTGTGTTTCTGCTTGGGCGATGAGCTTACTTTAGCGTCATTACCGATGAAACACAACACAAAGTAGCACAAAAAAGTTTCTATTGTGATTCTGTGGAATTGTTTTGCTTAGACATTTGTGCAAAGAAAGGCACAACCGATGTTAACGGCGCGCTGTACAATGTTGAACGAAACTTTAGGCTGGAAAATTGAAGGAACGGGCATACATAATTGGACATTATCCTGTTAATAGCCATTAAGGCTTGCAGGAAAACTCAGTTTTGTAATTTTCATTTTAAAAAGCAATGGAATTATTCCAATGGAATCCACTTTCACTTTGGAGTTTGTGAGCTGCGGAAATAAAACTCAACCACTTACGAAACAAGGAACAATTTGTACATTTTACACTAATTTTCCTCCATCAAACTAATAGCTGTCTCGTTTCCCTCAAATGCTGCAATAAAAAATGCGCACAAAAAATCACACAATATCACGTCAATCTAAGGGCGAGGCTGGCTATCATTCCTCCCCCAACTGCTAACCTCTGGCACTGAGTCGATAACGATATTATTATTTACATTGAGCTTATTTATTAGCGTCAATAAATTATGCTGCCTTGCCGTCAGCCCCATTCCACCACCACCAGGAAGGCTCACACCAAGTTGTGCGTGGTGGCAACTCTTTCTCTCTCTCCTAAACTTGTTGTTCACGTTCCTTTTCCTGCTCTCGTTTAAATCCATCTCAGCTGTGATTCACTTCCGCTGTTTTCCCTCCTTCCTTTTCCTTCCACACCCTATTTCCCACTTGTTGTTGAGAAGGGTGGACGGCATCGACAGTAGTCGACACATTGCCACCAGCGAGGAGAGTGGGAATTAATTTTATCATTTCTTACTGTGTTGTTTTGAATGGAGTTGGAGGGAGTGAGCTGGGAGACTAGAAGAGAGAGAGAGAGGACAAGAAGTGAGTGGTTGAAAACTGCTATCTACTGTTTGGTAAGGCGGATCGAGTGGTGTTGTTTTCCAGTAGCTCGGTTAGTAGCGGTGATCGGTGGGACCCGCTTTGAAGGGCTTTGGATTTGATGGGAGCGCAACGAGCACGAAGTTTCGCTGTGACATTTTCATGCTGTCTAGGGCTCCTACTGCGCTTGCTACCACGATAACAGTGGAAAGAAATGATTAATGTGAAGGGAAGATGCGAAATGTAAAGGGGAGAAGACGAAAAAACAAAGCAAGCTTTGCTTAACGCGGAAGAACACCAAGAGCAAAGTGCACATGGGCGAAGATTGTGCACGGCTCAGGTCAAGTTCAAACAGTGTATAAGGGCGGGTTCCAGTGGCTAGCAAAACACCGCAGATTAAGAATAATTTATCGCCAAGACGCTGTTGCGCGGCTGTGCGCAGTTGGGAAGCTTTCTAATAAATTATTTTTAGCTAAGAAGCAGAGGGAGATAAATTGCAGAGAGTTTGGTGAAAAGTGTTTCTCTTCAAACCCGGAAGCTGAAGATTAAAATTTGTTAAGCTTCTAAGCCTTGTAAATACAAACATTTTCGAAAACACATTTTTGTAATCTTCCCCGCAAGAAAACAGCTTCCATATGACTTCCGTTTCGTAGGATTAATTCCTCACCTTGATCCTTACATCTTACACATATACACATACACAGAGGCTCCCGTTTCACATTGATTTTCATTTTCCTATCAGCATTTTTCCCGCTCCATTATTCCACTCCGGCTGCACCGACCATAAAGTCAAACCGTTACGATCATTGTATCGCTTCTTGCGCTAAGCTTGTGCTATCGTCTCACCCTCCCACCGGCGAAACACCACACGAAAACTCACAGAATTGACTTTTCCCTACCCCTTCACACCCTTTTCCCCGTGATCACTTTCACCGATATTTATGTTCATTCATCTCCGAGCACCCATCATCCGCCACGAAGCTCCCGATGACGATCCAATCATTTTATCGAGCATGTAATGGAATCTTTCGCCATTGGAGCGAAAACCGGTTCGATAAAACTGACACCGATCCCGAGGTGGACGGCAACAAAGACACACACACACACACACATCATTGAATAGTGAAACCTTTAATCGAAAACTAAAACCCGTCTTTTGTGCTGAGCTGAACAGCTCGACCGGTGACTGGTTGGTGAGACACCTTTTCTGGGTTTATTTATTTTATGACCACCTCTGCTCAACAACACTCAACCACCGGGATGAAGTATACTGTTTAGAACCAAGAACTCATCACTCTTAGCTGCTTTGTTTCACTTCCCGGAGATCCCGTCCAGTGGTAAAACGCAAACTAGCCCACAGGTCACAAAGGCAGCACATTGGTTTGTCTCTGTGTGTGTGTGTGTGTGTGTGTGTGCAAATAATCTATTCCTCCCATGGGTGGCATCGTCCTCAACCCACGGTTTGAATTAGTTATCGTAAATTGTACTGCGGTCGGATAGCGTATTCAAACCCAAATCGAAGTTGTTCAACGTCTTTAACGTTTAGCGTACGGTTTGATCTTTGGAACGTTCTGTCCGCTCCGTGCGTCACGCACGAAGGATGTGGAATACTGTGTTGCTGTTGGGTTGCTGTGACCACTGGGATGGATGAAAGGATTTACGATAAGATGTTATCGTCATCGATTGCATCATCATTTTATTGAATCATTTCTTGATATGTGCGCCTCGTAAATCGTGTCCTCACAGTGCACAGTCGTAAAAGCGGCTAGGAGTGGAGTTGGAAGGGAAAGTATGATTTGAGAATAAGTTAAATTGTGATTGTAAGATGCATTACAAGATATTAGATTGCATATATGATAAAGAGATATAACAGGTTGGCTGATAAGTCGCCGGTCTGACACATAGATGGCGCCGCTAGTATTAAATGCATATTATTTTTATATAGTACCAACCTTCAAATGATTCGTGTCAAAATTTGACGCCTGTATGTCAATTAGTTTGTGAGACAGAGCGTCATTTGTCAAGCAACTTTTGTTATTTTGTTGTTCCACCAAGACAACGCACCGTGCCACAAGTCATTGAGAACGATGGCAAAAATTCATGAATTGGGCTTCGAATTGCTTCCCCACCCACCGTATTCTCCAGATCTGGCCCCCAGCGACTTTTTCTTGTTCTCAGACTTCAAAAGAATGCTCGCAGGGGAAAAAATTGGCTGCAATGAAGAGGTGGTCGCCGAAACTGAGGCCTATTTTGATGCAAAACCGAAGGAGAACTACCAAAATGGTATCAAAAAATTGGAAGGTCGTTATAATCGTTGTATCGCTCTTGAAGGGAACTATGTTGAATAATAAAAACGAATTTTGACAAAAAAATGTGTTTTTCTTTGTTAGATCGGGGACTTATCAGCCAACCTGTTATATGGTAAAAGGGATTCTTTGGAATCGATTTTAGGTAACACTCTATTTTTGAACTTTTGAAGATGAAGGTGTTGTTCAGCTGCCAGTGGGACTGTTATTCACAAAAAGCGACTTATTTTCGCTTCCTCTGTCGCAACTTGTTACTATAACATTCATTTTGTAACTAATAATAACTTGTTTTGTAACCTCTTGTCTCTCTAGCCAGCTCAGAGTGTGTGTCCAAGACTCAAAACGATACGGTTTAATCTTCCCTTAATCACTCCTAAAGCTGTATTTTTTGGCAACGCGTTAAATTGATACATTTTGTTCGTAAGCCGCGCAAATGTTTTTTTCGGGGCAAAAGAATTTCGTGTGTTTCTTTGCACGTGTCGCCGATCACTGCCTTGTGCCCAACAACAACAACAACAACAACTTCGAAAAAAAAACACACCCCAATCGTACTTGAAAGTAAAAGCCTAAAACGACTGAAATACGATATCATAGCAGCATGAAAAAGGTAAGGGATAAATCCTTTTTCTTCTTCTACTTCTTTTTGTCGCCCTCAGGGCTGCCGTGCCTGTCCCATCCATAACACGAACCATATGTCTCGCAATGGTTGCTCGTTCGCATGCTTGAAGGGTTCGTTCGCTGCGAGTGCGAAAGGATAGCGAACACTTGTCCGAAAGTGGATCGTAAAACATACCCGAAATACACACTCGCAGACACTTCTCAAAATCGACCGGCAACTGGGTGTGTGTGTGTGTATGTGTGTCGGATTTTTTAAAAAAAGTAAATCCAATTCACTTCGAAGAAAGCTTTAAGCCGTTGCCGGCATAATTGAGCGCTCAACCGCTTGCCAAACACAGACACACAAACACACGCACGAGTATTTCGTAGAACATAATATACGCGTGTGTGTGTGTTTTTTCAACCTCTTTTTCGAGGACTTGATGGCTCGATGCTTTTCCATCGTCCACCGAGCGACGGCGGGCGGGTTTTCTTTTTGCACTGGCCGCTAAATATTTCAAACCGTAATCCGTCTGGCTTGTTGAAAACATGCACAAGAAGGGGAGGGGGGGGGAAGAGGGAATTGGTAAGCCAAAAGATAAACATAATTCCAACCCTCTCGTGAATTTTGCGCGCCCCCGTCGTTCTATGGCAACATAACACACCATTTATGCTGCGCACCAGGCACGGTGTACGTGGAAATTGAATTAGAAACACCATTTCTATCCCGCGGATGAGGTGAGCGGGCAATATAGAGAGAAGAGGGGTGACTCCCACAAACATACACAGGCACTGAAACATCACACGCAACAGTTCGCCGGCCCCGACCGACCACAAAGCGCAGCCTACGGGCGCAAGCTTCAGCAAAATCATTTTCGCGCAACCAGCACGAAAAGAAAAACCACCGCCAAAAGAAACCTTTTATCCGCCGAAAGTCGAGTTTGCCGTGAGCGCGGAAAGCTCACAAAATAACAGACACACGCGTGCACACACACACACACACACACACACACTCGTACGTTACGGGGAAACTGAAACGTCAACAGAGGGAGAGCAAATCCACAGTGAAAACATCCACACTCGGAGGAAGAGTTGCTACTGAACAGGAGGCCGCGGTCGTGTCCGCTGCACTTCACGCCACAAGCGACAAGCAGCAGCAGCAGCAACAGCAGCAGTGGGAAGAAGATTTACTAAACTCACCCCTCGAAAAAAAAGAAGGAAATTGCTGTTCGGGGCCGTGCAACAAACGACTCTGTGGCGTATGTGTGTGAAAATTTGATGGTGCATGTTTTCCATATTTTGGCACGGTGATGGGTGGTTTTGTCCTTGGTCATCGTTCTTTCTTTCTTTCATTTTCCCCCATTCTACTATGTCATAACCGCTGCAAAAAAGGTGGTAAAGCAGAAAGGGAAAGGAGGGAAGAAAGGGGAAGTGGAAATAGCGACCGAAATCATTTCTCCAAGCTACGCGAGTGCTACGTCAAACGGCCAAACTGTTGCGCCCGGAAAATAAATAAAACAACACACACATACACACATATCACCCAACCCTCTCACAAAGCATGATGAAAAACAGCTCCACAAACCCCGGTGGGAGGTTATAAACCGAAATGGAGGGAGGAAAATTGAGACATATGTAACACGGAACGTCCAACCGGTCTGCCAATCCACACGGGCGCACGCTCGCGCTCGCTTCTAGTTTGTTGTGGAGAGGGCAAAATTTGAATTTCGCTAAATTTTTCATAAATGGTTCAGCTTTGCAGCGTTTTTTTCGCACTGCCAACGGCGACTGAAACGTGTCCGAAGCCGAAGCTCGTTTGTACAGTGCTCGCAGTTAATGAAACCATTTGTAGACACGCACCCGCCACAAAATTGGACCATATGAAAGGTTAGCCAGGTGAACCGCGTCCGTCCATCTGGTGCGACGGAAGCGTCATCGTTTCATGTGCGGGCGCCCAGTGCGGGTGCGTCCCGGGGAGCGGTAAAAAGGTAAAAAAAAGAAGGCCCCGTGTTTCATAAAGCGATAGACGCATTTCCATAAATAGGACACCTGTGATTGTACCTAGCTTATGTGTAATGTTTAGAGATAAGCTACGCGTTTCGTTCGGCCAGCGTGGCTTTGATGTGTTTTCGATGATGCGATTGCGAAGTTTGGGTGAATTGGGTGAAGTAATGAAGTCAATTCCAATGACTAAAACTGTTCCTAAAACCTAAAACTAACGTAGCGGAATTTGGGGCAAGTGTGCCACCTTAGGCATTTCAAGTTATAAGTCACTAAAACGTGTTTTTCAAAAGCCGATTTAAATCTCATTGTTTAGACGGGTTTGATTACGTTTGCTAGTTTTATTTTTAGTCCTACGTTGTGTTACAAAATTACAAGTTTTAGTGAAGTTAAAGAAAAAAGGGCTGAACAAAATCCGTGGTGTTTAAGTGTTGCGCACAAGTACGACTTTCTTGTCTCGAGTTCACGAAGCGTCTGTCTTCTCCTTACAAAAAATTGATAGTGATGAGCGTCACCGCGGAATCGATCATTCCGTGCGGATCGGAACTGTATCCCTCATTGAGCTGTCAAAATATGACCCAAGCAGCAAATTCTACTAAACAAAATGTATGATAAATTCAAATCCAAACACTCATAACCATTTTACATCTAATTCCTCACTTATAAATGAGTTTCGCTTGAAAAAAGTGCAAACAAAACAGTTTTTGAAGCGTTTGAAAAAGGATCCAAAAATACGTTGTTTTTTGGGCTATGGGGCAAGAGTGCCACTCGTATGGGGCAAGACGGCCACCTGGTTAAAATAACCGTATTTATTAGATAATTGGAAATTATTACGTTTGTACCACTAGTGTATGTATTCCTACATGTCTTGAGTCACCAATGAACCCCTTTTCATCACAAACTGTATCGCAATATGGGTTGCTGCTGGTCTGTTTTTCCGGAGTAGAATCCGCTCGTAAAAGCGCACCATCCCGCTGAACGCTACAACAATGTTTAAATTTTTGACAGCTCTCGCCTATGAAAGATGGTGGCACACTTGCCCCAAAAGTTGTAACTTTTTTGAAATTGAATTTTTCAGTGACAAAAAGAAAGTTTTTTTCAACTAACCCTACAAAAAATGTCACGTTTTCTCAGCTATACGGTGGTGTAAATATTTTCTCGGTTGATTGTTCGCATGATTCTTGAGAGCTTATTTGGTTGGATTAAAAAATTATAATATTCTGCTCTATTTTGAAACTAAATATAAATAAGTTCAAAACAATGGGAAATATCGATTGGTCTATATGAAATTCGGCTCAGTATACCTAGTCATTGGAAAGGAACCAACTGTATACACAATTGATTATTAAACTAAGGTTTTTTAAGGAAAAATGCTTGGTGGCACTCTTGCCCCGTATGGCACACTTGCCCCAAATTCCGCTAATTGGTATATTGTAGCATTATAATGAAAAATGGAGATGAAAGGTACAAGATAGGTTGAATATCGATTTAACTGATCTGTAACTCCTGAGAACATTGGTATACAGTATCTGCAAATCAATATCAATGCACTAGACAGATTTCCGAGATGCTCAAAGGATTCAATAAAAATAAATGGGATGTATCTTTTATGTTAATAACATTCTTGAAGGCTCTCTTACCGACAGTAAACTTAAACTGAAATTAGTATTAAAACTGTGATAGAGGTAGGCGAATGAGACTGAGTTCCATGATAAGTTAAAAAATAGTACCAGGAAATTAATACAGGGTTTACCGTAAATACTCATTCGGGTGACGTAGACCCTCAATTGGACACTGTCATTTCTATTCGGGTCTTTTCACGAATGAATCGGGCATAATAAATTTAAAACGGGCTATTCTGCATTTTCTTGTTTTTGAGCTGTAAAATTTATTTGCGTGTAGTTTAACTTATCTGTTAAAAAATTTAAATTTTAAATAGCCAAAGATTCACTGAAAAAAAAACAAATTTTGCAACCAATACTGTTGCGACTTAGAACTTTGCGACCAAGAATTTTGCGACCAAGATTTTTGCGACCAAGAATTTTGCGACCAAGATTTTTGCGACCAAGAATTTTGCGACCAAGAACTTTGCGACCAAGATGTTTGTGACCAAGATGTTTGCGACCAAGAATTTTGCAACCAAGAATTTGCGACCAAGAATTTTGCGACCAAAAACCCTTTCATGCCGAGACGAAGTTCGAAACTTTAAAAACAAAAACCGTGGATGAAACAAGTCACAGGTACAGTTACCATAATAATAAGGATATCAAGCAGCAGGCATCAACAAAAGATGCCTAAAAAGATCTCGAATGAAACACATGTGCCCTGTTGAATACTTCAGAATTCATGTTGAATGAGGATTTTCTTTTTACTTGATAGCTTGATGCAAAATGACAAACTGACAGACAAGTTAAGGGCGCTTCAGTTCTAGGTACTAACTAAATTCAACAGCTTTTCTTTGTAGCAAAGAAAATGTACTTGTTTGTGGTTATTTTGCATTAATTTTAGTTCAAAGTCTGCAACCTCTGACAAGCTACAAGTCATCCTTTATTTACCCACAACCGTTGTAAAGGTTAACCGATACGACAAGACCCGCATCTCAGCAGTATCAAAGTACCTTTTCTTTATGCAACACGTGTTCTATTTTCTATGCCATTTCCTAGAAGCCAAGCCACACGCCGCTTTCACTCACTTTTTGGAAGCTGCTGTGCTGTGCTTTGGTGCTACGACGAATTCTACCCCGCAATAGCTTCTGCGAACTGTTTGTCCAATTACTCCGTTATTCGTTCCAATGCTCTGAAAGCAAAGCACTCCACTTAAATAGTTCATATAATTAGGGAAACAAACAACAGCATGTTTCACCAGAATTTAGCTGCGTTATAAAAGTAGAATAATGCGAATATTCCCCCCCCCCCCCCCCAAGCGTTCCAGAATGCAGTCTGTGAATATGAGTTAATTGCAAAATTTTATCATCACCACCATACCCTGCCCAACGAAGCGTTTCACATTAACAATATAATCGTGGGCCCAAAAACACACCCGATGCACAGGATCACAGAAAGGTTAGAATAAAACTACATTCCATGCTTTTATCGATTCCATAAATTCCACCGGCACACGCTCCGATGCATGCATGGCAAAAATGCAATCATCGGTCGTCGGGTCCTCGTGCCATTCGGTGCATTCGGCACTCGCTCGGTCGCTTGTGGGTTGCGCTCGCTCGATGCAACCTCCTCGTATTTAGTCTGCTTAATCGAGCGTGTACAAAAATAAAACGACCCATGGCGAGGAATGTGTCATCGTACGGGCATTGGGCTAATCTCGGACCGGAACACACACGAGAGGGGGTAGTATGACCCAATTCGGGGCCCAGTATGTTTTACGTTCATTATGCTGCAGCTACCTGTATTTTCAATGTTCGTGTGGTACGTTTTTTGAGGTTTGTTGGCAGAACTTTAAGCTCCACAATTGAAGCTTTTGTTGGCAGGAATGGTCGAAGGCGACCAGAAGAGTGTAGTGGCTTATTTTAATAGATGCCAGAAACCGTACTCATAATCCCACCTGTTGTCTAACTTGCACTCCAGAAGCCAGTCTTGTTCTACGTGCTTTACTTCTAAATTAATTTCCTTTCCTACGACTGTTTCTCCCTCCCATAAAGTTGTTCGATTGCACCTGTTAGAATGGGCAGATGGGCCCAGGAACCGAACAGCAAACGGATAGTTTCAATTCAATGGGAAAACTTTTCTGCCACAGAAACACACACTCACACACAAAAAGAATTGAGTCTGCACAATATCACGAACAATAGTTTGCAATTGCTTTCAAAAGACGCATCCGAACCGATAGCAACTTTGTCCCGGGCAAGATTACGTCGTACCGCTGTGTTGCTTATACAATCACCCACAAACTTCTTCCACAGCTCGTTGCTGTCGTGTTTTCTTAAACCATGTTGTGGAACATCTGTCTTGCCAGTGGCCATAAAACAGCGACGATCGTGCCGGCAATAAAAAGCGGGCCTGCTGAAACTGATACCAGTTCCCAGCTGCAAAATTTCCCCCTTCCCAAGCGGATTAATCACCCATCAAAACAAACATTATTTTTAAATCCCAAAATACACCACAGCCGAGAAACACACAAATTAACGTATTAATTCCATACCATTACACAAACGACACGGATTGGACGGGTTCACATCTTAATGCTTGCACTGCCATTAGCTTACTGGACGACAGCAAACTCCGGATTCCGATGATGATCCCATCGGTGTATTGAAGAATTGTGATTTAAAATTCCCTCCCAATCTCGAATGCATTTTCCCGGATCACCTCCCCTCAGGGCTAACATCAAAAACCACTAACCACTTCCAGAGCGCTGGACTATGCCCGGGGTTTGTTGTTTTGCTTTCAAACACATAAAACCGTACAGCGTGTATGTGTGTGTGAGCGGGTTAGAGTTCGCAATTTTGGGCATGGGAAATTTTAAATTCAATTTACCATTCTGTTTTTATTTTTGTCGGCCGCAACAAAAACAAACATACAACCATAGCCCCGCAAAATTTCAGCACACATACACAGCCGCCGACTACTACCAGGGTATTGTGTAAATAAAATATTCATATGTTTCATGAGCCTTCGTCGCTTCCAAGTAGTGCACCCGGCCGGGCTGATTCGACACACCCCGGGCCGGTCGGTTGGTCGGTCGGTCGGTGGTCTTGCCTGCTGAGCTTTCGCATTTACTACCATATGTTCCGGACGGACTTCCATTATTGTAGCAGTACCCTTTCCTCCCTTCTCTGGGGCGTTCGTTCGTAACTCGTCAGAAAATTCGGCGAAAAACCCCATTCCAACACGTTCCAACGCGCTATGGGTCCTGCACCCAGCGCGGAGTGTTCTTTTGGGGTAAGAGACACAAAATAAAATGTTTAGGATAAATCGGAAAATCGGCTCAAAATTGTTACGATCACCTGCTCCCCGTTCCATTTGTGTTCCTGCTGACGCACACACGCTGACGCCGTGGGGTTAAAGGTTAGCAGGAAATGGAAAATGGCGCCACACAAATGTACAACATACTCATCGGCATTTGTTCTTTTGTTTGCTTGGGGTTTTTTTTTTTTGCTGCCGAGATTTTGGGACGAAAATGTCATTTCATTAAAAATTTCACACACCATTCCCGGCCGCACGGTCGCACTGAAAGTGCTTCAAACGAAATTGAAACTGGTGGTTGGTGAAGAGAGGCTAATTTAAAATGCAGTTTGTGACGCTCGCTAAAAATAATACTCCTACTCCATTTGTTTCCGTCAGTGATTGAGCTGCATTAAGTATGTATTAGAATGAGTTGTTTTTGTGTGGCATTTTACGCTGAGTTCTTTTTCGTGTTGTTTTTGCTGTTCTTGTTTTATTGAAATGTTGTCAATCATGCCATTGATTTGCCCTAATTTAAAGACACTACCACGATATTGTTGATGGTTTGATGGAGGTGATACAATTTACTGATCTATTGGATTAAATATATTTCAACATCACAAATTTAAGCTTAGAGGATCTGGAGAGCTTAACCCTAGACTTCAACAAGCAATTTTCAAAGTTTAAGTGGAATATTTTTGATTTAAATAAAATTTACAGTGTTGGTGCAGCTAAAAAAACACATTGTAGCATATCTGCTCTACAGAACATATTATAATACACACTACCAGCTATAAACAGGCTTTGTAACACACTTCGGAAAGCCAAATCACACCATTGCAACACATTCATTATAACACACTCAGCCAATCAGATCATATCATAACAACGCAACCGGAAGAATTCATACCACTTCGTCCATATAAAAACAATTGTTACACACTTATCAGAATCAACCGAAACGAACTGCATAAGCAGGAACAGTTTATGCATTATAACCCAAAGCAGGAACAGTATAAGCATTAAACCCAATGCAAGAACTTAGTGACAAGAACCATTGTTTTTGTCGACAAAAGACAAACGTAACTAGCTTAGTGAAAACAATAACTTTCCAACCCGGAAACCAATTGTGCAAAACCCTCGAACTCTTTTGAGTAACTAACTCCGATCACGGCAGGTCAGATTCGTTCGGACTATCAGGATAGGACTATGTCCATCCAACACCTTTCGACTTCTCATTTAAAGAGTTTAGCTATGTCCCCCTACCCAAGGTAAGCCCTCTAAACTCCAACGTTTCCGGTAAGGAAAACCTCCTTATGGCTTCAATGATCGCCCGGACGATCAAGTGTCGAAAGTCCGCTTTGAAACAGTATCCACTTCAGTTCGGCTTAATTCGGCAAACGATGATCTTCCGTAACGATGTTTGAAGGCCACCCTGGCCAACGCGAGTTCATACCACATGGCGACCGTGACTATCTCAAAACATACCACAACATCAAAGCTTTTCATATAACCTCATATAAATTAAAGGATGTTAAGATCTAGTGACGATGACATTCTTAGGCTCTTAAGAACCTCTTGAACCTTCATGATATCCTACATTTGCTTCCGTGTCCGTGAAATTATCCAATAATATTTCTTCATTCCCAAAAGGTTTCAAGATTCTACTCCATTTACATAAATTATGATCCACAAAGATTCAACCACAAAGATAATCATCATTCATCTGTCCCTATCCGATCGCCATCCACTGCCACAACAAACGGGCACCATAAACTTGTTACCCAAACGTGTTTAACCTCAAAATAATACCCCTTGTTGGAAAAAGGTCACTAAGCTGTCAAGACTCGTATCTCGTTGGTTTCTTCATCATCTCCCCTCCTCCAGCATCCATCTACTCCATTCTCACTTTCACAAAGTTGTTCACCCGGTTGTAACTTATAACCCTATCGCTTCCCTTTTCTCCATTTCCGGTCGAAAACACCTGCGTAACGGAAACGGTTAATCGCACAATTTCGACCCAATACTCAAAGGACACACGCTTCAGACAGAACCCCAAAAACCGCATGTTGGGTAAACTTTCATCTCTCATATATTGGTGGCGTTGCTCCTCTCGATTTGAATCAAAGCATCCACGTAACCACAAAGCTGTCCTATATGAAGAACACACTCCAACAACTTTCCTATCCGACTTTTCACTTCTCATGTGTATGTGTGTGTGATTGCGGGGATCTTTATCTCTCCCTCGCGTACGTGACATAAACTCCTTGGTGAAAAGTTTCTCTCAAGAAGCAACAATTTGCTGTTTGCTGTAACCCCTATATTCGCATCATGTCAACTGGTGGTTGAAAGTTTTTTTCCTTGGAGTTCTTCCCCATTCATTCTCGGCGTCGTTGTGCTGCAGGAAGTTGAGATTGCCATTTGCTAGTTCCGTTTATTTCCGTACCCCGCATGGCACGGTTTCAACGAGGATAAGATGCTCGTCCTCCGTAAGAGCACTCACCAACGAGCATATGAGCACACTCACACGACTTCACTGAAGCCGCTCGTTTCCTGCGGTCTCGTGTAGTTGCTTTGCTTTCATAAAACAACTTGTGCCGGATAATATGCTAAAATCCTCCCAGGCACTGTTACAGCTTCCAGGTCACCCAGCCCTATCAACACCTTCTCCCCGGTACTACACCCTGGTGGCGAACAACAATGTACTGCGTGTAAAGCATTGCCCTTTTTGGCCATGGATACGTCACCACAAAGAACTTACCGCGATCTGTGGGGCAACTGCTTTGTCATCACTACTGTGTGTGTGCCCTTTACTCGCTGGCACTTAGCGAACTCGGCAGCGTGAAAAGTGAAAAGATAACCACCACAACCTTTCCATCGCCTTCCAGCCACACCAAAACAAGGTGGGATGTTTGTCCCCGCTGGCGATGATTATCGATTTTACAATTTATGGAGGGTTTTCGTGTAACTGAGCAAAACTTTCCGTGTATCCCGTGTGCAAAAACCGTCTTTCGTGCCCCTGCTGAGAGAACCGGCAGCAACGACGGCACAAGTATCAGCGGGTAGCAGCATCATCGTTGTCGTGATCGTGATCGGAGCAAAACCGCCACACTTTGCAGTGTTTTGTCGCCCATACCTTCATTTAACACGGGTTTGGTATGTGTTTCGGGCAGTAGCATATGGTGAAAGAACTTGATAGGTAAAGGATGTTACCTACGTGCCTTTTTCTCAGAGTGCCCGCAGTTCACAGCACCGATAAATGACAATTACGAGGGAAAGTAGTAATCACTATTAAATTGAATTATTTTAACCAAAACACTTGCCTTTCACATTTTTAGTACATGTTTAAGTATAAAGATTAATTGTTAATTACTTTTTTAATGTCATATAATCATGAAGGATACATTTTAAGCGCATTTTCATCAATATATGTTCATTTTACCATTAAAAGAAGGATTTAAGCAAGATTTAAGTCCCTAGTGGACTTATTAGTATTGCCATAATAATTTTATAGCACTTTTATAGCAATAGCTTTTCTGACTCTACAAACAGGAAACAGAGCTTCTCCGGCCGTGTCAAGGTTTAAAGGAATAAATTATTGTACAATGTCCCGTTCAGTTCAGCCCTGCTAACTCTTCCAAATTAAAACTTCACCCGTATTGTCTCGCTAAAGGCGCACACTTTTTTATTCGAAACCGGTGCCAAGGAAAGTTTCCAACCTAAATATATTCCTTTTTTACACTCATGTTTTCACCTTCCAAAACAATGAACAAAAAAACTTTCCCTCCCCGAAAATGCTATGATATTGCTGACAGTGGAAAGTAAATTAAATTTGTACCTCGTTGTACCGGTTGGGGAGAGTCTGTGAATCGTTGCTAAACTTTCTATCGCCACTGAAGCCATTGTGTACGTGTGAGAGTATGTGTGTGTGTGTGTGGTTTTGGTTCGGTTCCAACTTCCAAATTGCCTGGAACGCAACCGGTGGTCTCCGGTAATGGACTGAGCTGCTAACAGATAGCCCCGAATCCCCCCGGCAGGACCCAACACTGGTACGACCGCTTTGCCGATGGGTAACTTCGCACCCGGCCGACACTGAACACACGCGCTGGGTTGGGTTTGAGCTGGGTAAGAATGACTTCCTGCGCAGAGGGGGAAAAGCTTTCGCCTCATTTCTGCCCTCTTACATTTCCTTCGCTTTTTGACACTTTTACCAACTTTTTGCTGCAGATGCCTGTAGCTCCATTCTGTATCTCACATTGTAGTACTAGAATCATCTAATAAAGAAGGAAAAAACTAAAGGATTTTGGTCTGGCAAAATGGTTAATTTGGAAGAGAATTTTTGAGTTTCATAGCACAAAAGCTTTCATTGTTGCGATATGCGTAGTAGCAAGCAATAGTAATTAGGGAATGGTATTCTCAGCCACAATATACTGTCTATAGATTGCTAACTATCTGAATCCTCTTTCCACTGGAATAGCCCACAAAATTGTAACATAATTTTTAACGTAATAAAATGTCTGATTTATCGATTTCAATATTCGCTCAGTATTGATTCCCGATACAAAAGGGTTAAGGCCATCTCGTCCACTCCCATCAATATTGGAATGAACGTTAATAATGGGCCCTACCTTAATGGCGCTATTAGCTGGTGGCAACAAAATCACATCCTCATGCTCGTTACACCGAATGCTGGGTAGTCTTTGTTGGATTGCTTTCCCCATCCACCCCGCCAATCGATTCGCTCTGTTTCAAGTCCAAGAACACACACCCACTCCTACTTCTAGTGGCGTATACACTCTCTCGCATACCTCATTACGGCACGTTCAGGGCAGTCAATTTGGAAACGGATTTCCTGCCACAACCACACAAATTGCACTGATCGCTACAATCCTGATCAATGGTGCAAAAGAATAACACCAACTCCCTCACTACTCACACTCTCTCCCTCTCACTTTGTCTACCACTCTTTTTGTGGATTATTTTATTTCTCCCTCATATGATAAATTAATAGACTGGAAATACATCCACAACAATAACGGGGTAGTTGTGGGAAGCGGGGGAAAAAATAAATACCACCAATCCGCACACTGGCGCACGCGGCAGCAAATAAACCATGAATGGACGCTGGAATAAACTGACCAGCGCTTAATCGGTACGCTAATGAAATGTGGAGCAAAGCACAGGGCATTGGCAGCATTTGGGGAAGGCACGCGTGACAGGCGGAAGCCCGCACACTAACGACCAGAAGGACGTACTGCAAATAAATCGTTTGTTTTCGTTTATTTATAGACCACCGGTACAGTTTTCCATGTGTGTGTGTGTGCGGGGTCTCCTGTTTTTTATTTACGATTGAAAAATGTGTTCATGTGTTTTTACTGTTTTATTTTAATTCGTTTTGGATTGCATGCACCGACCGCTGGGAGCGGCTGCTAACGATGAAGATGATGACAGGGAGGTTTGTTTTATGACGCAGCAATTTGATCGATTCGGCTCATCAACGCTTGAAACAGTAACGAATACACCAACCACAACGACAACAACAACAAAAACAAAATAAGAACAAAGGGAAGAGATGAACTACAGTGAATGTAAACAGTGTAACACAATGATCGAAATTGATTAATTAATTCGACGGGTTGTTAGTGCAATTCAATTACCAACCCCATACAACAGAAGAATTTTGACTAGAAAAGTTTGACAAAACTAACTGTGCTATAACCTGAAATGTGTATTTTGTTGAATGTAAGCATTCAGCTTCCCATAAAAAATCATATTTACTCCTGAATGTATGCATTCTGGTTTGAAATAATAATCTCATAAGTAAAACGCCCCAGGATCCCATAAAAAATCATATTTACTCCTGAATGTATGCATCCTGGTTTGAAATAATAATCTCATAAGCAAAACGCCCCAGGACGTCCTTTTTTAATAAAATACCGTAACATTTTCGTAATACGATCACTCCCACTATTTAATGACAAAACTACAACTTTTGATTCCTTTTACGCTACTGATTGGCACCTTCCAGGATAATAAAAATGGGGTAACAACAAATAAAATTATTTCGTCCAACACTAGTGCAAATTGATTAAAAATATTGCTGCACAAGCAAAATTTCTTCTGCAACTAAACTCAATCAAACCATCCCACTCAATCAACGACACAAACTGCCCACTAGCATGGTAGTAGGTAGATACAATCACCGTGTTGTGCGTGACAGCATCATCTCGACCCTTATCCTGCCTGTCATCCTGGACCAGGAAGCCTGGAGGATGTGTGTCTGAGGGTGCGAATGACATGCCTGACTGACTAAATGTTAAATCAATTACTCACTAGGTGATGCAATTCATTTGCCTTTCCACAGCACTCCTTTTGCTAGGTGCAACACACACACACACACACACACACACACGAGAGAAAGAGGATGCGAGAAAAGATCAATATTTACCGACCTGATCCGATGCAACACCTAACCAGTGGTGGATTCCAATAGCACGGAAAGCACCCAAGAAAAACTGTTGACTGCACCAAAGTGCAGCAAGCAGCAGCAGCAGCAGCAGCAGTTTCTCGTTCATTGCTAGTAATAGAACTTTATGAGGCTGCGGCTCACGAGAACCAACGACCAACATATGCACTCCGGTCACGTTCAGACGAGAGATAGCCTCCCGTGACTGTTGCAGTCCGTGCACAAGCCCATACAGTCACAGGTGTTGCAATGGCAGCTCGAAATGTCATTCGATTCAGTTTCATTATCGTGAGCCCACTCATACACTTTGGCTTAATTGAACAATTCAACAAGAGGGGACCGCTCGCGTGGACGCTCTAGCGCAGGCGGTACTACTGGGTATTGAATGCCTATCAGCCTAGCCTATCTCACCCGCTTATAGCTAAGCTCAGCGAGTCGTCCTCGTGGGAAATTGCCGGATTGCAGATCCTGGTTGATGTCTAACATTCATCCGGTAATGTAATAGAGCTGTTACCATTAATACAGCCTATTCTTAGTCTGTTTGCAATTGTACGTGATTGTACGACCTTGCTGGTTTAATTTTGATGCTTCTGGTACGGTACAATACCAACTGTGCAAAGAGAAGCGGCTTAATGCTTCAGAAAATAATTTCAAATTAGGGACATTTCAGTACATTATTTCTTGAGCGTATTCTGTATCAGTCTGCCTGCACCAACCTTATCTATTTCCCGCGCGTACCGAAAACATATGTCCAAAGCTGAATAAATACTCATTATCGCAACCCAAAAAAGAATGATAAGCTTTCCGCTTGCTGCTGACGTGATTAACCTGCGCTGCACGCTTCTATAAGAAAGTACATTTATATATGCTTTTCCAATGTTTTTTTCCTTTCCTCCGTTTCCTGAAATAATTTCCCCTTAAAACCATTTTATGCATGAGATATTTACCCAGGTTTGCGGTGCGTTTGGAAATCTCCACCCATGGCATGTACATTAGGATTCTTAAAATCCCACCTGCCTACCATGGATCATTTGCCAGAGCACTTCTTCTGGTTGAAAATCCTACGAAATACTTCGAAGCATTTACCGCGTAACATGCTAATTTTCTACAGGCCCAGATTGGTTCCCCAGCTCTGCCAGAGATACGCCACGCCACGGCAAACACATGGTATCGATCCAATTGGGCGAACAAAAAAAAAATGCTGAAGTTGTGTCCCGTGACATCCCGAAATTTATGGCGCGGTTCAATTTCACGCATCGTGACGATAATAATTCCCGCCCAACCCGCGAGTGTGTGCGGCCATAGCATAACACAATCGGTTCGTGTTTGTGTGCGCGTGTTGGGAACGCATCGGAGTGATTGAATGTTAATTAATTTATGGAATATTAAAACAAAGCAAAACATATTTTCAATGGCATAAAATGATGTGAACAAATAATGGGGTGTTTAACGATTTCAGCTCGTCATTTTGTATGGAGTTTGACAGATGCGGTAGAAATTATGGCAAAACGCTACACTAACGTAAATTTCAACCGATGATTTTTACTTAGTAAAAACAATATTAAGAAATGCTGATTCGTCGTATGCTCGAAAAGGCAAGCTCACGTTTGTTTGAAATTTTGTAATTAATCAAAGCCAGGTCTAGATAGACATAGGTAGATTTATGGCTTTGGTTTAGGTCGTCATGATGAATGAGGTTTTCTATGGAAATTGGCAGATAGGGATATATGGTTACAAATCATGCAATAAAGAGTTTGTTTGAAGATATAGACTTTGACTTAATTCTTAAAAAAAACTCAATTACTGGATATTTGTAAAGAATAATATAAAAAATCCTTTTCGTTTTCTCCTTTCAAACTTCAAGCATCATTAACGACAGACACATTTAATACAAATTTGAATGATGATTCTTGTTCTACGGAAAGACCAGTAACCCACCGGCCGGACCTGCTGAAATCTAGTGAAAAACACACACAAAGCCGCCACCCATCGCGTGGGCTATGATAATGATATTCTAATTTTTCATTCCACGACAACGAGCTAAACTGTCCACCAGCTGCTGCTGCCAGCAGGTCGTTATCGTTGCTTTTAGCATAACTTGAACTTCCTTTCTCCTCACATACAACCGATGCATCTCGTTACTCGTTACTAAATGACGATACAATTATTTCAATTTGTATTATCGGCCAGCGAAAACTGCAACCAGAAGCACCAGCGCACATTATGCAAACATCAAGTGGGCTCTCCAGAACGGACCAGTTTAGGAACCGAATGGAAGCGAAAAATCAATTATATTTCAACTTTGATGACAAATTGCTGCTTCGGGAGTTGTTCAACAAATCGAAGAACACTCTTATTTAAAGTACTCTGCTGCTCTGTCAACTCTAATTACTATGCATGACTTTGTTTTCATTCACCTTGTTTATGTAAGCTTCACATTCAACACAAACTTCAAAGCTAAAGACACGACACTCAACCGCCATTTCTAATCCATTCGATCAAGCTTTTTGTTTGTGCCAGTGGCACCGCAACACTTTATCATTGTAATGAAGCTTCAAGCAACTCCCCACTTTTTTTTTTGCTTTGGTAAAAGACAGCCCTACCCAGCGAAACAACGAAATAAAACAAACAAGCGAACAAAAGAACGCCACATACCAACACGTTCGGCAAGCAATAATCATCAATCGTTCGGCTCCTATCCGAAGGCGACAAGCATCGTTTCTCCAGAAGAAGTTGCCTTTTTTATAATCCTACTAGCCCGCCTTCCATGCACCCCTTCTACCCCGGCCATTTCTAATGGCACACAAATTAGTGCCTTCTGGTGGTGCACCGCCCACTCTGTCCGGTAGTGGCAATTGCCACACCACTCGAGCTTCGAAATGATGAAAATGAATGACAGCAGTTTTGCCGAAACGGTTCGAAACGCGTTGGCACTTCTGCTCTTGAAGCGGCAGCAACATTAGCAGCAGTCCTGCGACCTGCCAGTCCTCCCGATGGCACTGTACGATGGCAGCCATTCCCCCTCCTGTAATCAATTAATTTACGATTGGCCATCGTGAAAGATCGTGACCATCGCGGTGGTATCGAAAGTGTGTACCAGGTCCACACACACACACACGGCTTACAGGAGTTATACGTGTCTAAAGGAGGAAAAGGCCACTGGATGCCAAATGGATAAAACTTCACTTAGCACCATTCATCATTACGATGTCGTCGATACTGTCGATGTGTACGGGCTGAGTTTGAGATCCCATAAGCTACTAGGAGCTACTCTACTATGCAGTAGAGTGTTAATCTGTCTGTTGCCAAAATGCGAATCAATAGCATTTTCCATATCACACACATTCAAGTTTTCAATTTTAAAGATACTTTAAATGGAACATTAAAATGGAGCATAAAAATATAATCGATAGATATTAATCGTTATCATTCAATGCTGCTATAACCTGCCATAAAAAAACCATCACGCCATTCATAACTTTTCAATCGATCAATCTTTGCTAAGCTTTGTAAATAGGTTCGTGAAATTGAACATCATTCATCTGAAATCATAAAAAAACGCATTATCTGAAAATTACAAACTCAAATGGTAACTTGCTGGTTTAGGACTTTCCCCAGCATATACAAAAAAGACATAACAGTGTACCATAAAATATGTATCATTTATGAACGAGAATAATTTAAAGAGAACATCAATAAACGCAACCCCCATGCCCTGTTTATGGGCATTATTATGAAACATATTATCAGCGTAAAATCCTGTTACAGTACGCACACACACAAAATCGCGGCTCGTCAAGCGCTCAACAAAGCAGCTTAATACTAACGAGATCTGAATCAATCGTGTTCAATCATTTTACGATTTTTCATCGAACCATCGATTGATACCCTATTTCCACTTTACACCCACTTTAAAAAAAAAAAAAAGAAAAATATCCTTTCCGCGGGGGATGGAACATGGGATGAAAAGCGCAACCACCAACAGCCACGAAAAAAAAGGTGCGAAAGGTTCTTCCAATCAGCGGAAATTCCAAGCCACCTCTCCGTCAATTCTGCCATAAAATCACACTAAGTAGGATTGATTTTTACGATTATTTCTTCTTTACGACTTTACGATGCGACTGGAGCACCAACAGCTACACCCTACCCACCCGTCCCGGGAGTTCCAGCGAACTGGGAAGATAAAATTTACATTAAACGTCACCCGGTATTGACTGCTGGATGGCGCGCTGGACAGCAGCTGTGTGGGGCTCTCACCGCGTGGAAGCTATTTTTAGACATCGCACTTTCCATGCAATTTGATTCATTCGTTTTCGTTGACTGAAGGCGAATGGCAGGCGAATCTCTGACATCTATAATTATTCAACTGTTCGACTGTTGGAATTTTTAATGTCCCTTAAGGATTACTTTTTCAGCTTTGTTTGGATCCCCTGCACTAGCTAAATATTGGCGCTTTCAAATATTTTGATATTCGATAAACTTCACTCCAATCTAAACATTCACGTGCTTCTGCTTACCGCAAACGCTTCCCTTTGCTATCGGTATCCCCGATAGATGCAGCTGCCACAAATTTCCCATCAAAATTCACAGCAATAGAAAGCGCCGTTGAAAACCACCTTTCGGCAAACAAGAATCGGGCGGTATGTGTATGTGTACCGCCGTCCCGCCTGTTGTGCGCCATTCCCCAAGCTTGCTGGGGTTGCATCCAATCATCGTAGAAGTAACACGCTTCGGTTAAGCAAATTGAGCTCATCGGGAATGCTAATGCTCCGACGCAAACTCTTCCCTTCCCGCATCAGAAAGCACAAAATGCTATCCGATCTCCGGAGGGATTTTCCTCCCGCTTTTGTGACCTTCGTGATGGTTCTTTGTTCTCTACTGTTGCTGCTGCTGCTGCTGCTGCTGCTACTAGGAGAATGCCCATCCCAGCAGCCAGCAGGACATGCAATCGGTAAAAGCACATGAAAATGAGCCCTCGGGAAAAAGGGCTGTTGCAAACCAGCTGCAGTGCTGGACCGTATCTAACCTTTCCTGTATCATCATCATCATCATGGGCAGCACCACCACACGGGGGAAAACGTGCACGAAACTCATTATGGACGAAAGTTTTGCCGGAGCTTTGGAAGATTGGAAGTGTAAAACTAAGGTAGTTAGAATTATTCATCGGTTAACGTTGGCGGGTTTCGTTTATTCTGGGCGACATTGTATTGTAGGGCCAATTAGTAGATAGTGGATAAGCTATGTGACTACATAAACACGTTTAAGCGATTCCTGTTGGGCGTGGATGAATGGTGTACAGTCAACAGGTATGCGTAACGCAACACGAGTCATGGGATCAAATCTCAATTCTAGACTCATTGTTTTCAAACTTTCAAGGAGATCATTTTCACTATTTGCACAACGAGTGGGATGTTAAAATGAAACTAAAATATCCTACAAATGCCACACAGTTTCGTGTGCCTTTTAAAGAGAACTTGAATCATTCTGCATTAACTTATACAAAATCCAAACAAACGAAACGTATAACAAATTAATAGCTATTTAATAACTTTATTCGACTTGAAAACAGCCTTCCCCGGCAGAGATTGTGCCTGTATTTAATAGGCCCTTGAGATAATTTCAATCCAAGGAATACCATCACACACAGTAAAAGCCTGAGAAAGCGAACAACTTCGCCTCACACGGAAAACAACCAACTGTGCGCTTCGGTATGGCGTGTACGGTACAAGACGCCTTTATCCATATTTTAACAACCATTCGTAATGAAAAGATTTACCCACCGGGGTAGAGCGCTCCTTTGTCGTCACAACTCTTGTACAACTTGTGATCGTGAAGCAAAAAAAAACAACAAAAATAACTACCACGGCAGCACGGAACACTAAACGTGCAACAAAGAACCTTCGCTGCCCGTGTGCCAATCGGTTGCCGTGCGCTTCCGGGGCCGGCGTATTGACTGAACTGCTGCCAAGTAAACTCGATATCTTGACCATGGTTAACGGAAGTCGAAGCCGGCATACAGGTACGCCGATTGAGGGTGGGAAGCCAATAATCAATAATGCCAATCGCGCTGGCAAATGGCCGTCGAACGACACTTTGTTCCACGTTGCCGGAGTCGGCAACGGAAATGGGGGGAAGTCGGCTAAAACTGATTAAACTCTTTACCCCTTTTGCGTCGATTGTTATTTTTCCGTAGGTGAATTGTTAATTAATCCTGTTTACTATCGTGAAGCAAAACTTTTTCCCCTTCCCGACTTGACTTACCGAGCGCTGGTGTGTTTGGTGCTGGGCTCACACACCGAAACCGTCTCGCTTCGATGTCGATGTTCAAACGTGGGGTTGCCGGCCCGCCGGTTCACTTTATTCGCTACACAATCGGCTATAAATTTCCTTCGGCAACGCAGCCAGACAGCTGGAATCGACAGTCGGCGGACGAAATCGCTTCTTGTTTTTGCTTTTACTTTTTTTTTGCCTCCTTCCTGGGTTTCCCCGTTGTATGGTTCACGCAACGTACCGACAACACATCCTGCTCGGATTGGCTATTGTTCTGAGCCACGAATCGATTACTACTACCACTGCTTGCTGCTGCCCCGCTTTACTTTTCCGCTCAAACCAATGCCAATCCACGGGAACTAATCCGACAGCCGGTGGAACTGTGGGTTCGCGTACTAAGGCAACTGGCGATAGTTGGCGGATTTGCTGTTTCTTTCTTTCTGTTTTCCTCTCAATTAACCTCACCCGGTCTTAAACCTTCTCGCGGACCTTGCTGTAGAACTTCCGCACTTGCTCCTGTAGCAGCATTAGTGCGCTGTGCAAATCTCTTCAAACCATTTGACTGCTTGACACCATCATCAAATCACCATTACCACCCTTCTTCTTCACCCGGGAAACTGCAGGAAAGGATTATCGCTCGCACATGTTCACCAAACGGGGCACAAGTTCCCACGGGTGGGGCGGGGGTTGGATTTTTCACTCTCTTACTACGAGAGCACTCCTTCCGACACACTCACTAATTGCTATAACCGCACGCGCTTGCATTTGACAGTTGCGATCGATCGCACCTGTCACATTTGACATTTATTTATCTTCCGCAAGGCAAGGCAGATTTCATCAGCTACATCACACACGCACGCACACAAACTCTTTCACTCCATTTCCATTATTCATCGTGGTGCACACACACACTCATCACAAACAAATACACTAACACTTTATGCGATTAGTTAGTCACCAAGGTGGTTACAGCTGATCTTCAACCAAACCTCAACCACAAACTCCGACAGGTTAACCTCATCGTGATGGAGGCGACCTCTGTTGGGACTATTGGGAATCCAAAAAAAAACGCACTGTTAGTGTTAGTAGATTAAATTTGATAATTTTGCGCTGTAAAATTTCGCTTACCCCTCCCTCCCCGAATATTTAACAAATAACGAATGTCTCTCTTTCCCACACTAATTCTCTCAGTGACCTCATTACCTCCTAAAGGGAGGATTAATATTCAAAGCACTTTTACATTACTCAAACTCCTCTCTCGCTTGCTCTTTCGCTCTATCTCTTTGCGCGCCATCTCGGTCCATCCCCCTAGGAAGGAACATCAATCAGCGCTTTTAAAGCCCGTCGCATATTTCATCATTACCATATTCTGTCCCTTATGGTAGCTGTCGGTTTGGTAGCGGACTTCTCTCTCTCTCTTTTTTGTGCACTAGATCTGTTAAAATGTTTACACGCCTCTCCAAGCGCCAAATTAATAACGGAAAAGCTCGGCGCGACACGGGGTAGTAATTACTAAGAAACGGAGGGAACATCTTGCCAGCGGCAGTAGACAGGGAGGACCCGTTTTTTTTTGGAAAGAGTCACTCATAAGCCGGGATACTGGGCTGGAGCCGATCGCAACAAGCTAAAAAAATGAAATACACTCCGTAATTGAGTAGTATTTATGGTCAGTTTTAGTGGACGTTTAATTTGCTTTTATCATCGCGTTTCTTTGCCTCGTTTGTTCCTGCCCTGACTTCCGCAACTGATATTATTGTGTTTTTTTTTTTTGCTGAAGTCCTCTTTTCTTTGCAGATGACAAAAATGTAGCCCCTCTCACGCTTTGTTGACCATTTTCAATTGCTTTGTCACCAGTGTTGTGGGCATATACTTGCACATCAACTGGTGGAAAGCAAAAACCCGGTACACATAAAAACCGTTTAATGTTTCAGTTCTCGCGGAAGTGGAATGAACTTTTTTCAATTTTCGTCTTCAAATCCGTTTCTCTTTTTTTTTTTTTGCTTTATTGCTCGCTTCAGATTCCTTCCGACCTCCCGTGGGAAGTGGCTTCACGGAAGCGAATCGCATCTGGAAGAGCATATTTTACGCCGACATAAATATAGCACAACAAGACACATACACAAGGCACAAAATCGAGCAAAGGAGAGTACACCGAAACCTTGTTTCATTTTCAGTTCAAGCGTTTTTGTTGCTGTTTTTGTTTTTTTTCATTCAGTGTCTGTCTGTGTTTTGCCATTTTTCTGCCCCTTTCAGCTCGTTTTTCACCCAAACACACACACACAAAAACGACACTATATAACTTCTCGCAAACACTTTTGCTACTTCCCTGACGGGTGCTGGCGATGCTGTCATAAGCTTCGGAGAAGTAGAGCGCACACCGAACAAGAAGAAGAGAAGAAAAAAAAGGCCAAACAACCGGCACACAATTTCCACGCGAAACGGTCGAAGGATCACTTCTGCTGGGGCAATAATTTCCGTTCATTTCATCTTCACAGCATTCAGCGCCAAACACACGCGCGCAGCAAACTAACTGCCAGAAGAAGAAGAAAAAAACACTAACTCTCCACATAAAAGTGGAAACTCGAACTTCCTGAAGGTGCACGAGATGAACGATCTCCAGACAGTACAGCGGCTGTTGCATGCGTGACCCCTCCGGAAGGGAGAAAGAGGAATGGCAAAGTATAGTAAACAAAAACTACAGAAATACATTTTCCATTCCACGCAAAACTTAATCAGAACTTCCCAACACATTCCCAGACGCTGCGTCACTTTTCAATGGGAGGAAGGGCAGTTGCTCTTGGCATGTGTTGAAGTTGGGAAGCATGCGTTTGAGATCGTATGGCTTACGCAAACACACACACACACACACACACACACACACACAGAACGCCACCCATTAGTCACTGATATAAATTAGTCACAGTTCACTGGCCCCATGCACGCATGCCGTTGCACAGTTCTACTAAGCCAAACGAAGGCGAAGATCGAACTGTCAAAACGAAACTACGTAGGCAGCGCTCGCACTCACTCGCTCTCTCTCTTCCCCTGAGCTGCTTCATCTGCCCGGTTGCGCTAATGTGTTGAACACATGTGTCGTTGGTACTGAGGGGAATTTAATCGGAAACACTACCACCAAGCACCGCCAACCGCATCGGGTACCGCGATTGAACAAACAATTGGTCAGAACCGTTCAGAAGCAGGAAGAAAAACAGTCTGCACTCGACCCTGCTGTTTTGCCACACAGTCTGTTGGCAATGCCTAACAGCTCCATCGGGATCTCGTTAGCGCGGCTGCACACCTCCTCCTCCTCCCCTTGCACCAAAAAGGAAATTCGAGCAAGTTGTGAAAATCGACCCTCCCCCCTATGTTTGTCCGTTAAGAAAATGGTTGCAAGCAAGTTCATTAGCAGACCAAAATCACAGCGTGAATCCGAAATGTTTTTCCCCTTTATGCCCAGTCCTACACCTGTTTTCTTAGCTCCTTTCAACACTCACAAAATGGCATTAACTTCACATCGATCACGCATCAACACACAGTGCTGCACCAGTGGCAACTACCGCAACAGCCAAAGGTGCATTCGCTCATCGTACAACAAGATTAGCTCGCACGAGGTAAGCACTTCGCGCGGTCAGCCCTTACTAAAACACTAAACCACCTGCTAAACCTGGCAGTACGTCACACCACACGTCAACCTGTCCAATGCGTTTCGTTCGCTTTCAGTTGGGTTTTCACACGTCGCCAAATGCGCGCACACACAAACACACACACACACACAAAACGACCAGCGAGAGCGACCGGGCGACCGGAAACGGGCGCACACCGTGTATATGTACTTCCAGCACCGGGCGAGTTCGTTGCGAAACTGGAACGCTGTGCCGGGTCGCACGCTTTGCAAACCCCCTGTGTTGACACTCCGACACTGTAGAAGGGTGCTGCTGAGCGACTGAGAGACACTCAGCTGGGAGCGAGCTGCCACACAGCCTGCTGACGGCGTTCGAACAGATGGTATTTGGAGAACTCGGATTGGTAGGCGAAAGTGAGTACAAATTTACGGGAAAGGATCTTCAATGACAAATGCTGCTCTAAGACAAAGATAAAACAAATAAACTATGACGCTTTTAGTTCTTTAACAGGTTTTTCTTAAATTATTAAATTATTCATAAGATACCAAATTAGAATTAACATAACTTTCCTATGAGTGTTACTAATATTTAGCCAAAATGGTCAAAACTCTAGTCCACTGTGCCGAATATCGTCCCGTGAGTGCCCCGTGAGTGCTCTCTTTTCACAGTGGCAGTAACAGCGAGCACGAAACGTGAAACACCATGCGTTCTCCTTTCGTAGCCGGCTTCGTTGATTCAATGTCAAGCAAAAACGGGATTGCGCGCTGGTGGGATGGAGCGCGCCAAAGCGCGCCAACAAACCGTGGTCCCACGGAAACACCCGATGTCACCAGTTACGATGTGGTAAAGGTGGGGTGGATTTTACGCCACATGAATCGATTCCATTGATTCGAAGCTAAACGCTAGGGGGAAGCCAGATGTTTGACTCCCGTGCTGCATTCACAGAGAGTAAACAGTGCATACGATCGTGTCAAGAGATATCGTACCCACGCACGCACACACCCGCAGGCACACTTGAACAGATTGTTTTCTCGCTAGAAGATCACAGAGCAAGGAGTTGGTCTGTAAAAATGGTCTGTAATTATACACAGCTTGTTCACAGTTCACTTGTATTGCAACTGTCATTCTACTAGGGTCTGTAGAAGACCCTGTATAAAGGCCTCATTGCACCATCATCATCACAGTGAAAGTATTTGCCTTATCAAATATGCATGCAGCAATTGGCCCGATAAATCCATGCCGTCCAATGACGTCGATCCATCGATACTGTATCTGGTGTAGCTTGGTGCAATAGGAAGACCGAGAAAGGAAGAAAAAAATCACTCAAATGGTAAACACATGATCGTCGTAACTCAATTTCGATTTCCAGCGCGCAAAGAGTGCCCGACTCGTGCCCACAGCCTACTTGACAAAAGGAGGCACTAGAGCCGCAAGTAATGCACGCGGTTACGTCTGTCCCGGCTGCGCGCAATGCAATTTGCGGCGGACGATGAACTACGCTTTTAAAGTTTATGCAATCGTGCTTTGAGGAAAAAAGAACAACAGGCATTTACGTCCGTTGTTGTACTGATTTCACACACAAGCGAAACACACAGCTACTAAAACAATATGAAATAATATCATGGGAAATAATTGCTCATTTACAGTAGCACGTTTTACATATTTAAATATTACTACTCGCTTGGATGTCTCTAGCTCGCCACTCCAGCACGTGGAGGGGGGGGGGCAAGTGTGAGGGACAGCCACCTTCAAAAACTAAATTATTTAAGTTTTGAAAAACCACCTGCTAGCTAGAACAATGTCGACTAGACTTCTTTCCATCTTCACCGCTTGGACTCCCCTATCCCCTCTCTTTCCACGAAACGCGCACTACACATGTAGCGCAAAATTCATTGATTTTTCACCATGCTTCTTCCCCGCCCAGCCCACTTTCCTTTCCGTCATGTGTCTGCGTTTCCACGAAGACACTTTCCACAGCGACAGCGACGACAAAACAGCGCTCGCCTTTATCCTAGCGGGCTCCCAGTTATTCCAGGTTGTTATGCTTTTTTCTTTCTTTCTTTCTTTCAAGCCAGCTCTCCCTTCTGCTGCAAAGAAAAACTACTCCGATTGCTTTCAGCCGCCGCCACAGTGCGCTTCACTCCCATTCCACCCTCGTTTTTTCGTTCCCTGCCTTTTGCGAATGTCAATTGGATTACAACAACCTGCGTCGATTCCATGCGAGGCCTCAAATGTCAGCCAGATGGAAAGGGAGGGCGGGAACGACACGACTCGCTTATCTTTGTCGCTGCAGTCGGCACGGGAAGCCGAAATGACAACGACGTTTGCAGCGAAAGCCGAAGCGAGGAAGCGAGTTTTACACAAAATATGGATATGTTCAACTGGTGTGAAATTTAATCGCCATCGAACAGCGCTTACTTCGTGGTGTATGATTTCGGGAGGGGAGTTTGAATGGAAGTAGCTCGGAGAAATGAAGAACGAATTTGTAAGATGAAATGTTTCCTTGTCGGCACATAGCACGGGCCCGTTGCTTTCTTCAACTACTGAAACGCAACTCGTACTCAAAACTCAGATAATGCATCACCAATTGCATACATTTAGGCGCTTACAGCATGTTGACAGAAGATGTACTAAAACCCTTTGCTTGAGCCAGCTCAATTCACGTAAATCAACAGCAAATTTGCTAAATTTCTTTCTTTAAATTCACAATACAAAATTCAGGTGAAAGTACTCATTTGGTTGAGCGTCGAATTCATCCTTCCTTCCATCGAAGCATTCCATTAGCACCTTAAACAACGTCTAAACGCTGCTCCCACAGCCGTCCAGGAGACAGGTGCTGGCGAGCGGTAGACGACTCCAAGCCTAGAGCCCACCCAATAATCTAATGGAGCCCTGGTGCCCTGGTGCCGAACCGGCCGGCGTCCAAAGAAAACAAGCCACCGGGCGCCGGTCGCCTTGCGCCATGAATAAGGTAAGACCGCCGTCTTGGTTTCAATTTTCCTGTGAGCAACACTAAACAAATATCAAATTACCGGTGTAGAAGGTGCTGGTAGAAGGAACAAAAAACGAACAGTTTAGATCCCTTTAAATATCATGTTCTGTACTAAAACTGGGCTAGGGAAAAAGGGGAAAAGAAAGTTAAATCAAAGGGGCTCTGATATGAGCATTGGAACATCACAACGGTAGCTTCCGACAACTCACCTCAAAGGGTTCAATTACTAAAGCAATCTCTTTCCAATGCCTTCTTATCCATTGAATAGAATGCAACTATAATCCTATTACCTGCGAAGTTAAAGGAACAAAAAACTTAATCCAATACCAAGACATTCTGCTCACCCAAGTCTGCCAATAACTCAAGACGCTCCTCCAAACATGGAAGATAATAGAGCTTGCTGTGTAAATATTGTGCTACGAAGTTATCAGTGAGAGAAAGGTTTTTCGATACAGCAATCCTTTCCCATGTAATCATGCACACACACACCCATAACACTTTGTTCGCTTGCACGAGCTTTCAATGCAATCAGAACCCATTTAACGCCATGACAAAGCACCCGAGGGAGCCTCTCCTATCTCAGAGGCAGGAGTGGAGATTTAAATGACTATGACATGGAAGTCTGTGTTGTGTTGTTTTGCGTCTATTCACACGATGTTTTGTATTGATATTTTGCTGATTACATAGCTTACCGCACATTCCCCTCAGCTCAGCCTTCTCATCCAACATAATGTATGTTTTCTTTTTAAACATTGACCCAATTCTATTCCGCCAACACCTTGCACGAAAGGTGTTATGCTGAGGTTCCCCCTTTAACTGTATCTGCTGAAGGTGTGGCAAACATGCTTTGCAGAAAACAGTAGATCAATCCCACCTTTCTTTTGTGCAAAGGGTTGGTGCAAGAAGAAAAAAAACCGGGGGAATGTTTGACACTAAGGAACGCCCAAACAATGAACCCAAACAACGAATAAAAACACCTTACACAGTAAACTGAATAATACTGAGAATTCCTCTGATATGGGTATCCAATTCCGGGAAATGCCTCCGATGCCTTAGTTCGCGGAATGGAAAAAGCAGGACAGGGGACGCGCTGAAAAGACTTTGCTCAATTTACTGAGCGAAGAGTTTCAAGGCTTTATCTGCTTTGAATAGCGAGGAAAAAAGGCACACCCACATACAAAACAACCCCCCCCCCCCCCCACGTCGCTCCCTTGCTTGCAACAGTAACTCAAGAGTTTAAATAACCAGGTTGTGTATGGGCCAACCAGCATGCAGAACCAAGGGCAGCAAGGGCAGCCTCCCGAAACAAGCACCGAGCTTCCGAAGCACATGATTCAATTCGAACTTTTGCCCGACATCTTTAAAGCGTTCCCGGGCCGGTAAGAAAAACCGCCGAGAGGAACCTCCCACATCCTCTGCTTCCGCTCGTTCGGTTGCATATTTATTTTAAAAAAAAACAATAGCCAAACCAGGCTTGCAGGGGTTTTGTTTTGCTCTTTTGCCGCTGCTGCAGTTGCTTGAGCCGCTCGTTTTTTCCCATGAAAAGTTGCAACATGCCGGTGTGTAGGTTATGCTATTTTTCTTAACTCTTGGCTCAAAATAGCCACCGCACGTGGCAGAGAGATGCGATCTCTGCGAAGTTTTAGACGGTAGAAGAAAACAAAAAACCGAGAAAAAAGGTGAAATCTTGATAGTTCTTTCCCCCTTTCTTCTGTGTAGGTTGTGTCTTTATGGGGGGGAATTTTATAGCGAGAGGAATGTGAATTGTTAAGCCTGCACTGTAAGCGTAGTTTAAATAAGCAAAACATCGAACAAAAACACTATTACTTTTCCGTGCACTTTCTGCTATGAAAAACCGTAGGCAAAGCAAATCGTGCTAAACGCCTAAAGGTAGGCAATTAGAAATGCAAAAGGTTATTTTTAATTTCTACAATGCCTTCGGGAGGGAGGGCGTTGGAAACACTTAAACCGAGCGATGGACAGCGAATAATTGACCTTACACACTGTGTACAACTGTCTTATTTAATCTCTTTTTCCTGCTTAAAATTAAAACAAACGCTTTATCTCTGCTTCACGCAACTCAGCGTAACGCAACGTTCCTTCCAACGAAATGATCACGCGCTTATGTTGCGTGTGTCTGGTGTTAACACTACCTTGCGAGGTAAATTAACACGTTCATCCCTCGCGTTTGTAACAACCAAATTAATCATTGCTGCACTTCACACACAAGAGCAAGATTATATCGTTTGCTCGTAGGAAAAAAGCCCCCGTAATACTTCCTGGTGGTAAGCCATCGCTGAAAGCTGTTCCACCGTTTCAGCCCGTACCATGCGATGGTTTATTCATAAAAATCGATGACCCATGCACCCCGATCATCACAAACAAGGCCCAAATCGCCTGAAAGCTCCGTCAATGGGAAATACGTGCCGGAATTGGAATGATTTTCTGCTTAATTATTAATCAAACAACCTTCCGGGCCCTTCTTCGAGTGGCTTTCACGAAAACAAAACCGAAAAACAGTCGGCCATCCTGTCAAGTTCCTGTGAAAGCTGTGTTACATTAAACCATCAGGAGGGAGGAGGGAGGGAGATTTTCATACAGTCGCCCTTTGATGTGCAATCTTCAACGGTTGAACTTCAACGGTGTTAAAAATAGCGCTTTTCGTTCATTCGATGATGGGTTTAAAATAGATTTGTGGATGGAATTTTACGTGTAAACCCATCACTTGCCAGACTGTTAAAAAAGATTTATACTTCATTACTGCACAGTCGCAAAAAGTGCTTTGTAGACGACCTTTCGAGCGACCACAAATGAGTGGAGCGAGCAACTGAAACGAAATGCACATATTTTATTCTGCGTCTAGCGAGCGAAAGATTCCCGCTTTTTGAAATTGCATACAGACACGCACGTACCGGAACTCCCGGTGTCCCCGTTTTTTTTTTTTTTTTTGCCCGCCCTCCCCGTAGCCGTCACCAGGAAAAAGGAGCAACACAACAACAGCACAAACCAGCAAGCAGACAGGGGTCAGGAGTCCTGGATGCATAAATTATGGCCGCAGAGGCTCCGAGGACAGCTTCACTTTTGCTCGACAAGCACGACAAAAACGACAGCAACGGTGCCACCGACGGTGACCGCCGGTGGGAGAAGATCAACCTAACGCGAGCTTTATAACGACCACGAGTGGGCGAGTTAGAGTATGGTAGTAATCTAGCCCTGGCTTGTGCCTGTGCGAGAAGTCAAACACAACCATTAAACGCACCCTTAAAGGCGAGGCGCTGCTCCGTTCGAGGAAGCAGGTTGGAATTAATTTGTGCAGCCAGTTCACTCACACTCCGTCCCGGTCTCGGCGACTCATCAAAGGAATCGTACACCAAGCGCCTGTCGAAGTGGGAGCGAACATCGATAAATTCTTTTCGACCGTTAATCGGTGATTTAAGTAAATAGTATATCACATCCCCGAGCACCACACCACTTAATGGAGCGATTGCATTCCATTAAATGGCTAAAATGGGTGGCTTTTTTTTCGTGCTGATGGTAACAGGTTCGACGGGTTGACTATCGGCTATCGACGAGATCAATAGCTGGCTGAGTAGCGAGAATGTGTGCGTGTGTTTCGATTAATGTAAATCGAATGCAGGCTATGATGTGATAATGATTTTATTGCGATACAGTTAAAATCATGGAAGAAAGGGGAAGGGCAAATTTCTCATTTGCAGAGCTTAACCTTTTCCATCTAAAAGGTTTTATCTTTGCTTTATTGATGGTATATATTGAGTCTTTTTGTCGGATAAATGTGTAAATTAAAACACCGAAAGCTTTCCACCAAAACGATGATATACTAACTTCCCGTTCTTCCCTAGTCAGCGAGCACACAACACACAAATTGTACCCAGAACCGAGAACCATTAATTTCAGGCACCCGTCCAACAACTAGCCCACAACAGCTATAAAACCTGAAGCCAAATCCATCCATACATCGCAGGAAAAGCACAAGAAAGACGCAACGGAGAGGAAAAAAACTATAAAAGTTTTTCAATTAGACACCATGATTAATAAACCACCAACCAAAAGGTAGGAAAGAAAGAACGAAAATGGACAAGCTTGGTGGCCGACAAACAAACGAGCCTATACACGAGCTCGTAAGACCTGCGGGAAGGCCAACAAGTGGATTAGAGCGTCAAAAAATGGTTTTAAAACCACGGGCGGATGGATTTGTTTGCGTTGCGTTTCGCAAATCAATAGGAAAGAAACCTTTAAAGCTTGTAATTTAATTTGGTAGGTCAGCTCAACCGTAGTGTACGATTTTTTGGGTTGATTCTCGCACATCTTTAATCAGTTCGCAAACTCATATTTATAGGCTCAACAAAAAAAAAGATACAACATACTATTTTTCATCCAATGGGAAATGCAACCGACTTCGACCATTATTCTTCCAGTACATCCAACAGCCTAAATCCACAGCAAGCAAATAGTATGAAAATGAGCTTCATAAAGATGAGCGTACACTTGGGCGGCTTAGTAACTTGGAAGTATAAACTTCGGACGGTAACGAATGGGCGTGAATTATGGTTTGATTAATTTCTTGTGTTTTCTTTGCAATTCTTAACGCTTAACAAACAAAAAACCAAATACATTCCACCTGTGCTCCTGTCCTACAAGTTTCAAATTAAATAAAAAGCTTACCCTCGCAACACCATTGGGTCGTTGGCTTCTTTGGCGTCTTTGGTTCGTTGGCGTGTTTTGTAACTTCAAATTTTGAAACGTTACACAAGGACATTTAGAGGTCTACTTCCCGAATTACTATGTCACAGCAACATGTGCAAAACACACACACACACACATACGTACACAGCTGGAAGCTTTCGATTAGGTAAACCACTTACCAAGAGACACCTTCGCTGAATTTTTGACCTCCGAAGGGTGAGGATGTAATGTAATAGTGTTTCCAATGTTGGAGTAAATTTTTCTTAGACTACGACCCTCCAGGGAGTGTAACGGAAAAGGGATAGTGAAAGTTTACGATGCTTTGCATTGGAGAAGTCACACACATTTAAACTGTAAGCTCGATAGTAAACAAGTCAACCGTCGGCCAACGACATCCAATAGATTTAACTTCAAATTTAATCAATAAAATAAATTCCAAGACTGGGTAGGACATATTCAGCCAGCCTAAAGGATACCACATTCGCTTCCAGCCGTATGGAAAGAAGGAATCGGTGACCTGTTTGTGGAGGCATAAGAAAACTCGCCTACAGCAACCATTCTACTCTGTGTCCCACAAATTTGTACACACATTGTACAATCACACACACACAACAGTACGAACCATCCTAGGGCCGCTCGGAAATCGAAAATCGGTTCGTTGCTCCATCCACTCTTTTCTATACAGCTCTCCAAACGCTGCTTGACAAACGATTGCAGCGGCTGAAATTGATCACTGACTGACAGCCGTCAGTTTAGCTTGATGCGAAAGGCTTATTGCTAAACGAGTTCTGTGCTTATGTGTCTGTGTGGGGGTTCGGCAAATTTGTTGCAATACGTTAAACCATCACTTGGGAAGCTCCAAGGGTGAGTGTGAAGAAAATTTGTCGAAACCACACTCACTTAACGTTTTTGGCAGCTTTATAGTCGATTAATAAACTACGAGGACTTCTTTTAACGAACTTGATGTATTTATTAAAGGGTTTAGGTCATCCAACGACGCCAAATTACGTTCTTTAATCGCTGGGGAGATTCGTTTATTTCCCATTCCATTGAATTACCTTTTATCGTGCTTTTTAATAGTTTAATTATTCTTCTTTAATTTTCTGCAAAAGCTTCTCATAAATGTCTCAACTGTGAGGATTTACAGTCTGAAGCTACATCTGGAAAACAAAACCGCTTATGTTTTCCTTGTATTAAGAGGCCGCCGAATGGTTTAACAGTAGAGGCGCTGGCTCTTGTAAAGCAGCACAGAAGTTCGATTCCCATTCAAACTCTCGACTTTTCACTTCATTGTAGTGCAAAATAGTGACCAACCAATTTCGTGGCAAAAAGAAATCGAAGTAAGTCTTGTGTTTATTAAAGAAAGATCCCGCGTTGCAGCATATGGCCTGGCCTACGTAGATAGCGCAGACATTTATTTAAAAAGATTACAAAATATGTCCTCAAAATCCGGTAATCATAAAAGGAGAGATGATTGATTGACGGAAAAAGAACGTGGCTATTCTCGTATTTTTAGAAACTAGAAGAAGCATTCCACAAAACAAAATAGAGAGGTACTTTAGAGAGAAGATCTAAGCCATTTTTGACATCCACTTATAAAGAACATCATACCCAAAACTAATGAAACAAACTTACCAAAACCGAGCCCTAGTGGGGGCATGTTCACTCCCCTTTTTATATCACATAAATAAGCAACAAAGCTCACTTGATGCTTAATCCCGGTTGTAAGAAAGAAAGAACAAAAAAAGACACCAAAACCACACACCTAAAAGGGGGGCAGGCAGTAGTAGTAGCAGTTACGTGTGATGTTCCAACCTGTTAAGCCGATCAAAGCCAACGGTGGTACAGTACAACAGCGCAATGAAAAGGTTGCCAACCGTCCAAAGATGGAGAGGATTTAAGTTTGTGTGATACCCTTTTTTGTTATTGTCCGAAGGTCAAGTGTTAGTTAATCTGCTAACCAGGAAGCATCGCTACTTAATTCTAACCACAGCATTGCTCATTCTTTTGCTTCATCCTTTCAACGTAGCCCACGCACACAAACGCAGGACATGCACGGAACATTACACACACGGGAGTGTTGAAAGCGTAGTTATCTGGTCTGGACTTACCTTGTTTCCAACCCCAGGGATTCCAGCGTGCTTCACACAAATTCAATTCCGTCACACTAAGCAAAAACCGCAAACAACGACCGACCATTCTTCTCCATAACGACGGTACATCTGTCTTGGCGAGTTAAACACTCCGGCGGCCGGTTGGATCCGTTTTTATTCACCTCCATCAAAGGATGGACCTGCGGGCTGACCGTACCGACACCAAAACAAAACACACCAGCACAGCACATTTTTGGAGACCATTTTATTTCAACCAACACACACAAACAGGCCGTTTCTTTTGTCAACGCGACAGTTCGCTCTCCACAGCCTACCCAGGACGCCACGTGGAATGAAAATATGTTGCCAATGATTGTTTTGCTGTATTGTTCTACCGCAATAACGTGTGCAAGCATAAAATGTTGACCGGAAATGGGGGAGGGGGGGGGGAGGGGGATGATAAAGCAATGAGTCTCGTGGCGCACCGTGGCGGTGGTGATGACCGTTCGCATGTGAACGGATTAGATGAGATACGATTTCACGCGCTTCCCATTGTTATTTGTTTGCTTTTATTTTTAACCGTTTTTGTTGCTTTATTTTGCCATCGTGCGATCCAGATCCCGTTGGTGTCAGCACAAAGCTGATGTCCTGGCGTCGACATCCTCCCGGTTGACAATCTCGTTAATGCGCTCGATTCAATTGAGCCAACCGGTGACGGGCGAGTTTCGTGAAAGGTTTCGCTGGTGGTACGTGACGTGAAACTGTTCAACTAATAAAAAGAGAGCTAACTTACGCATAGACCAAACAAAAAAACCCCGCAAACAATGAACAACACTTAAGGCTGTACTTCTGATGAGGTTAACATCACTCAAAGCGCATCACTGTCATCAATCAACACACACACAAACAAAAAGCCACTCACCATTTCATTTTCCATACATTTTTTTCAGTCTTAGATTAATAAACTGGGTTCGATATACGGTTGTTGTTTATTACTTTTTTGTGACGATTCGTAAAGGGTTTTTAAAATTTATTTTGTGTATTTTTCTTCTCCATCTGTCTCCGCCGTTTCATCGCTCCGCTCTTTTAGTACTGCTTCTTCCGTAATTATCCTGTAGATGTTTGTTTTTTCTTCCCTCCACTTTCTTCAACCACCTCAACGCTCGACGATGATTGCTTCCTTTCGACATTTGCAACAGCTTCATCACCAGCGCTTGTGATAAAGCGTTGGTTTGCTTTTATTTTTCTGTGTGTGTCTGTGTCTCTCTGTGCATTGTATTGAACGCGATTGCAAAAGATTTAAAGTAATTATGAATATTTATCGCATTTAAACACACATAAACACTTTTGTTTTGCCACGATTTTCCATTCAGTTTGTGCTACGTGTTAGTACATTGAACACATCGTCTCTCGTTCGGATTTGTCGCGCTCGACATACGCGATCGCGGAGTAAAAGTAAACCTAAGCGTGAATTTCTGAACACAGCATGACGACAGTGTAACGTATAAGGAAAGATTGATCATTACGTTTTCTTTTTTTTTCTGTTTGTAGAGTTGTGCGTTTTCGGTCCACTTTTGGGCTCAACTTCGATCGCTATAAGTATAAGCGCATTACCCGCCGTGCGTGGTTTGTATAGACGTTGTGATGGATCTGATTGCCATAAATAGTGTAAACAATTGATACAAAACATGCATTAGTTGAGTGGCCGCATAAAACATTCCAATTGCTTAAGAACCAGAGATCTAACTATTCTTCCAATTGTGAAGAAACACCGTAAAAACGAGCTACCGAAGCTTGGTTGATACACGTTTTAAGACTCTTTTATGCACGAACCTTCGAAATAATTTCCGTTTCTCACTAGCTCACCACCCAAAAATAGAGGCCAGAAAATAGTGTCTTGTTTCTATAACAATTGCTCTATCTCGATTCGTGTCCACAGAGTTCAATATTGTAACACATTTATCAAACTGATCGATTGTTTCGTGTGCTTCCCCCCTTGCTGAAGAGTTCGTTTTGTGTTTTTGTTTGTTTTGGTATCGTTTGCCGCTTACAATATCATAAGAAGACTGGTTAAAGTAATACGCAAATAGGTTGCACAGCAGCGAAAGCGAATCGTGGTCCTTCTAAAATACGTAACGAATCGTTATTAAGTGATAGTTTATTTTGGTGTTTTGGCCGAAAATGTACTGCCAACATACTGTTTAAGATTTTAAAAACATATAACGGCTGTACCTGTTAATAAATATAGTAGTAATATGCTTCCTGAAAAATGTGTCTTTTATCTGTGCTTGTTTTTTAACCTCAAAAATTGTTCGCTCACCGCACCCCGTTCGCTCTGTTTGGCTATTTGTTTAGATTTTATCAAAATTACTTTAACAGGCGGTACGGTACGGTATTCATGGTTTAATGAGTTTGGTAATAAGCATATTGCCAATAAGTAAAAAAATAATAATTTTGTAATACATTTCATTTGAATTTATCCCAGACACAAACCTCAATCCAGATTCAACCGTTTCGATATCTGTTTGCCATTTTATTCCGCTAGATGGCGCTGGTGCTGCTTTTCTTCAGGGTTGAATGTGATGTTAGTGCCTAGCACCACCGGAATATACATTGGATTGCAAATCTTTTCCACTCTCTGTCAGCTTATGGCTACACAAAATTTCCTTTTTCATTGTTCAGTTGTCCTGCTCAAGATATCGATGTTTAAAATAAAAAAAAAGTAGCAAAAGTAGACATGTAGAGAGCCTTTTTTCCTTCGTTTAGTTAGATCTTTTGCGCGTAAATGTTTGTGCAATTAGCTCCTAATCCATTTTAGACCTTCCAGCAATTGCGGAAAACATTGTCATAGCTGTATAAAAATTCAATCAAAATCAATTGATAGCAAACAGCTATGTAAGCAATGTTAATTTAATGCTTTCCGTATTCGTTTCACCCTAGCGCATCAAAGCTTGGCATTCACCATTTAATGCTTGGATTTGTCGTCGTTACAAATATCAAAGAGGAGACACTGGTTTTAGTCACGCGATGCCATTGAGCAATGTATCTTCATCACGCCGTCACGATTATTTCATATATGCGATCTCCGCGTTTGGATAAGTCAATGAGAAAAGTTTGTTTGTTTTGTTTTGTTTTTCTTAAGTATAAAACACCGAACGCACCGACACGTGTTCACGACCTGCTGCTGCTACTTCTGCTGGCTTGTGTTCGTTCGTATGCTTTGCTGTTACTTCCGCCACAGCTTCTCTTTCGTCTAGGAATGTACCATGCATAGTTTTACTGTTTTGTTATCAAATAAATAATATACTTTTTCGACGCACCGTTTTCTTAAGTTTAAAACGTACAAATATACGTGTACCTTAACGGTAGAGAATTAATCCTAGCATTCGTCATGTAAACGATTGTGACGCTTTGCGCGGCTGCGTTGTACCGATATGCCGGTCAGCAGAAATACAGGGAACTAACGAGCTTAAATGATAGCCGATGCGGGAAAAAGCATTGCACCCAATGGGCTACAGCAAAACGCATTAAATTGGCTTTCCACAGTGCTGGTTTTCTAGTGGATACGAATTTACTCCTACCAATATACGTGCGGGTACGAGAAGAATGCATCCACCTCATCTCTCACTGTTAGCTTTTGCCTTTCCTGCAATACGACAGACGAAAGCGTCAATCCATCAAAAAAAAAAAACACTCCGTCTCCGAGCTCCGATTTTGATCTTCTGATCCTCTACTCTACAATAATACTTTTGCCACGATACATGCGCGGGATAGACGTTCCCCTTTGCTCTGCTACTACGGTGCTTTCGGTCACTAAATTTGCAAACAGTCTGCAGGTTTTTAAACGATTTTGTCACACGCATTACTTCTTCGTTATTTGGCATGTTTGGCTTTTCGAGGCTTCGAGAGGAGGGGCGATGAGAAATGAACATAATTTCGTTTATCATAAGATTCTTCTCCAACAAGCCGCGTGAAGATGCTGCGCGGCTACCGAAAGTCTCAACCCGATGTCACACCCATATTCGATGTTGCTAATTCTATCGCATCTGATTCTTAGTACAATTCTTAACTAAAACGTAGCCTAGCTCTCGGCGTCGCTCGTATACCCCCCTTTTCAAACCCTAAATTAGTATTACGCAATAGAAAATTTACAAAGTCTTGGCTAACTAAAGCAACGTTCACGTAAACGAAGGATAATCTTTTTCCTTTTTTGCTGTAGGCTCGTTCGATTGCTTTCGAATGTCGTTCCCCGTTGCTTACACGCTTTGAACATAAAATCGACTATTCTTCATTAAATAGCAACGTGTTACTTCAAACGTGGTGAAAATGACCTGCTTAGAATCATATTCGTGGCGGTTTAAAGTGATGCAGTAACGAGCTCATGGTCGTGCTTGCCGGTGCCGTTGTCGTTGCCGGTGTCCCTGCATTGCCACTGCTCGCCGCATGATGATGATGATGATGATGAAGGTGGTGGTGATGATGATGATGATGATGCAGTTGTTGAGCATGAAGCAGTCCAGCAGCAGCAGTAGCGCCCGACTGACTTTGGTCCACCATTGGCCAGTCATCGTCACTGTCCGGCAGCTGCCTATCGTTCACACACACCGACACGATGCTGCGCCGACCGACCGGGAGGCCGCCATCTACACCCGCATCCGCGCCACCATCGCCCGGCACATTGTTCTGCTTGGTGAGCAGTTTCTTTTCGTCCAGCGACTTCGACGCATACTCGTGCCAGACGACACCGCCACCGCGGGGACCGACCTGACCACCCGCCTGATGGTTCAGGCTGCACCCGGTGACGGAACAGTTCATGCCGGCCGCACCACCCGATACCGAGCTCGAGGTGGTCATCGTACCGGCGGTCGTCGTGGACGTCTGTTCGAACGAAACTGCGCGCTGCTTTCGGGCCCGCCCGGACCCGCTCACAAGCGGACCGCCAGCGGCCGTCATCGAGCCCGTTGAACCGCCAGTGCCACTGCCGGCATTACTGTTGCCCGTCTGGACCACCGTCAGGCTGTGGTTGTTGATGATGGTGTCGCCCGTGCCGTGCTGGTTGTTGTTGTTGTTGTTGTTGGTGGTGGTGGTGGATGGGTTCGCATTAGCCGCTCCCTTGCCGGCACCGTTCGCCTTGTTGCGGAAGCTGTTTGAGCGCGAGGAACCGTTCTCCTTGTTGCGCCGGGACGACGATCGATGCAGATGGCCGTGCCGGGAGCCGCCCCGACGGCTGGACCGCTTGGCCGACGACTGATGGACCGACTCGGCCGATGCACTCAAACCGACGTTTCCCACTGCGTGTTTTAAGAAGGGGCGCGCGCGGGTGTGGATCGATTCAGAGAGAGAGTGAGAGAATGAAAGAATGGTTTGGCACAGCAAGTAAAGTAAACGGGCGCCAAGATAAAAACAAAAATCACACACAAAATGCACACATTGGATGCAACACAACAGGATACCCGTGAAGGATACGGCAACCACAGCGGGATAATATAAGGGCCGTCAAATTTTGGGATTTTTGAGCGACAAAGCACACATGGTAGAAGCGGAACAGGCCGGAGAGAAAGATAGAAAAAAGAGAAAAGTTATGTTTTAGAATGATATTTGTACACAAGCCAAGGTACAGAGGCTGGCGTGAGAGACGCTGCCAAAGAACCAAGTAGTAGGACTCTCACGCAGCTTTTACACATAAACAAAAAAACATTGTTCAAACCACTTTCTGAATTGTCTTGTGGGGATGAAATCAATTTACTTTAGATGGGTAGATGTTTGTAATGACATAATGTTATACAATGAGAGAAGAAAACACGCAAGTGAATTATGATGAAATGATTGTTTGTAAAATACAAAAGAAAAATACAAACACTCATCAAAAAATCAAATAAACAAAATTAGCAAAACATTCCTTAATTGGCTAATACAAACTATCAGTTCACAAAAAAGTACACAAGTTAATTTAAAACATGTTTCAATCAAAAACAACAACGAAAAAGATGAACATAGTACATAAATTAAAGAACTGAAGAATATGTACAACTTGTATCACAAAAAATCAAAGTATAAAACAAAACAATTAGAGCCATTTTTAGGCAAAAATAACAGTAAAAAAAAAACACTTAACAATAACAAAGAAAAACTAAAATGTGCCCTTACAAACAATGATCAATCGAAAAATAAAGGCACCAATATACAAAAAATAATGATTTAGTATTTCCAATTTCCCAAACCACTCCTATTATTGCACACATTATCGTATCACACACACACACAGAGACAACACAAAACACCCAAACAAACAAATAAATCACAGAACAGTGGTCGCCATTCGGAACTATCTTAGTACTTGTATTATTATTCGCACGAGACAGTACGGTGCGACGATGTGAAGCACAATAATGACGAGCAGCAGCATCGCGATACTTAAAACTGATGTAAGTTCAACACATAACCGACCAAACAGTCAACGTCAGAAGAATGAGTAGAAGAAGAAGAAGAAGTGGATGCAATCAAATCAATTCGAAGAAAACGAAACCATTGTAAGAGTAAGAAAAGAAGAAAAGGAAAAAAAGAGAAAGAGAAAACACACGCCCGTTAATAGCCATTCCTTTTTGAGGGGGGCCGATCCACCCCCACCTCAAAAAAAGGTGGAAGTGGGGGGGGGGCCCTTTTTTGTTTGTCCAAAACGTCCGTCAAACATAATGCAAGTTTGGGTCCTTTTGGTTAATTTGGTGTAGAATAGGTCTTTTTGCTTTTGCTTCGAAGCGAATGCTCCAGAGACTTTTGTGAGAGAAAAGCATTAGTAAAAACCGAAAATATTGGAGTACACATTTGCTATTTACACACGCATGAGTATTAAGTGGGGAAGCAGGATTGGATAGTAGTGTTTAGGTACTGCACACGTATACAGCAACAAAAACCGCGTGTGATGTATTAGATTTTGGTTTGTTTGTCATTATGTTTGAGGATATTTAGACGCTATTATTGCTGCGGGGGAGGGTGGGAGGGACACGTGTGTTTGCGATAAGTATATATTAAAAACGTTAAACGAAAGCAAAGGGGAAGAATCAAGTATCGATCGCACTCAAACGACGTACACAAAATTGAACGAAAAAACAAAACACATTAAACAAAATTATATTATAAATAAAAGTAGGAACTTCCTTTCGTTTATTGTCCACCGCGTATTACTGTCTTCGTGAGCCGGTCTCTGTCTGCTTATCCTGTTTGTTCCTCTCCTACCTCCCTACCATCTTCTACGTCATGTGTAAAAACTGAACCATTGCTCCAGGTCAGTAATAATTGATGATACAAAATTATTTAAAAAAAAAACATTATTTTGTGCTTCAAACTATATACAAAGCAGCATAATCAAACACTGTGCGTAGTGAACAAAATAAAAAAGTTGATAATGAAAGCAGCAAACGGCCCTAGTGGGGATGCCCTAACGCGCCCTTGGAATGTGCGGTAGTAATCACTAAGTCTTATAAAAACGGCGGCTAAAACGGGTGTTTTCCATGATTCGGTCTTTTCAAAGACAGTGGTAACTCCCTGACATAGCACGCTTTTTGAGAGAGCGAAAAAAAAATGATTGCATTCAATACAGGACGAGCATTTTGAGAAGGATAGCAAAAAAAAAACCGGTGCTTCTATAACAAATCAAAAATACTCTCCTATTACGTCTCACTTTCTCGCCTATTTGTCATGTTGTGCTCATATACTTTCGTGGTGATGATCGTGTTTAGAGAAATCAATTTTAACGTAATTTTAATGACTTTGCGTACACTAAAATCAATAAATAATAAACTTTTGTCGGCAGGCATTACTTGCTGGCCCTGTGCTGTCTTGTACAATGAGTAGTGAAATCATACGTTTGGTTAAAACCAATTATCACCTCCAAAAACTATCCTTTGTTTTGCCTGCCCTATCACGCACGCGCGCACTATCGTTCGTCTTAAGTGACTATGTTAAAAAATTAATAAAACATTCCCTACAATAAAAAAATAAAACAATACCACACACACACACACACACACACGCGACCGCACATGGGGAATGGTAGATACAGATTTCTGTAACGTGCGATTAGCATAAAAACACACAGAAATAAAGCAACCCAAAACACTCGCCGCCATCAACCATTCACATCCACACACTGCTGGGGGCGCGTGGTGGTATGAAAAAGTCATTGTCGCGCCTTCGCTTCCTCTCCTGTCCACTCTCGCTCCATGTAGCAACACTCTCACACACACAAACACACACCTCGATGGTGGTGGTAGCGTTCAGAACAAAAAGTCCAGCACGGAAAACACTATCATCGACAGATTGCTTTGGCGCGAAAGCGTTGTAGTGCTTCCGTTTCCGATCGAGATCGAGTGGCTGACGTTACTGGAACGCCGGCTCGTGTGGTGGTGGTGGTGTTGTGCTTTGCGGCCACCGTAAAGCGTACTACTGTTGTCGTGCTGCCTAGCTAGACGTCGGGAGGATGTCGGGATGGGAGGAGCAGAGTTGCTGCTGCTGCTGTTACTGAGCGAAGTAGAGGCGGTAGTAACAGCGGTGTTAGGATTAGTCATGGCATGCTGGTGGGAAGAGGAGGTGGAGGGTTGCTGGGTGGTTGGTGTTGGTGTGGGTCGATTCTTCTTCTGCTCCCCCGCGGCAGGAGCCGACTCGGGCCGACGACGTCCCGCCAGACCGGAACTGCCCGCCCGATCGCCGACAGATTTTGCCGCCCCATCGGCAGACGACGCTACGATCCGATCGTACGAGTTGTTCCGGCGCAACAGTGCGCGCCGCCGCCGACGACGACGATTTTCCGCACGCATGTCAAAGTGGTGACTCTGGGAGATGGCAAAGTCACCCTCATCGCCATCCAGCTCGTCATGCGGCACGATCGTAAGATCGTCGTCGTCGTCGTCGTCCTCGTCGTCGAAGTTGTTATCCTCATCGGAGTATGGTTCAATCTTTTCGATGTCTCGGTATCTGTGATCGCACGTCGGCTGCCTGCGATGGGGCAGCAGTTGCTCCTGCACGGGAGAGAGGGTCGTAGAATCACCCCGCGAGGTCGGACAAGGATGGTGACGCTCATTTGGCAAGCAGACTGGACCGGTGTTACTAGTAGCGTTACGCGATGTTGAGGTGTGCTCATTATTGCTAGCGATGCGAGGGAGGCGAGGCGAATGAGCAGCAGCTGACTTTTGCACGTCCACAGCCGTTGTGATGTGGTGCTGGTGATGATGATGAGGAGCATGTTCGTGCGTGTTACGATGAGAAGGATGATGCGGATTATGGTGTTGATGGTGATGGTGATGGTGGGACTGTTTATCGTGGTAGTGGTGTTGGTGGTTCGCTTGGTCTTGGTGGTTAACAACATCGATATCGTACAAATGCTCTATACTATCATAGGTACCGATTATTCCGTGCGCATGATGGTGGCCGTGCCCGATCGCTCCCGGGATCGGCGTCGAGGTGACGATCTGCGGATGTATCAGCGAGCCGGGCCCGTCGTGGCACAGCTCCAGCGAGCTGCCCCGCGCCCCGAGGAACCATTCCGAGCGGGTTCGCATCCTTGCCGCCTGCCGCTCGTGCACCTGTGGCATCGAGGGCATCGAAATCGCAACAGGGGTACAGGGTGGTAGGGCGAGAGATTAAATCAGTGTTTAGAAATCGTTTGTTCACATCACATAAAGAGCCCGCAGTATCGGTGGGGATGATCGGAGGGAGATCAGACCAGGAGGACGCAGACGATCAGGAAAAGGGAGAGAGAGAGAGAGCGAGAAAGAGAGAAGAAAAATGGGACAAAGATTATATTAATTCTTATTACTTCACGAGTACACTACACCACATTTTATATATTTGGTTGCATTTTTTTTTTTAAATTCAACTCAACTGTACGCTTACGTGATCAGTAGAGTGCAGAGTGTGTACTAAACGATCTATATTGTAACCAGCCACATGCCGAGCTCTACTCTACTGCGAAGGCACTAAAAACGGGTGTTTTTTAATTGTTTGCTAGACAGTGTCTGTGTCTGTCAGTATGGGGCGGGTAGGCGGATTAGTTAAACTATACAAAACCAGGGAAGGGAAAACAAAACCAGAAAAAAGGAAAAAAAACGAAATCAGCGACAAGAGCGACAAGAAAAGGTTACGTTTGTTATCACGAACAGATGAAACTTATAGCATAATTAATTGAATGAGCAGAACAACGGATTACAGATGTTTACAATTGCTTTCGATAGCGAATGGGACAAAATTGTGAACTGCCAGATGAGAAGACACAAATGATGGACGTTCTTCGAATAAAACACAAGCCCACCGCTTTTTTTCGGTTTTGTTTTTGAAACACTGTCCAAAATGAAAAGCATACAGTTTAATGATGGCAAAATTAAGTGAGCAATATCCCTAGTATTCTGGAAATAACATCTTTCTATTCAAATTTCATATAAACGTTCCATTATTTTTTTCGTTTCAATATTTGTCCAATCAATCACTCTTCACAAGAGCATCGTTATTGCCAAAATATCATATCGAACTTCTTTAGTTTTCAAAACGATACAGTATAGTGGTGGGGAGCTCGGAATCCCACCTACCCAATCACGATTCCGTGTTCGGAATCAATTCCAGAGCCGATCCAGAACCTGGAATCGATTCCGATTTCGGTTTCTATTACAGACTTGACTCCGGAGTTGACTCCGGAGTCGATTCCGGAGCCGATTCCGGAGTTGACTCCGGAGTCGATTCTGGAGCAGATTCCGAAGTCGACACAGGATTCGAATCGAAATACGGAATCGATTCCGAAATCGGCGACATCAGATTTGACACCAGAATTGGTATTCGTTCCGGAATGAGAATCAGTGGACCCCAACGCCTATTCTTATGGAGATGCCGAAACTGACTCTGATTACGAAGCCGATTTCAATTCCAGAGCCGATTTTGAAGTCGATTCCGGAGCCGATTCTGATACCGGACCTACTATGCAGAATCGATTCCAAACTTTTTTGAAGCTATCCAGAATTGTTTCCGACGAAAACTTCATTCCTCCCATCACTAATACAATGATCGTAACAAAACCGTTAATGAAGTTGTAATTACGTGTTACAAATACCAATACAAATAGGCCACCAGGACGACGACGCGACACTAAAACAAAAAGTGCAGTATTGTTTTTTTTGTTTTTTTGGTTTGCGGTTTTGTTAGTATTACAGAATACAGATTTGGTGTTACATTGTGTGTGTGTGTGTTACGTTACATTTATTACTTGCTTTAGGGGTAAGAGTTTACCGTGTACCTCTTTCCTTTCGCTTCCTACCACACGTCCCACCACTATTCAATCCACACCATTCTAGAATATTTTTATCCATTCTTGCCAATGCAAACACAAACGCTTCACACGTCAACAGATCCAACCACGTTCGCAGCTCGATGGTTCGATTTACAGGAAAGTTAGCATTCATCAGCACGTCAAAAAGGGATAAAAATGAGAGTTCAATAACTACGGCGTTTTTAGATTAGCCCGCTACAGCAACTTACAGTGATATATGCCTGTACCGCGCGCTCGCCCTTATACAACTAAATAATTCCGCAAAGTGGTTATCCATACCTAGGCAAATTATACTGATAATTTACTGGTTCATCAGTACACGTACTTCTTCTGCTACCCTCAAAACTCAAGCTACAATATACGCATACGTAGTTTTTGCACCATTAGACATGTACATTTCGAGAATAACGTGCTGCTGTGTTCGAGGTTCGGGTTCGATTGTGATTAGATCGCTCGCAAATGATCAATTCTATATCAAAAGATGTGAGTAAGCTGATGATGCACTCATCACACGAGTACACTCTCGTGTAGCAAACATAGTAAACCTTCTTTCTAGTGCTAATGGGCCAAATATGCCCGCTCGCTCTTCTAACTGCTCTAAACTGAAATAAGATTCAAATTCTACCGCTAGTGTGTATTATTAATAATGCCGCTATTTACATGAAGATTCACCAAATTACAAAAAAAAAAAACATAATGCCAAGCAGGTGTGATCCCAGCAGGAATGATACGCTTTTAGTAGCAAATGTAGTTGGGGGACTCCCCCCGGTTTTCCATCACACCCAACAGAGGGCGCGCGCGCGCGTGGATGAAGGCGCAGCAGAAAAAGCAATCGGGCAATGATTAGAGATTATTAGAGCTGTTTATGCTATTAAGTGTTGAGTAGTTGAGAGTTGAGTAGGAAAATCATTCCTCCTGCTACCGGGGTTGTTGTTATAATATGATAAATCAAACCAAAGCGATGTAGAGTATAGTGTTTCTGCTTGTGTTTTCTGTGGTGGTGTTGTGCTTTGTATTATTTAGCTCGTGTAGTTGCATTTAATTTCTATTTGAAATTCTTGTAAGTGTGTGTGTATCTAGTAGCATAGCAGTGAGAGCAGTTTATGTTTTTGTTTTTTGCACATCCTCGAGCATTACAAACAACACAACAGAGCGTTACAAGTAATGAAATTGGCATATGCTACACTAAACAACACACACACATAGGCGCGCACACACCGCACACACACACACACATTTCCGGTCTCTGATCCGGCCATCCTTCGAGACCACGGCGGGGCCCGCACGCACGCACACACTACATGATAAAAAGTTCGTCCCTCACCTGCGGCAGGTAGGAAAGGCTCTTGGTACTTTCCGCGTACCGATTAACGGCCCGCAGTTCGTCCAGCGTCATGTGATGCTGCGATCCCGACCGCGTGTTGGACGACGACGAATGGGACGACGAGGAGCAGCTGGACTTTTGCACATTGAATATCCCCGGGCCTTCAAGCGACACAGAAAGCCGAGCGCATGATTCAAGCAATGAGTGCTCTGGAATGATGCCGAGAGATACAGCCGAGTTACCTACGTTCGGACCGCCCGTGGTCAACAGGGCCGGCGTTGAGTGCGACTCTTCCTGGGCGACTGTAGTTGGTGTGGTGTGTGGCAGATTGTCCGATTGAAGCAGCAATCCCAGCAGGTAGGCACGGTGCCGCACGATGTTTCCGCCACAGGCGCGATGAGCAAGGATCCGTAAAAGTACAGGTTGGCACGGGGGAAGGAAAAAAACGATCGTTAGTGAAGGGTGTACAAACACACAGCTGCAAACGATAGACACATTTGTACGTAAAGAGAGAGAGAGAGAGAGAGCACCAAACGAAAACGGAGAAACGAAACATTATAAAGGAGAGTAAAACTTTCAAATTCAACCTCTTCCTACACTACCAATATGTTTAGGGTGTACGGATGTAAGTAATAATGATAAATCATAGGACATAGGTTTTGTCTCACTGCAGTTACCAAAAGATATGCTCAATTACTTAAGATGTTAGCCAACAAAGCACATTTAAGGAGTAGAAAAACAACAAAAAACATACTTAGACCCCATCGTTCGCATTCACATTGCAGCCAGGTTTTTTCGGTCTCTAAAGCTAGTTTTACTGTTGCGATGATCGACGGTCCACACATCACGATCATCATCGGGAAAAGTGTTCGGCAGGATGGGGGATGGTGATGGTGGTGGTGGTGGTTGTTGGTGTGTCGTCCGTCCAGTAGTACGAGGTTTTCCAGAGTTTTTTTTATTATTATTTTGTTTTGGTTTGTTTGGTTGTGCCCATCGGTTTTTTGGTGATGATTGATTCCAACGTTGAAGGTCAGTACGGATAAGGTAATGAAAACATGGGCGCATACATTATACACACACATAAAGACACACACACACACGCACACAAATCGCCAATGTAGAAAAAAGATAAGTTTGTGGCACGAGATTTTTGCGAGAAGTTGTGAAGAGAAGAGTTGTGTGTGTGTTCGAAACATAAAATGCAAAGGTTTGCAGGTATTGGTATTGTAGAAAGTGTGAGTTTAGAGCATTGGAAGAAATAATTTAACGAAAAGATGATACAATTAACAAAACCAGTGCGCACAAAGGTAAACAAAAGCAAAATTATGGAAAATCATGGAACAACATTAAGCGTATGTGGAAATAGGAAGTAGGGATGAAAAGAAACAAAAAGAAAGAAAAAGGTAAAATAAAAGAAAAAACTCAATTAACGATGTAATACGATGTATAAAATGGTAAACAAAATCCAACGGGGACAGAAGTGTGTAGCGAGTGTTTAAGAGAGTAGAAAATAGATGATAAAAGTAAATCTTTCTTTGCTTGAAAATGTCAACCCAAAATCATTGAACGAAATCAAACGTGCAAAAACACAAGATAAAAAAAAAACAAATAAAAATGGTGACATTTGTAGACTCAGCTTAAAATAGTTAAAATCACTTAAACAAAACGAAAACAAAAACGCAATCTACTATCTCTTATTCACACATGCAAAAACACTCGCACACATTCCGTTTCAAAAATCCGCACAACGGCATTCGGATCGGCCGGTCCGAGGAGATCGCACAACCCGACAACCCGGCCGGGCCAATCCGAGAACCACTCGATTGTATGTAGCGTCACGGTCGTGGCCAACAATACTTACATGCATAGTGCTGTTGTGCCGTTTTGCCCCGGGGCGGTGGTGGATAGCGGAACGAGCATATCCATTCGTCTTGGACGCGCAGGACACGCCCGGTCACTCGTGCATAATACTCGTAGTTGACGCGCCCGAACAGATCACAGGCAGTGAATTGTTCTATCATCTGTTTCATGATTTTGGTCGCCACCTGCAAACGGTACACGTTTATGGAAGAAAAAAAAAACAAACAGGAAAAACGGTTAGGTTGAAGGTTGTGTCACAGGAGGAAGGCACAAACAGAGGATTGGAAGAACGCAAAACAATAACGACTTTAACGGATTACACTACTACTAATCATAAGGATAAAACGATTTCCTTATTTGACATAGAATATTCGGCAGGTGAAATAACCACTAAGAAGAAGGTGTTTCGTAATTGGTACATGGATAGAGCTTACACAATACATAAGAAAGTGTGGAAGAAATGTCGAACAAGAAGGTGTGTAATAGTTGCGTGAGCGAACCAACAGCGAAAAGACAGAAGGATAAAGCAGTAGAAAGTGAGTGACAGACAGATGGTGGTAACGATGGTTCATCATCATCACGTTAGAGCAGTGAGAAGAGACCTATCGGGTAAAGGCTGGAAAGTACAGAACATAGCACAGGATAGACACTACCGAGAGAAACAAACTACAGAGAGATGGAAAGACAATGAGCAGAAGACGAACGGACAGATACACTAAATAACAAAGACGAATGTAACAGAGGACGACAGCGAGTGAGCACAACTTTGTACAGAGTTTATAAATGGTGACACGCCAAAGAAACTGTTTCGGCAGGACAATACAAACACACACACAATGCATCTGCTTTTTTTTAACTCAGACAAACATTTATAAACCCTACATGTTGGACAATGGGTCAAACTATTGATGTCTGTGACGCGCTACAGCTGCGCTAAACCAAACCAAAACATGACATGAGAGCGAGCCTTTGCAGATTGAGGTTTAGAGGCATTAGTAGCAGAGTAACATCGATAGTAAATACACAGGAATAGACAGAAGAAGGACAGATATCACAGTACGTACAAAACATATGACAAACAATACAATATAAACTGAACTGTTGTGACTCGCTTTGTGGATAGGCAACAATGAAACATATTCAGTCAGGCAAAGGTATCGCGAGAGGCCTAGGGCTTTCAAAACTACACGAAAGATGGTTAGGTAGACAAACAACCAACGATCAGATCGGCCCAGGGCCAAGCAGTCATGCAGCAGTAGTGATAGATTTGATTTTGAGAGAGTAAAAATGTCTGAACATTGTAGCGTTTTATTTTGCAATAAAGTTGGCAGTGTTCGGGATATTGTGGATGTAATGACATACAAGACAAACGTGTTTTGACGTGTGTATCTTATCAACTCTTACTTTGATAATGGATGGATGTGATGGATAGAAATGCAACTCAGACGATGATGGATGTAATTCGTGTATGAATAAACTGTTTTAAAATAATTATATAAACTACTCGGGTTACCAGTAACAAAAAGTAAGGTGAGGGAATAGTGATCAACTACAACTGCATTCCAATTCGACAGCGAAAAGTAAAGCAAATCTTGCCAATATAAACAAATGAAAAACCAACTAGCCAAAAACATGTTTTTTTTTTTGTTTCTATTTCCATGAACCAACCAAATTAAAATCGGAAAGGAAAATTATTCAATCCAGAGTATCTCCCCCATTCCTCTGAGTTTTGTTGTACGTTTTACCACCAACTTACGTGAACTTCCGCCTGGTTTATGTGATGTAGTGGGTAGTTTTGGATAGGTGGATGATAGTTGGTGAAGAGTGGTTTGGTGTGGTGGTTGTGGAAGCGCGTTAAGGTAAAAATTTCAATTTTGGAGCGCAATTTGTAGTGATTAATTGTTTTTTATTGTGGCCATCATTTTCGTTTCACACGGCGCCGCGTCGTTTGCGAAACAATTTGCAACAATTTGCAATGTCGTAAGTGAGTTGTTTACACCATTTTACACCACACCACCAAACGAGGTGCACGCACAGTGTTGTGACAGAAGATGAAGAAGAGCGTGTGTGTGAAATGTGTTTTGTATGTTTCCGTTAGCCCCAGAGTTTGGTAAGAGCATAAGCATCGTTATTATTCCCATCAGTTTAGTTACACGGGATAAACGATCGTCGAAATTGAGTAAGAGGCACACACACACACACACATAGACGAGTCAAGAGTTGACGGTTGATAGAGTTGAGCACGCGAAGTTTAGTAGGTTTCGGAAGTGATGCAGTAGTATGTTCAAGCCGAGAAGAGAAAAGGAAAGGAGAGCAAATACAGAGACGTTAAGCTTTAGAGCAAACGCTGAGAGCCCTTTTGCACAGATGATGCAGAGAATGGAGTGTGGTTTAAATGTAAGTTAATTTATGAAATGTAGAAAAACATCATTCCTGTTGTGAATATATTTTCATTGGGGAAAAGAAAAGTTTGGAATCGAAAAAAAAAACATCAAGACCTGCTGCATGTTTGAATATCTTTAACAGCATAGTTTGAAGAAACCTGAAAGCTAATGATAAAAAGCGGTGCACACATTCATTTTTGCACACCCTAAAAATAGTTCCACCCTGAAACAAACACACACGAACACAGTAAAACAAGGTGCAACAACCAGCGGCATCATTGCAAATTTACTTTCGCCTCGCGTAACCCAAATTTACTCTTCCGTGACGATACCCGCGATCTACACGAAGTCGGCGGCGCAGTATAGTTGTAGTTAACAAGCTAATAACAATGCAACAACAGCTACAAAAATGACAAAATTCTTGCACCATTCCTCCGTACGGGGGAATGCAAGAAAGTCAAAAACACAAGCGTGTTGTGTGCAAACGATAAACTATCTGCAATTGTTAAATTGATACATCCACCACACGGTTTACCACACACAGAATGTACAGTACTGTAACATAAAACGCAATACAGTTTGGCTCATCATCGTCAGTCAGCAAGTTCCGTTTTTTTTCTTCTTTTCGCTCATTAATTAACGGCATTCTGTGGCGTCTTTCTTTTGCTTCATTTTTATTCCAAACCGCGTTTCGTGCGAAAATGTATTCAAAACTAGGCTCTCTGCCACATATCGAAACGATCGGTGACTTCTGTGACTAACGGACAAGGGGACCACGAACTTCAGCCACCTAACAACAAGAGGGTAGTGCCCTGTTGGGGAAATCTTCATGCACCGAACCATGGCACAATGTGTAATGATCGAGCCAGCAGCAGCAGCAGGTGGCCGGCCGCGGCATAGATAGACCGAAGAGTTGCAATTCTAACCACCCCCAACACTATTCCCTTGGGTACTTTGGGTTGCGAAAATGGAAAGAGAGAGAAAGACAAAAATGCATTAAAACCGGTGGCATTGTGCGCGGGCGCGTCCGACGTGCCCATGAGCGGAGCCGCCGATTACAAAAACAATAGATTGTACGCGACCCACTAGCGAACCGGACATGGACATAGACACAAAGTGGAGAAGCAGCGGGTGACGATTTAGCACAACTTTGATATTTTGGCCGTTCCGGTAGCTGCACGAGCAAACATTAAAAATCAACTCCCATGACCCCCATTACAGTAGGGGCTCCCTCTACCCGTCTAGAAAGTGCACATGGGAATGGGCGAATGGGAAAGTTTTGCAAACGACGTGCGACAAAGAAATATGTGGTTATGACTTGTGCACGAACTAGTGGGTGAGTGGAGTGGTCCTATGCTCCATCGCAGTGATGTGCTGTCTGGAGCGAACCCACTTCTCCGATCCGACTCCAACTATTGTTAGTCCGATTCCGATTTCGGAAAACGGGGAACCATTACAGACGACTCCGGACGATTTCGGACGAATTCGGACGACTCCGAACGACTCCGGACGATTCTGGACGACTTCGAACGAATCTGGACGACTTCGGACGACTCCGGATTACTCGGACCCAATCCGAACCACTCCAACCCGGACGATTCTGAGCGACTATAGACGACTCCGGATGACTCCAGATGACTCCAGATGACTCCGCATGACTTCAGATGACTTCGGATGACTTCGGATGACTCTAGACGACTCCGGACGACTCCGAACGACTCTGACCCGGACGACTACAACTCCAGATGACTACAACTCCGGACGACTACGACTCCGGACGACTACAACTCCGGAAGACTACGACTCCGGACAACTCTGACTCCGAGTATTTCCGGTAGACTCCGACTTCGGACGACTCTAGACGACTCCGATTTCAGGTGACTCCGGACTACTCCGAAGAACTTCGGACGACTCCGAACGACTCTGGACAACTACGGACGACTACGAACGACTCCGGACGACTCTTTTCGATTCCGGACGACTCCAGATTACTCCAAACCACTCCGACTACCACGGACGACTACGACTGCGGACGATTCTGGGCGACTAAGGACGACTACGACTGCGGACGACTACGGAAACTCCGGTTGACTCCGGACGACTCCGGACGACTCCTGACGACTCTGGACGGCACCGGACGACTTCGCAAGACTCCGGATGACTCTGGACCACTATGACCCGACAATTATAACTCTAGAGTCTAGACAACTACGACTCCAGATGACTCCGACTCCGAGAGATTCCGACTCCGGACGACTCTTAACGACTCCGACTTCGGGTGACTCCGGACTACTGCGAACGACTTCGGACGACTCCGAATGACTCTGGACGACTCCGGACGACTCTGGCCGACTCCGAACCACCCCGACCCGGACGACTACGACTGTGGACGATTCCAAACAACTCCGGACGACTCTGGGCGACTACGGACGACTCCGGATGACTCCGGATGACTCCGGACGATTTCGGGCGACTCCGAAAATAATGCCTTCCGGAGTTGGTTTCGAAACTGTCCGAAACGGATCGGAGTCGACTCCGGATTTTTTCCAACTTTTCCCATCACTAGTCCATGGTGCTAGGAAAGGGAGGTCACTGATTTTATGACCCATAAATAGGAATAGGAAAAAGTAGGAACAGCCGATTGCCGGCGACACGATTGCAGCCCAACTACCTAACACTTATCAACCCCCCTCTGGTGAGCAGCATTATGCGCTCATTATATGCCTACACACACACACACACACTTTGAATGGAGGCCCGAAATAGGATTTGTGATTGTTTAAGCACTAGTGCAGCCTTCAAAAAACACATAATCGCTACTACAAGCGTACAATAATCCCCTGGGCTTCGTAATTTTCCAAACCCCAAAAAGGTATTAAACTCGAAATGAAAGTGAAATAATGCTACGGTTTGGTGCGCGCCCATCGGGTTAGAGATGCCGGTATGGACGGCCCGTAATAATGCGCACCCCGCCACGACGGTGGACACCACCCACATGATTTAAGGGTGAGTAGTCATAAATTATGCCTGACTTTCACTTCCGACTTTGTTCGTCCCCAATGCGATAAGGAAGCGAGCACCGGCAGCAGCTTTGAAGCATAAACTGAACGTTTAGCTGGAGAGAGGGTCGTTATTTTTTTAACTGGTTCGTGCCAGTGTCCACTCTCCCCCATTTGCGGCAATTAATTGACCTGGCGTTGGCGTTGGTCACGATTTCTGGTTGTCTGAGCAGCCATATTTTGAGCTCCAATCCAGTCAAAACGAAGAAAATCAAGCGGTTGTGTTTTGCAATCTGGCCGAGATTGGATCGACCAAATCTGCGCTTTAAGCTACTACCCGCAGCATGCGCGCGATGCCGACGATACCATCTCGTGATCGTGACCCAAAACAGACCATACTGCCATGACGTAACATGTAAATATTACACACACACACGCGCACACAGTCGTAACATCAGCCCGGTTTGCCCACTTCTCACGTGCACGAAACTGCAAGTGCGCTTCTGTCGAGAAAAAAACACGATCCGAAATACTAAACAGTTCTGCCTCCACACGAATTTCAAGCCAGAGTGGTGGGAGGAGGGGGGGGGGGGGGGTTTGGCCAAAAACTGGCAACCGCAGGCAAATGATAGTCAGGTAAGTTTCGACCTCCTTCTGCTACAATCCCACACGCGATTCGAACAGTAAAATACACAGCCTCCAACTCACTCCAAGGGAGGTCCTGCAACCCCCTAAAACCCCCCCTTAGACCAGTCGAAAAGCCATTCCGACATGCTTGCATACGCCCCTCACCCCGCTCGTAGTTAAGCAGAGGGGAAGGGGGAGAGGAGAAAGCTAAACAAACAAACAAATGGTCTAACAAATTGCGGCGCCAGCACGATTACGCCGCCCCACGGTTTGACGTCAACGCGCAAAAACCGTCACCAAATGTGCCCCCGCCAGTCCCGTCTTCTCTTGCGTAAAAAAAGGGACGCCCTTTCCTTCCTCCCTGGGGGCGAGAACGGGAAAACGGGACGAGCTGCAGCTCCCATATATTGCACACGAAGACGCGAAACGTTGCACGCGCGCTGCACACACGCGTGCACTCTGCCTCTCTCTCTCGCCGGGAGACGAAGGTGCCGCCGCCGGGCAGTAGTGTGTATGCACTATTTCTCACCTCGGATGCGTCTCCCCCCTCCCTCCCGCTTCCACGTTCGCGATCGACAATCAAACAAACAACCTTGTCACTTTAGGGCAGACATCATCGCCGCGTGAGCTCGAATGCTGCGCACTCGGGCGCTCGAATCATCGTCGTCGCGTCAATCGAGAAGCTCCTCCACGCGGGGCGCGTTTGCGTCCCCGACACTTTCGCCACATGGCGGCTGCCGCTTTACCGGTGACATTTCCCTGAGCTGCAGCAATTGCAGTACACAATTAAACACACTCGAATCGAGGAGTGCATCGGGGAGAGAACACGACAAGTCCTGCCGCCGACATTCCGATTCCTAACACAGAGTGCAGGAATACTACCGACACACGATCACGTTTGCCCTTCTTTACCTAAACAGAGGCAGGGGGGGACTTGTTAGTTTTGCATCCAATATATTTGAGTTGTCCCGTGACACAATGCTCCCAAAGCACACTCAGCACTGGTCCGCACCGATGCAGCACACGCAAGTGCAAGTGAAAAATGCAACGCCATAAATCAGCGATATGGGCGCACTTTTTCTGGAGAGTGCGAGAGGACGGCGTGCGTTATGGTACGCTGCTCTTTGAAGTGTTTGTTTACAGAAAATAAATAAAAGAAACACAACACATCGACGCCTCGACCGGTGAAGCCGAACAACGTGTCTCGTCGTCGTAACGATTGTTGTGTAATTTCGAGCGCAAATATCTATTTCCACAACGCTCGGCGAGGCGTGTCTCGCGTGTAAGCTGATCATATCTTGTAAATAGCAGCCAGCAACAACAACACGACTTTATAATATTCCAATCACACACACACACATGCACACTAATGAAGATTTATTCCAATAATAGTTTACAACCCCGGAGGAGCTGCTGCTGCAACAAGAGTTTCCAAAATTTTGCACAAAATAAAAAGAAACAAACATACATCAGCAGCAGCAGTAGCAACGGCATCAACGCCGCCACTTGAGAAACCGTGTTTCCGATTGCGCGTTTTATGCTAGGTAACGTACAACCGAAAGAAAAAAGAATTCATCAAGTGGTCGACAACCAACGAGGACGAAAAATGGCAGAACATTGACTGCCCCCCCCCCCCCCCCCCCCTGGGGATGAAAAGAAGCGAGCTACAATCCTGAGACCTGCTGGGCGGTGGCAGAGAGCAAATTGTGAAAACAAACAGATGGCATTCGAAAGAAACGGCAAACGGCGACGGATTGTTTTCCACTTAATGATGGGCAGCGGAAAAGATCTCACCTCCACGCGCTTCATCTCTGACACTGATAAAACTGGAAGCAAAAATAAAAGACGGAGCGAAAAATTGCCTACCAAATCGGCATATCGACACAGATGCGGTAGAAGGCAAGCGAGGCACAGAAGCAGCACAGAAATGAGGGCGCGCGCGTTTCCAATCTGGGCAAATTTGATTTAAAAGCATCAACGGAGGCCCGTGGGCCCCTTCAATGCGCTGCTGTGCTCTAGTTTCAACGAGCGACAAAGAAAGCGATAAAAAAGGCACAGCACAGCACACACACACACCACAAATAGAGATGGATTAATGATGGTCCTAGAACCGAGCGGGGAAAGTGTGACCCGCAAAGTGGCCTGAATTTTATTGAAAGCTTTTGCTCTTTCCAGAGTGGTTTCCATTTCTGATAATCGGCTGAAGAAGGAAAAATCATCGCAGAAGCGGCGAGTGCAATATAAAAAAAAAGTAAAATCTTCACTATTTCACCTACTGATAAACATCATAGGAAAACTACTTACAGAATAGAAAACAATCGACATACGGCTCTTTCACCAGATCATTTATTTTCCTTTCTGACTGCTGTGCTAATTATTTATTGGAAATTACGGCCCCATCAAAGCGAGGGCATTCGTAGCGTCGTGTCAAGCTCTTGGCGTGATACACCGCATGTCGTACGTTCAAGTCCTAATCTAACCACAACACATGAGTCAAAAATCACAATACTTTCAACTAGGCATGGGCAAAACGATTCTTTTCACCGAACGCGAACGAACTAGTTCGCTCACCAAAAAGAACCGAACGTGAACGACGATTCTTTCGTTCTTTTTTTCATGGGGTTTTTATTCACAAAGAACATTCGTTATTTTTTTCATTTACCCACCATAGACGCATACTGTAGCCAAAGAAGTACTCATTCTGCGGTTGAAACCAATCATTTAAAAACATTAAATAAATCAGCCCATCTGCTGTCTGGTCAACACAATCTATCGCAAAACCGACCAAAAACTAGCATGTAAAAAACTAATACGAGCAAAAATGTCTCCAGCATATATTGTACCCTATGTCTTATACACACTCAAGGATTCTATAAAAAAAAACTACTTAAACATGGATAAACATGATGAGCGCAATCAATTCAGTTCAGTTCATTCGCGAACAATGACTAATGCGTTTGAACGGGCTCGATCTATTGAATTGTATAGGTATAATTTACACACCAACAGAACACAGATCGAACACCAGTTCGAACGCGTTCGATGAATTCAGTTGTGTAGGTACGATTTCCACACCAACAGAACACAGATCGAACACCAGTTCGAACGCGTTCGATTAATTCAGTTGTGTAGGTACGATTTACATACCAACAGAACACAGATCGAACACTAACCGATCAGATCGAACGCGTTCGATGAATTCAGTTGTGTAGGTACGATTTCCACACCAACAGAACACAGATCGAACACCAGTTCGAACGCGTTCGATGAATTCAGTTGTGTAGGTACGATTTACATACCAACAGAACACAGATCGAACACTAACCGATCAGATCGAACGCGTTCGATGAATTCAGTTGTGTAGGTACGATTTCCACACCAACAGAACACAGATCGAACACCAGTTCGAACGCGTTCGATGAATTCAGTTGTGTAGGTACGATTTACATACCAACAGAACACAGATCGAACACTAACCGATCAGATCGAACGCGTTCGATGAATTCAGTTGTGTAGGTACGATTTACACACCAACAGAACACAGATCGAACACCAGTTCGAACGCGTTCGATAAATTCAGTCGTATAGATACGATTTCCACACCAACAGCACACGTATCGAACACTGCTGGACAAATTCGACGGCGTTCGAGGAATTGAGTTGTATGGGTACGATTTCAACACCAACAGGGTACATTTTGATCTCTGACGACCCGTTCGCACGGTGCGAGAAAGAGCGAGAAAGCAATATTATTTTGCACGTTTCATTACCACATTTATGTGTGCCGTCAAACACTGACGGAACGTTCGAACGCGTTCGGTGTAGTCAGTTTCTTCCAAAAGTCCTGGTCGTTCTTTTTGTTAAGAATCTCGTTCGTTCGTTCACTTTACCGAACTGTTCGAACGGTGCGATTCTCGTTCATTTTACACATGCCTACTTTTAACGTTAAAACGCGACCTATACCCACAAAAAATTACCCTATTACAAGCGAGAAAAACGTATTCCCAGTGCCGCACACACACACTCTCTATAATCCCGGTAAAAGCCCTGCCTTTTTATGTAACCTAATCGTTTACAACTGCTCCTCCGTGAAAAAAGAAAACAAATTACCCTCTTATGCATCCAACAAAAAAAAACACAAATCGCTTTGCAAATGCCGGATAATGCTTTGTGGTCGAATTGCTCTGCAACCGGTATAATGCACATTAAGAGCGTTTTAGTGCGCTGAAACCAGTTCGAGAGGGGCTTATGCCTCCTCATTCATTACAACACACACCACCAAACCCCATTTCCGCCACACACTCAAAACAAATACGGCAAAATATCACAGCCGCTCATGAGAAAATGTAATTTTATGTTTCCAGTTCACCAGCTTCGATGTCGTTCATTTGCGCACGCCATTTCAATAAAGGATAATTACCAATCGAATCGTGAAAATGACATGTAAAATGGCCACAGTTACGCTGTCCCGCCAGAGCAGAGCTGCAGCAGCAAAATGCATCATTTTCCGACACCAACAACAGAAACAAGCAACCACCGAAAACGTAACACACCATCATCGCCGCAAATGCACACGCGATCGCGGTGTTGGCGGGCGCGCACGATTTCGGATCTAATGAACTTTCCCCGCGCGCGCGCCCACTCGTCTTACACAAACATCGAAAACCGGCGTGCTTTGCGCCGAAAACGATTAAAAATTGGTTCCAGCAGTCGTCGTCGTCGTCGTCGTTGTCGGCACAGTCACACACATTTCACGCAGTTCCATCATCATCTCAATCGGCAATCGGAGGTGGTGGTGGTGTGGTGAAAGCCGGGCGACCGCGCACAAACGAAATTCGGGAAGCTAATTCGATTCGTGCGTTTTTGTGTGTGCGAGATTCGATAATGTGCTCGCAGCGCTTGGATCTATTTGGGCTTTTGAGTGGGTGAGATGATGCCGCTGCCGCCACCGCCGCCACCACACCAGTGTGCACCGATCCCGATCACGAATCGACCACGGAAAATCGCCCAGGGAGTGTGTGTGTGTGGTGAAGGATTATCGCATCCCATCTTTACCAAACCCCATGTATTGCATCATGATACTTCCTCTCTCTTTTCCACTATCTTCGTACAACACGGGGCGAGTTTTATGCTTCTCGATTTTTGTGTTTTTTTTTTTGTTCACACACAAACCAACCGATCGCCCCATTTCATCTTCGTTCCAATGTAGCAGAGAGCAAAGCAGCCGGTAGCCACCGTGACGACAACGCTATCTCCTGAACGCAACGCAACGATCATGATGGTGATGGCCGAAAGGCGGGTTTAAAAAAATGGCGCTAACGTGAAACGATTGACGGCGAAGGCAAGGGCAAAGGTATCCGAAAGAGAGAATGAACACACCCCAATCCAACCGGATCGAAGCCGGGTAATATGGTTGCGCAGAGAAAGAGAGATGTTGCGGTCCACGGCAGCGCGCACCCATTTCTTTTCATTTTTGGGGGCTATCTTTTCTTCGGCCAGCACAGGCAACGCTGTCTGTACAGGCGCGGATCTGTGTTAGGTAACATCGACACGAAACAATCGCAAATGCACAGCAAAAGCGCAGCCACCATCATAGATAGACACACATTTACAACGCCGCCACGGTTCGTCGTTGGAGAAAGAGCGCCAAAGGACACCCACACCCAGGCGTCTTGGGAAGTGCCGAAATTCGATAACCATCGTTGCGGGACGTAACAGTCCGTGTACTGCCCAACATACACGTTATAATTTTATTGGAAGGCGCGCCTCTGAACGAGCAGGCCCAACATTTTTTTCACCATAGAAGCATACAAAGTGTCAAAAATGACGCAGATTTGAGAGATCGTTGGTGCATCAAGAAGCGATAATGTTTTGATGATGAATGGCTTTTCGTTTAGTTACATAAATAAACGAACCCGGCTTATTTTTTTGCTGCTGCTGATTTTTTTTCTCTAAATCCAAACAACCGCCGAGCGGGCTTTAAAGAGACGCACGCTTTGCGTGATGCCTAAAATTTTTGAAAGTTGTGTTTCCTCCTCTTTAATACGAGAAAACGTGACAGTTTTACACAATCTATCGTGTTGTCACGTTTTTTTTTGTGCCTAAACTTAACAGGGTAAAAACAGTTCCACAAAAAATGCAATAAATCCCGGTCGTCTAGACTGAATTGTGTATGTCTTGTATCACACTATAAACATAGGAGCTTGGAGATAGAGAGATGAATAGTCTTCGTATTGTTTTACAGCATACAAAACCCGTTGCTTTTGGTTGCATCAAAACCCCGAAACAAACCCCCCCCTTCCCCCCCCCCCATTTACTCACCTTAAACCGTAGGACATCCTTCATCCGTGCCGTCTTGCCGTCGCTGACGCAGGACTGGAAGAAGCTGGGCGCCACCGAGACTCCCAGCGCTTCGCTCGTCATGCCGGTGTCGGCGCGCTCGGAGTTGCTGGCGATCACGCGGAATGTACCGAACAGCAGCACCAGCAAACGCTGTGTGTGGCCTGGCAGTGACATAAGTAGTCTGTGTGTGTGTAGGGAGCAAAAAGAAAAGTTGGGAAAAAGTTAATGAAACGTTGGCGTTGTTGCTGGGAAGTTTAAACAAAAACAGTAATTTCAGTTGAATTCGTTTGCTGTTTGAAAAGGAAATCATTTTTTGAACGTTCGCTTTGTGTATCTAAAACTGGAGCAAAACTACAATAATCTACCCGCAATCAGCATTTTTCTCTGATCAACCCACACGCAAAAGAACGCTCCACAACGTAAACAACGTCACACTGTCTAGCACGGTGAACCCGGGGTCCGAACCTTCGATGTGTAACGTCCAACCGTTTCCGGTTTATCGCGGCCAATTCAGTGTCCCTCATCAGTGTCGTGTCTGTGTGCTCTCTGTAGATGCCGGCGGAGGGTCCAACTCGATGAAACATCGGCCGCAGATTTAGAGTATCATCCGTTGTGGGATATGAGAGACGCAGAGTGTCGATCGTTTACATTTTTACCGCCCCAGTTCGATGAGTTTGCGTAGGTGTCGCTGTGTGTCCGCGCCTACACATCGCATGTACACATCGGTATGAATGTTTGAAAATTCCCAACCATCTCACAAAACCTCCCCGTAACGATTATAACACATCACTTCGAAGATTTGCCAAGTATCGCGGTCCATTACGGAGCGTTGAAGAAGTTGATAAACACTACGCAGCGCGTAACAGAAGAAAGAATAACCTCATAAATCGTGCCCCAATCAACCCAACTTCAAGATAAATAAATAATCCGCAAGCCATTGTTGGGAGCCAAACTGCTGGAACCATTAAATTGTGGAGTCATCAAATATATCCTAAATAAAACGTGTACAATGTGTCTCAAGGTTTTCAATAATCGTTTTTAGGAATTAACCTTTAAACTGAAACCGCTGAGCAAAGTTCAAGAAACGATCAAACTAAGCTCACTCACTCAATCGACAGGCTCTCGTTTGGCACTTGCGTGATCCATTGCAATCCAATCTGCCGCAAAACCCCGCGATAAGCATATTACACGCTAAGCGATGACAATCACTTAAATGCCCTCCTATCCGATAGGGTCCGACACATGGGGAGTTCGCATTTCCTTAGTGCGGCACACGACCGAAACGCAACACACCACACAAAACACGTCGGCAAATCGGAAGCCAAAGCAAGCAAAACAACGGCACAACAACACACTGCTGGACAGTACACATTACCGGTTTCGACAAGCCCTCCAAGCGTACCCTACCACCCCCTCTCTTGATGCTTGAAGTTTGTTCCGACGACACACAGAGCACCCGTGAGGGACGATCGTGAGAAAAGAGAAAAACAAAGAGCAAAACAGACCTTTGAAGAAGTACCTTTTGCTGTTCTCAACACGAGGACCCTCTCTTGTTGCAATTTACTATCGACTGGTTCTCGTTTTTTTGCGCAAGATAAGATTAGATAAGGAGACCCATTCAAGGGTGTGAGCGCCGCACAGACAGCGTAGACGTCCGGGACGTCGTACGTCTTGTTTATGTCTGTTGGCGCATGTCTCTTGGAGCGTTTTGTTCTTGTTTCTTCAATCAAAGCATCCGATAATGTTGGAGCTTAGTTTTGTGTCGTTTTATCGAAACCAACTACTCCTTTTTAGCGGAGGATTACATGAGTTGAAGACATAAACATTATCCATGGAAATGCAAGAAGAAAGCGAATCCTTTTTTTTAATGCCTGTATCGTTGCCGGTTCCGGATCACAAACTTTCCAATTCTATCAATAACTCCAAAGGCACAAAGAAAGATGCCCCACTCCAACAAAAAGGGTACATGGATTCCGAATTCCACGGAACCACACCACTCTGTCATTAATGTCGAAATTATGGCCCTCGTGCATACATGATGATACATTCACAGTCCCACCTCACGTCCGAGGACGACCTCGACCAGTGAAAACAATAATACCCTGTCGCTCAAAAGACTACACTGCTGCCGCACTTCAATCAAGTCAGTTAAAATTTACGAAGGACGGGGGCCTTCCCTAAAGGTTTCGTTCCGCGTGTGTGTCTCCATTACTTTTTGTGTGTATGGCTAATTGTGGAATGGAATTCACTTTCACCTCACGCAACAACACACATTAGGGAGGGGGAAATCTGAGACACTGGGAAATCAATCGCAATTAGTTGAAATCTTCCTACCCCGCGGAGCAGCAGCTAGAATTTGCACATCAGCTGCAGCAAGGCCCTGGTGTGCGTTCACAAACGAAGTGCAACGTTCACTTTCGCTCTCTAACGCACCCGCTAGTCATATCCTCTTGGGTTCTAAGAATTTCAAGAAGTAGCTCCGGGAGTAGTTTCACCAGCAGCGGCAGTGTGGAGAGCGCGGTTAGCGCGTTATAATTAGATCTATAATGGTCAATCACTTAATGGCAATTCCAATGCCGTTGCAGACGGGACGGGCGAACTGCAGCAAAGCACCGGGCCCGCTCATTGATGGTTACCCCCAGCAATAATAACGCGACCGTTATACCGACGCTAGACTGACTGGCGACTTCTGAGCGGTGCGCTGGTCGAGAAGGTTTAGAAACACGGCTACGCGACATCCTGGAATGAAGGCAACACATTATTATTCGGTGACATAGAATGTATTTAGTGAGAGAGCTCCAGACATGGATTCTACAGGGTGCTGCTGCTTAATCAGGACATATAAGTAGCGGTACAATTGGTTTCGCTAATGCCACGCTACATCATCCCCCGAAATCCGAGCCGAACGAGCCGTGGCGTATCGTTCGCATTGGCACTGCCAGTGCGTAGAGCTGCCGACAGACAGGTTGCCACCAGTTGATCCTCAGCATGACGACGCGAAAACGTCAACATCCGTCCATCATCGTCATCGTCACGGGCTGTTGTGAGTCGGTCGGTCGTCCGCAAGAAGCGAGCGCGACGAACGAACCGCGGGAGAAAAATCTAAACCCGCCAGCGGCACACCACGGTGAGAACGATTTTCCTCTCGGTGCGAATGGAGAGTGGAAAAAGAAGAAAAGCTGTAACAATCCCCGGGAGTGGGGTGGATATCCCCGGGGGAAATCGATAGCTGTCGGCCTGCTGTCGACGGTCGTTGTTGTTGTTGCTGCCGGGGTTGAACGGGCGATGGCGAATGATGCGAGCCAATCGTGCGACAAGGTGATGGCAGAGCACAGGCAAACCGGCAAACGCAAGAAAGCAAGCAGACACACACACACCCGACCTAGATGGCAGTTTCCCTTTTTTCTTCACATACACACCCCAACAGATCTTCTCCGGAGCATATAGACGATGCTCTCATTTTTGACAGTTTGTTGCGAGTCTTCTTCTGAGCCACTTCTGAGCCGAAGGTAAGGAAAAACTCTTCTCGCGTATCGTGATTCTCCCACTTGGAAGCTTTCCCAGGTATTCTTAGATAGATGAAGAACTATATTCTTAACATTGTTGAAGTCAAGATCTCAAATTGTTAAGATCAAGATATTCTTCAAAACATACTTAAAACATCCTTCCCGTTTCCAAAACTTAATACTTTGAATAAAAAAAAAATAAAAAAAATCGTCCCTCCAATTCCCCGATGGTTGATCTGGTCATAAAAACCAAACGCATGCTCGTAGTTTGTCGTTGAAAAAATAAAGAAGAACACAGCTCTATAAACGGAGGAAAAATTAACCTCTTAATTAAGTTCAATTTTACTACCCCATCTGTGTCGGCATACGTTCTCACGTGTGCCAGTGTGTGTGAGTGTGTGTTTGCGGGCCATCCATTGCATCCGTTCAAACCGCCTCAACACACGGAAGACTCCCATCCACACCATAACTGGTGGTTTCTGACACCCCCTAGCGTGTGTGTGTGATTCCATTTCGCTCTTCCCTTTGCACGCTGTGTGTATCCCCCCAAATGATGATGTGCCCCGGGACACACCTCAATTTCCACACACATTGAAGTACCACATAAATCGCACATCAGCATCACTCACTTACTCCACCACACACGCTTGCCCCCAAGACCAGTGTATGGCGATGTCGAAAACTAATCGAATATGGTAACACTACCACCAACACGCAACAACACCGTTAATGTGTGTAATTGTGTCTTCCGCTTAGTGTGCTGGAGGACAGGAGCAAACGAAATTAAAGGCAAGGTTGGCATGTTGGCCATAAGCATATAAGCTGGCCACGTTTGCGAACCATTCACACTAAAGGAGCAGACGGAATGAATTATGTTCCGCAGAAAAAATTGGTAGTGTTTATCACGTACTGGATTGAAGCTTTTATTGCTTGTTTAACGACAATACGATCAGATGACCGCATGGCGTAGTTGATACGTACAAAACTTTACTGCAGATGCAACTTGCGTTCAAGTCTCGATTAGATGAGAAGACTCTGATCTTCGCACAGAGATCAATCCATCAAACCAACCAACAGCAGTAACAGGCCGACGAAATTATTGGTTAACAAGCGCCCCATATAAGGAAGGAAGTAGTTGGAATGGTGATTGTGTATATATTAGGCAAGATACTAATTTTTCTTCATACTGTACAGTACTGCATAACTCTAATCCAATTTAGAAAGACATTCGTGTTCACAGACAGCGAGAGACATAGCTCGAACTCCAAAGCAAACATCAACAAGAAGCCCAAAGCGACCCAAAAGCAACACTCCATTCTGCCATATTTTTGGAGCGAAACGATTAACGTTTTCTAGCCTTATCAAATCCACACACACACACACACACACGTACCAAAACACGATCGATGTGAGATTGCTCCAAACGTTCGCACTCCTTAGCATTTAATGTTGTAACGCAACAGTAGTAGCGCTCAACCGGGCGCCTAGTACACGTCGTCCGCTGACCGAGTAACCGACCGAAAACCCGGCACCAGACCAATCGAACGAACGACTACTATGGAAATATGGACCGACAAGCGCATGTTGGCACACCACTTATCACACTTGTCGTGACAAATGGATGCAATGTCCACTAATGGACACAGATCGAGCATCACCAATAACCTCCCTGTGCTCACACAACCATCATCATCGTCGTCATGCAGACAACCCATTTTGTCTGTTGGTCGTGGTCGCCCAGTCGCGCCTTCTCTTTGGGATGAACACCGCCTGGGGCACGCTCTTCGGTTTCATGCCGCGAGAGTAGAGTACACAGCCGAGAAGTGGAAGAGTTGGAAGTACACCAACAACAGAAAATATCATTGCCGTCATGTTAGGTGCAAAAACATGGGATCAAATTCGTGTATGCCTTTCGCCGAGGAGAGTTGCAGCAAAGCGCATTTGGATATCTCTGCTTGGTTGTCGTCAAATTCGGCGCACCCGCGGCTTGGTTGTAGGGTTTTCGTAAAAACCCGTCCCAACCCAAAACACTGCGCAGAAAGGGGGTAGAGCGACACAGAGTGCTGGCACTTGGTGGCGAGTTGGTTGAATTAGAAACTAAACGGGCGTATCAAGGGATCAGGCGGCACTGCGGCTCTGCTAACGGCCGAACCAGGTGCATCCAACGAAAGGGTGTAAGCGCGGCGACAGCAGACACACCGTGCACGACCGACACCCCTGTTTGGCAGGGGGGCCCGGCCGGCCGACACCAGGCAGCAGTGGAAACTATTTCAACAATTTACAACCGCGCACCGCACACACCACGCCAAATGCGGCGACACCACCGTCTATGTCACATGCCGCAATCTGAGGCACGCGGACCAACAGTGACCCTACACACATCGTCAAGATTGGAGGGCATAGCGGAGGGTGGGGTTCTAGTAACATGTTAAGCTCTGCCCAATGCTGCACACGAACGATCTTCCCGCGCGCATGTGTTACGGCCGATCGACAGGAGGCGAAGGAATGAAATCCTTAGGCGTGCGCGCGCGACACGCACTTGTGTGCTCGTCAAGATGCAACAGCAAATTATGACGCCAGCAGCAAACAGCACGGAGACACCTCTATAATCTCCGTGCCTGTGCCTTAATCTGCCCTAAATGATCTGTGCGACGTTTGGTGCGACAAGAATAGAGCAAGAGTTTAGCCAAACGTGAAGGCGGGCACTCCGACTTCGAGATTTCTCAGCGGTCTTCCTATTGTAGGATGTATTTTTAAGCTGGCGTTGTCTCGTATTCCGTATTTCCGCATACCGCCACACACACACAATCAGTGATTCTTATCAGCGATGAAGTCCCCTTTTTTGGGATCGTAAATACATTCGCTCTATTTTTAAAAGCATGCCGTCATCCGTCATCCATCCCTCATCAGTCATAAATCGGGCCGGCGCCTTGCGGGGTTTAGCTAAGCACACACAACCACGTACTACGCATCAAACCAAGACCTCACAACGTCCACACAGCGACACGCCGTCCATGCACAATGCTAACCCATTGTGCATTGTTAGCTTTGGTAAAGCAGTCGGCCGCCGAGTTGTCGCCCAAAATTGGCAAACAATCGCTTAACCAAATAGGGACTCTTTCACTGCTAAAGTCGTGCGCTGCTACCGGTTAGGGCTTCTGCAAAGTTGATTCCAATTTTTGAGCCGTTCTCAAATATCCAACACGATCAACTGGTCTCGGTCAGCGGTGTATCAAACAGAAGGCGTGAAATTGTTCAACAGTTTATGTACATCGCCGTAATCTTCACAGTAGTACTTGGAATGCGGCTGACTGTCACAATTCTGGATATTACTGTTGACCTAACTAAAAACTAGCCAGAAATTATCAACCGATTATTTGAAGTGCAGACTCCTACGAGCTGTGTCAGTTACGACTAGTTGTCAATTAGAAGCTAACCGTAACCTTCTACGCAGTTTAGAGGAGGTTTCACAGCACCCAACTGCCTGCCTTCACACGGGCGAGCTCTACCTACGCTCATTAACGGTTTGGCATATCTCTGTGATACCAACCATCTCCCCCACACACACACCTGTACCTACGTAACACTACCTCTGCTTGCCTCGTTTGCAACACATCGTGTCTCTGGGCCTCTGGCGCGCCCAAGTTGCTGCAGTTTGATGCAGCAACTGGGCAGAAAACCACAAAAACAAGGCTGCACACAGCAAGAATCGAAAATCTAGTCACTGGGCGCGCATTGTATCCAACATTTCTTGCCCAACAAATGTTCGGGCCAGATCAGTGTATTGGAGCGCGACTTGACTTTGGAGGGCGGGTTTTGACTGACTATTTAACACATCATTCCATCGTTTCTGTGTGTTGCAGCAGACAGTATGGCTGGGCAGACATCTAGGTGGATTGATGCAATAGAATCCAGCCACTAATAAGTAGTCGCACAGCACAGCGCACATCAAACACGTAGAACAGCGAGCGCGCGCTCGCGCTTCTCTGATGCAAACCCTCCAAAGCCTCAATTCCTAGAGCGGCATTGCGACATCGAGCGGCGAAGGTCAGTGCGACGTTCTTCTCCGCCGAGTGGATCAGATCGGATCCTCTCTGCTCAGTTATCAAATTAAAATCAAATAACAAAGTCATTGCTCCACCGCTTTTGGGTGTGCACAGCAGGCCGACATCCCCCCCCACTCTCACGGTCGTCCGCAAAACGAGGGCAAACAATAATCGGACCGCTTCTGCCTTGGGAAATATCGTGACGGGCCTCTCCTTCCACCCATAAATTGGGATGACCCCAGCGGTAGACCGAGCCTAATAAGGCAATCTAATACACAGCACGGGAACAATAACACGGTTGCTGGTTGATGTAGGAATAGATGTTTTTGTTTGCTACCGTACATCTTTCGACATCTCTAGCTCCAAAATGTGTCTTCTGTATGACTCAGAAAATTGCAAACAACTTGGAGCATAACAAATGGTGGCATCTCTCTCAAGAGGTACACCACACGTTTGTTCCGGACACAATGCCGATATCCATATGTCATGTCCAGAAAGGTTAGGGAATACTTCCAGAGTCATTAAAATGCATTGCATGCTGTCTTCGGACAATTTGAGGTAACTGCAACCGTTTGCAAGATTTGCTTTCCACATCCACGATTATTCGCCGGTAGAGGTTACAAGGGGCGACGACGGCCCATTACCCGATGACTAATCGAGTTAGAAGCAAATGCATCGAGATGTATGCGCTCTTCCAATCCAACGACTGCCCCTCTATCCGGAGTTATGATTTTGAGCCCATCTCACCACGGACGAAGGCGAAGCGATGTTGAAGCAGTTGCGCTTGTAAAATACCAAGACCCCACACGCCTGTGGGTGCAATAAAAACGTACACACACACACACACAGTTGCGCTCCCCGCAGCCAAAGAACGGGTTAGAAAGGGATTTCATACACACACACACACACACTCAACACACATATGGGCAATGTTGCCGTTTTCTATTCTTACCCCAACGACTGCAACGACTTCCCACATTCTCATACACGCGCGTTAAAGTGAGAAATATTTCTAGTGCCCCTAGAGTAACATCGCGGGAAGGATGAGGGGGGGATTGCATATACATACAACCCTCGGGTGCATTGGCCTCCAACACCAACCAACCAAACCAACTAGGTCAGTATCCATGCAGCGCGGTGTGCGCGAGCGGGCGCCTGGTTCGGGGCGTACACACCAAATGTCGATATTGTGTAAGCAAACACAGGGTGGGTACATGTTTCGTCGTCTCGTCGTCGCAATCTCTTTCTAAACTGAACGAAAAAAAGTCCAAACTAAGGCGTGCAACAGCAGCCGAAGCAGCCTGCTTTTGCTGCCGCCTTCGTTTTTCACCCCCCCAAAACCCCTTTTATGCCTCACATCTGTTATCGCTTCGGTTCGACGTTTCGTTCCAGGTTCCGGGACCACAATCCGCCCGGTTATTAAGAACATTGCGTGATGACTTCAACCTACATGTACGAGCAATGTTTTTTGTTATTCTAAGGGACAGTTCCTCACCCGTTGCTTGCAACGAGACAAATTTGCGCTCATAAAACGCTCATTTTAAACGGTTCAAACGACCAAAGCGACTGGTGCCTGGTCTTGCAATGCGCATTGTAAAATGGGTCAGTATTTGCAGCAATGCGACGAGCATAACGGAATAACGGGCAACAACACAAAGATCCTATTTTTATCAGTTTTGAGACAAATGCATTCGCAAAACGCATGTGATTTGTAGTGGAGCGCTGAGATGCTGCTCCCAGACTCGGGGTCGTGTCGTGCAGCACCACACAACAAGCATATGCGTTCTTCTATTCGTTTCATAGTCACTGAAACGGTCAACTCTACACAGCCTAAGTGATAAGACCTCGGGCGGACACTCTACAGGCGCTTGATGTCTCGGTGCGAGGAGGAGCGAAATTAAATTAAAGCCCTACTTTAAACGCCCCTTCATCTCTGTACACTGTTGGGAGGGAGAGAGAGACACACACGGAGACGCAGGACGCATAATTCTGGAAACCATTAACCGGCTGGAATGCGACCATATTACCCTTCTCTCTAGCGTTCGTTCTTGGACAACCCCTCGCCAGAACGCACATATAAAAGCGTCATTATACTGGTGGGGAGCGCACCAGTAGTTGATTGATATTATTAGACGTTTGGCTTGAATTGAGATTCCTCCTCCAGTGTCCGTGCGTGTGTTGGTGGGAGTTCTTGATTGGAACTCCAGCCGTTCGCTGCTCGAGAGGGTTCCAGCTGCCGTACAAGCTGCCCGAAACCTGGGACATTGGTTGTGAGTGGGCTTTATGCTAAGTAGCTACACAGACAGGCCAGTCCGTGCAAACCCCTTTTCATCATCTCTTGCCAGTGTGTCTCTGAGCAAGAACTCTGGGCGACTAACAAAGTGGATGTAGATTTTTTTTGGTGTTGCCTCTCGATCAATTCGCCCCCGGGGGAGAGTTAGGTATGTACTAAGCCACTTCATGCCGCTTGCAAACCATTAGCAAGCGTAATGCAACAGGTGTGCGGCCCCCATAATGCCACACGTCTTCTTGAGAGTAGCTGGCGTGCTGAGGGCGTAACCTCGTTACAGTGTTTTCCAAACCACCGTGTGCATTGAATTATCTCTTTGATGTCTGAAAAATACGAAACAATCATAAACCATATATTCCACATTGTAACGTTCAGAAGAAAAAACTTACACAATTTCATAAGCAATTCCTCCCCCAAAGGGGCTCAAATTACAACCGGAAGTAAGGCCCCGATTACGATACCCACACATCGGTTCCGATTCGCTGGGTTCTCCACCCTCCCCCATGAGTACGTTCAACTTTAGTGGCACTGAAAGTCGAACGGGCGGACAAGGCTCGTCCATAAAGACACATATCATGTTTTGCGAAGCAACAACAAAAAAAAACACTCAAACCTCAAACAACAACGGAACCTACAGTGAACGGTTCGAAAAGCTTTCACATGGGGTGACTGTCAGCGCCTAACTGTCCTTCGTAAAACACACAACATCAAGCAAGCTGTGCGGGATGGTTTCAAGAGAAGCGACTGTTAAACTGCAGACATTAACGCAAGACCTTGAGCGGGCTTTTCTTTATCTTGCCACCGGGCGGTAATGATCACGTTTAACTCCAACGGCACAAGAACAATCACGGCGAGCGCGTGCTTGATGGAGCGCCGTTAGCCTTCATCAAAATAAAACCCCACAAAAGAGATACTGCGATCTTGATTGTTTCAGTAAAGAAGGGGTGTGGAAAATGTTTGCTAGTTATTGGTGAGAAACTAATCATGTTACGGCTGCGTACAGTTCGCTTGCAAAACTCCAGCATGTGCAATCGAAACAATTGATGTCTTGCGCGATCTTCCTGCACTACCTCTGGTACATCAACTCATGGATTTTTCTAGTATGCTCTTCATCAAACAATTCTTCGCCAAAAATCTTCAGAAGTACATTCCAACAATTTTAATCAAAAACCTCATCACCAGGCAACACGCAGGAATGAGTTTAAACTGTGACGCAAAAACGCAACTGGAACGAGAGTGCGCAAAAACCTCCAAGTAATGAAGATGAGTCACGGCCGCAATGGCATGTATGTACCATTCGGGCTAACCTGCTGCCTGCCACACGGGAACGTGCGGTTGTGGATGGCACTGGCCTCCGATTGGATGCAATAAAACCGTTGCCACGCTTCCGACACCACACACACTGGGCCGCGCGCGTCTCAACATGACACATAACTAGCTTGTTTATCACAAACCGTGACATCCTGTTTATCACTTCCTAATACACACAGCCACACACCATATGTGTGCCCTGGGATGGCGGGAAGACAAGAAGCATGTCCCCGGCCTGTGTGGTCTCTCCTCATACGTCCCCCCTTTCTTCCTGGTTGACTGACGCTTCTTCTGGGCGTTTTTTGGGTATTACGTCTTCCCACCGTTGCAATTAACAAGACAACTCCGGCGGAGAACTTGAGAATGAGGTTCTGCAGCTCGCAGGTGTTGAAGAGCTACAAAATAAGTAAAAAATGATTAGGTCAATTGTCTGATGCTTCTAAAGCTCTTTCTGGTACACATTTCTCACGCTTTACCATCACCTCAGTGGACCTAACCTACAAATTTATCCCGAATTCCACATGCATCATCCTTCTATAACCTTCAAATCAATCCCGCTCATCAAACGTCAAATCAAAACTGCAATGACAGTCCACAGCCGCCATTACCGCGTATCGCACGCAACGGAAAACAAAATGGCAACCAGCCCCCCCTTTCCAACCCCTTACCTGTGAATCTTCTCCTGCTGCTGTGCCTCATCGTCCAGATCGACGATCTGGAACAGCTCCGCCTCGCCGTCGCGCCCAAACACGCCGCCCGGGATCTTGCGCAGGAACTTCTTCAGCACGCTCGCGATCGTGTACACCGAGTAGTTGTCCACGTTCACCAGCCGGCCCTGCTGCAGGAAGTGGATCAGCTTCTTCATCGCGCCCTGATTGCCGGGCGCCCGGAACACATCCTTCCGGCACGGGGCCTCCTTGTTCAGCTTCAGGATCAGCACCAGCAGCGGCCCGGGGATATCGTTTTTGCACACCTCCTCCAGCGGCACGCCAAACTTTACCTTCTCCAGCCGGTGCGGGTACGGCGTGCCGGGATGGCCGCAGGACGTCACCACGCTGCCGAACGTTGCCGCCCGGCGGTGCATCCGCTGGGCCCAGCTGGACATGATGCTGGGGCCGTTTTTGGCGTTTCAGATTTTTTTTTTTGGCGTGCGACGGTTTCGTTACTGCCACACAAACAGGCAGGAGAACGTTTTTTTTCTTATCGGTCAAAGCTGGCGAGATTCTTCAAGTTTCAAGATTTATGGACGATTCTGGCCCAAACACTCGACAAGGAATCTGTGCGTACTTGGATTGCTTTTCACATTAGTAGAAGAAAAAAAAACCTGAGAACACAGAGGCGGTTGACGCACACACACACGCGCGCGCGCACGCACACTCTCACTCTCTTGCTGCTTTGTACCGCTCAGTGCGCCGCTCTCTGCTTGCAGGAACAAACAACAAAAAAACGCGTGCAACTCGACGAACCTCACACCACGCACAATGCGTGAGCGACGCCTTTTCTCACAAACACACTCACGCACAGAACACAATCGAGAGCACCGCAGGTGGGGGGCGGGGGTTGTTTCACACGCTTTTCATTCCTTTTTCTGCACTTTCCTCGTTGCGATGGGAAGCGTAAAGCACCGGCAGCCGTACGGGGATCAACACTTTCGGTACCATTTTCTACCGCACACAATCACAGCTACACACACACACACGCACTGGCACGCGCTAGGGAGCGTGTAAGCATAAACCTTCTTTTCACTATCTCGCTCGGTTTTTTTTTATTCAAAGCGCTGTAAACCGGCCAGCGACCGATCATCGGTGTGTGTTGGAGGAGCTCGTTTGCTTGTTAGAAAAGCACAATACACACGCACACGCACGCACGTTCGCACACACAGACTGCGACTGACTGACCACACACTAACAGCGGATGTCGTCGCCGTTTGTTCTTTTTCTTTCTTTCAGATTTACGATTTTCGATCTGCCACTATTGCGGACTGTCCTCTAGCGATTCGATTCATTTTCTTCATCCAGGAAGAAAATCCAGTGAGAGAGGGAGTGAGAGAGAGAGCGTGTGTGTATGAAGCACTCACACTCTTGCTTGTTGTACGCGATCTGTGGAAAACCAGAAAATTTGACAGCAAAATAAGCAAAGTAATTCAGAACTGGGTTGGAGCAAAAATGTGTCCTTTTTTGCAACTTTTTTCACAATTTACACAGCACATTTTGAAACCGTGTGTTCCCGAGGCACTGGTGGTCGGTGGTGGTTGCGGCACACTTTTCCCATCAATGAAAACGCAACCATACGCTTGTGTGTCATTTCACGAACGGCTGAGATCATTGCGTGCGTGCGCGAGAGAGAGATGTGGTGTATGGGAAAATGATGGAGTGTTTAATTAAAGTCTGACGCCCGTGAGAGAGAAAGAGAGAGAGCCGGAGATAGAGAGCGAAAAGAATGGGAGAGAGCGCAGCAGCACTAGAAGCGAAAGGATGCCCCAGTACAGCGGCAGATCATCTATGGGAACGTGGGGCAAAAGGGCTCATTGTAAAGGATGATTTCTCGTTTATTCCTAGCAGGATTAACCATAGGATTACTTCAGATTTCGTTGGCCACAAACTCATCAATTTAAGACATCGAGCAGTCTGACAGCAGGTAAGAAATGCAGAAACTAAATCGAATTTTCATTCAATATTTTCGCAGTTTTCAGAAAAGACCTGTCCAGTTCTTAAGCGAGACTAGACGTCTCGTTGCCAATTCGTCGTTCGATCTTTTTCAGTATCGATTTGGTTTTCACAATGTATGTAAATGTTATTTGGTTCATCTCGTACGACTTTAGTTAACACAATATGTATCGTCATGGGCTCAAGCTTCAGATGGACCCGTAGAAAGGATAGACTATCCGGCTGCGTGGTTCTGAATAAAGTCCCAGAAGCCTGGATGACCACGTATGTTGTTATGCCAAATAGAAGAATAAGAAGACTAATAAGAAGAATTAGAAGAGGAATGTAAAGATATTCTACAGACTGCCTGTAAAAGCATAAGCAAAACGTTTACAAAAACACCACAATTCGGCGTCTAACAATTGATGAAGTGTGGCCCCTTTTGAAGGGATAAATCATTTAGATGAGCAAAAAGGTCCACTAGCCTTGTTTTTGCTACATATAAAAAATGGAAAAAATGATCAATTGCAGTGCTGTAAAAGTCATAAGAATAAGAGTCTAAAATAATTAATAGTAACTGTACCTAAACCATACATTCGAGCTATATTTTGAATTGCGAGCAATCTTTGGTAGACCCCAACTTGTGGAAAAGATGAGCAATATTGTACATATTTAATTCATCATTATCTTGGCTTCATATACTTTTGATACTGAAAAAATGGTCAAATTTATGCTGTAAATTCCATGTTTTTCATTGAGTGAACATTAAATCTATTGGCCAAGGCTATGAAAACAATGACCGTTGGGCCGCAAAAAGGATAAAGCTGTTGGAATAAAAAAATAATAACGGATTTATTCCTGGGCGTCTGTTGGCACGTGGCCAAACGTCTCTTTACTGTTTAGTGTGACTATACATAGTTCACTCAATTAATATTGAAAACAACCGCTAAACTATACATTTACATTAATTTGATAACCGATTGCTGCTGATTCCAAAATTCCGATGTCAAAGACCACATTTGCCACATGCCGGTAGAACGCAGCGCAGTCCATATTGCACCGTGTTCCCTTTAACACGCACACACACACACAGACACAGCACACACGCACGGTTCGTTCCACGCTTGACAGCGGAAGATTTTTCCAAAAATGCCCCCGGAGACTGACCCCGCTCACACACAAAAGATAGACAAAAAAAGGCACACATTTGCTCGAGCAGCAAACAACAAAAAAAAGGTGAGCACACACACACACACCATACATGGGACATCGTTTTCAATTGCACACACGCATATCAAAATTCCCTTTCTGGACCGCATCCTTATAATTCTCTCGCACACACACATACATTTAATCGCGCAAAAAGGACTACCTTTACTGTGTGTCCCATTTCACAAAAACCGGATTCCCATTAGGCGTGTGTGTTGGCTGTGTATCGCCCGCCCGCCTGCTGATTATTTGCAGAATCTTCGCACCTACCACAGAAGAGGGAAAGCTGCTAACAACACACACACACACACACACACGCACACACACAACACTGCACACGGCCCAAGTAACAAAATTCCTGCACGCAGAAAAATTCCCTCCCTAATCCACACAGGGCAGTCGAAGCGTCCGGCGTTCCGGTAAATCAACGTTTGCCATGCTTTTCCACGACACAAAACCCAAATGATGAACGGGTCTCTGGCTCGAGCTGACACTGCTCTGTTCAGTGTACACGCACCACAATGAAACAAAACTAGCGGTTTGGGCTATTTTTCACTCTCGCTTTTCGTCGGCGGAAACCCTTCGCGCTCTTGGCCACCCGAGCGAGAAGAGAGAGAGAGAGTGCGAACGAGTGAAAGAGAGGCCCGATGCACGGTGGTTCTTCTTCTCGCTTACGCTCGCCACAATTTTCCCACCCTTCAACTTTGTTTCAACGCCGCCCTGGGTGGTGGGAGTTGCTGCTGTCCGTCCGAGGTAGGCAACAGCGCCCCGAATATCTCAATTTTCGTGGTTCATACACCGACTGGACCCACCTTATGGAGCAAATGTTGGAAGTGCATCTGTTTGATGGAACGCCACCAGTGAACATTTTAGCGGCAGAGGCAAAACGCAGCAGTCTGACGATACTCGGCAGTATCTCCCAAAGCAGCAAAACTCCGGAGAGAGAACCACCAACCAACCACCAAACCAAGAAAGAGTGTCACGGTGCTCCATACTTTTACGGGGGAGCCAGAAACACCACGGTCCAAGAGCGGACAGTCCGCGGGGGCTGACAGCTTTCCCTCGGGCCACCAGGCCACTAGGCGGACAAGAATACTTTCTTTTCCATTCCCAAACATCAATCGTTTGGGTGGGAGGTTTTTTCCCAAGAAAACTGCACACGACCCGGAAACAGACACTCCCACCCCTCCCCCAGAAAGACAGTAATTTTGCTTCAAACATACACACACACACGGCGACGACTTCGTGTTTTAGGGCCTATTTCCCGGTACATCACATTTTAACACCGTTTGCGGAATACAGGCACCACACTCAGCCGGACACCGCACAACACACTGTAAACAGATTTTTGCTGCCCTCTGGTTTTCATTTCCTTTCTCCTCTCGCCCCGCTGCACCACTGTTTTCACACCACTCTTGGCAGGTCCATTTATTTTTCGAGGGGAGAGTTCTTCTTCAATCGACAAAACAACTGCGACCGAAAATTGCGCACACACACACGAACGTGATTACAATTTGTCTCGGCAGCTCGGTGCACACACTATTGTTTGCCCTTTTTTCCTCGCCCATTGGTACCATACCAACGCCATGTTCATACACTCTGTGCGGTTTTTTCACCTCCACCTCCTGTGCGCTCTACGGCATCTCACCAGTGCTTTTTTACAGCTACTAGAACCATTTTAAACCGTTTTCTTCCCACTGGCCCTACTGCCAGCTGCTCGTGCCACACTTTTACACCGCTGGAGAATGGTAAAATTAGCAATTTCTACCTTGAACAATCACAATAAACACCGACCGAAAGACCCGATTGTCGCTCCTGCGGACGCGCTCGCAATGATTCCCTGCTGGTACAGTGGATGAGTGGCGCCGCGCGCGAAGCGTTCGGGTTCGCACGGGCTGGGGCTCGCAGTCGCGCGATAAGGCCACTCACCACTTGGGCCCGATGCGCAGCAGGCCGGCAATGAGTTACGGGAAGCAAAGCTATGAAAAATGTAACAAATAGAGCATATTTTATATTTTCTTAATATACTTTAAATACTTCATAATGGATAGTTTTTTTCGAGCTTATAAAACATAACAGATGTACGGAAATGCAACAGGACAAACCTGAAGCGTTTCGAGCGTTTTGCTCCAATGGCTACGGAAATTGTTAATTGGGAAGTGAGCTCCCGTCAGCGACAACGGTCACTCATTTAGTACAGTTTGACAGCTGACAGTCGAGGACTGGGATTGACAGTTGTGGAGGCATTTGAATTAGCCGTTGAAAATCATTTACAGAACATGTTTTGAGTTATTTCCAGAACTCTTGTCTGGCGTGGGGAATTTGAATCAGAATTTTTTAAATTAGGTTTCCGTTTTGTCAATTTGGTGGTTATTTTTAGCCACACAAGACCAAACACATTTTATTGGAAACATGTCATTCCATAATTACGCATCTACAATTATTATCTGCAGCCGTTGCGGTGTACACTATAGCGACCGATTAGTTTTATTACATTCTATCAAATTTATTCTTCATCACTAATACAGTTTAATTTTGTTAGTGTTTCACATTTCTTCTGTGCGCCATGTATGTTTTATTTTTCGCTCCATTTCTCTCTCTCTCTCTCTCTCTCTCTCTCTCTCTCTCTCTCTCGCCCTTTGATTTTAGGTTTGATTATTTTCATCCACCAGTTATAAACGTTTAATTTGATTTGTCGCAGTGGGCTGAGTTTTGAGGATTGATTTTACTTTACCCGCCCACACGTTAGTTGCTGTTTCTCGTTCCATCGGCACCATCCTCCTCATAGCCTTTGTTAACTCGGGCACAGTATTGTTTTAAATTTTCCACTAATTGTTTCGCTCTGCAGCGTTTCTCAAACAATTACAAACCGATGTGCGTGATGGTGGCTATCAATTTTCCAAGATGATATGAATGTATTTCATTGTATCTTTGAGAATTAATTGAGTTTTCTTTTCTTTTTTTTATGACAAAATTGGCTCATTTAAATCGATTCAAATTTCACTGCCCTTCTCCTATATTTGCCTTTCTTCACATTTGGCTCATTGCCCCGTTATACCCATCCCCAATTATTATCAGTAATACTAACACATCCCTTTTTGTGAGGCTTAAGGCCTCCTTCGAACACACCCTTCTACTCTGCTTAATTTCCGCCGTTCATAGGCCACATTTAAAAAATCGACAATAAACACGCCTCAAGGCAATATTTTGGAGCGCTACCACGTGTAAAGCAGCAGATGAGAAATGAGGAGAACAGCAAAAATAATGCAACTTCTACGATTTATGTCCGATTCATTGTTTGTTCTTTCTCCAGCAAATCCCAACATTTGAGCTCACATTATTGAACGGAAATCGCAGCTACTAGTGCGCTTAGAGCGGGAATATCACTACACATCAATGTCGAACGAAAATAGACCCCAAAAAGGCATGTGGATGGACAGAAGGAGACGGACACACACTACAGACAATATACGGGTGAGATGAAGTTGGCCATCGAATTCTGTATGTGATGGTTGGCATCGGCATCGGCAGGGACCATCGAAATGTGATGATGATAGAAAGAAGCAGCAGCAGCAGCAGCTGTGTCCCTTGGGGCGTTGGTGGGAGAGGAGACCGCTAATGGAGCGTTGTGGTGGAGCAGTGGTGCTACCTGTGCGTACGGCGCTGCCGCTCCTGCCAGATCGCGTACTTCCGGTTGGCCGACTGCAGCAGCTGGTTCAGATGCTGCGTCAGCGAGGAGCCCAATGGCAACAGTTCTCTCATGGCACGGTCCTATAAAAATAAGAATGATCATGATTTTACACCATTAGAGGCGCACCTTGGGCAAGAAGGATTGTATTGCCGTACCTCAAAGGGCTTCAGCTTGACCATTGCGAAGCGCTGCAGTATGTCGTGCATGCGGGTAGCTTCCGATTCGAGCTGCGGCGTGGTCGGGGGAAAACATTTCCAAAACTCTTTCAGCAGCTCCAGCAGCGAAAGGTAGAGATTACGCACTTCCTTCTCAATATCGGGAGGCACAAGTTCTGGAAAGCCGGTTCAATGTGCGTTAGTTTTAGTGATACAAACGATTGGGAAATTGGACACGCCCGGTTGAGTTTAAAATGTCCTCGAGCTTTAGTACGATTTACTACCGACAAAAAGAGACGTTCGGTTCGTGTGGAACTTGAAGCATTTCATACTCTACCTTGCCATTGACCAACCGCGATTGTAGCAAATTAACCGCGATTGAACACTTGGAGCAAGGCGATATGTACCGGCCACCCCCGTTTCCCCTCCCCAGCGAATACTTACGGGCAAGGCTTTGTTCCTGGAATCCTCTCATGAGCGCACCGCCCGGACTCAGGTCCCCGAGCGCACTGACGGCCGCCGCCGGACTCACTAGCAGCTTGTGCGGCGTCCGGTTGCTCCATGTCCCATTGGCCGCCTCCAGTATCATCGCGTGGGTTGTCTCGAAGTCATGCAAACTCCCGTCGCCGCCACGCTTGGGATGGCCGGACAGGGAAGCATCATGCCCGCCGGCACTGCCGCCCGCTGCCGGTACCGGCCCATGCAGGTAACGTTCGATTTTGGTCAGATTCAGCTGCTTCACGCGCGACCGCTCGTCCTCTTCGCCCTCCAGATCGTCGTAGGTAATCTTGGCCTGAATGCGGGCCCGCTTAATCGTTGGCTCGACGTGCACTCCATTCTGGTGGTTCATCGTCCCACCGTTCGCCAGCTCGTGCGATCGCTTGTCCTTCTTGCTGAACCCATTCACCGTGTTGTTGTTGTTGTTATTGTTGTTCGCTCCATCCGCCGGCAGGCTGTTGCTGTTGTGCTTGTCCTTCCCATTCGCCACCCCCGTCTGCCCATTGGCGGCCGCTCCTCCTCCTCCGTCGTTGGCCCCGGGCGTAGCGTTCAGTATCGCGCCGATGCCACAGTTGAGCGTCTTCACGTCCGTGCACGTCTTCAGCACCGAGAAGGAGTGCTGATTGAAGCGCTTGATCATGCTCTGGTGCACAATGTTGCCGCTGTTCACCGTCTGCTGCTTGGCGGTGGCCGAACTGCAGAACCCCTCCTCGAGCGTGTTGTCCTCGAACGCCCGTATGTCCAGCAGCGGATCGCCGAGGTTCTCCTGGACCGACTGGCGCAGCTGCTGGTCGTCGATCTTGCCGCACTCGGTGAAGATGTCTTTGGTGCCGCCCGCCACGATCCGGTCCCGGTGGAAGTAGTGCGACTGGAAGAACTTGGTCCAAAACTCCGCCTCCGTCATCTTGGCCGGCACGTTGTCGGTGTGTTTCCGCTTCACGGCCGGGTACGTTTTGAAGATACACTCAATAATGTCCGCGGTCAGGTTGTACCGCAGCCCGTTGCACCCGTCCGTCTGCGGTTTGATGTCGGCCAGGAACGCGCCCGACACGCCAATGTCCTGCCGCACCGTCTGCTCCTTGTTCATGTAGTCTTTTGCGTGCCGGGCCCAAAACTCTTCGCTCGTCAGAACCTGCGTGATGACCAGATCTTTGTACAGCTGCAGCAGGGACGGATTCTCCGTGAGGATGCGGTTCTTCTCCTCCAGCTCCTTGTCGATCTTGCGCCGAAAGTTGGGCAGCAGCTGCTGCAGCAGCTCCTTCACCTTGTCCCGGTCTGCCATCTGGGCCGGCGGGCCGAGCCGATTGACGAAGTGGAACGTCGAGCTGTTGCCGTCGTGCAGCACGACCTGCAGCTGCACCTTCGGCTTGCCTTCGGGGGAGATTTTTTGCACTGCCAAGCAAAACAAAGGCACGTTAAACAGAACAGTTTTTAATGATTGTTTTGTTGCTTCTCTCCAATACTCACTCTTTATATCCTGGAAACGATGCGACACGGCAACGGTATCACGATGCTCCGCAATCCACGCGATCCGCTCGTTCATCACGTACAGCGTTCCGTCGCCCTTCTTGAACCGCACCTCCCCCATCTGCAGCAGCACGTCCTCCCGCGTGGTGGTCATTGTTTTGCTCTCTTCTTTTCTCTCTTTACACGTTTAAAGCCACCCCAGCGGGGGAGTTATACGCCGGGTTGGTTGGCTCTGAATTTAACGACCGCTCAAGTCAACCAGGCTGCTGCGGTGCGGCTGTGAATGTTGCTGCACCACCATGAAGAAGAAAGGAACAATACTTCTCCCTTTTTCGCCGATCTAGAACTCAATTTGCCTGCGGGGCGTACAGCTTTGGGAGGGAAAACAATTTCTGGCCAGCTTATCGACCACGAATGTGTTTGTATGTGAATGTATTGTCTTTCTCCTAGGGAGGATGGAATTGGAATGAACAGCCTAAAATGAGAGTAATTAAAAAACAAACAATGTATGAGTCATTGCATCATCTAGCAAATAAAGGAATAAAAAAATAGTAAAAAAAAAACTTTTTTTTTCTATGCATTTTCTTCGTTTTAGATAGCGCATTGATGTATCAGTCATCTCCAACCATTTTACAATTTTTGATTATGCACAAGATAGATGTGTTTGTATGTGTGTGTTCGTTCTCCGATTACGCCGCGGATCACAGGATCAAAAATTGCATCTCCCTGCTAAATAAACCTGTGATGACGATGATGATGCGGATGATGATATGGTGAATAAAAGGAAAAGTTTAAAGTCCCCTGCTTTTCCAACAGCAACCCCTCCATCGAACCCAAATTAATCTCGTGGTATGCATGAGCACACACTTTCACATGCACACACACACACACACATATATATATATGGGCGCCACGGTCGCGGATGTATGAATCATGGGTACGAAAATGATGGGCAAAATGCGATTTAACGACCCTTTGTTGAACCACCGGTGCATCGTCGTATAAAGAACGTCAAAAAAAACTCTTGATTTTACACACTACGGGTACTGTTACAGATTTATAAATTAAGCTCATTTGATTGCATGTGATTGTAGATTTTTTTTTTTTAAGTGTATCAACTCGAAACACACACACTTGCTTGGTGAGAAAATCCAAAATGACTTTAAAATACCAAACGAGACAATTTTACATTGACCAAGTTGGATCAAGGTTTGCCGAAACGAGGGCACCATCACCGCACACACCATGAGCAGCCTTCATCTTTTACAAAACGGGCACCACACACCATTGTAACATAGCAACATAGTTGGCACGGCCAGAGATGCCCCTTTCTGATAATCGACACCATTACGATACACTGTTGGCCGTCCGCTTGTCCGCTTGCTGCTGCTGCGGCAAAAGATCACTTTTCTAGTTTCATTCCATCTTACGATTTGCGATTTACATTACAAGCACTTACATTTATCTCACAAGAACGTCTCTTTGACTATTAATCGCTCTCAAGAGTCTCTGAAGAATTTGTAAGATTAGTTTCGTTGCATTAAAATTATCAAACTTGCAGCCTAAAATGCATTCCAAGCACCATAATCACTCATATTCACATAGAATTGGCTCCGAATCTAGCCTCCCGCCGCACCAGAGAACGATGGACGAACAACCCACCGCCCGTCGCACGAGTTCATTGGACGGTTCTGGAAAATCCACCCCAGCCAGCCAGCAACCGATCCGTTCGGGCCCGTTTGGCCACGAAAGTGGCCCGAAATTGGCACCAACTCCAGCGGCCACCCGTTCACCGACCATTCCAACGCATTTTTCCGCAAAAACTAGCCCGAAAGAACCCGGTTTGTACCTGTTTTCCGACGCGTTTCTACGGAGCGCCTATTCCATGATGTTCTACCGCCGCCATGTGCAATTTCGTTCGACAGGAACGTTTTCAATTTCATTGCCGCTACACACCACATAATCACATCGCACACACCGCTGGCGCTAGTATTCAGGAAATCTTTCCATGGTAAATTTAGACTGGTTCCCCCTTTGGCAGTGCCGCGACCCGGTGCGCACGGGCTGACAGTGTTCGGTGTGACAGCGCGTTCCCGCCGAGCGCACGGTGACAGAGCTGTCAGCCGGTGTCAGTTGTGCTGCGCACGGTGCCGTTAGGCGTCCGTTAAGCGTCTGTAGTCAAATAAGAAATGTGCTTGTCTAAAAATCAGAGCATTTTTTCTGTGAAACGTTATTTGATGGATGCCATTTTTAAATACAATTTGCTACAATAATAATATCAATGTTTTTTTCTTCTAAAATCCCAAAGTAATTGCCGAAAAGCAGAAAAAGTTCATATAAAAAATCATATTTTAAAAAAATGTGTCTATTTAGCTTTTTTAGACGACTTTTGAGTTTTGCCAAATTGTATGGAAGAATTGCCAAGAGCAACAAATCGAACAAAACGAATAGAAAATAATCTTCATGTTCATAACCAGGGCCAGGCCTAAAAGCAATCAGACAAGTTTGTCGCCTATTACTACCTGGAGTCGGAGTCGTCCGGAGTCACCCAAAGTCCTTGGGGGGTGGGAGTCGTCCGGAGTCGTCCTAAGTCACCCGGAGTCGTCCAGAGTCATTTAAGTCGTTCAAAGTCGCCTGGAGCCACCCGGAGTACTTGGGAGTCGAAGTCGTCCGGAGTCGCCCGGAGTCGTTTGGAGCCGGAGTCATTCGCAGTCGTTCAGAGTCGACCAGAATCGGGGTCGGTCGGAGTCAACAGGAGCCGTCCGATGCAATGTGCTTGTGATCAGATATTTTATTTCGTTGTGTTTTTTGGCTGTTACTTTGCTCGTGCACTTCGTATACAGGCCTTTGTTTCGAAGGCCGGACGACTCCGGACGACTCCGACTCCGGACGACTCCGACTCCAGTCAATTCCGGACGACTCAGACTCCGGATGACTCCAGATGACTCCGGACGACTCCGACTACGAACAACTCCAGACGACTCCGGACGATTCCGGAAGACTCCGGTCGAATCCAGCACACTCCGGGCGATTCCGACTGACTCCGGATAATGCTGGGCGAACCTAGCTTCGGTAGATGGTTCCGGAATTATCGGAGTCGAAATGGAGTCGACCCCGGATTTTTGCCAACTTTACCCATTACTAGAAGACACACTGAAATGTTATGTTTTCGACATCATGTGTGACATTTTATCACTTATCGTTTCCAATGTCACTAGATTTTAGAGCACGCTGCTTTCGACTAACTTGGCACAACAACAGTTGTCGGTCAAGGCCTATCTGTACCACTAATGGCTTTCAGTGACTTATTGATTACCTTTAGCAGGATAGTCACTCCTACAAATGGAGGTACGGTTCATTCGGGTCTTCAACCCATGACGGGAATGTTGTTAGGTCGTGCGAGTTGACGACTGTACCACGGGACCGGCGATTTCGAATAACACCGTTCGTTATTTTGATAAAATCAAGCGTTACCGCGTGTTTTGTTAAAATAAAAAAAAAACCCAAAAATATACTTGTTAAAGCACATCCAAACCGCGCATCGTCTGTGTATCGATTGGCGCGCAAACCAAGATCACCTGTTCCGAAGCAATCCAGGCAGGCCAATCCAGGCGACAAAACCACGAATAGAGTCCTCGCTGCGCGCGAGAGGCGGCGGCGGCGGTGGTCAGACGTAAAGCAAAACCGCAAAGGCAAAAAAGTAGGCGAAGGACACCAAAGGACACATTATTCTCCCTTAGCTGCGAAGACACTACTGCTTGCGCACTAAACAAACAATGGCCCGGGAACTATGGTGGGGAAGGACTGAAGGGAGACGGTTGCAACAATGTTTACTTTTCACACGCGACACCACCCGGTCCGGTACCTACCCCACCAATTCAACATATTTCCTTCCACGGATGGGCTTTTATGAGCTTTGCTAACGTATTGTTTCTTCCTTTTTTGTTGTTGCTACTTTTCCAGCCCTTGGTCACGCGGATCGAAGCAACAAAGGAAAAAACTGTTGCACGCCTCCCCGTCGTCGTCGGTTACTACTGCAAACCACGCAGAAAAGATTGTGATTTTTGCTTGACCGGACGGAATTGTGCGCGGAGTGCGAAGCGATGAATTTATTGGCCCCTTGGGCTGCTGCTGGTGAGACTGCTGGTGTTGGTGAAAGTGTACAGTTGTAGAGTTCAAAATCCAGTCCAGTCCCTCAGCGCCACCAATTAAACGATTGGCAAAGTGATATGGAAGGTAAAGCAAAACCACAAATTAGCATAGTTTGTTTTCCTCCTCTCACTGGAAAAAGACCCCACAGACAACAAAGAAAAGTGTCCTCTTTAGGGACGAGCAAGTTAACAAACGGGTATAGAATATCCTCATTATCATCGTGAATCGTCATAAAGTTCTAATGTCGCTGACTCATGCTCTCCACCACCGGGAGCAAAGCTTCATAACTTATTCGTCGCGGAAAAGCTAATTGGCGGAGTTCTAATTATCATAATCTGCCCTTTTTGTTGTTGGAGTGAAGTGAAAGGAAAAAGATTGGAAACTGGTGATTATTGCCTTGTGTCTAAGCTCGTTTTGTGTTCAGCCAGCTACTCACACAGCTGGAGCGCCAACCACAAATTGGATATATGGGGGTTGTTAACAAGCCGAAGGAATGGGACAAGGATCTAAAACGGTCGATGAAATCTTCACCCGCGTTCGACGAATATAAAACGGACGAGCAAAAAAACTCTTACCGCGCGAAAGTGTGAAGAAACCGAGCTGGGAGTTTTCATATTTTGCCTCCCCAGTGGGAGTCGTCTTCAAACGGTCGATTTCCTCCAACAAGTTCTCGCCAGCTATGAGTTTCCGATTGTCACGCGACGAGTCGTGTCGATAGTCTGGGGTTTGAGCTATTCCGTATCTCTTATTCCGAGCCACGGCGGCGCAGTTTCGGTATGAAGCTATAAATCTTCAGACATGAATGGTTTTGGAAATTGAAAATGTACCACAAGAGTACGACACACAACCGGCACAGAAATACACATGTTTTCGGGACTTACCTAATCGGGAAATGGGATTTATTGTTTATTATACAAATATGAATGTAAAATCTCCAATTGTTGAAATTTACTCTTGAAGATATGACTCTGCTAATTCTGGGTTTCACTGCAGAAAGGTCTTCAGAAGCATTGAGAGCCTACTTGGATCTTCGTTCGATTCACCCCGGAAGCATCTCATTAATCAACCGACTAGCTTCTTCTACGGACCCTTTTACCCTGCCTTGTTGCCTCCAAAAAACAAACACAATTTATGGGCCAATCAATTGTCCCACGGTTCGATTTCGGTTCGATTGACAGTGGGTGGATTCAAATTTTGATCCATGCTTTTCTTCGTCTTTACTTCCCAATACCCCTTTTCAAGAACCCCCCCGGGGGAAAAGGAATTTTCGTTTGATTGAGTTAAGGTCTTGGGGAAAATAAATCACACACCAATAAACCCCCGCACTCTCCCCCCTTCTCTCATTTCCCGATGTAATGGTTTTGTTTCTTTACCGCCTTACAATCTATGCAAACTTAACGGCATGTTTACTTTTGCGCCCCCACACCACGGGAAGGGAGTCACTGCCCCCCTGCTTATGCCGCCAAACGAAGACACGCTTTTCACCAACGTGACGGCGCACGTGGTCGTTGCTTTCGTTGCTTTTTGGTGGAAGTTCTGAAAGGGGTTTGAGTTATGTATCCTCCCCCTCTTCCGTTGGATAGAGTTTTCGGTGGCAAAGACTCTGCTGCTTTCTCCAAACTTTGCAGTCTGATTATGGAACTCGGTGAGACAACACTAGGAACATTCGGGGATTCACATAAAGTAGTGTAGATCTTCTGGAGATGATTGAAATGAACGAATTCTCACGTCTGCTTCTGCGGGAAGCGCGCAAGGAGTACCAGCTTATCCTCGGGCGTTGCAATGAGTTTGGTGCGAATCGTTCCAAAAGTGTGGTGCCTCAGTACTCTCCAAAATCATGCCAAGAACCTTCCGAATTGGCCCCTGTGGTTTAATCCGTTTCAGTATCTTCCTCAGGCTTCGAGTACGTCATCCAGCGCCCTCCCCAGGCAAGGATCTTCTTCGGTTCCGGCATCGAGCGGGAAACGGTACCCCTGCGAGGTCCGGCCCTGAGTTCGCTGATGCGCCGCCGTCAGCCGGAACTGCTGGGAGAGAATCTTGCACCGGGAGCGCACAACATCGGGTACGACCCGGGTACACCCGAGGACCATCCGGCACTGCGAAAGCCCATCAGCCGTAAAGGGTACGGGCCGCTCGTTGCCAACAGTGTGCGGTTTAACTTTGAGGAAGTGAGCAACAGCCCGGGCGTTGGGGATTACGAGCTAGTGAAGAAGCAGTCGAAACCAAAGCAGATGGCCAAACCGTTCGGGAGTGGAACGGACGAGCGTACTAAGGATCGTTCGCTTGCCTATCCTGGGTAAGTGGTAGATGAGTTCAGGCTTTTGTATCTATGGTAGACATTTCACTCTACTCTTTCTTCGGATTAGTGTTGGAACGTATCTCTTCAAAACGCGCAAAGACATCCGGAATCATTCGTTTGGTGGTACCATCAAAATTATGCCCGCCGCAAGGACGCTCTGCAAGACGGAAAACTTTGACCGATGTTTGCGGTGCGACGAGCGGCCAGAAGTCGATTACTGGAAGAATCTAAGAACGGAACGATCGCTTTGCCGGCGCTGTATGGTGCAGGAGCTTGAGGATGCACGGTCCTGCTCGAAGCACAAGTCGGAGCAGAAGAAACGGTTGGATGCACTGAACGAGTATAAGGTAAGGCGATTTTGGCAGGGATGTTCCTGGACTAGAGTTAAACGATCTTACTGTTTTTGTCTTCTACAGCGTGTTCGGCACTGTGCATACTATCACCGGCACGATAAGACCAGCGCAGCGATCCAATTCATCAGCAACAAGCAGTTGAAGCGAAAGTTCCGGTTAGAAAATTACCTTTCAATGTTTGAGTGAAGGGAAGAAGGCGGTAAGCTAATAAATTAAGGTAGAGCAACAGTATGATAAGCTTTTCTTACAGTTAACAAACACGCTTGTTCTTTCACCTGCCTAAAGCAAAACACGATTCGTAAACTAACACATTAATTGAAGCTTATTATTGATTAAAAGCTGGATACAATTCGTTGTCGAAAGATTGAACTCGTCATTCTGAAGGTGCTTAATTTCCGAGTCCGAACCAGAAGTACACGATTATTACGATATAGTGTAGTAGTGTGGTGTGTGTTTGTGTGCGCTTGTTTTCGAGATAAATATTAAAAGCTAACCACTAAAGAAGAGATGACATATAAAATCGGTAAATAACGATTAAAATGAAAATGCAAATTGCTTGTTGTACAAATCAATGGTGTGCTCTGTAGAGCGCACTCACGACTCCGGCTATTGTTAGTCCGATTCCGAATACGGCAAAATGGGAACCACTACTTCCGCCCGGAGTCGGAGTCGTCCGGGACGAAGACGTTCGAAGTTGTCCGCAGTCGTTTGGAGTCGTCCGGAGTTTTCTGGAGTCATCTAGAGTCGTCCGTAGTTTTCTGGAGTCATCCGGAGTCGTCCGGAGTCGTCTGGAGTCATTCGCAGTCGTCCAGAGTCGATCAGAGTCGACCGGTGTAATGTGCTTGTTATTAGGAATTTCATTTCTTTGTGTTTTTTTGTCTGCCGACCGACTCTGGACGCCTCCAGACGACTCCAGACGACTTCTGATGATTCCAGACGACTCCTGAGGACTTCATACGACATCTGATGACTTAGGATGACTCCGGACAACTACGAATTGATTCTGTACAATTACTGATTGATTCTGGACGACTCCGGACAACTCCGGATAACTCCGACTCCAGACGACACCAGACGACTCCGTACGACTCCGGACAACTTCATACGACTCGGGTCGACTCCAGACAACTCCGAACGACTCCGTATAATGCTCGACGAACCTATCTTGCGAAGTCGGTTCTGAAATTGTCGAATTAGGATCGGAGTCGACTCTAGATTTTTGCCAACTTTACCCATCACTAGTGCAAACTACATCGAGGGAGTCCTATCTCACCCTTAATTGTTAACATCCTTCTTCATCGGTTCGCCTTCGGGCGCTTCCCGACATTTGTTCATGCCGCCACAGTTCGCGTCGGAGATGGTTGTCCTTTGCAGGGCGGACGCGATCTGTCGCACCTTCACGTCGCCCGTCGGTGGCGGTGCTCCATTCGCTTCCTGCTGCTGCTTCGCCTCATCGTTCGGCAGCAGTGACGATCGGGAGGATGCATTCCCGTCACTCATATCGGCATCGGTCGCACCACCATCGTCCACCGCCAGCGGAGGCGTTTCGTCCGAGTTGGACGGATTGAGGAGATTCTTCATGATGGCCGGATTGATCAGCGTGTCGATGTCGTGCGTTTGGAGCAACTCCTCCAGCTGCAGCTGCCGGTTCGAGCAGCCGGTTAGGCTACGTTCGGGACGCTCGCTTACACTCCGATCCGTAGCGCACATCGAGTAGGACGAGGTGTTAGTCGTTAGCGTTAGCGCACCGTTCGGATACTGGCTGTTGCGCTTCTGGTTCGACATATCCCCGAACTGATCGGCCCACAGTTCATCGTCCTCTTCCTCCTCCTCTGCCGCTTCCGTGTTGAGATCGCGCTCGAACTCATCGTCCGGATCGGCGTCCGCATCGCCATCGTCATCATCCTCGTCATCGCCGGTCACGTCGAACAGTCGCGCCTTCAGCCGTTCGGTGATCTCTTCCAGCTCGGTAAACTTGCGCTTCAGGGCACGGCTGAGTGACGTGTTGCTGGCCGCCCCATCCAGCCCGACCCCACTGCAGTCCACGTCGATCGAGAGCGGTATCTGGAAGTTCATCTGCTCGTCGAGCGTTTTGTACACTTGCACGTTTTCCAGCGGTTGTACGTTCACCTAAAAGCAAAGGAGAGGATAATTTTATGTAGTCATTTCTTGTCACTGCCCTCTGGTCTCGCGATCGTACCTTAATCTGTCCGTTGCAGCGCCCGGAAAAGTCCATAATGTTGTACCAGCCGAGGATGTACGGCATGCCGGACAGCAGCACGCTCAGATCGATCGCACAGAACCCAATCACGGCGTCCTCCATCGGGGCGGGCAGCAGCCGACATTTGGGCGCATCACTCAGTGCCGCTTTGCGCCAAACTTTCAATATGAATCGTTTCTCGTCCTAAAAAATAGATTCAATAATTAATTCGAGCAGCACACTTCCCCGTGGAAGGAGAATAAACACTTACATTCATCATCAGATCAACCGGCAGCTGCACCTCGAACCGTTTCTGCCACCCGGGCGCACAGTTGCGCTCCAGCACGTGCGTCGTGTACACGATGCCCTCGTGCGATTTCACCGTGTTCGGCATGCCGGGCTTCAGATTGTAGCCCTCGAACGTGGCGTACGCGCTCGGCTCCAGCTCGAGCGTGTCGACGGGCACGTTGCGGTTCTTGTGCCGCTTCGCGTACTTCTTGCTGATGGTCAGCTTCGGCAGATTGACCGCCTGCTCGATCTCGATCGCGACGCGAAACACTTTACACTCATCGATCGGTGGCGCTGCACCGGTTTCAACGCTTGGCGACGCTTTACTCTCGGAGCAGGAGGAAGAGTTTTCAGTTGAGTCGGTTGGCTGGTCTTCCGAAGACATGGCTGTCGGAGGATGATCATCCTCCTGCTTCGTCACCGGAATCGTCGTAGCATCGTGAGGCTGTCCGCTGGCCGTCCCAGCACCCGCCGCCGGTGGCGTTTGATCGGCCCGCGGTGCACCACCGGAAGCAGCGCCGAGTAGCGAAGCCATACCGCCCAACCCACCCAGCCCCTCCAGGGCGGCAGCGGACGGTCGCTGTGAGAGTGCCTTCTGCAGATTGTCCAGCAGGTCGGCCGTTTTGCGCAGCTGAGGCCTATTAGCGTTCGAGTGCGGTGAGCCAACGTGCGTGCCGTCCATTGGCTGATCGGCTGCCGCGTTGCTGTGATCGTAGCTCGGCGCCGTGCTGCGCTCCGACGAAATGGGCAACCGTTGCGCAAGGTTTTCGATGAACGCGGACAGCATGTTCGCTACCTCGGACGTTTGCGGCTGCTTGGTGCCGCTGCTCATCGTCTGAATAGATTTGTGCTCCGGCCGCGGATAGATGCGGCGTGTCGGAGAGCTTACCGTCGTTGCCGCTGGCACTGTGACGCGTGGTGCATGCGCCAGGGAGCGTGGAACATCCGCCGACACGTGCTGTAGATTGCGCATCGCCTTAAAATGTTCAATCTGCTCCTCCGTCCCGATCGCCAGAATAGCCTGTATGTCACCGCACGGTTCACCCGCCAACGGTGACCCAATACCGCTCCAACCATCGATCGAAATGACCGGCAACTTGGCGTGCGACAAATGCTCGCTCAGCTGCGCATCACGGAACGCGATGTAGAACTGGTGCAGGGGAAGGCGCGTCAGGCCGAGCAGCTTTTCCGCCTCGCCTCGCGGCTTCTGCCACAGCTCCACCACCATGTGCTGGTTGCGGACGCGCTCGATAAACGCCCCGTCGGCGAGCACGGGGAACGTGCGCAGGTAGTTAAAGTTGCCACCCTCGGGGCACAGTTCCGACGTGAGCGTGGTCGTATCCTCCGTCCAGAAGGGATGGGACACGAGGAAGTAATCGCTCGTCGGTACCGACCGTAACTGACCAAGATGAAGCAAGCCATGGAGAAGTTTCGCCCGCTCGGCGGGGGCACTTGTTTCCGTTTCCATTGCGTTCGGGCCCGCTTGTTGACGATCCGGTGCGCCATTTCGATCGTTCTTTGACGCTTCGTTGGGCTGCTGTTGTTGCTTGCCAGCGGCGGAATGTGATTGTTGACCTTCCGAAGCGTTCGATGCTTGGCGTTGCTGCTCCGAGGGACATCCGGTGTGTCCGGTACACGTCCAGCTAGCGCTTGGAAACAGTCCATGAGAGCGAAGGTGGTGTGTTCCCCTAGCGGCCTGAAGCCCGCAAGAGCGTGGTCTGTTGTGAGCGTGTGAGCAATGCAGTGGCCGGCGGCTAGGTAGCGGTTCCGTTGCAGGACCATCCCACGAGTCTTCGCTCGAATCGCTCGAGTCACTTTCCAGCGTAACATTGTCTTCGTTGCCCGTTACAGCGTCGATCAGCTCCGATCCAAAGTGAAGCCCCCGTCGACCGAGCTGCATGCGGATCGTCAGCGTGCCGAGCAGAATGTCATCCGCGGCCAGCCGAACGGGGCAACGCTTGTGACAGCCCAACCGACCGTCCAACAGCTCGCGCAGCGTCACCGTAGCCGATCCGAGGTGGAACAGCCGCGCCTTGGCAATCGTGCTGCCCACGTTCAGATGCAGCCCAAACTCGAACGTTGCCCCCTCATCGCCACCCGCCCCAGGCAGCACAAGCCGGGTCGTTTTCGGCTGGTTGTCGAACGACACCTCCACCTCATCGAACGCCACCGGGCTGGAGATGAACTTGAGCAGCGTGGTGGTGGGATTGCGCGAAAACTTCAGCTTCACAATGAACCCGGTCGGGGCGGTCGGGGCATGCCACTGGTGCTTCGTTCGGTGCTGCAGCTCTTTCTGCCCCGCCCGGGTTAGCCGCAGCCCTTCGACCAGCACCCGTACGCAATCGACGGCCTGTAGGAGGCTGTGCTTGTTCCGATCCGGCGCTGCGTCGTATCGGGCCAACGCTTCCAGCATACTTTCCGCCGGCGAGATGGAACAGATTTCGCTCAGCGTTGACCGCTCGGAGGACGGCCGGGAGTGGTCATCCTCGTCGAACGGTTTGCCGGTAAGGTAGTCCAACACTTTGCGCCTCGAGTCGTGATCGAGCGTGGTGAACTTTTTCTTCGCTGCGGTCAGATAGTACGCTGTACCGGTCAGTGGGCGTTGCTTTGTTTCGTGTAGTGGCGCCGGCTTGCCTTCCACGGCCAGGGAGGCGTTTGCTGGTGCCGCCGCCGCCGCCAATGGGAAGCTTTTCATCGGTGGTTGCTCAACGCACAACATTTTTCGATTTTCTTTTCCTTTCTGTGATGCAGTGGGAACGAGCGCTTTGGGTGGGTTTGCTGTTTGCACTTGCTCCTTGGGGTCGAACTTGAGCGCAAATTCCAAGCACAGCTCGCCGAGCCGAAAGCCCCGCACGCTCAGTATCTCACCGGAAGCTTGTGCCTCAATGGGTTGTCCGCTGTCGGTGAAATTGATGATTTTCCCCGGCACCTCTACCTTTGCCGTACCGATGAGGGTTTCGGTGCGTCTCGAGTACAGCCGCAGTCGAATCGGTTCACAGCTTTTCAGGTAGCGACGGAAAAGCTCGCCGCTGGTGCGCACCTCGTACTGGACGCTGGCACAGTCCTTCCTTCCCTGTGCCCAGTGAAGCGTTCCGACCGGGGTGGATGCCTTCTGGCCCCACCAAACCAGCTGCAAATCGACCGCTACGTACACCTTCGTACCGTTCCACCGGATGCCAACGGTGGTGGCGGAACTGCCCGGTGCTGCCGGCGCCGCACGGGGAGATTCTAGGAAGTTGCCAAACCCGATCGTCAGCGTACCGCGAGCACGACCCTCCACATTGGGTGGCAGAGCGCCTCCGATGGATTTTCGCTCCCGAGCCCGATGCTGATGCTCCTCCTCGCCGCCGTGCGCTTCTCCGGCCGGGGGACGGTGCGCGGAGGTGGATGCTGGTGCCGCCGCCGTTCCTCCGTATCTTACCTTTGGATTGCGCACGCTTCCGGACGCCCCTTTCAAGCCAGCACCGTACATAGTCCACGCATTTGCATTTTCGGTAGCACAATTTGCCGCGGGACGGTTTTCAGCGTGGAAAAATGCGTATGAAATGCGGACCAACTTTTTGCTTTGTTTTTTCTCCGATGCCAAAATCGCGCAAAGAGCGGGAGGGAAAAAAAGAACGCACAACACTGGCTGTCACCTTGGGCACACACACACACAGATGAACAGTTTTTGAAATGGCAACTGTCAAACGGCGTCCCGGCGCGGGGCGGTTTATTTCGGTTTTTGTCGGCACAAAGTACTTTATGGTTAGAGAAATTGCGGGGAAATTTGATTGATTTTTACATCTAGAGCAATATTTATTATTTCAAATTAATTATTAAAGGTCATTTATAGAATTTACAGAAAAAAAACAGAATGAACCAAATGTTTGAATGAAATGACATATCGGCAACGGCGCAAGAATTCAACCGCGGCGTATATCCTCAAGCATCAACAAAACAAACAGCCCCTTTGTTCCCGGCTTTCTCCCTTCCATCCAGCACCTGTTTATTTGAAGCAGCTACCAAGCTAGATAAAATAAAAAAAAGCGGGCAGCTATAAATAAACACTGAATCCTGCTAAAATGCTTACTACTTCTGGTGAAAATTGCCGCATTACGAACGACAACCGCTAAGTACGGCCGTTGGCCACGTCAGTGATCTTGAAACGGAACGGAACACACCTGCGGCGGAAGGGAGAACGACCCACCGTTAACGACAAACGCAGAGACGCAAATCAGTCCCATTTTTCAGCCTAGACCGACAACGATACTGGAAGTTCTCCAACTACCTAAGAACGGAAGCAAAGCCCCCCCCCCCGGCCGGACAATGCAAATCCCCTACATGAAGGTGGCGATCTATTCGCTGACCTTCCTGACGTACGCCTACACCGGCTACGGTTCGAACATGATAGCGAACCTGCGGGATGCCATCATCGCGGCGGAAGCCGTATTCGGGGACGTGATGAAGAATGTGCTCCATGTGGCGAAAAAGTTCAAAGTCGTGCACGAAGTGTTTGATGCAGCGGTGGAGGAAAACTGTGTGTACAAATGTCCCGGCGGTAAGTGCTCTACGATTGCAGCTGATTTCCTGTCCTTACAACAGTCTTAGTATGTTACTTTCACTTTTTCTTGTAGACATAACACCCACGCGCAATAAATTCTACGTCCCCCAGTCGGACGGGTGCGGCTCGCTGGGGATGAAAATTAGCACGGAATATCTGCCGGCCGTCGAGATGGAGCAGTGCTGCAATGCGCACGATATCTGCTACGACACGTGCAACAGCGATAAGGAGCTGTGCGATTTGGATTTTAAGCGCTGCCTGTATCGGTACTGCGACGATTACGAGAAGAACGTGGTGGGCGATATCGTAGTGAAGGGTAAGACAGAATTCACAAGAATGCAGCTTTCAGCTCGCCTTTCTAAAATTGCTTACTTATTCGGCGCTGCAACCGCAAAGCCTCTTGGCCTGCCGCAGAAGTGTCCAAAATCGCTTACGGTTTCGCACCTTCGTCTACCAAATCGTTATGCCGGCCTTAATGGCGGACGCCTTCACGCCATCCTGCCACCTCAATTTGGGCATACCACGCCTCCTCTGTCCTTGTAGACGACCTAACATGACTTTACGGGTTGGGTCGTCCGTTTCCTTGCGTACAGCAGGAGCCTGACGAGCTTGATACGCTGCACGACTGTGAGGTCGCCGTACATCTCTTATAGCTCGTCATTATAACGGCACCTCCATTGTCCTTCCACACATACGGGGCCAATTGCATCCTTCTGAGCATCTTCCTCTCGAACGTGGTTAAGAGGATTTCGTCAGATTTGGAAAGTGTTCATGTCTCAGAGACTGTCACTTTATCTGATCCAGCCATCGAGTTCGCAGTGCTCCCCTGCGCCTTATGTCGAACTGGGGATCGCTCTCGAACACCTTCTTGATATGAGTACTGGAACTACATAAGTGCTATATAGTCCCAGCTTCGTCCGTCGCGACAGTATCTTTGATTTGAACTGATTTCTAAGGCCGTAGAATGACCGGTTGGCAGGGAGCATCCTTGTACGAAACTCAGCTACCATGATGCTGTCGTTGCTGACTTTTGACTCGAGATAGGTGAATTCTGGGATGAGTTCACCTATCTGTGCGTCACGCCTACGTAGGTTTGGATTTTTATTTTTTGGTAGGGCAGCTGATGTAGCCACCATCAGTTTGGACGTTGCCTCGTTTATCTGCAATGCGAGATTCTCTGCCGTCTGCTCGATCCCTTTAGTAGGCTTGAACTACATAGGATAGCTGTAGACCAATGATGTCTATATCATCAGCGTATGTCAGGATCTGGATTGACTTTTAGCCTTTTTTTTAGACTTTTTTTATTGACTCGATTCGCGGATGGCCCACTCTAGCGCTAAGTTGAATAGGAGATAGACAAGTCCGTCCCCCTGGCGCAGACCTCTGGTGGTAGCAAAAGGCCCTGAAAGTTTTCCATCCAACTTCACCTAGCAAGTGACGTTGGTCATATTCATTCTAACAAGCCTTATCAGTTTGGCAGAGATTCCAGAGTCATCCCGCTCATAGCGTCGTATAATTTTACCCTGGCTATGCCATCATATCATTGGACCGGTCTGGTGGTACAGTCGTCAACTCGTACGACTTAAACAACATGTACCCGTCTTGGGTTCAAGCTCCGAAAGGACCGGGCGCCGCTCCATACGTCCTGACAATCCTGCTATGTGTCTCACTGTATCAGTAAGTCACTGAAAGCCAAGTCCACTAGTTGGGTACAGAGGCAGGCAGGCAGGCCTTGGCCGACAACAGTTGTAGTGCAAAAAAAAAGAAGAAAAAGATGCTATCATATGCAGATTTGAAGTCAATGAAGTGACATGATACGTGTGTCGTGTCCGTATTCTATCATCTTCTCCAATATCTGCCGCATGGTGATTAGATATCAGTGGTTGATTTTCCGTTTGGGGATCCCCCCCGTGCATAACGTTAGGGACAAGACGAACCTGATGAATATCAAATGATGCCGAGATTCCAATCACAAGGCATCGATTCCGCTATCCCTTTTCTATCCTTTCTAAAATATCTATTCTAAATTCCGCAGGTTGTAAAGCGGCCGCCAAGATGCTGTTTACCGGCACGCTCACGCTCGGCTGCAAATCTTACCTAGACTCGCAGCAACGGTGCTGTTACTGTCCACCGGAGAAGACGGAAGGATCACCGCCATCACCACCACCGCCCAGACAGGAGCAGGGAAAGTATGCCGACTCGAAAGGGTCAAAGGATTACGGCAAGGACTCCCGGGACAAGGGAAAGGACAAGAATAAGTACGGCTGGAAGGAGCTGTGAAGGTGCAGCGCAGGAAGAACTACGGATGGAATAGAACATAATTTACTGTACTGTGATTAGAATAGTGAAGCTTTCGTATCTACACACTTCCCGTGTAGAGCAGACAGGCAGGCCATGGCTGGTTACCATCCTTCTTGGGGAAAAATAAAGACTTTTCAAAGACATTCGTTCGACATTTTCATTCCTTAAGGTATTTTAAAACATTTCGTTTTATTATATCTTTCAGTAGTAGCTTAAGAATAGTTATTACAAGTTATAGCTTTCAGTTGTAGCCCGTTTCTCTGCACTCTGTTCGTGATCTCTTTGCTCATCTTTCGGTCTCAGCACGAGACTGCTGACCTTGTAAATCCTCCGCAAGGACGTCAAGATTTCAATGTCAAAAGATCATATGAACATATAAAAAAAGGAATCATATCCCGCCCCTTGTTAATCCTCTCTCTCCCTCTCCATCTAGCGCGTTAAGAACTTTACAATATTTACGGCTGTACTGTAATGTAGCAACGGTTAAACATATAAAAGCGACAAAACAGAAAAAAAGTCCAAATGAGGATGAGTAACGCTGATAAAATAGTTCATACGAGCTACTGGGTGAAAATACTTCACTATGTGTAAATTAAAATGTGGATGAAGAAATGTTTTGCAGAGGAAATGCACTCTCGCCACGATTGCTGAGAATTTGTTATTCCTTTCTAGGACGTTTTCCCGGTAAACCCGGGCACTATAGCTGCAATAGTGTACCATCACCCCCTCTCTTTACAGATAACAACGGATAATTGTAATATGCCTTGTTTTCCTCTCTGTTCTTTTCGTTTTACAGTTTCTAAACAGCTGTAAGTACAACCTTGCAGCATCATTGCGTCCAACCAGAGCATGGTATAGGGGCCGCCACGTGTGGCACTGGCTCCACAATCAATCTTTACGTCCCCCTTTTCCATCCCTTTTGCAGTAGAGTGTGTGCAATACACAAACATTTGAGTGTGTTTTGTTGCAGTTGTTGCGCGATTTTACACGAATATCCCTCCCCCACTAAATTCCATCGGCTGTGAGCAACATTCGATTCCATGTCCATCGAATTTGTCAGAAATTCTCTCCCCTTTTTCCCACCACAATGGCGGCGGAGTGGTCCGCCGCCCTAATTCCATCCGTCTCAGTACGGTGCGTATCGATGGGTGGGCGACGGTCCGCGCAGCCCACGCCGATCGTCGAACGAGTCGCGGCTAAAGTCTTCGTATACGCCGAACCGGCTGATGCTGCTCGTACCGTTCCGGCTGGCCGGTGGTGGCGTCCGGCGGCTAAAGATCGCCTCGTAGCTGCTGCTGCTGGCCCGGCTGCTTTCCGTGACGCTGCGCCGCATCAGCGGCGGTATCGGTGGCATCGGTTCCCGCCTCATGGGGGGAAAATCACGTCCCCGGATGCCGTACCGGCGTTCGAACAGGTCGCGCGGATCCTCATACCGGTCGTAGTAGTCAAAGGTGTCCTATAGGAAGGCCGGAGGAGGTCGTTAGGACGAATTATTAAGCATCGAGATAGCGCCAAAAGGTAAGCAGACACGTGTGGAGTTTTTTTTTTTTGGTGGAAGCGAGAACATGGGACATGAGGAAAGGCGAGAAATAGGGCTTGTTGAAAAGGGAACGCTTCGCACAGCACTACTATAGAGGAATTTTGTTTTTCGCCATAAGTGTGTTTGTGTTTGGTGTCATTTAAATGGCAGAAATGCAATCCAAATCGTGTCGTGCTATAGCAAAATGTTTCGCTTTTTTAAAAAAGGAAACTCTACTGGAAGATAGAAAGCAAAAAGGAACTAACGGAAACGTACGGAACGTGCGGAACTTGACAAAAAAGAAGGATAGCAGAAAGAGAGCAAGAGAGCGAGCAGGGGGGATGGCGGAGAGTGTGTGAGAGTGGTGAGCGTTCGATTTTTACCCGAAATCCGTCCATTATACGATCGCGAAGGAAGGGCGGCGGCGGCGGCGGCGGATACGGATCCCGCGCGTACATGCTGCGCTCGCGGAAGCCCCGCTCGGCCCAGATCAGGCGCGGGCACTCCTTCGACCAGTGGCCGGCCCGGCCGCACCGGTAGCACTGTTCCGGGTCGCCCATGCCCGGCTTCGGCCGGACCCGGCTGGTGGACACCTGCACCTTCATCGGCTGGCCGTCCACCATCATGCCGTTCAGCTCGCGGATCGCTTCGTTCACGTCGCCGGTCGGGTCGAGGTGCACGAAGCCGTAGTTGCGCACGATGTCGCACTCCACGACGGAGCCGAACTTCTGAAACAGCTCGCGGACCTGCGGCGCGCGCGTCTTGTCCGTCAGGTTGCCGACGAAGATCTTGGTCGTGTTGGCGTTCGGGGCCCGGCGGCTCCGGGCCGCCTCCACCTTGATCGGCTGCCCGCCGATCACGTACCCGTTCAGGTGCTGGATCGCTTCCCGCCCCTGGTCCTCGTTCTCCATGTGCACGAACCCGAAGTTCTTCACCACGTCGCACTCGACGACCGTGCCATACTTTTCGAACAGTGGCCGCAGCTCGGACGGTTGCGTCTTCTCGTCCACATTGCCGATGAAGAGCTTGAACGTACCGGGCGGCAGCTCCCGCCCGCTTTCGCTAGTCGAATCTATCTTGACCGCTTTGCTCATGCCCCGGGGCCGGGGCACGCGGAGGATGCAATGGATACGGGGGGGAGTTATACGCGTAATATGGTTTGCTCGCGGGCCTAACACGCGCGGTTAGAAGGACGGAACCGGCGGGGGGTCGTGGTAATAAAATAGTCGCGCGCTGTCCGATGCACTCGGAAACCGGAACCGGAACACGGATTTTCACGACGACGACGACGACGGCGACTTCTTCCGAGGGACGACGATTACGATCACTTCGACGGCTAATAACCCGGCGGCGGTAGACGGAAACTTGGAATAATCTTCAAGTATAGCAAGGATAATAATAAGAAACGAAGCGAAACAAGTTTCGATTAAGAGACTTTTTTGTGTGTGTGTTTCATTTGGCGACGAAATATTACAAGCAAGTTTGTGTGTGTGTGCGCGATTTCCAAATGCGACTTTCAGGGAAAGGAAGGTGTGTAGGCGGATGTGTATGTGTGTGCGTGTTGGTGTATAAAAGGGAAACTCGGTTGGGAGGTGTACATTACAAGAAATATTTAAAAAAAAGTTTAGCCAATACAAAAGAAATGTTATTTTGGTTTTCCTGCCAGACGGTTTCCGGGCACAAGACGGATTCCATCAACGTAGCCAACACGATCAAACATGGCCGAATGTGTGCGGGATGCATCGATGCGTTTCGCGATGCTTCCATCGGTAGAGGAACTTTTGATTTATTTTGCGGGATTTTTTACCCGTTTTTCCTACCCAGTGTTAGTGAAAATTGTACCACTTACCTTGCCGTACCAGCCGGGCGACAAATCGGAGGTACGTGAATGTAATTTACACGTGAAAAAGGGGCCCACAATTAAAAGCCCTTTTCCGAGATCGGCTTTTCACACGGAATTGCCTTTTTCACCACCACTGTTTGCGATTGGTTCGAGAACTGTCATTAGACTGACAGCCAGTGTGACCAGATTATTTTGGCGGTTTTCGCTGGGAGCACTAAAATTTTATCGATAATTTTTGGAAGGTTTTAACAATTGAAACACAGTTAGTGTTGTGGATAGACGTGCCGAGCCCTGGATTCGCCGTAGCAGTTGCGCTGCTGCTGGTCGACATCCAGGAATCGACACTGCGCTCACGCACACTAATACGCCGCACTTAGCGATGCGCGCTAAGTGTGTGCAGAGCGCACCTAACGCAGGAGTGTGTAACAGGCTATCGGTCGAGCAGGGCTCCCGGTAGGGCTCACGGTGCGGCTCGTGCGCGCGGCCCCAGACATCAATATATTATGCTTTGTATTATTTGATATGTGTAATAAAGGTGTAAATAGTTCAAACATAAAAGTGGCGACGAGGATGGGATCCTCTTGCGCAAGGAGGATCCTACAGAACCCGCGGCAGCCATCGCGTTTCGTCTGGCCTTTCTGCAGCGTCAGTGCAGCGGCCATCGCGATGGCACGGTTCCCTGTGCCTTTGGGATACCGCGGAACATCGGGCCGCCGCCACCGCAGACACCGTGGCCCCGGCTGCTGTCCCATCACTGGCGACCGCTGCATTGGGCAGCCGGCTACACACCACCCACTTATTAAGGGAGACGGCACATTCCGCCCCGGCTCGAGCCCTGCAGCACGTCATCGGCGAGGTCGCATTCCCGCCCCGGCTCGAGCCCTGCAGCACGTCATCGGCGAGGTCGCATTCCCGCCGCGGCTCGAGCCCCGCATCACCAACGGCGACACGTAAGTCGCCTCGGCTGCAACGCAGCAGCCTCGCATCATAGGCGACGTCACATTCCGCCTCAGCTGCAGCATAGCAGCCCTCATTGGCGTGGACACATTCCGCCTCACCTGCAGCAAGCCCAGCACGTCCAGCCAGAGATGCCATCGCTGTGGCCGGCCATTGCTGTCGCCGGTCATGGCCCTGCCGGTGCAAGGTTTCATCGCGGCACCACCCTCACCTCCCGGCAGGCGTAGCAGCGACGCTACAACCCGAGGACGCGAACGCGGCATCATCGCCGCCGCCCCGGGACAACAGCTCATCATCAACAGTCGCAACTCGCGGAACGCGAACGCGGCATCATCGCCGCCGCCCCGGGAACATGAGCGCAGCAGCATCACGATTCCCACTACGTACCATCGGTCGAAGGGTGTCACCACGCTGGTATTCCGTTGTGGAATACCACCCGCGTCGGTTCGACCCTTCGGTTATTAAAAGGGGGAGATATTGTGGATAGACGTGCCGAGCCCTGGATTCGCCGTAGCAGTTGCGCTGCTGCTGGTCGACATCCAGGAATCGACACTGCGCTCACGCACACTAATACGCCGCACTTAGCGATGCGCGCTAAGTGTGTGCAGAGCGCACCTAACGCAGGAGTGTGTAACAGGCTACCGGTCGAGCAGGGCTCCCGGTAGGGCTCACGGTGCGGCTCGTGCGCGCGGCCCCAGACATCAATATATTATGCTTTGTATTATTTGATATGTGTAATAAAGGTGTAAATAGTTCAAACATAAAAGTTAGAAAGAATTGTTGACCGGGAGGTTTGGGGGGGGGGGGGGGGGAGGAGTTTATTCTGCAAAACGAAAGTTCCATAAGAAAATGCATCATGCATAAATTTCAAGGCGGTGGATTAGATTTGGTTCAGCGGCCACACGTATGCAGGTCCTTCTGAAGTGTCAATCTGAAAATTGTACCGGGCAATTTAAGTCAAAGAACGATTGAGACGTACATTTTCCATTAAGCCGTAACGAGTTCCTTTTCTCCATGCGCCATTTTAGGGCTCCATGCGGTCCGCTTAGAGCCGAGTCAGTACTCCATCAGATGCGATTTTATCGGTGCTATCGTGAACTATTTCGATTGACAATTTTGATTGAAATTGCGATTATTTGGATAAGGTATTTAATTAAATGATAAAAAAACGGATTGTTCCTACAATTCTTAAATAATTAAACTGACAGATCAAATCGGTTTTTTTATTCCGTTGTACGACGAAATCATACATCCTATTGTTATCTTTAAATTAATCATCGTTATCTGTTGTTGTATACGATAATATAGGTTGCCGACCCCTGGGGACGAAGTGGTGAGTGCCACTCGGGGCTCGATCGTAGGTACGTGGGTGCAAGGAGATGAGAGTTCGAGGCTCTCTCCTACGAACCGTGACGGAGTACGGACGTTGCTGGTACTACGAAGATATAGTAATTGTAATTGTACGGATAAGTAAGAAATAAAGAGTGAAAGTGTAAGCGATACAACAACTGGCGACGAGGATTATAAGAAACCACCCGTGCAATAGGCAGTGATCGTGCTATGAATAGCAACAGAGAAGCTAACCAGCAGACGAGCAACGGTGATGAGGAGCGGCCATCGCACAGCCGCCATCGCGGTGACACGGGAAGCGTCGATCCAACGGAATCTGGACCCAGCTGGATTCACGAGCTGTTTCGCCAACAGCACACGATGATGCTGGAGCAGCAACAGAATTTCATGAAGCAGCAGGAAAAGCTGATAGGCGAGATTTGGCAGACAGCGCAACTTAAGCAGCCCGTGAATGGGTCAGAGCAGCTTAGTGATGTGCTGGCGGGCCAGGTGAAAGATTTTCACTTCGATCCGGAGAGTACGACGTTCGCCGGATGGTTCTCGCGTTATGAGGATCTGTTCGAGAAGGATGCAAGTAAGCTAGAGGATGACGCGAAGGTGCGGCTGCTGCTGAGGAAGCTGGGGCAAGCAGAACATGAGCGGTACACGAGCTGTGTACTGCCGCGTAAGCCGAAAGATTTCAATTTTACGGAAACTGTAAGTACGTTAAAATCGCTGTTTGGCTCTCGTGAGTCAGAGGTCAGCAAGCGATTTAAGTGTTTGCAGTTACAAAAAAGTGGACTGGAGGATTACGTGACGTTCGGTTGCCGTGTTAATAAGAGTGTAGTGGAAGCAGAGCTCGCAGGGCTTACAGAGGAACAGTTGAAGTGTTTTCTGTTTGTGTGTGGGTTAAAGGACGACAGAAACGCTGATATCAGGTTGCGGTTGCTGAGTAGGATAGAGGATAGTGAAGTAACCACGCTAACGCAGTTAGTAGAGATGTGCCAAAAGATGGTAACACTGAAAAAAGACACTGAGATGATTGAGAGTGAGAGCAAAGAGGTAAACGTCGTGAATGACGGGAAGTTTGAGAGACCCAGTCCAAAGCGAGGGAGGGAGAGCCATGAGGAAAGACAGGAAGGATATTCTAATAGAGCAGCACCGAAGTGTTGGCTTTGTGGTGAGGAGCATTATGCCCGAAAGTGCCATTATAAAAGTTACCGATGTAACGAATGTAGCAGATATGGTCACAAGGAAGGATTCTGCAACTCTGCAGAGCGCTATAGGAAATCCAGGATGCAATATGAAGAGGATAATTATAATGTTTATAATTGAAACAGTGTATATGGTAAACGGTAAAGGCAAAGGTCACGTGAATGTGATATTAAATGGCGAGCCTGTGAGGAAGATGGTGGATACTGCTGCTGATATTCGATAATATCATCAATGAAGGAAAATATTTACCATACGAAAAAAAACAGAAGAAGAAGTAGAGAAGGCTTCGGTTAGCCAATTGTACAATTTTTACAGCAAAAAAAAAGTGATGTAATTAGATAAATTTGATGAAATAGTTCATGGTGCGGGTCACCCAGGAGATATTAATTGTTATATCGTGAATGTGTGTGTATAAATCAACAATGAATAGGGAACAAAACGCGAGTCGTTCAATGTAAGGTGGAATGAGCCAAGCCGCCGGTATTAGTGGGGGAGATGTTGTATACGATAATATAGGTTGCCGACCCCTGGGGACGAAGTGGTGAGTGCCACTCGGGGCTCGATCGTAGGTACGTGGGTGCAAGGAGATGAGAGTTCGAGGCTCTCTCCTACGAACCGTGACGGAGTACGGACGTTGCTGGTACTACGAAGATATAGTAATTGTAATTGTACGGATAAGTAAGAAATAAAGAGTGAAAGTGTAAGCGATACAACATCTGTCAAGTCCTATATACAATTTTAACAGCACGTTCAATTTAATCGCATCTGACGAAACCCAGTCACGGACCTTAGGTCACCGACGAACCAACATGGCACTTGCGTTACAAAAGTGTCCCACACGAAAGCACTGACATTTGCAATGGAGGCGATCACCACTGTCAAAATGAGCTCTGTTCGTGGTTACTTAGGAATGAAACAAGAATTCCAAAAACAAATTGCGATGGAAGTGTGAGGCAAGATTTTGTAAGAATAATTGGACAAATCATTTTATATGTTTCCAAATAACAACAAAAGAAGCGAGAAATGGATAAAAAAATGCGCGTTGGAATTTGGGGAGGAAAACATAACTCACCACCAGCAGTTTTTCGCTAGTGTCAAAGTAGTAAGCGAATCATTTTAGAGATGGCGTTAGTGTTTAAAGCATTTTCATTCGAAATAAAGATTCAAATTTTGAAGCTCATTTTGTTCAATCGGTATTTCTGGTCACTCTGTTGACAGCTGCCGGGTCGTGGTGAGTTGAGTGTCAAGTTGAGGTCGGAGCATATATTCACCACAAATGCAATTTTTGAAAATGTTTCCTTTTGTGAAATTGGCACATTTTGTAATTAAATCCATATAAAGGAGCAGTTTCAGATTAAAATCACTGAAATGCATTCATATGGAGTAAATAAGCAACACGTTGGGTTGATTTTTTAATCTTTTCTTCCCCCATTCTTCCTTGTACCGGGTTGTTCTGAAACCCCTGTAAACTGTCACCCACAGTCAGGCTCTCCCCCGTTCCAACGATTACGCCAGGAGGTGAAAGTCACCAAAGAGTTTAACAACACAAAACGCAGCCGCAGTTCGTTTTATGGGTTCATTGGTTAGCCGAAGCGTTCCAGCAAACATGAGCGGTCCCGTAGCGGAATTTGTGAAGAGCGCTATCGCGAAGGATAAGGTGGTTATCTTCTCCAAGACCTACTGCCCTTACTGTACCATGGCAAAGGAGGTAAGTTGAAGCTCGGAGTCGGCTGACTCTAAACACGGGGGAAAAGTCGTGATGCCTAACGGAATTGACGTGGCTTTGAGGTGTGATTTCCGATGTTTAATGTCCCTTCATAGCCCTTCAAGAAGCTGAACCAGGAGTATGCCTGCTACGAGCTGGACAAGCGCAACGATGGTGACGAGATTCAGTCCGTCCTCGGCGAGCTGACCGGTGCCCGCACGGTAAGTGGTCAACAATGACATCATTTGCACTGCTGATTATGGCCCGTCAGCCTTCATGAATCATGCCTTTATCTGATTTCAATGTCTCTCTCTCGCGTGTCTTCTCGTCTCCCAAAAACAGGTGCCGCGCGTGTTTATTGGCGGCAACTTTGTCGGTGGCGGTACCGACATCAAGAAGATGTACGACGACGGTCGGTTACAAAAAATGTTGGCCTAAAACCACCACTATCCGCTCGAAGCCGCTTTCTACTTCTCCATCCTTCCAGTCGTGTAAGCGTGTAAAGTGTAAAGACAAACCGCGTTTTATTAAGACTCTCTCTGTTGCAAAGGAATCGTTCTGTTCGTGGGGCCGAAGCACAATAAAACTAACTGATAGTTGGCTAGATAAGCGCAACCGCACTTGTCGTCACACCCTTGATTACGGTGCGTTCAGTATTTGCTGGATCTTTCCAATCGCCTGCACTGATAGCAAGTGGACGGTGTCGCAGAGAGCGATTGCGTACTGGCGGTTGCTTTCCGGAAACCGCAACAGCGCGCTAGCGGTGCGCTGAAGAATCGAGTCACGCGCCGCATCCGTCCCACCGTTATCGCCTTCATCGTCCTCTTCGTCCGCAAAGTCCCTGACGATGGCTAACCGTTCCAGATCGAGGGCGGCCAGCACGCGCTGACCGACGTACGGTTGCACGATCATGCGGTACTTGAGCAGGTTGCCCTCCAGATAGCGCCGCTGGCTGTGCATCACGTGTATCAGCGGGTAGGAATCGGACTGGATGCGCTGCAACACATCCAGCGCCGCCTCGGTCGTCACTTCCAGCGCACTAATGCTTGCCCGTTCCTCGTGCGACTGGCGTAACGTACGCTCGACCAGCGAGGTAACCGAGGTCACGGGGGTCGGTGGTCGGTTGCGGCACTTTTTCAGCGAGAAGCTTTCCGTCTCGTACTGTTCCACGATCGCTACCGGGCCCATCGACACGCGGGACTGATTGCGGACGCCGGGCCGGGTCAGAAAGGAGGGCAGCTTCGGGATGCTGCCCTGGCTCGAGAGGGAAGACCGCACCGTCTGCTCTTCCTGGTGGAGGGATTCGATCTTTTTAACCGCCACTTGCTCTATTAGTTCGCGCGCTTCCTGCACGGAGCGTTCCACGATCTCGTTCATCGCTTCACGCAGCTTACACACGACGTAAGCCGTTATGAGCTGATCCTGCGGCAAGGGATCGATCGGAATGTCGCGCAGATCGAGCACGAACTGGCTGGCGGTATCGATAATCTGGGTGCTGCTGGTCGTGGGACTGATGGCCGTGTGAATGGCGTATGCCGCATCGATTGCACGCTCGATGCGCTCCTGCTGCGCCATCGCGGCCGCCCTACCGGGCCCGCCGCCCGCCTTTGCTAGCACACTCTTCTTGCACTCCCGCTGGAGCGCTTGCACCAGTGCGGCTTTGCTGCGCCGTCGGTACTTGCTCGTTAGATTTCTCGCTTTGCGCCGCACCAGCTCTTCGGCCAGCTTTTTGTGCTTGCGCTCGTACATCTCCTTCCGGTCCTGCACTTTGTGCTGCATCTGCGTGAGGAAGGATTCCAAACACTGGCGGCTTTCGTGGCGCTCTTTCAGGTACGCTACGTAGTGCATGCGAAAGTGCTCGATTTGCTGAAAAAAGAGAGAGAGGCGCCCGTTTACAGTGGTGGAGTTGGCGGTTTGAACACCAGCGCACTAAGTGTACAAACCATTCGGGCTTTTATCTCCTGCCTTCTTCTTTGGTTGCTGAGGAGTCGTCTTTGGAGGGAGGTGTCTCGTTCCCGCAATCGTCGCTTGAGTATTAGGAGTTTTCTACAACAATTTAAGAGATTTAAGGGGAAAATTCTACTTAAAACTGATTTTAGCTAACCTTTTGCGAAGATCTAAAAGTTCGTAGTAACGATGCATGTTCTTCAAATCACGCTGGTGCCCGTCGGCGAGATTTTGTTGCTTTTTCAGCTCATTATTCCTCACAATATTTGTGATCTGCTGTTTGTACTTTTCAACTGTTTGCTTCCAGCTTTAGGGAAATGTATAAAAAGCGGTCTTGAATAAATTGGATACAAAATGGAAATGCTCTACCTACCCGTCCATTTTCTTGCTATAGATACCAGCGGCTCGATTACGTCTGATGAACAACTTTTCCGCAAAGTCTGGGACAGTTTCCATGTGCGTTTGTACCTTCGCGTTGTGGTCATCCATTGCCTTATCGCTTCCCTGCAAAAACGAGGTTATTTTTAGTTAAATAAGCTTAAAAAGCATCTGATTCCCCAAGCAAACATTTACCAGCTTTTGCAGAAGTCGCTTCAACTGCAATCGATAATGCTGGAAAAGAAAGCTTCGATATTGGTTGAGCTGCCTTAGCGTGCACATAACTCTCTCTTCATTGTTGATGAGCCCACGGCACTTCAAATTCTGAAAGAAATTAACGTAAAAAATAACTGAAAATTCGTTTATTGTCTAACAACTCCAACCATTTTTTTTACCTTTTTAAGCGCTTCCGTCCAGAATTCGCGCAAATGCTTATCGTGCAGCTCAAGATAGCTCCGGCGAACCACCCGAAGCTCCGGATCCTGCAGATCAAACCCATGCTCGGGTGGAAATTCCCACACCGGTTGCCCTAGTGCTCCTCGGGAAAGGTCCTTCGCGTGCACTGGGCAGCAACGGTCGGGCAGCTTCGCCGACGGCAGCAGATCGGCCCATTGTGGAACGATTTCACGCGGCAGTGCATCCGGATGCTGTGGTACGAAAGGGGCCAATTTGGATATGGTCGTCGGGCGACGAAGAGAAAGAAATTTGGACATGTTTGCCACGGTGCACTGTATCTCGTGCGCGCACACACACACTGTTCAATGATGGCTTCGATGGGAAGGAGTTACGAAAAGGATGCGATGGATTCGATGGTTGATTGATTGGAATTAGAGAAAAGTAGGAAGTTGTACAACGCCATGTGATTGCCTTTTGGCTGGTCACTCTATTTGAATTTAAAATTTTGCATAGTGGGATGCGTTTTTTTATAACGGTATTTTCCCCATTTCTGTTTTATTTTTTTATAATTTGAATCTTTTTTACCTGTGTTATTGACTTTTAGAAGTAAAAAGTAAAAAAGTGAAAAAAATGTCCACTTGGTCTCCCATGATGCAACCGTTTTGACAGGTCTGTCACAAGTGTACACAAAAGCCGCGCGGCAGCTGCAAAAATACGAGCACGCCTGTATGTGTGTGCGTGTGTGTTGGTGTGATTCTGCGTAATTTTCTGCTTCTGTTTTCGGCACTCGCACATACAAAGGGTAAAGAGCAGCTCGTTCGCCCGAAGTGGCAAATTTGGTGGTGCAAATTCGGTCAGTGCAAAAACATCATCGACACCGGCAAGCCGGCCGAACGCTAGAGCGGACCGCGTGGAAATTTCCACCTGATGTTACTTAACAACGTTCTGTGTCGGAGTGCTTCTGCTGCTGCTGCTGCTGCTACGACGACAAGACGGTTTTGTGTGACCGGGAACCGCTCTGCATCACCCTCCCAAAGGACTGTTTTCCTCTGTCTGCCAAACGTCCAGCGTCAGCACAATCTACAACAGTATTTAGCCAAAGGTAAATAGGAGGAGGTGTAAGCTTAAGGCCTAACTTCTCTTCTGCTTCTTCCGGACGAAAGCAAAACCCGGAAGTGCTGCGGGAAGGCACGTCACATTCCCACACATGCGGTTTCGAATGGCATGGTGACCGGGAGAGCTTGCTTTTGTTTAAGTCTATAACGCGACCCATACGACCACACGGAGTGTAACCTTGTGCCAAAATAGGAAGCATAAAAAACCGCAAAACGGTTCTACCTCGCAGCAAACGGCCTTCGGTGTCGCGGTTCCATTACTATCACCCGTAGCTAAATTGTACATTTAAGCCAATTTGTAAGCGTTGTAAGCGTCCGGTGCATACGATTAACACTGAGAGAGGAGGGAACACAGTGGCAACAGGCAATCATTACGGCGGCTGTGTGAGATTAGAAGCGCTAAGCTTAACGTTAGGAATCGCACGACTAATCATCCAGCAGCAACATTCCTGACCTGTTGTGACTAACCCAACCTTGTGTGCTGCATCATCACCTGGCCTAATACTCCTTCAACATGCTTACACTAACCGTCTTGATTGCAAGGGGTGAGTAATGTCCTTGCAAAACCCCCTCTCCGTAGCCCTTCGAACCACTCTGCTCGTCTAAATGGAATGCCTCTAGTCGTTGTTTTAGTTAGTCGCATATTAAACTTATGATTTGCTTTTTTTTACAGAAACACGCACTGTAGAACATGCCAGAAGCGCACTCACTCACTCACTCTTCTTCCATCGCAATCTCGATGCGCGAACAACACGCCATGTGGCCCTAATAGTAGTTTGTCGAAGGAAGGGAAGGTTCAGATCCTTCTTCACTTGGTCTGTTGCAAAGAAAAGCGTACGAAAACAATCCACCCTCTGAGGTTGGGCGAAACAATGAACAATGCAAACGCGGCTGCTGCTGCTGCTGCAGTCTGGGAGAGAGAAAGCCGACCCTACCAAAACATGAACCTTGATTTTAGTCACTCGCTGCTGGCGAGCGAATTTCTTCCATTGGCAAAGCATCACGCCGGTTCCCACACGCCCTTCCCCGGTTCCCTTCCCTCCTGGCCGAACTGGTCGTGTGTGCCGTATAAAGAAACATGGGTGCGTTCTTGTTTTAATAACTGCGAATAGTCGCGATGTGCGTACTATTAATAGATGCGTGCACGTTGCCAACAGCGCTCTGGTTTCGCGAATTGCGGGCAAAATATATGAGACGTACAGTGCGAGGATGGGCCAGATCTGTCTCGGGTGTGAAGGTAACGAAGCCAATTGAACGATGGAAACCTTAACCGCTCCATGATGCGACGCTATAAATCGCTGGTTCTAAATGCAAATGCGGGGCGTTTCTGCCTTCATTCCTGAAATCCTATTTTAGGTGTAGGTTTAAAAATGCATCGATCGGCGGTGCGCTTCAGGACCAACCAAAAAAGCCCATTTAAATTTAACAATTGTGTACGATGTTGTAATTAGCAGTGGATCGAATTTACGTTCGTTTGATGTTAGAACGATGACGTCTAGCAGCGAGGTTTGACAATGCTCTGCCGTCATTAAGGGTGCCACTACTGGTTGGCCTATATGCGCGATGCGAATCGAATCGTACACACAAACTCCGACCGGGGCTAATAATACAGAACCCGATCCCCTTTTGCCGTTGGCGCAAGATGTCGCAGCTCGGTTGGCTTAGCTAGTTTTCCGCCATTTCCTCACCACGTGATGATTAATATTCCCTTTTAGATGTGCATGAGGATGCCACATACACAACCAAACCGAGCGGCCTGCTGAGAAAGGAAATTGACGGTCCCCTTAGCAACCGGAGAGTAGCGAGCAAGGCAAAAATCTGGTCGCCGAGGAAAAGTCTGTTTTTGTGCGAAATGGCAGCGGAAAGATCGACGATCCTCTTGCGCGACCGTTGCGCCTGCGCCCACGCCACAGTGCCGAACGGGAACGGTATACCCCCTTTGCGCATGGGCAGAATCCGTTGGGCGAAAAACCCTTAACCGAAGTAGCGCCCGAACGTCCCCCGATTGCCAGGGAATGAGGTTTGAATGAGAATATCTTCTCGTACCCGAACCGTCCCGAACTCAGTCCATATCCATACGCTGCTGGATCAAGAACCCGGGAGGACCGGAGAGCGTATCTACTGCGCCATTTCAACACTGTACACGCGGTCGCGGACACGTCGACCTTGTCAGCCGGACGACGACGACGACGACGACGGTGATTGTGTAAAAATTCCTTAAACGGGGACTTTATTCGTATCAGCTTTCTTTTCCAACGGTCCCCTCCCTCAACCCCGCAACTGATTGCGCCGTCGTTGTGGTGGGTGCCGGAGAAGAAAAATAAGTATTTTTTGTGTGCTTCGCGGGTTGTTTTGCATTTGAGCGAACAGAAAAGGATCGCGAGGAAAATTGTGTGAGTCACAGTTGTTTGCTCCTCCTGAGTGGACCGGCCAGATCGCCATTGGTGATAGTAAATAAAGGTCGCGTTATAGTTCGAATTATTGCGTGTTGGAACGGATATCCCATTTCGGAGGGTTTAATTAGTGTGCTAAGGGGAAAGAAGGAAGAGTACAGGAGTGCTGCGTGCTGGTAGGTAGGTTGGTTTGATGGACATTCGCTTTGATTAGTTGCCAGCTTTTTGCATGATTGTTTGCTGTATCAATTAATAGTCGATTTGAAGGTGTGTTGGCACATTGAACTGTTCGCGTAGACAAAGTATTTAAAGTAGTATCCCGCGGGAGACTGCTGTAGTAGCTACTTGGACGTGTTATCGGAATCGTTTACGGTGCAGCATCTGGAACTAATCCATTTGTACGGTTTATTCTCTTGTATCGGCGATATTGAGCAGCATTTTCAAGCCTTAACGGAAAGATGGTAAAGCAAGGACCGCGTCCGCTCGTTATCTGTGGCCCGTCGGGCTCGGGCAAGAGCACACTGCTGAAGAAGCTGTTCAAGGAGTTTCCCGATACGTTCGGCTTCAGGTAAGTTAGAAAGCAAACTCATGAGAAAAAAGAAGCTTATTAATTTTTTGCACATTTTAGCGTGTCCCATACCACGCGCAAACCGCGCCCGGGCGAGGAAAATGGCGTACATTATCACTTCGTCTCGGTCGAGGAAATGCAGGGCGCCATCGAGAAGGGCGAGTTTATCGAGACGGCGGTATTTAGTGGCAATATGTACGGAACTAGGTAAGCAAAATTCTTCCCACCCCGCGTTTTATTACATCCAAGACACGTTGGTTTAACCTCAACATCATCGGCTATTGCGCAGCAAAAAGGCGGTAGAGAACGTACAGCACCAGGGCAAGGTGTGCGTGCTGGACATTGAGATCGAGGGCGTGAAACAGATCCGCAACTCGGACCGGTTAAATCCGCTGCTGGTGTTTGTGAATCCGCCCTCGATCGAGGAGCTGGAGCGCCGATTGCGTGGCCGCCAGACGGAAACGGAGGAAAGCCTGCAGAAGCGGCTCAATACCGCGCGTAAAGAAATTGAGTATGGTAAGTTTGGACGGTGGCGTCACCGCTCCGGAGCATCACAGAAATCAATATATTTCATTGCTCGTTGGGTCGTTGATTTTTAGGCACGGAAGCGGGCAATTTCGATGTGGTGGTGCAGAACAACAACCTGAAGCAGGCGTACGAGGATCTGCGCAACTTTATCGTCCGCGAGCTGGAAACGCAGCAAGGCCAAGGTATCAATGTTAGCTTGAACCGTGTGTTTGACGAGTGAATTGTGTCTTGGGACCCTGTTCCGTTCCGACGTTTCGTGTGCACTCCACTCCGATTCCGACAAAGCAACCCTATAATGACCAACCCCTCCCCGGAACATAACCAACTCCCCACCCATCCGTTGTGTGCTGACAACTGAGTTGGTTTTTGATGCTTGATCACTACTAACACGCGTGAAATTCTACTTCTTTTTTGTATAAAAGAAAGTGAACGTATAATTGTTTAGTATTGCCGCCATAGCGAAACCCAAACATGACCCCTTCCGACAAACCACACGGTATTGAAACCGGTGCTATGTGCTAGCAATTATCAACTTACAAACCTATTGGGCAAAAACCCCCAGATCACCTGTTACCAATGTGCATCTCTCTCTCTACAATTTTCCAATTCGCTTAAGAATCTAGTTACGTTAGAGTGCAAACGTCCAATAATTGGCAACTTTACAAACACTCCACTAAGAAACGGTACATTTATATACACACTACCCACCAATTACGATTACATACTGCAGGTGTCTGCCAAAGGTGCAGCATTTTCGAGTTGTTTTTTTTACACATTTAAACGCTTGAGTAAGAAGTTTTGAATCGAATCTTTGGTTCATTTTGGATGCATAATAGGTACGAAGGAGAAGGCTTTTTTTCTTCTTTACAATCAACTAAATACTGGTACGAGTTGAAAATCAAAGAAATCGGTAATCAATCGATATGCCAAGCAGGTACACACCAAGTATAGAAACATAACTAATCAAAAACATAGTAAGGTTAAGGGCATATTGATACACACAGCAGTAAAATTAAGCACATTCCAGTGTCAAAGATATGTATTTTTTCCATAAGCAAGACGAAACATTTAAAAAGTGTTAGTTAGAGTGACTCTCCTTAGCGCGTAAAGAAAGTTGTGACAAAACAAACAAAGATTGTGAAACACATGGAAACGCATTCAAAGCAATCAACAAAGAATCATATCCAAACGAAAAACAACTACGTTTTCCACTACCTTTCTCCAGGCGCCGTAAAGTAAAAGAAAAAAAAACGGTCAAATTATTGCAATGAACGTAAACAAAACATTCCCCGCGTAAAGATGACGGTTGTGTACTACTACGATTATTGGTTAAGGTTTACAGATTGGATTACACAGGAAAATTTAGAACTTAATTGAACCATTTTGCAACCGACACGATGTGAAGTTTGTCGATGGAAGTTTGTGTGTGTGTGTGCTAATACGCGATCCTCTTGTTACCCCACGTCCTTATGCATGAGTGAATGAAGGTGTGTATGCAGCTGTGTGCAGTGTGTTTGATAGTTTCAGACGAGCTCTACTAATGTTCGATCTATTAGGTGGAGTTCGATTCTCACCCGAATGATCGATGGCTGTGCGTGTTGTGGCTAACCCGATTGGTTGACCGTGTTTGATAAAACGGCTTTTTTTATTTCAAGAAAAAACAAACTTCACTAATGAAAATCGTTTTCCGTTTTTCCCCTTACTTCTTTTAGATGTATTTTTTGTCACGTCACTGGTTAGCAACTACAAACCTTTCGAGGTTTAATGCGGCACTTTTGAACACCTTTCGCCAGTGCCGGTGCCCTAATTCTCGACCACAAACGGTTTGGATGAGGGGTGAAAAGAAGATTCCTGAAAACAAGTTTTAACTTGTATTTTACTTTCAACCTTTCATTTTCATCTTTTTAATATACAAATGAGCCCATTTTTGTATCGATCTTTCCCCGAGCGGGGAGTAGATTGGGAACAATTAGGAAAAGCACTAGCCATGTGAGACGGACTGCATATAGAGCATAGAAAATGATTTCTTTCTCCCACAAACACACAAACAGTCGCGCATTGTAGCGTCGTACGCAATTCCAGCTTGTTGTGCAGTTGTGCTTTTTTCTGTCGCCTCGTGTAGAGCCACCGTTGCTTTTTTTTCATTAGGTAAACGGAAATGATGTTAGATTTTAAGAACGTAACGGCGCGTTTCTATCCCTTCCACCCGCTCGCTACCTGCCACAACAAGTACGCCCCATTTCATCCTAGCTGGATGGGAAAGAAAGGCTACCGACCCCATTTCTATCAACGCAAATGCGCAATGCTTTTTATGTGTAGAGTTTTTGTTTTTGTATGCTCCCGTCGCCTTTTAGCAATGTCCATTTTTTATATAAGCAAAGTATACCAACCATAACATATACCGGGTGTTGGACACGATTAATCCTCAATCAAGAAACAGAGTTAGTTTCCAGCGAGATTGGCGTCTGCGCAACTTTCTGTGTAGTTCATTCAACGTATTTGCCAAAAAAAAAAAACAAAAAAGGGAAAATATTTAATTAGAATTCACAAGAGGAAACTACCAAAAACCAAACAATGTTAGAACCACGATGTTTATAAAACTTACAGCGCTTTAATAGAAGCAAAAGAAGGGAGGGAGAGTATATGAATTGGTTAAAAGAAAGCGTGCGTGCACTACCACTGCATCTGTTGTAGCGCAATTTGGTTGATGTATACCTCTGTTGTTTAGAATGAGATTAATTGAAATATATAAACACACTAATTCACAAATAGCGTGTAGTGTATGAAATCGTAAGGTGTGGAAAAAGCACGATTCTTATTGAGAAAGAACAATTTGTTTAATTTTAAGATCTTTTCATTTTCGTTGTACGTTTGCGCCTACCTGCATTTACGAAAAAAGGTCCATTTCTTTCAAACATTTGTTAATAAAAGACCTAGCAACACGTGCATTAGTTCAGTTATATCATTTTTATTTTTGAACCGTTTAGAGAAAAACAAAATGTTTGTATAAATTATCATGTAAAAGCGGGAAAATTTTGAGTTGATTTTAGCAATACTACATCTTTTTGAATCATTGGTGATTAGAGAAGAACGCCTAAAATATACATCTGTTGTCGTTGTTCAGTTGAAATGATTTGTAAACAAATTAATAAGAATTAGTCATCTCACGACAGCACGAAGAGATATCGTAGTCGATTTGCTCAACAGTTCGGTTTCTGTTTTATTATTATTAACGTTACGCTACGCACTGTTACGTTGCATTACAAGGACGTGCAGCACACGGAGCTACCTTAAACATTAAAATATGCTTTTCGTTGCGCACACTCCTTCATCAAATCTTTCGAATCGTCAACTCTTTCTGCTACTTAACTTTCTGCTTTCCCTAGCTGGTTAGAGTTACGAAAAGCGAAAACAATCTTAATACGGCTGCATTTAAGTAAGGAACACGTTCACATTTTGCTTAGCTTTGGCGCAACTTGGTTGCATTCCCTAGTAGTTCCCGATGCCAGTTTGTTTGTTTTATTTAGTTTTTTTTTGCAATGTGATGCCAAAGAGCGATAAAATGAAGTTTTCTTAAATGTATACGCAATCCTTTGGACACCTGTTAGAGTTTGCTACAGCGGACGTCTATCTAGCCTAGAGCTAGAGATGCCGAGCATTCCCGGCTGTCCATATGGACGCGCTTCCATGATGATTATATGGCAACATTACATTTATTGCGTAAGGCATGTTCGTTTATTATTGTTAGGTCGATTTATCGGGCGTAAAGTAAAAGTCCTGTTTATAATTTAATGTATTTTCCAGAAGCAATGAAAGCCATTTACTGCCTTTTGACTTTTTTTAAACTACTCTCCGAATATGTCTCACCGCGAATACTCTTCTACAAAAAAAAAAGAAATACTTCGAGCTCTCCCTCCCTCTATCTCTATCGCTATCTTGGTGGACGGTTTATTTAACCCACCTTTACTAGTGCCCCCTTACCCATAACCTCGACGACGTTGACTGCTACTGCCCGGGATCGGGGTCGGTTTGTAGCAGAACGGCCGCATCGTGTTGTTCCACTGACCGTCGTTACAGCCGAAGAAGGTGGCCGGTTGCAGATGCGCCGGGACATGGAAGCCCTCATTACACGTCACCTGACAGGCGGTTCCGTTAGGCACGGACAGCTCATTGCTAGCGCCACCACCCTCGTTCTCTTTCAGATCGCAGGCAAAGCGCCCATTTTCCGGCGGAATATCAAGCTGACAGTCACCCGCCATGTTGGACGCATTGCTATCGGCCGCATAATCGTCGGACACATCTGATTGGGGGAGAAGAGACATGTATTTATTTATGTTTAGAGAGACTGCTGGCTATATTCGCATCTTAAAATTTAGAAGATACAAAATATTGAGAAAGAATGTTGGCTTTATTCGATCGAAATCCCTTACCATTAAATATACAGTACGGTTCCTCTCCTTCCCACAGTTCATTCTCGCCACATTCGACGTACGAGTTTGGCCGGCTCAGGTAGCCCCCGCTGCGACAGTGGAACGTGCACCGCGAGCCCCAGATGTTTTCCAGGCTGCAGCTAACCTTGAGGTCACGGTTTTTCGGTTTGTACCGTTTGCACTGCTTCACGATTACGCGGTAGCGCAGATCGCACGTCAGTACCGTGCTGCCCGTCTGTTTGCTGACCACCTTCGCCATGAAGCTGTACGGTGGGCCGTTCGAGTGCGGCAGAATGAAGTTCATCCGGGGGCCGAACAGTGTTTCCAGCTCGTACAGTTCCTTGGAAATTGGGCGCCCGTTGCAGGTGGACAGGCATGGTGGTTCAATCAGCACACCGTCCAGGCCTTTGCGGGCGATCGCCGTCCGTTCCGGCGGGCAGCTTATGCAAAGATCACCAACCGTTGTCGACTTTGGGTGCAGTGGTGAGCCGTGATTGCGTCTGTAGCCACCAGAGCCACCGCTACCACCTCCACCTGCACCACCACCACCACCTCCAGATACCAAGTGACCGGGAGCCTTAACGCGATGATGGTAACCCTGTGGTGGGCGTCCATTTTTTCGCTTCATTGAGGGAGCGCGATGTCGATTTACCTGGAAGAGATGTGATCGATACGGGCGATAAATCAACTCCCCGTCCTTGAGAAGGTCTCACAGAACCACCTCACTTACCGTCGAGTCGGCTCTGTTCAGGTACGTTAACGTTCGGTTCTGATCCGGCGCCAGAAATGCATGTGATCCCATCTCGAGCGTTATGGAGCCTTGCTGGAGGTTCTTGTACACCATCGGCTGTTGCTGTCTAGTCGATGAAACTCTGCTAGAGGTGGAGGAGGAAGGCGAGATATGGTTAGTCAACCGGGACTAGTTAGTCAAGTGCACGAACAGAGTGTCCCCGTCTTTTCCCCCCACTATACACATTTATCTATAACATTGAAGGCACGCACATGTACAGGCAACAACGGGGCATGAAGGGCATAAACGATTCTACCGCGACAGCTGACTGCTTAGGCGGAATGATTGCGTGATAAGCGTTCGTTTGTACTGCAGATGCAAATCGATAAATCGATACAACTACCGCGCGAACTTCTCCTTCTGGTGTGTCGCGTGTGTCTGATGACTTGTTGAATTTTGTAGTGTTTTTTAATTATTAACTTTGTACAACTTTTTACAGGGAGAATCGTGCCAAATGGGTGGGAGAGGGAGATGAAAACTTGCTTACCGATCGATCGATTTGCTATGGTGTCTATGAGTGCTAGCGGCTACTACTTGATCGCCGGTTCCGCCGGTGTTACTGCGCCCGCTACGAACAACTCCCGTGTGGTGTATGCGACGCGGCCGTATGTTTCGCCGTCTCGACGTGGTGCTGCTGCTACTCCCTCTACCCGGTACGGATGTTGCTAGTGGCGTCGGTCCACTCCATAGCGGCACCACCATACCGTTTGTTTGCGAACCGGCGGTGCGTTTGGTGAGCGTACTGGCGGTTCTGTTGAAGTGGAAATCGAGCAAGATACTTGGTACCGTCGGTGGGAGGGCTGAACGAGTATGTATGCGTGTGTGTGTATATGAAAAAAAGGAGTGGATCTTCTCATGTGTGTGTGTATATGTCGATCAAGCTCTCGAGAGGAACATCAAAGGATTCGTCACTAACAAATGGTGGGAAAGACGGCGGTCCGCCGTGTGTCAAGTGGCACTATTGGCCATCATCTTAATCTTGTCTCGTTGAAATATGTTTTTAACAGGCGCGTGCATTAAAACTGCACAACTGTTAGATATTCTGCACACACACGGTCATATGTGCATATGCGCAATATGTGCGCAAGTAAACGCAGATTGAAGTGAAACTGCGTCGCTGGGCGATATGTGGCACTGTGTGGCTTCCTCTTGGAGGAAGGGGCTTTGGATTAATAAGCATCGAGTTACCGTGTTCACGTTCACTTATCTAATCTCACCCGGCGAGGTGCCACATCGAGTATTTATGTATCCGAGGCGATCGTGTCCGGCCCTGGGAGCCTCATAACTCAGCCTGACGTGCAACACTAAACGCTTGCGTTAAAGAGAGATGCGGGCAATATCGTTGCAATAATGCTACTTAATGCATTACAAAAACACTGTACTGTATGAAGTAAACGGCTTGTATAATTAAGTTAAAGACAGCTTCACATTGTAGCGCATGATAGCGATGATCAGTCGCACACACTGGTTATTGTTTGTTAGTACGCTTGTAAAAACGGGGATGATCCGATGGTCTATTAAGTAGACGCACTAGCTTTTACAAAGGTAGACAAGTTTAATTCTTATTCGATGAAATTGTATAGTAGTACCGTGACTCCTGAATAAAAAAAAATTGGATAGTAAGAAATATTATGCCAAGAAGAAGAATGACTCAAAAAATGCTAAATTTTGATCGAGGTATCAGTCTGTCAGGTCCGTTTTCCAAATTGAAGATGCCCTATATTGGACATTACGAAAGCAATTCCATACCGTTCTCATCCCATCAAGGATGGGTATTTAAAAATAACAATCTCTGTCTGCCGCCAGAAACGATCTCGTTTCAGCTCGTTACCGATCATTCAGAGACGCTAATATCCATTCTTCATTGGTTTCAATTATGATATTAGCAATCTTTATCTCCCACCAACTGTTTTTTTTTATTAGCATGCAACTGTGTTAGACACGATCAGGCTGAACAAATAATTCGCTTGCAAATGATTGTAATTACACACCAGACACACCACGCACGCAGACGAAGCAACACTCGGAAACAGGTGGTGTGGTCTGGTTTGGCGATGAATCAGAAGATGAACCGCGATCCCCGATCTCGGGGCGCGTCTACAGCCACGTACGCAATGATCTCTAAATGCGCGCAGGACGTGAAGCAGGACGTCAAAACAAAAACAGAAACACGGATAATTGCACCCCTTCTTCCTTTGCACGGGTTTGCGGGAGAAGTTGATCGGTTAATAATTCCCATGCTCCCGCCTCTCATCCCCAAATCATGTTGATGCAGCTTCTGGGCAACTTCCGAAGAGGCGCGGCGCGGTAGAAGTGCATAATTTGGTTTTATTTCCCGCATTTTCTTCGCATCATCATCACGGGGAGGGGAAAATCTTCGTTGGAGGTCCGTTTCCTGAGGGTTCTAGCGTTCTCGGGGTGTAACCAAGTGTATCCGGGCCGGTTTTTGTGGGTCAGCAATGTGGAAATACTATAACGTACGTCCGACGTCCTTACTTCCACCCAGTTTCGGCCGAATACCGCGGTTGTATCATCTGCTCAGCGGCCAGCGGGGAGACACTTGGGGATTTGCAACCGGTATGGCGAATTCTCTTCATCAATCATTCCACCCTTTGCCGACTGACTGGTCGGGGATGATTGACGTTGGCGAAGACTAAATGTTTGTTTACCGCTGGCGGACGGGGAATTAGCACGCAACAGCGCGCCACACACACACACAATGTGGAGGAGCAGAAGGAGTGCAAGTGCAACTGCAAGTGGTGTGGGAAGAATGTTTGCATTTGGATGTGTTCGTGTGCGTGTGCATGTGGGGGTGGATTATTTGTCATCGGGCAGATAAATTGGTTTATTTAGCGATCAATGTCTAGGATTGATGACTATGCAAATTGAGATGCCGTGGCCTTACTCTGGTGGCTTTGGAGGAGAGTGAGAGTTATAGAGAGACGGCATGTGACTTGGCAAATTGCACGCCATCGTCGGTATTAAGTCTTGTAGTTTCGGATTGTCAATGTCGTTAGGACTTATCGTGTTATGACTGTCCAATTAGGGCAATCAGAGCTCAAGAAATGGCGAAAGTATGTAGTGTACACTTAAAAGCATCCGCTGAAACTAGCAATACACGCCGGAAGTCGTTGATCGATTACGGTTAAAAGAGGCAAAACCGTATTTCAATCGATGTGTCTGTGTGCCTGTAATCGGCACACTAATTGACATATCATCTGCTAATCTAATCGAAGTGCTTTTTCCATCGCTTGTTCGTTTTTGCAGCGACTACACGAGCCCTGCCTGTAGCGTAATAATACCTCGCGGGATGCATAAATTGAAAATGCACATTTATCTTGCACCGAGTTGGCTGCCCGGTGCTGCCCAGAAAGGCAAAAGCGACAAAGGTATGAAGGCATTTACATGTGCGAGTGAATTGAAAAATGGAAAAATGGAGTTTTTGTGTGTGCCTGCCTCTTTTCCATTATTGCAGTTGGCTACTGGTTCCTTTTCCAAGTCCGGTTGTCTGTGCTAAGGCATGCTAAAAGGTGGTACTATTCCACTGATTAGGGTCAGTCGATAAAGATGTTTTACTACCCATTATGTGATCGTTAGCGAGCACAGTAGTTTGCCCTTTCTTCCATTCCAGAGTTATTAACACCATGCCACCATGCATTCTTGTTACTAAAAGGGCTCTACGGCACTTTCGTTGCCACCTTCTGATGATTGCGAATTTCCACCCACCAGGGATTAGTACCTTTTGATTGAACTAATAACTCACGGTGGGTGAATTCGCTGCGGTTCCAGCAGCTGTAACGATCGACCCGCTCCATGTAGCTTATTTTATCCGGAAGGCTTAAATGGCAGCAAGTCTGCAAGGGAGTTGGGCTTAGCGTTCGGTTGGTGCAACCGGCTGCCAGCTCGGGCAGTTACAAATGAAACGGAATATAAACGGCTAGATAAATCCAATGGTCAATAGCAATGTCAATTAATTAATTTTTCACCTCTTGTTCCCTCGCGTAGGGTTTTACTTCTGTTCTGTGCTGGAACATGGTAGTGCCCCGCCGAACGCTCGAACACGCGTCAAGCCGTCGTCACACAACATTGGCGAATGGAACTCCCGCTAGACTGGACAGGGCAGCAGGCTACCCTTGGATCTTGGCACACACACAGACATTGAGGGGTAAGTGAATTAGAAAATTTACATACTCGCGCCGGTACACTTGTGCGCGCAAGCAAGTAACAGCTTTGATCGTTACGGAATGGAAGCGACCGCCTTCCCTCGACGGTAGCGAGATTGATCTGTTCTGTCGTTTGGTGTTGTTGTTGTTGTTGCGGAAAGAGTTGCTCGAAGATCGCTGGAGCCACCGGGATGCAATAAAGGGTCGAGCGACTTTCGGACGAATCGGTTTTTAAATTGCTAGCGCAGTTTTATTAGGTTATCGGAGGCCGCATTCGAATGTTGATTTGCTACAGCGAATGTAGTAAAGCATTCCTTTTAATTGCAATGCTAATACAGCTGTACTGTAGAGCGATCAATGTAATAAAGCCATATGTTAGTAGAAGCGATAACTTCATTAAGTCACCTTCTGATCCTCGGAGAATGCCTTAAGGTCTCCACATTAAACCGCGATTGGAAAATTGATACCTCTCGGCAAACGCTCTCGGAACACAGTTTTATTGGTTGAAATGTTTGAAATAACTCTCCCCGTTTTTTTTTTTGCTCAACAGGCATCTTTGGCACCCAATCGAAGCGACAGTTATGATCGCAGGTTTTATTAAAATATGCAACGCTCTATTCAAACGACAATTCAAAATGGTAAGATATGAATTCTGTTGCCGTTTTCTGTTTCGTCTACCTTCGCTTATCATGCCTGATTCGATTTTAGCACTCCAGCAAATGAGATTGGAATGCAAACGCTGACCCTAGATTCGCACGGTGACTTCGTTAGCTATTCATTTGGAGTCAGTTTTGGCCCTGGTTTTCTCACCAGAAAGGATGGGCTTTGAAAAATGTCTTTTTAAATGGTTTGCATTTCATCGCCACACGGAGGAAAAAATAGAAACCTTCGCCTCTTTGTATTTCTTCGGCACAGTAGGGAGCCTTCAGTTTTGGGCTAAATGAGTGGAACGAAACTGAATTCTGCAGCATCATTAGGCAGACAAATAGTGTTGGTGAATGGGGTTTTGCATGTGTGCAGGCGCTACCTGTGTCCTGCCGGAGCGCCGCTGAGTCGAGTGAGTGTTTAATCCTATTAGCAGCAGAGCAGATGCAAATTGACGTGGTCTATAGCAGTTTGGGTTTGTGGTGCTCCACTCTCTCAGCAGGTTATTATCACCCACAGCCAGAGACCTCCGGCACCTTGTTTTTATCGATCGCGTTATGCACCATGGGGCGAGATTTTTCACCAACGCCAATCTGTTTATTAATTAAGCAATCTTTAAAACGCGTCTGGAGGCGAGTGGACATTGCAACAAAAACGCAAATGTGTGGCTTGAAAAGACCCAATATGGGATTATTAATTCGGGGGAAAACAGGGGGAAAAGTGGCATATTATTAGCGTAGCACAACGGCCGAACAAACAGGAAAATGATCTCGTTCGGAAACTAATATGTAATAAAACCAAATTCTTCGGAGTTGATTCTACGCTGCGAGCAAAACTTGTGAAGAGTAGCGAGAGAGAGCGCGCACCCTCTGGACCTCCTGGGGTCATACAACTTATGCATGCTTGTTCCAACATTCTGCCCCGCTGTGCCCGTTTAACCATTAGGTGGTTGGCAATAGCGTTAGTCGCTACCAAAATGCTCGATCGTTTGGATCTTCCATATGGGACACCTCATTAAAAATTTTCTCCAAGGTTTTTCGGGTTTTGAGGAACGTAATATGATGCGGGTTGGAGCTGTGTGTCCGCCAAATACTGGGGACTCCTAGCGTGCACTTGCTCGTCTATAAATCAAACAAAATAGTTGTGCGTTCTTGCGCTGAAACACAGGGATCGTAGCAACTGCATGCCATTCGCAAATCCTGTTCGATTCGGTCGGTCGGTCGTCGTCGTCGTCGTCGTAATACTGCACCCGTTTGCGAGCGTCATGATTAAAAGCGTTTGATAAGAGAGAAGGCATGCATACAGCCGCTATAAAAGATGCAGATCGACTAACGTTGAACACACACACACTAACACACGCACAAGTTTGTATACAAGATGCAGCAGCAGAAGGAAGGAGAAAAAAACACTAAAGCAAACCTGTTAGTTGTTCCATCGGATGCATTCGATGCAGTTGGCTCGATACTGTAACTTCTCTGGTGGCCCATTGCAGCAGGTAGCGAGGCTGTGTGAACATGAAAAGAAAAAAGGAGAGAGAGAAAGAAGGGAAATTATATAAAAACGTGACAAAATACTAACAAAATCCAAAATCCTATTACCCATGTTTTCATTTACGGTGTAAGGAAGCGGAGGAAAAATTAATCCAAAACACCACCCTTGATTGGGAAGAGAAATTTCACACACCAGCGCCTCTCGGGTCAATTATTAATGACGCTACGGTTGTGTTATTTAGCTTATTCGGTCAATTATTTATGATTTGTACACGCTTGGCGGTGTGGAAGTTTAGCATTATAAATCAGCCGCCAAAATTGCATTCCATTCGCCAACGAAAAGGAGCTCAGGAACGAACCGCAACGGCAACGGAGCGATCCTGTAAGACACTGTGGTGGCATCGTGAGGGCAAAAATCTTGACTAATGTGGCATAAGCGAACGAGAACAGATGTGATCATTAGCTTGCAAACATGTATCCTACTTGTCATGGTGCTTTGGCGCTTTTGAATCATAATTAAAATTAAGTTTAACATGAACACACAAGAGTTGGGGTTTGGAAGGCATTGAATGATCGTTAAAAGCCAGAATTACATTGTACCACTTCCAAAGACTACAAGAAACATAAATAATACGCCCCCAGGGTTCCAGGGTGTAAGTTTATTCAAATTGAGCGTTGTAATCGCAGCGTAATTGAAAGACGGTAACACTGTTGTAACCGATAAACGGGCTCTCAAGCCGCTTGCCAAGCGTGATCATACCTCCAGAACGCAGTCAATCGACCGATCCGATGCTTCTTACCGATAAGGTAGCAATCAGGCTAAGAAGCTGTCAACAAATTGAATAATTATCGGTGACATTAATCTTTTCGACCCGCCGTCGCTGGCGCACTGTTGCACGGTGCCCCTGCGGTGTGATCTTTCCATCTAATGGTAGATAGTTTCTTCACGCCGGCTAATGTCACACCTTCATAAATCAAGGTATGATTATCTGCGCTAGAGGATCGCTGGAACATATTTATATGCATGAGGCATTTTTAACGCGTCATAATGCTCCAAAAAAAAACGGCTGTGATGGAGCAAAATCAAGAGTTTTTTTTGCTGCACACCACAAAAGAACGATAAAAAACTCGCTCCGATTGTTTCGAGACAAGTTTCTGGGCGAAAAGAAGAGGATCAAAACGAAAGATAAGTAATGAAGTGCATTTTCTGCAACTGATGTGCAGTTTTGGACGTTCCAAGTTTCGGTTAATTAAGCTGATAGGAGTTTATTGAAAGGCTTGATCGCGATCGCTGCATCACGCTTCGGGTTTCTTTTGGAGCTACTGTTGTTCATTCAGGGAAGAACGTTAGAAGAACCATCTCGTTAGCGCCATCGTTGTGAGAGAATCGATAATGGAAGCGGAGATTTAAGAGCTTTTAAGAGTTTTTGGAACAGGGATCCCAACGCTGAATGATCCGGCTTGTTATTCCCGTTCTGCTGTTGTGGAGAACAACAAGGGAAAGAGAATGTCCTGAAGGGGTTACGGCAAAGTACCATCCGAAAATGGAAGGGCGATAAATAATACGCTTCCAAATGTAGCACATTGACCGATTTTAATGCAGAAAGAGAGACCGGTTCTTCGATCGCTCTTTGGCTGGGATCCACTTGTTCTTGCCTGTGTATTTGTGCCTTTCAGGGGCATTCATTGATCATTGGTCTTTGTTTTAAGATTCTAACGATCCTCATTGATCGATCATGATAACTTCTTAGACCGTAACTAAATACTTGAAAACTTTTTCAATGAGCATACGATCCTCACTTGCCTGGTAGGAGCTGGTGCATCTATCAACTAGATCACCTGATCCACCCCTCTCGGAAAGCATTGAACTCGTAGGTGTATCAATGAAACTAACCATGCAAATTCCATCATTGTCCTATTTTTAGGTCTTCCTGTACCATGTGGAGGATCCGATTTCTTCCGGTGGAGAAATGATGCACGTCACCACACCCCGCTCCCTGACGTCAGCTCGGTCCGATAGTTTGAAGTGAAGCGGAAGCCGTGTGCGATCGTTCGCAAATTCTATTTGTTTATCAATCCCCCAGTGGGGAATTTGAAGAATGTGGAAAATGTCGAGGATATTTTATTTCGTTGATGGAATTCATAGGAATTTGCAAACCATTATTGAGGGGAGACATTGCACAGATGCAATGCTATGACGAAAGCACATACAAATTCGAGATATAGAACAAGATGATGACATCTACCAGAAAGTAACTGGTAGTAACAGTAATACCCTGCCCGAAACGCACACCGAATCTGTACGCTGTCGTCGCTAATTAATTCTTTCCCAAACGGTGACGATCCATTTCGGACGACGATCTCGGCCGCGAACCTTGAAGATCGTCTGTTGCTACCAGCAACTAATAGCACCGGGCAGTTATGAAGTGTTCACGCAGTATGGTCGACAGCCTGTAATCATCTGGTAGCTCCCCGGGCCACTAATTGGACGCTGCGTTCAAGACGGTGTCTGTTTTTGCCTGTTTGGTTCAGCAAAAAGTTCAACATGTCTGGTATGACTTGTCTATAAGGAAAAGACACCATCATTTTGAGGTACATCAGCTCCCAGTTGATACAACTTGATGTTGTGTGCTTTACCGATCCTGATGCACCACCTTTCCGCCAGGCGTAATGTACGCAGAACGACTTTGCGAGGGGGAAAACGGGCACCCGACTCAACTAGAGCGTCAAACCGTTTTTGGCAACCTGTCAAGACGTTCATTAGACGCACGTACGCAGCGTATCTGCATCTGCAACACAATATGTCATTTAATGTCCCGCTTTTTTTGCTGTACCCCTTTCTGACCTCTAACGCATACTGCATTCTGTAACGATTTAGCCCTGTCATCACCACCATCAACTTCGTTGGGGGCGTCTCCTCCAAATAAGTGTGTGGCGCCCCTCCTGGAACACGGAACAGGGGGATGGTAATTGGGATCTTTTGTGGTGTGTAAAGGCTTACAATTTCTGCACTCAACTCTGCCCGCCTAATTGAGGCTGTTCCGATCTGCAGCGATAGTTTGCAGATAGTTTCTGCTAGTTACAGGGTATGCTAATACATCGCAGCCAGTGGTCAGTGACGTGGCACAATTGAATCCCGAAGGCGATGCGATGCGTGTGGGCTGTAAATACTGCGAAGGGCGAAGGGTCCTCGTGGTTCAATCCAATCGAAGGTGGTTATGACCCGTTGGTGGTGATTGCGCGTACGCAGTGCAACGTGAACGGCTGCCCCGTTTGACAGTTGACACGAGTTGACTTACGACGCCAATGAACTGCTCGACTCTTGATGCTCTTCAAGGGACGCAAGCCGCAGTATAACGAGAGCACTTTTCTCACTTTCCAGTGCCAATTGGAGGTCAAGATATCTTGGCGACTGCAATGCACGGCTTCATCACTACGTCCGCTGTTGACGAAGTGCACTTTTCACACTCCATTAAAACAGGACGTGAAGGATATTATGGATATTATGTTGCGGTTCCTGTGCAAAACCGCGCGCCGACAGAGCACACGCGCAGTTGGTTGTTTACTGAGCCGTTTTACATTTTATTGCTCTTCGTAGACTTACCTTTGCTCTACCTCTCTACATTCAATATTGGTTTTACGAGCCCCGGTATGTGTATGTGTGTCTGTGTTTGCGATACCGACGAAGGAATTGGCCTTCGGTGTATGATTTATGGGCCCCTTTTTCACACGGAGCGTTTGTTGTGCAAAAACTGTCTTGATGTTTGCGTTTGTTTTCCAGGGATCGGCGCAGCCCGGCTCGGTCGCGGAACCGTTTAATAGGTTTCGCTGGGTGGCGGCGGTGGTTTGCAGCTACCATTCGGGGACCGTATTCCCCCGTGTGCGCTGCATCTCGCCGCAAGCTCGCAGCGGGTGGTGAATTAGTTTTTCTACCTTTCGAAGCACATTATAACCTTTCGGGGTGTAAGTTTAAACAAATCCTCTTTAACGCTTCTTGGCGCTCAGGCGCTCAGGCTTTATCGATTCCAACAGAATTTGCAAGCGATAAGTCAAATGTGCTCCAACGGTAAAGGCATAACCGATACCGGAGCAATCAAAACATTTCAACGGCTGAGACCATGAGAGCACGCTGTGTGTGTGCAAAAGATTAAAAGCCAATTTTTCTTGATTTTTCACGGGTTTGAAAACTATTAAGAACAAAGAGCTAAAAAGCCTTGTTCTTTATTGTTTTTCTGCGTTTTTTTGGCATTTTGCTCTCCATGTGTGGTGGTGGTTGGTGCAGAGTTTTGTGTGGCGGCAATGTCTTTATTTATGATGCGGGGAGCGCTATGGAAGTACTTGATTTATTGGCACAGTTTGTTCCAGTGCGGCTCCGCTTGTGTGTTTTGTTTGGCGGGGAACACATTTGCAACAAAAATTGTGTTTTTTCAATTTGTTTTACACTCTGATTTGTGTAATAGGTTTTTTTGGAGCACAAAATACGCGACTAAAAGCATTTTCTGGGATCGGGGAGGATATGGAACGATCATCGTGTCCCTATGCCGTCAGAACGGTGATCGTATCCTGCGTATGAAAGTAAATTTACGCTTGTTTATATAAAAATCTGATTTCAGAAGATTTCCGCCGGCCACTCGGTAATGAACGGCCTGTCTGGAAGCAGATGTCTGTCCACGCTTGTACAACATTCGTTTGACCAGAACACGCTTGAATGATCAGCCTGCCAATTCATGCCACACTGATGCCGATTTAGTAAATAAAACTTTCACCAAACCCATTAGCGATTAGTATTTTTAGCCGCATTGGCTGCGCGGGGAATTAATTGGTGCGGGTCTGCCGAATGATATGACATCTTGCGGTCACGTTAGGCACATTGCGCCGGGCAGGGCCGAGAAATCACACATCAAAACCCACATGCACAACCCGGGAAACAAATGGTCCAACACCTTAAAAACTTCATCACGTCGCTATCGCATCGTTGTTAGACGCCGGGTTAGGCGAATGATGGATGTTATGTTTTGACGATTTGCGCTCGGCGGTTAATCTTACATATTGCCGCTACGATCGCTACGGAGGCGGAGGCTAGAGTGTAATGTTTCCCACCGCTTTGCAGTAGCTTGCAGCAGGGAAGGCAGATAAAATCTCCGTCAGTCTGTTAAGTGAGAGAACGAGAGAACGGTTTTGTTAGCAGACGTCACGGTGTCTCGGTCTGGGGCCGCGGGGATAGTAGCGAGAAGGACATTAATTCATCCGATGGATGAATTCACTCGAGCAGAGTTTCGTTTTGGTCGTCTCATCTCGCGTAAGCGTGAGAGAAATAAAGGAAAAGATAAAAAGAAGCGTGCGTATCGACAGTCAGCCGCGCTAGTTTGACTGCAAAATGAGTTACACTTATTTATACGCTTGTTTTAAAGCGTTCACACTGTTTTTTGTGTGTGCGGCTTGTTGTGCAGATCGTTAGGCGACAGAAATGACTCCAACATGGTATTTTACGTCCTCAAAAATGCACCCCCAGAAAAAAACGTTTAACTAAATGTCAATCTCAACAGTTAGGAAGAAATAATGGAATTTGGTTTTTGGTCTTTGCGAGGACATCGAATGGCAATGGTCAGCGCGCGTTGTAAATCAATTGCAAGCCAGTGGAATGTTGTTTGTTTTCTACTTGCAGGACTTGTCATTCCGTGTGCATCAAAATTGCAGCTCAAAGTGAATTATTTCTTTGCCTGTTTGTTTGGCCTTTTGCGGTTGGCTTTGCAAATGATTAATATGCAATTCGCAGTGTGTGAAATGTGGATTTGCAATACCCGAAATGAGCTGCTCAGTTTACCGTAAAAATGTGATTAATGGCACTGAGCGGGTAGATACAGCCGTTTTGTTGGCAAAAGGTTCCCGTGTCATAGTGAAGAGTGAATTTGTAGCGAGTAAAATTTGCATCGCTTTTTATTGCTATTATATGGACCGAATGTCCGAATAGCCGTGCGCTTAAGTTTATTTATGAAGCGTTTCCACTATAAATAGACATTCCTTAAAACGGGCGAGTAGTACATTGCAGAATAGAAATGGAATGGAAGCGACGGCACAACCACTAAACCGTTTGCAGTAAATATTTATCTATCAAAATGGTTCCATACCGTCACAAGTACCAGACGCGTCTGAAGAGCGTTTGATTTGATCCATGTGATTAGTTTTGTTTTATTGCAAACCAAGCAGCAATGGGAAAGAACAGGGGGAAACAAGGGAAAGGAGAATAAATATTTGTTCTACTGCTGATCTCTTGCGGCGACCTTGAGCTCGGTATGTTTGCTGCGGTTCACTAGTGCACGAAAAATCTGCAAGCAATTGTGGACGATCGAACTCCCCCGGCTGTGGTGCAGATGTGTCTTCGATCGATCGCGCCTGAAGCTGTGTGGTTTTAGACGTTTGTGGTAGCAGCGCTTGTCGTAGCGCAAATTGTTTGATCGATGGACTGGATCGATCAAATTGCTCAATAAATTCGACACCATACTGTCACCGGATGTGATCGTGCCGGAGTCGATCGTGCTGTCCCCGTTCGTTGGGCAAACAAGCAAGAGAAGTCGAGGCTGTGGTTTTACACAGTTGAAGATTGATGTAGATGCGTGCAGACATCGGAATTGGCATGTGTCACACGTGTCGTTTTATCATAATTTAATAGCATTACAGTTGGGAACCTTTTTTTGCGTAGTCTGATTAGATAAAACACCTCCCGATAAAGGTTGAAATGATGAGCAAACACGTGAATAAGTTTTATCTTGCTTCTCTCGCTCGCAGCAAACGTTTCACATTACGGAACACTATTCTCGCCATTCCCGAAGCCGTAATCCAAGATAAGTAGACGCTCTATCGCTCTAGCACAAACATTGGCACCCACTGGTCGGTTGGTGCCTGCTCACTATCGGCAAGCAGCGGATAGAGGAACTTGTTAGAAAGGGGAAGAAATTTTTGCTAAATAAACACCATCACCCAGCGGGTGGAGACGGTGATGTGCGTTCTTGTTTGTTTGCATTCGTTTGCAGCACACACACACACTGAAAAAAAGAAGGGTTAGCAAAAGTACTTGAGGGTGGGTGAAATTTTCTCCCTTCCCGCATACAGTTTTGATTGGCATTCCTCGCTCGCAGCAGAATAGTTTATTTGGTTTGCCTTTTGAGGTGGAAAGTTTGGGAAGAGGAAGCGTGGCTGGTTTTGTTTCACAGCTGGTACTTAAGCGATCTGCTAAATGCATCGTTAGCCACGATTGACGTAAGATCGAGACCGAGGACCGAGCGTTGGGATGATGGGGTGCGCTATTTAAAGCTCTGCTATCCCGGTGGACAACAAATGGCGTTCAATTACCGTGGGTATGGATGCTTTATCGTACTATCAACATGTACAACCTTCAGTTGGAGTGAGACCCGTACCAAATCTGCATACCAGGAAGGGTGTGGAATTTTGTGGAGTGCCAGAGTTCTTCAGACGTAAAGATTGAGTTCTCGCGCACACACCATTCCTAATGACAGCGCATTAAAAAGTCATCCATCTCCGTTTTCCAATTTCCTCTTCTGTGGGACGGGAGTCTATTGTACTTGCGCGCGCTCTCCACTAGGCAGCGACATTGATGCATCAATTCGTCCTGACCTGTAGGAAGAGCCACGTCAGAGCCTTTTGGAATAGAGACGTCCGTGTGCACTGTCAACTGTCAACTGGCCTCGAACTGGCTGGCCATGTGTAGAACAATCCAGCTAGTTGCTGCTGTTGCTGCTGCTGCTGCTGCTGCTACTGCAACTAACTAGCAGTACGTCTGTGCTGCTGCTGCAACCCGCTCTGCACACGCTGATGGTGATTGATGGCGGTCAGTTAAGTGAATCTAATTTCCTCGACCCGGGCGACAGCGCGTACTCGCGACACGTACTAATTAAAGTACTAGGTCCTGTTTGTTTTGTACACACGACACGGGAAAAATCGTTTTGTGTGTCCGGTTTGGCTCTAACTCTATGCCGTCGAGAGTGTGCATCCAGACCGTTTGCTGGCCGTGATCTATCGTTGCACCATGATCGGTCCGGCGTATTGTACGATGACATCTTGATATGCTTAATAGATGATTAGGTCGACATGGGAACAATGTTTGCGGGCAATGTTGAATGGTTGACACGAGCTAAATGGGGCTGCACTTGAAACCGGGGGTAGTGTGTATGATTGACGAACGCCATGAAGGTATCTAACGATATGTGTGATTAGGTTCGAATGGGAATTGTAATGGATATTTATTCTAGTTGTAAACCTTGTTGACGTGACGTGTATGGAATTGCAGGCTGGCATTGGCGCACGTATCGTTGGGAGCGGAGTCCGAATGCAAACATGGGAAATGCATTTAATTTGTAGAACGACAACATTGGATTTTATTCTAAGTTATTGGCTACGTTCTGTGAAGCTGTCCAAAGGACCTGTTTCTGAAAATACGCATATTTCAACATATCTTGCTCATTATATCAGGTTCAAGCTCATTATACTGAGAAGAAACAAAAGATCCCCAACGATCGTGTGCAATAAACACCCAGCAGCGAATGCTAAGATAAGCTCGCCGAACGGGAAACCAACCAAACCATAGCCGATGCACATAAACAACTCATTCTACCCTGGTGTTCTGTGTGACTAAATTGCGACACAATACTGCTCAAACGCTACTCAGGCTCGCCTCGGTCTCGGCAGCGACCCTTTCAGGTGGTTTTTTTTACTCAGTTTTGTCGCGTGCGAAACCGGCAGACCAAAACGTAAGTAGCGCCACACTTGTTTGTTGCAGCACCAGAGCCGGGAGACGATCAAGTAAGCCTTTGCTTCGCCGAGCCAGACACCCGCACCAACGAACCCGGGCGACGGGCGTAATGACGGGCGAAATTATGATTCAATCATGGGCGTAAATAAAATCGTTGCAATCGTTGAATTTTAATTGACTGTCATATCGGAACATGTCATCTTGAGAGGAGTGTGTACTAACCAGGGCGAAGCAGAGCAGCTTCGAAGAGGAGCAGTAGAGTAGTAAGAGTAGTGGTAGTAATTTAGTCACAGTAGGGTATCGAGTTGACCCACTACTACGGCGTTCCGTGTGTCCAGTGTCGTCGTCTACGAGTGAAGTGAGCCATTCTGTGCTGCATCCGGGACGTGCCACGGAGTTGCGTATAGCCGTACGGCGGCACACCTCTACTGTGCGAGGGACAGAGAAGATAGTGCAAATAAGAGAGGGAAGATTTATTGAATCGAGGTTGTTTTGGTTTGGGACGGGCTGTTAGTTAGACGCCGCAAGTGTTTGACGCCCTCACCCAGTATCCCCAGGCAGACTGGTCTCCGTCATGTCTGCTCGTCCGCCTGCGGGTCAGTGGAGGTTAATGGAGTGTGATTTTAGAGTTGACAGTTCCCAAAACTGTGTCCACCCACGCCAAGGATGCGGCTGGTCGGGCGAGCTATTGGGCATCGCGCACTCTGTTCAATGAGGTTAATTTGGTCAGCTTTCGGTAGACGAGACGCCTATTGGGTCGGACAAGTGATGCTCCGATCAGCTAAACGGTAGACAAGGTAAACAGTTGTAAAGAAAAATGCACCTCGTTTTGCGTCCTTCCGGATACAGTTCAGTTCTATTTATGAGCTAATATATTTAACACTCTTTACTGACACGGACAAGATCAATGATCCTTCCGCGGGATAAGAAATGTTTGCTTATGCCTTTTGGCAATTTGTTCGCGTTTTATGCCTGCAAAAAATGGGCGAAAACAAGCACGAAGCGTTCTTCACGCGCGAATTCCAAATATTTTAAAAGGAAGCATTTGTTAAAAATAGCTCCTGCTTCTCACGTCGATCGCAAAAGTAAAACGCCCAAAAAAAGAAATGAGTAATTAGCTAACCCAGGGTGTGTGTGTGTGTAGATGAGCTGATCTTCGAAGTGACGATCGGCAGTCTCTGTGTAGTTAGCCGGCCGGCCGTCTATCAAAGTTGATGCGCATCTTCGCGTTGGCTAAAGCGAATTTTGCTGCCATCCCGGGTATTTACTCCTTTCCTGTGGTGTGTTGAAAGATTTCCCATGGCAGGAAGTTAATCATTCGGGATGCAAACGATTTTCCCTTCAAAACCTCATACACCAGCCCCCGTGGACGTGTACAAAGTGGCACTTCAAGCTTGAAGACCTTGGAACCTCCCAATAGTTGCAGCACGTGTTTCGAGCGCGGGTTTGTTATGACTTTCTTGCGTGGGACAACAACGGCAACAACGGTAACGAACTAGAGATTTTACGAGCTTTTTGGGTTATTTTAGAAACCAATCCTAACCATTCCACACCGGTACATCACACCACCACCGGTGAAACGGTTTACGTTACGAAGCGCAAAAGATGATGAGCGCGATCCGCCTCTTGGAAATATGGAGGTCTACCTTCCCATTGACACCTCATTTAAATGCGAGCGTCTTTTTCACGTTTGCGCTTGGTTGCTATGTTGGGACAGTAAAAAACTGGACGATCATCATCGATCGGGGATCGAAGTTCGATCGACATTGGAGTGCGCGTCTGTCAGATATCAGTTTCAGTGGGTTCAGTGGTTCGCTTCTAATCGCGTCCGTCTATCGAAAGCCATTTTTTCGTCCCCTCTCTCTCTATTGGAGCCTCTTTTTCTCACTGTGGCCACATCCCGACATTGATCGAAATGAATTTGATTATGGTCGGTTGGAGGGCAAAAGCGATAGCGCACGTTAGTTAGCGTTTGCATAATAAAACGATTTAATTTAACCAAAGGCCATTGAGATGATAATTTAATTACATTTTTTTGTATCTCCGTACGGAACTTGCGGCGGCATTCGCGTGGCTTCACATTTATATAATTATTATAAATGTTTTCAGTCTTTTGTGTCCGGAATCGTTGTGGCGACTAATGAAGTTTACATCGCTTGTTTGGTGTCTTTCCGTTCGTCTAATGTTTTGGGATGTTTTCTAGCAATATTTATCCGTACGCTGTGATGATGCTAGGCAAATATTGATAAAATAATTTACCCGTTTGCTCGGTTCTATTCTTCATGTGTTTCCAATATCCGCACGTCGGTTGAAGCAACCGCTTTGCGCTTACTGCGCTTCGCCGTAGTACCGGCGAACGACGACGGTACATTAGCACCGGCAATTTGCACCGAGAAAGTACTTAGCTTTCTGAAGTAGGCGCTAAAATTAATACGCTGTTGACAAAGCCACTTGTAGACTTATGGCAGGGAGAGAGCTCTTGAGTTGATGGCGTGAAATGGGCACTTTAGCGGTGCGAACAGTGTGGAATGTCCAGAAAGAAAGCAAAAAAATGGTTGTAAAAACGGCTACTTAATGGTACACATTATCGAGAGTGTCAATGTGAAACATCGAACTCGATCGTACGTGTTGTCGCACTTGTTTGTAAACGTGTATTTGCAATCCGCGAATACTTTGTAGTCTTGTTGGGGTATCGTTTTTAACGTAAAAACTGGGAAGAAACTGTGAATATACAGTACAGGAAGAGGTAATAAAGCCGAGAAAAAAGCATCATAACATAAGGTCATCCTTTAACGAGGAACAAAAGAGCGGTTCGAATATCTCCCTTAACTTCATTGTTATCAATCATGCTCGTTATGCGCGGAGGTACTGTACAAAAGCGTGACATGGGCATTGGGAGCACTTGGCACTTGTGCTAAATATTCTACTTGACCTGAAGCCCTGCCCTACCGTCCCAGAATGCAGCAAAGGGGACCCGGCTGACACCGGCAAAACAATATGTTCATCAAGAGCGAGCACATTATCGCATTTGGAGAAGCCAAACGGGGGGATCCTGCAGACGATCTACATCTACGTTCGCGTGATCGTGTCCAAGCGTCCACATAGCCTGAAGAATGCAATTAAATTTCAATTTCTCTCCAACTTTCGCAAACTGCTTCGTCGCCGTGGTCTGAGGTTTCGCAGCTATCTTCCAAAGTGCTGCCCACAAGATACGGTGCGTTGGGCGGCTCATCATCAGGCCGGTAAATGCATGCGTGAGTAATGGTCAGTCATTTGTCAGAGCGCAGAGTTACTCACGGGAGTTGTACATCCAGTAGGATAGAGCAGAGCTGGGAGTAGGAAGGAAAAAAATGAAGCCATCCATTTCTACAGCCACCTTTCCGTGCAATAAAACATGGCTAAATGATACACTCCCCACTCAAGCGCACGAGAAGAGTGTCTTTGGGACATATCTCACCCCGAAGCGTTCGTCACGTGCGGATCCTAATCATATTACGGTAATTTATGTGGTTGGCTTAAGAAGTGATTACTTCCATTAAACGCCCACCAGGTAATAACGGGTTTACAAATTAACGTGAAATAAATTAGAAATCCTTTGCAAGCGAATAGATGGCTGCGAGCGATCGTGCTATAACGCATTCTATCCTCACGGTAGTGCTAGTACTACCCTACTACGGAAGATTGACAGTAAGCGTCAGCCGACAGATGGCGCGGGAGAATGTTTATCTTTCGGCAAAACCCTTGTCTCCATGTATTATGACTTACCTGTCAGAACGAACAGCACGGTCAGCGTCGAGAGCACGATCATTTGTCGCCCGGTTGACAAATGGTACCGTGGAGCGTGACGGCGACAGGCGGCAATCCGTCCGTCAGCATCACCGCCGCCACCGTGTTCACTCCATCGTGGGCCCCATTGGTGCGGGGCGTTCGTTGACATTTTTTTGTCCACCGCACAGCTATTTGAAGATTGCAACACACCGCTACACACTATTGGCTGGGAAAGATCCGATTTTCTCACCCACCGATTAGCACGTGCTCAATCTTGCGAGTGGAAGGAAACTGTCCGCCTTCCGGTTCTTCACTCAATTCGGTTATGTCGGGGCACACTTTACACGTTTACACTGAAAGGATTGAATTCTGAAGGAGAAGAAAAGAGAGATTCGTCTAGTGTTTGGCGCTTGTGGTTGGTAGGTGTTGATTGTTTGGTTCCGTTGAGAATTGTAATTTGCTGACACCGCACACAACACCGACAAAACGGAACAAAGCTGATTCCGGGTGCTGATGTCACTGAATTTTAGTTTGGTCGCACGCGTCACTCTTTTAGCGTTGGTGATCGTGATCTTCAAAACACGGGAAGAGCGTGGTGCAGCGCCACTTTCTTTCACGCGTCTCTTGCTGTTGGGCGTTGTAACTCTTGCTCCTTATGCCCTTATGTGTACAGGTGCGGGGTGCTGCGGCTGCTGCTGCTTTGTTAATTGTCATCCGGTATGATTTATGTCCGGCTTGTACGGTTTCGGCAGTTTGCAGTGGCGTTGTACCTCACGATCACGTCTTTGTGTCATTTGTTTTCAAACATGAAACCATTAGGCCACGCATCCAGACGAATAAAGCGACACTCATTAACTCTTGTGCGAGCGAGTGGAGTGGATTATTTTAATCCTGCCTGCCCCGTGGGGGAAACATCTTTTCCATCCTAAGCAAAACACAACGCAATCCCTAACCTAGCGAGAGACATACCAACAACAAAAAAAGAAACAAATAGGCAAATAGTACAATCTTTCCCCGTTTCGCCACGCCAAATGACGAATGATGGGCCAACAGAATGGCCTGCGTGATCGTGTATGCAAATCATCTCCCGCGGCACGCATACGGTGATAAATTATGTTTACAAGCCACACTCACCACACACCACTGTATGTAAATCTCGATCGATCGGGTCGGTCGGTCGGTCGAGAATCGCGCGCCGGAGCTAAAGCTCCACCGAAAGGCGGCAGCCACGCATCCCTTACCTAATTATAACATTCCACGCAGCTAGCAGCGCGGCATCGGCAGTGAAACAATACGGCACCGCCGACTGGTCGGTCGGCGTGGTTTTGAGGCCGTGGCGTGGGAAAAGATGCCGCCGCACCGAAAACGGAAAGCGATTTTTTTTGGTCTGTGGTTTCGGGAGAGTAGTGTAGTTAGGCGCGTGTCTGCCAGTTGCCCTGGCCGGGCATGACAAATAGCGAAATAATCTAATCATCCCTACCCGGATAGGTCCAGTGTGCCGAAAGTACTGAACATTTGTCAACATTTTCGGAAAACAGCTTTTACGGTGGCGGTGTCTTTTTTGTGCGTCTTGTCGCGAGGATCGTGTGCGTGTGCGAATACGTGCGATGTCCTAAAAATGGTTGTAAGCTTTGCGCATGACGGCTGCTTCCAATTTCTTTCATTTGTAAGTCGTACAGAATTAATGTCTTTTTAATTCTTGACTACATCTAGAGCTAACACCAATTATTGACCATAAAAGAAGCATGGTGTTTGAGGGGTAAGAATTTCTAGCAAACAACAACTGGTAGAAAAGAATGCGCCATGCGCCATCTTTGCTTGCCGATCACGTCCAGAAGATCGTGCATTCTGTTATGACCCATCCATACTGAGTGTTGCATCGATATGAAGTGGATTAAATTGTACAATTGGCAACATTTATCAATCCTGGAAGCAACTCGTTGTCTTTATTTCTTATAAAACAACACCGGGAATTCTGTAGATGTTGGTAGATGTTGGTAGGTACATTGGAAGACATTATGCATTCATGCTAACACTCGGTGCTAAATGCTTACGCTCGATCGCTCACTGATGCATACGAAATGTTTTGCGGAGATCTCCTGGACACGATTCCAAACTCCAAACCAGGAAAACCCACTACAGAATGTAACATAATTGTTCGCCGTTGAATTATGAATAGCAGGCAGCATTTGGATGGATTTATTTAATTGGCCCCATCCTGGAGGAAGAACGCACGCGTCGCTGGTAATGGTTAGACCTGGCGCCACGGTCGCGTAATATATGCAATCCCGGTGGCGATTTATGAATTGTAGTTTCGGGGGTTGGTTTTGGTTGCTTTTTAGTAGGTCTGTTCGGGTAAGGCAAGTGTGATCTTGGAGGCTTCTCGCTGGAGTGTTGCTAGTGAAATAGATACCATAAACAAGGGAAAGATTACGGATCTGCGTAGGTTTCGCCTTTCCCGGGGATTTGTTTTCACTCAAACACACAGCACCGTTCCGTTACCCGCGGGCGCGCGCGCGCGCTCCCGCACGTTTGACGATGCATCATAAACCTCTGATCTGTGAGGTTGGCCGTTTTTATGGGGCTTTAATTAAATTGCTTCTCGTAAAACTACTCACCGTCACTAGCCGGAAGATCAGGGCAAAAGGTGAAACATCTTACGGCGGTTTTGTTTTATGGATGCCCCTTTTTGTGGTTGTCCGTATGGTAACGGTCGCGAGATATTTGGCGTGGTTGGGGCTGTTTGTAAGCGATAAGAGGACCAGGACAGGACCTCAAAAACTTCAAAATAGCATTTGTACACAAAAAAGCTTGAAGCTGGAAGTATTTTAATTTACACATAATGTGTGAAAAATTAGGTCATTAATTTGACTAAACTTGGACCGGAGCTGGGAATTGGTCTCAAAAATTCCAATCCATTGAGACCGGTGAGGGTATTTGTCGAACAATCAGAGAGAGAGAGAAAGAGACACACATCGGGAGGGAAGATGTTACTTGTGTTTCGTAAAAAATAAAAACCAATTCTTCGATCCTGTTTTACGACCAGGGCATTGGGGATGCATCTCGCTGCTGCTGCTGCTGCTGCGCTGTGTGGAATGTGGAGCGACAGTTTTAATGGAGTATCGCCATCAAAATGAAATATGATGGACCATGTCAAGGTATGTACGGTGTGCTTTTTTTTCTTTTCCTTTTCGAATCACATACAATATGCATATGAGCGTGCACCCGCATTTATCGGGTACAATCGATCTTTTTTTAAAAAGGGAAAGAATCCAGAGCTTCAGATCCCATAAAAAGCCATATTATATGTGTGTGTGTTTGTGCGTTGCGTGGAATAAATTGACATGCAAGGCGAAAGAATATTTTCACAACAATAATGACCGTAAAAGTACACACGATGTGGTTGGCGATGTAGCTTTAAGCTCCTGTTTGTGTTGACTTGTTAGCTCTGACGCTTGTTCGTGTCACAACGAACACTGCAGTTTTTTTTGGTTGGTGAGAGTTAATCCAATATTTATGGCATTCGAAATATTGAAGTCTAAGGAAGCAGAGTGTGGGAATAATTTTACGATTTAATACGTTGCTTTAATCGGATTAGGTAGGGATTTGGTTGAATGTAGACTTTATGGTGTAGTTTCTCCTAATTTTTACTCCAAGTAGCAAGTTATCCAATTTAAAGTTGGAATAAGATCGACCCGAAACTGCTGCAGTTTTGGTTGATAATTGGCTCACTTTATCTGCGGACGTTTCTACAACGCTCTTCATTCGTCAGGATGTATTTTACCTGCCTGTGGTCCACAAAATCGAACACTTTATGTTCTCCCCCAAGGGACTACCTCACACCAAGCGTGCTTGAGTGGCACATAAACATAGATACATAATAGTCTGCTCGAACAAGTGGGGTCGGGGACAAACTTGGTCCTTGTGATCTTTGGAGTTCGTTATCTTAATTTAGCCTTCCTCCCCCAGTGGGTGCCTAATGAGCCCCCGGGTGAGAAGTTAGCCGGCTTGACTAACATTTTCAGAAGGAACCATTGCATTCGATTCTTACTTACACCCACCGACTCTGGTTCAGGATTTGATACGGGTTGTTGGTCTAACCTTGAGAGGGTCGGCCAGTACGACATTTTTGCACGTAGTACCTCGCTGGAACTGCATTCTACAGTGCGGTGGCAGGCACCATCGCCAGTGTGATGTTTTCTTCATTGGCTCTCGATTAAATCCGCACCTGATCGTGTGGCTGCTGCTGCTACCACGCATAAAGCAGGGCAAAAATAAACAAGCAAAAAACCCAACTAACACACACACACACAAAACCCACCAATATGCAAATATAACGTTCGAACCGATCGAGCGAGGTACACATATGTATTAATGTGTAGCTTTTGTGAGAGATCTTGTAAGCTTGTTCGGTTCGCTTTTTTGTTTGTTTTGTTTTTTGGGTGCTATTAACGCAAATGTAGAAAGTTTTTATCTCACAGCGCATTCCACCACGGGCGGACGAACATATAAAACAATAAAACAACAACAAAACCCACCAACTGCTGAATGCTTTTAGTAGCCGGCCTGGGTGTTGTAGAATTCAATCCGCTTCTTTGCATCTTCACGAACCGCACCGCATTGGTGGTCAATGTTTTAATAAACACGTTTTTTGTTTGACCGGCAAGGGGAGGAGGGCACTGTCGGATCGATTTCGGCAGCCACCAAAGGCAGAGCTCGGAATCAAACTCGGAATTGACAGCTTCCAACCAACGTCCTGCGTCCATTTGACGATATGGTTTTATACTGTTTTTGGCAAGACACAAGGCACAAGCTGAGCTATTTGCATGTCCTATCACAACGAAGGTTTCTGGATCGGCGTCGATGGTGTTCCTCCGGCGTGTGTCAATGTGGTGACGTATTAGCAATGTTTACATACCAGAGCAAACAGATGCGTGCGTATATCGCAAAGACTGATCGGGAAATTTATGAGCTTTTATGGGCAGATTCGTTGTCCTTCGTTTGGTGTTTGGAGCATCCAACCGAAAGCTTGGCTACGGTTGTTTGAAGCTCAGGGTGTAATGGTGCCTAGTTGGAGGAGATAATTTTGTTATTAATTAGCATTTAACAATGCTTATCGGGGCGAATACAAGGGTTAAATTATGCGAAGAATTTGTTACTTCCGCAGTATCAAACTGAGAGTGAATTTTACATTCAATTTAGAATCGTCGTTTGACCTTCCCGAGTTTTGCTGAGTGGGTTTTACGTTCAAGAATTCGAAAGGTTTCGCGTTGTTCGAGAGGAAATAAATATCCGAATCAAGTCTTCTATCCAAGCTTATCCGCTAAGCTAATCCTGTTACAGAAGCAACGTTATTTATGTAAAATAAAAACCAAAAAGCTTGAAAACCGAGATTATAGGTAAACAGGTTTCGGTTTATTGCTTAATAGCTCCATTAGCATGGAACGCGGGTGAGAAGCGAGAACAATCCAACACCAAACGCCGGATGCACTTCAGATTGTTGCAATTTATTGTCCGAGAGTCACCTTAATTAATTGCCTACATTGTTGTGTTCCAGCGCCATGTCCAGATGTCGAGAAGCAAAAGGTCATATGGATTGCCACACCGAACACAATCCTGCAGATCGGTCGACCGAAGTCACACACACAAACCACCGCACTTCAGCCCCTATACCCAATAGATCCCGATATACCACACAGTTCGACGTGTCCCATTTGCACGTGCTGCTCGACGTTCGTCATGGTACGGGTTTAGATGCTGTGAGATAAAAAGGAAATGGACCGTACCTTTCGTGTTTAGGTCATACCAAAACCACAAAAACAAAAAAAAGCGATACAAATCGTGTACACGTCCACCAAGCGTTCCACATGGTTGTATGGCGCCCGAGGTCGCGAATAGAAACCATAGTACTGCACACACACACACACACATTAGCGTGTAATTTATGTCGCAAACGCACGGGATACTACAAGACACTACAGGTCCGCCAATGTGCGGGAATCACGGGAACCCGCGAATGGCATAATTTATTGCGTGAATGAGCTTCACAGCTTTCCTCGTTTGCGGCTGAGTGAGACACGTACCCTCTGCCAATGCCTGTTTGAATTAACAGGATTGAGTCACTTGAGGGATATGAACCTTGTTGAAAACTGTTTGACAGTGCGGCCCGAACCTGAAGAGGCTCACACCTGAACCCTTGATGGAGCGACACTGATTTACGATTATTGGAGACACATTTACGCGAGCAGTTGGGGCTCCATTTCGATTTCACAATCGGATCGCCAACGGTGTGTATGTTCCCTTTTGCCTGGTAGCGCGTACATTTACATATCTTTTGGTAGCACGAAACGGTTAGCACAGCATTATCACACTTTTCGATGCACCCATGTGGTAAGGGTGTTATCATTTTCGTTGAAGTTACGCACTTTTTCAACATCATTACCGATCATTAAATACGATTGATTGGCTCCTCACAATCGTTAAACGCCATGTACACAAGCAGCAGAGCCAGCCAGGCTAATTAACACGTTCAAATTATTAATAATTTCCCTTCGCGGATGAGCTCCAAAATAATAACACAAAAAAAAAAACTACACACGAGCCAGCACAACCGTTAACAAAACACCCTGCACAGCACGCACCACAATTATCCTGTTTCGTTGGCACCAAACCTGTAATTCGCTTCGTACGGTGCGCTTCGTTTGCTAAAGCTACAAAATGTTACACCGTTTCGGAGCGAAGACACCACTCTACTGCGCCGTGTTTTAGCTTGGACACAAATTGGCAGAAATCAAGCATAAAAACCTCCTCCAAACACTTGTACCGTACCGCCAGGTTGTTCGCACGAGTTCTGTGGCGAGCCAGCTGTGAGAAACCGTTGGCTCCGTTTGCCCGTGCTGAAGGATCGCTCGAAAGCGCGCTCGAGTACACCGAAAAGCAAGCGACGAGACAAACGCTCAAACGCACACACCGGGCTTACCGTACCGTTTGCTTGGACTACCAGCAACTGACTGACGAGCGGCGAACGAAGCGTTACTGTGAGCAAGAATCTCTGTGGCCGGCTCGTCCGTTCGTCCGTGTGCGCGAGCGTTTGCGGGAGGGGTTCGCTCGGCTGCTCCGCAGCGGTGTAACAGTGGAGTGGCTGCGGCCGCGGTTTTGCGTGCGTCTTTTCGTCGCTGAGCATGAATGAATGTGAGCGAACGGTGTAGAGTACCGCGCTTCCGGTAGCGGAGAAAGGCGGAGAAAAGCAGCAATTCTGTGCGAGATGTGTGTGATGTGGGGTTGATGAGTGCAGGGTTTGCCTGGGTTGAAAGCGTGTGTGCTGCCGTTTGGAGCTGTCGATCGGTGAAGGGGTGTAATTAATGTCTTGTATACGAAAGTATACGATATTGTGGGAATGTTTAATGCATTTCCTAATTGATTAACCTAAATATGTGGAGAAAGGTTTGAAATATGTTGATTAACAATTCACCTGGGAACGGTAGAATCGGAGTTGAACTTGTATGAAAAGATACCAATTTCAAGAAAATGAGTACAATATTTACTCAAATATTAATTATATCTATAAAGTGTTTATAGAAAAGGAGATAGGGACATGTAATATCTTGGGCTAAGTTATTTAGAATTGATTGCATAATGATGTACTTTATTTAACTCTATTCTTGATAACTGGAGAAGCTTACCTCGTTGATTGTTAAATGTAATAAATTTACAAATCGAAAAGAACTAACCAATGAAATCTTCAATAGCTTGATAACATATTGTAAAATATAGACTCAAATACTTAGAAGAGTCCTTAGAGTTAACAATTATCAACAGAGTTAACCAAAGGATAAAGAAGAATTAATAGATGCTAAAAAACTAACAAAAAGAAGGACAATATTACAACAATCTAAGACACGAAGAGAGAGTAAATAAGCAAGAAATGCTAGAAAAATTTAAGCAGCCAATCGATTATAAGAAACCAATTGTTAAGGAATGATTTTATTAAATAGTAACTAACGTATAAGAACATCAAAAACAATGAGTCGGTATAGTAGTTGTGTGCAAGAACATTATTTTTATCATGACTCATCAAATACGCTTGCACTGGCATTAGAAGGACATTCAACACTTATTCCTCCAAGTAAGTAGTTCTTCAACATCAAGAGATAACAATTAATTGGAAAAGATAGCTAAATCAATGTATATCACGTTTATAAAACAAAACACGCGAAAGAATGTTCACGCCTCACTAACCCTGTGCGCGATAAATAACCCAGACAAAGGGTAGATTAAATTACACGAAGGATGACTGTGTGCTTATGAATCAAATCGCGTAAACCAGCGCGACTGTGATTGGCGGCCCGAACTGCACTACAGTAGATAACTACTACTGTACGGGATTCCACTGTGCAAAACGATCGGATGGATGCACTATTTTGTGATAAACTGCAGAAACTGCACACGTTTGCGGGGACGGAATACAGATAAGGGATAGGGCAGGGTTTATTTTTAAACAGTTTTCCAGTGAGTCAGCCTCGAGTTGGTTTACGTTACTCGTAGAAGCAATGCTTTTGTCTCTTATCGAGGAAAAGTCTGAAGGTGTTAGCTATTTAATTAAGCTACTCTTGAAATAGGTGACAGTAAATTATAGAGCCCCTTTCTTGTTTTGCATCTCGAAAGTATGTGAAGATCGTGACGTACTAATGCGAGTGATGTTCTGAACCACTGTTTGTCTTTGGAAATATTTATGATATCTGTAGATAGCTATGCTATTGAGTAAACATTGGACGTTTCTGATTGGGTTGTGTTAATATTAGACCACGAGTCCTTTGCCTTCACACTGGTTCGCGCGGGAACTAAATAGTGACGGTCGTGGTCGTTGCCGTCGTTTTCGTCGTCGCTGTGGTCATTAGTACCGTGGCATCACTAAATTCTAAATACAAAGGTTAAGCATTCTGTCGGGGTGTGTGTTTGTGTTTCGGACAGAATCGCAGGATCCGTTAGGTGGCAGCATTCATTCCGCCCAGCTTTGCCTGATAATAATTCCCATAAATTGTACCGAGGGCGCCACTGGGCCCTGTCGGCATCTCAAAGCCAATCACCTGGCGTTGTTATTTTTTGCTGTTTAGCAAATGGGACCGGCGAACAAAGTCCAACCGACAACACTGGGCAAAACAAATGTGTCGTCTGCAAGAGGGACATAATGATCCCTAGCCCTGGGAGAGATAGACCCTGGCGCGCTAACACTCGAACGGAAATCCAAATGATCTAATCAAATGTTCAGAATCATTCCCTAAAAACTGTGTACTAACGAATGGCTGACATTGGATGGGGCGCAAATTTTGAGCAATCGGCACGTTTTGCGTCGACAGGCCGGCCATGTGGCTTTATCCGATGACTTATTGAGAGATGTCGGGGTAGTAGTTTTGAACAGAAACACAATTTAAACGGTTAGCAGTATTCTGGGAAACGAGATCATCATCATCCTGCGTGTGGTTCCTGTGGTGCGTATGCGTTAATCCTTAACTACCATAAATGTGCGCTAAACCAGTGGTGCTTAAATCACGCATAATGGAATGTCAGACAAGGGTGACAATAATTTCCTCACCGCAAAAGCTATTTTTATTCGCTGCTTTCGGACAGCATAACCACGAGGAACTTCCTCGTTATAACTTCCTTAACAGTGGCAGGGATTAACAGTGGCAGGGATTAACAGTGAAAAAAATTGTCAGCTTTTGAGCTATTTTTAATAAAATTATTAATATAATCATAATCAATGACAATTTTACTCATTTAAAAATAGTAAATCTCTTGTACTGCTACTCTCTGCTGCTGTGTAAAATTGTCACCCAATTTGCAGTTAACAGCGCACAACAGAACAGTGCTCTCGTTAGCCACTGGGAGACGTTAGCCCTAGGCGACACAAATTGTAATTTTATGACCGTAGCTCAGTAAGATTTATGTTTATTGGCTTGTTGTTAGGGAAACTTTTTCGGGCATGCTCCCTCGGACACACTATCGCGCGAGTATCAAGAACTTTTCTTCCCTGACCTGTGCCAATGTCGCCGCCGTTTTAACTTTTAATGGGTGCCATGGTTGGGTGAGATGAGTTCAATAAAACTATAAAACCGGGTACAAATGTACGTGCATTATGGGGTGGGAAGATTGATTATTGTTTCTCTTAAAGAAAAAGGGATTAGGGAGGGGTGTTTTGGGTTTAGCAGTACGCAAAACAAACGCATAACAGCAAATCAAGTGTGCGTAAACACACTGTTGGTGTAATTCAAGTACCACGCTCCCAGCGTAAAACAACTCACTTAAAGTTTTTAGTTTATGTAGACGGGATTATTTGCTGTCAAATGGAATTACATAAAACAATTAGAGAAACATGACTCACTGCAGCCAATGGGGAAAAGATTTACCGACATTCTTCTGCTTCTCACCTACGCCCCATTGTTGTCGCTCTGCGCTTGTTGCGTTGATGAAAGTTTGACCCGAAATATCATTGAATGTGGTTGTGATTTATTGCGATCATGCATCGATCGATGAAGGGAATGATGAATGGGGCAATCGTCAACTAACGCAGAAAACGACCGGAGCACAATGAATAATAAATGAAATCAACTCCTCGGGACATCTCGGGGCGTAGTAATTCGAGCCAGACTTCTCCTCGATGGGGGTGATATAGATGAAGCTGCGATCGGGCAGAGCCATTCTTGCCTGTTGCGTGCCGGTTTGCAAAGATTCTGTCACCGCTTTAAAGCCCGGGAAGGCGAAAAGATTTATGAATCGTTAATAATCGCAAGAAATGCCTATCAAATCATTACGATCAACTGAATTTGCATACCCGTTCGGGGATGAAGCGATGCCAATGTATGCTGGAAATGAAACGCACAGAAAATGATCGCAAAAATGTCGCCAAAATGGATAGGATCAATCTAAAAGTTGAGTGATGAACGGTAGGGATCAAATACGGTTGGTCGCATCGCTTTTTTGTTATTTGTATCTTTCTTCGTCATCGTGTGTGCTTGAGGAAAAAACACCCACATACAAGAAGGCATAGAGTTCCCACACTGGCCAAACCGAGGCGAACTCTCCGTTTTGATGAAGAGATTCGCCCCCGAAACTGACATCGCAATGATGAGAGCATCGTAAATCGGTCTTAAAATGTTGATTATAATTTTGTGTTTTATTGAGTTATTAAAATACCGAGCCGAGCCTTGGGACGATCGAGGCGGGATGGAATAGACTGTTGACGGTGCAAGAAAACAAAGTAAGAAGATTGCTGTTTAGAGCCTGCGCTCTATCCGGCTTAAGAAAATTCAAGGAAATAGGAAGGAATAAAACGCGCTCCAGTGTAGCGTAAATATAGCAAGAATAATATAAATGATGTCAATTATAATCCCTTCTGGTTTTGTGATCTCATCGCGATCTTTTTGTAAAAATTGCTAGACACGATGACCGGATCAATATCCGCAACTCTGTCGCACTGGACGCACAGAACAGGGGACGTGTAAACAAAGGAGGCTGTGATCTATCACCACACATAGGAGATCACACATCGCAAATGTTAAGCAATTTACTGCTAAACGATCCAACTAGATCCAGTTTAACTGCGTTCTATGTGTCTCATGAAATTACCCATTCGAATTGGAAGTTATTTTGTTGCCCCTCAGGGGCTCCCCACCATTTAATGACTATCGAGCTTAGTTTTTGATCGTCGAGCTATCGCACGCTGTCATAAAGTGCAATCGAGTGTCCTAAAACAAACGGTGCGGATTATAGCGGCCGGAGTGGTTTACTCCGCCCGAGATAAGACTTGGGAGGTAGGAGATGGATGGACTTTTTGTTTTAATAGGCCGATAGTCTGGTGGCCACAGACTGCGTCTGACCGACGGGCGTTGGCGATGCGGTCAGTACTAAAGTAGCGCGCTTAATGTGATGTTTTATGTGCTACGCCACGCGACGCGGCTAGATGGTTTCAAGTGCCTGCCGGTGAATGACACTGCTGCAAGCGCTCATAAAAAAAACGAAACTATTAAAAGGCGAAGTTTGGCCTCAGAATACGATTCCGATTACGGCAGGACGGTGGCGATGTAAGTAGATGGTTTTTGTGTTTACGCAGTTCGTTCACGTACAGGTCAACTTATGTTAGCGTGAATTATGGACTAAACGAAACAAGGCGAGCGAATTTGACGTTAGATTTAAAATAAACCCGATTCCTCCCGCTTTACTAAGGTATCCCAACGAACACACCGAACTAGTCAGGTGCGTGGAAAAGCTGTTGAGCAGATTGTCATCAGTATGCTCTCTTGCTTGGGACATCTTGCTTCTAGTGCTCCCGCCTAGTCGCTTAGTATCACCAAACACAATTAACAAATAGAAAACCCCCGACTCCCGAGGACGCCCAGTGTGGTTCGAAAATTTACACCCCCCCCAAACCCTTCAAATCCCCATTCCTCCTCCCAAAAACCAAAGTTTTGGTCTCGTAAATTTGGGTGACAAACGGTGCGGTCACGTCGACCGTCTTCGTTTCAGCTTCAGGAAAATTGTCATCCCTCCACCCCTCCCCATATGAAGTGTAGATAAGATTTACGTGCCTTCCTAATTGGTTTAGTTTTCTTCACTTTCGGCTTCGACAGCGGCTGATGCGCACACAAACACACATGTGGGAAGGGCAAAACCCGTAAATCGGTCTAGTTAAGGGCGGCTGCGGTCCACTGCTACTTCCAAGGTGTCGGATGATTTGTAGCTGGTTTGGCGGGGAGGAGTGGTGAGAAGAGGAGCGAATCGTTAGTTTGGAATTAAGCCATATTCAAATGGGTGTAGCATACTCATGCCGTAGATATGTAGGTGGACAATTTGAATAGAATTTAAAACGGGGAGAAAAATCCGGTAACACAAACAAAGCGTACCATTTTTATGAGCGGTTTTTCATGTGACACTTTAATAATGACATCGAAAAGTTTATCACAAGCGTGTGTGTGTGTTTGTCCCGTTTAGTAGCGAAATTTGGCATTTTGATGCCATCTAGTCCGCTATGCGACGGGCTGGTCAAACGATCAAATGCTAATAAAAATGTTTGTCGATCGTATGTCGTGCTTGGTGTGGTGCGAAGAAGTTCCTCGGGACGAACTTTATCACTAACACTGAATCTGTCCCAGTATGTGTGTGTGTTTGTGTGTTTGCATATGTATGTTTGGAATGTTGTTGCGAACAAGCGAAACATAATTTACGATCCTCGCGGTTGTGGAACCATTTGTCATGCGATTATTAAATATTGCAAACATTTTTGTGGGCTCGGTTTTCGGACTCATGTTGCTTTTGGTTGTTTCTGTATCTGCAGATTCAAACAGACGAGCGTTAACGATTGTGCGAACATTAGGTTACTCGGTGTGTGTGTGTGTGTGTGTGTGTGTGTGTGGGTAACAGTGGGCACCTTTTCTTTCTTGCCCATTTCTCCTTCGATCCTTTGCTAAATATATGCGATTCCTTTACCAAATCCCGAATACCCGACCGATCTCCCAAACCGCGATTTTGGGATATGTTAATTCGACCGCAAGCTCAAAACATCCCATTTTTCATTGGTCATGCTTTCGGCGGTGCCTACCCGATCCACAGAAGGATCTTCTCGCACCGTCCGCGCGCGCGCGTGTGTGTTTATGATCGCTCGCGATCATTAAGATAACATTAATCATTCTGCACTGTGATCATGTCGTGTCGGATGTGCAAACTCCCCAACCAGCATTATCGCGCGATTTTTATGTGTATCTATCATTTTTCTCATTCTAACATTCACAAAATTTTTCATTCTGCCTCGCTCTTCTGGGTGTTGGTCTGTATTTGCTTGCGACTTGGCTGTGTCGCATCAACGATTCGCATGTTTCATTTAGCTCATCCCTTTCCATCGTTGGAGAGAAACTCTTGCGTCTCGCTTTTCTGGGACTTGTCCAAATTCGCTTGCTACACCAATCGTTCACGCAAGCGTTCTCCTCTCGCCCGCTCTTTGTATCATTGTACAGGTACTCCCCGATATACGCTATCAATGCGTACCGGAGGCAATAGCGTATCTCGAATATACAATAGCGAAAGTCGAATTTCGAGGTTTTCAGTCAAATTATAACTAATATCCGTATAACTTTGCATGAAGTGGTAGGTTTTAGCCACTTAATTAGTTATTTGATCTAATTTCAACAGAATTTTTCAATTTTATACCATTTGAAATGGTTTTTAATATTCAACCAAAAGGGAATTTATTTTGCATTTGACATTCGATTTCTAAAATTAGTACTACTTGTTCAAAGAACCGTCAAATTTAGAAAAAAAAGCGTACAGCTAAATCGCGTATATCGAGTATGGGGCGTATATCGGGGAATACATGTATAGCCACCCGAGGAAGGCGCTGCTTCACGTTCACATGAAAATGTGGTAGTGTGAAATCAAGTTTGCAAGCGGTAGGACGCGTCGGTGTGTGTCCGTTTTTTCTCTCGTGAAACCAGTACGGAAAAACTATTTGGTAAGTACAGTTTTTAATAAAGGGTTATATCAATCTTTATCAAACTGAATTGTATTGATAATTGTGATATAAAATCAATTTCGTTTTTTTTTTAAAGAAATCGTAACACACGCACGAACGGAAGTGAGCACGGACCACAACAGAAGCAATATTCAATTGGTTGGTAAGTATTGTGCTTGACGTTAAATTGAACAGCTGTTGGCAAAATAATTAATATTTCCTTCTATCCCTAGGAGTGCCGAAAACAGAACAGGAGAGGAAAGAAGGCAGGAACGATCCGATCCTCCAACGTGCTAGCGCCTGGTAGAGGAGAAGCGGCAGGAAGGTAGAGACGAACATCCACCTCGCTAGTGCAGCACGTAGGAGCAGCAAGAGGGAAGCAAGCAGGACGCGTACACACCATTCGACGAAGACAACGCTGGATTAAAGGAAGAACGAGGAGAGAAGGCAGGCAAGACGGGTACGTGTGTATCCCGCACCGGTTTTCGGCAGTGTGATTTGTGTGAGTATTGAAAAGTGTATGTGTGAGTAGAGGTAAAGAGGTTAAATAAAGAGCGAATGTGTGGAATGGAAAAATTAGAGAGAGTCTGTGTTTGTTTTGGGAGAGAAGAGAGAATGAAAGAAATTGAACAATAATGTAGCATACAGAAACCAAATGTATGATACACGCTGTCGCACCGTTGCAGAAACGTGCTCTTTAGTGCTGCTAATGAGCACGATTTGAGAACGTTTTGAGCCCGTTTTTTCTCATACAAAATTGTAAAATGTCGCGCGATAATGTCGGTTGGGTCTTGAGTGGGTTGCAACAACCGACACGTGGTTGCAATTTGTGTCTCATTGCGCGTCCAGGAAGCAGCGTACAAGAAGCTCAATAAGGGGGAAGAGGTATTGAAGCGTTAGATCACCAATTCTCCCCTCGTGGGATTTACGATCCATTGTCTATTCGGGGGGAGAGAGAGTAAAAAATAAAGAACTAGCGACCTAGAGAATGAGATATATCGATCGATGTGCGGTCCCTTGAGCCGTCCATGGACTAACGCTGAACACATCTAACGCTTTGTCGGTATCAATTTGGTGCGCCCTGCAAAGGATGGGTGCATCGGGTGCACAAATTGCACCGCTAAATCGTGGTAATTGTTAGCGGCGTCACCGGCGCTGTGACACACACACACACACTGCGGATTACGGTGGCCGTGGAGCGGTCGTTAAGCTGCCGTTGGTTTAATGGGTGTTTAGGGGCGGCTTTATAGCCGCACATCGTTCAGGGTTCGTTCGGTGGGTGTCGGTTTTATGGTTCGTTGTAGTTTTCCCGGATGAATTTTAAAACGGACGGTACAGAGCTTCCGTGCGTACGGTGGGTGAGCGGTGGTTGATGTTGTCCTGGTTTTGTTGCCAGTGGGGAATATCCATTCAATATTCATTGCATGACTTATTGAGTGAACTGTAGTGCAAAGGGAGAAACAGGGCGCTTCTGGTGACACGATTCAACGAGGTGATTAGCTCGTTGAAGGGAACACATTTTATAGTTCTTTAATATCGTTTTTATGAGTATGTGTTAGGTAATAATGTTGACAACAAACAGTAAAGTGAATAGTAACAATTTGGAGTCATGCTGTAGCGAAATACAGGGTGTTTGAAGACATCTTAAGATCGTAAACAAACATCTCATACTGGCGCAATGGTAACTTGGATGATCCTGGATGGTTTGTTGAAATTTAACACAACATTACAGATGAATGGATTGGGCCTGATTGGAGAGAAACCCCTTTAACTGTTTGTTTAACTAACCTCTTCCAACAGTGTCTGATATCGTGTTGAAAGGTCATTTGATGTGAAAACATACGATATTTATAGCTCGACATGCAACAGGTTCGCGTCACCAGGGAAGCGCGACACGCGACACGCCATTGCACGATTTCTATATAGGCCACGGCCGCCTAGGATGCGTCCTCAGTCGAATCGCCGCGCTCTGCAATGAAACCACCGTTGGGGAAGATTGTGCAAAACATAGCCCGGGAGTACTTTGCGTCGAGCACGTGCCATGGCATGGCTTACATCGTGCACCCGAAGCTATCCGTGGTGGAGCGGTAAGGAAGAAATCTATGCTCCATAGGACAATTGATAATTCCATTGTTTTCCACTTTTGCCCACCCAGTGTGTGCTGGTCGCTGGTGGTACTGCTTTCCCTGTGCGCCTGCATCTCGGCCATCGTCATTGGGCACCAGAAGTGGATCGAAAAGCCAATGATTGTGAGCTTCTCGGCGAAACCCATCCCGGTGTGGAAGCTACCCTTCCCGGCCATCACAATCTGCCCCCAGTCGCGCATCGATGTGGAAAAGTTCAACATTACGGAGGTGTATCTGCGGGCCCGAGCGAACAAAACCCTCTCCCAAGACGAGTGGCGCAAAATGCGTGCCCTGTCACACGTTTGCTCTTCGGTGATGCGCTCAAAAACTGATTATTACGGCTCGAATGGGACGGCCGGTGGGCATAAGGAAGCGAATTCATCAACACCGAACAGTGAGCGTGTGGTAGAGCAGCTGGTCCGGATGTCACAGTCGCTCGATAAGCTGTTCCAGACCTGCATGTGGAGCTTCAATTTCCGCCCGTGTGAGGCACTGTGGACACGCAAGGTGACGGAAAATGGAGTTTGCTACAGCTTTAACATGCTGTCCAGTGAGGAGTTGTACACGGCGGACCAGGCATTTCGGGAGCGGGAAGTTAATCCGGATGTTAGGAAGGGTGGATTGCATTCGCTGCATGCGTCCAGGTTGCGCAGTTCCGGGTGGACGATGGAGAATGGGTACACGCTGAAGGAGGATCTGTTGGCATACCCGAGACGGACGGCTAGTGGAGGATTTAAGGGTGGTGCGATCGTATTGTTGAAGATGCATCAGCAGAATCGGGAGTACATCTGTTCTGTAAGTGTTGGGAAGGTGTTCTTGATGTGCTGGGGAGCTTAGCTGTGAGATCTTACCCGAATAACGGGCATACTTGAAGGCTCTTCCATGAATGTCTGCTTATATTCTAATTCAATCCTCTTTTAGGGTGCTCTCCAAGGCTACAAAGTTACCTTACATCCACCGGATGAGTTCCCACGGCTTAGCGAGTACCACATCCGTATTCCTCCAATGCAGGCCGTATCGCTCATTGTCAAACCACGGCTGCTGACCACGCAAAGGAATCTGCACCGATTCCCTTACAGCAAGTAAGTGCTCTCGGAACTCTGATGACTTCACAGAACATTCAGAACATCTAACCACTGTTGGGTGTTGGTTTCCCACAGAAGACAGTGCTATTTCTCGGACGAACGTACGCTACGCTTCTTCCGCGTGTACAACGAGCAGAACTGTGAGTTTGAATGTCTGACCAACTTTACGCTAGCATCCTGCGGGTGCGTTACCTTTGCGATGCCCCGCGACAACACGACCCGGGTGTGCGAGGCGCACGAAAAGCGTTGCTACAAACGAGCCGTCATCCGGTTGATGGAGCTGGACGAGCTTTCGGTGGATGCGGGCGAAGAGATGTGCGATTGTTTGCCCGCCTGCACTACGATCAAGTACGATGTGGAGCTGTCGAACGATTGGCTCAACCTGGATGCAATGCTGGATGCTATGATTGGTGGGCAAAACGAAATGAAAGGGTAGGGAAGTGTGGTTCATTTTTGCTTTGCTGATAAGGAATTTGTGTTTTATAATTTGAAATATGCTTTCTTTTGCAGCATGGAACCGATGCTACTGTACGTGTACTTCAAGGACAACAAGTTCCTGTACATCGAGCGCGTGGAGTACATGAACTTTAACGGTGAGCTGGCAAATTTTGGTGGCATTCTCGCACTGCTGTCCGGCATGAGCTTAACCAGCATCGCGGAGATACTGTACTATATCATTGTGCGACCGTTCGCACTGTGGCTGAAGGTACAGTACAGCAGAGCGGTTCGGCCCGTAACTCCACCGGAGGTGCAGCACACGGGCGATAACTCGCTGCATTTCGTACGTCCTTGGATCCCGTAGGCTGTGTGGCTGGTTTGGCGGGGTAAACAAACGGAGACATTTGTTACGATCGTTACGTGAGGTAGTAAGGAGATGCGCGATCGATCGGATAATCGATCCCCGATCGGGTGCGTTTGTGGTAATGAATTTTAATGCGCCACAGAAATCAACGGCCACCGTTCATTCTGTGCTCTCCTTGCATGTCGTCTGTATTGGGACGGTTTTGTTTTTGTTTCCCTCATTGTCGTCGAGCTGTTCTCGCGCTAATCTATTCCAGCTAGCTTGAGCTGGCGGATGACATTGGTAGCGTATGCTAATCGGGGCCGCACGATACGCTTGATCCTGCTTTGACGGCTAACTGTTTCTGTCGAGTAAAAGTGGTTGCGTGAGAGGAATGCTAATGTTTGCAGAGTGTGCCTGCTGTGCCTGTGGAGAAAGGTTATTTCGGTTGTGTTAGGTAATAGAGCGCAGCAAGTCTTTGTGCTGAACTGCAGCTCGTAATCGCCCCTATTTGGCAGTGCATGTAGGAATTAAACACATTTTCCCGCACAGGATCACAGTGCAGTGTTTGTTTGAAGTATTTACGCCAAAACTTACGTGCCTTATTGCAGCATTTCTTTGGCAAGGGTAACACAAACAGAAATTGTTGAAAGAAAGGCGAACCGACGGGGAGGGCGTCTTGTGTAATGTGTGAACACCTGCCACGGACTGCAGCCTCTGTTTTGACCCGTTTACGGCACTGTGTATAAACAATTTACGCGAACCCGGAAAAGCGTTCCCGGGCGTGTGTGTGTGTGTGTGTGTGTGTGTGTTTTGGAATTGGAAAATTATGAAAACAACCCGCACGTGCTGCCCCGTGTTCGATTTTTGGGGACTCTCGTGCCAGCTTGATTCACGGTCAGTAAAGCACAAAGCAAGAGGCAAGTGGGCTGTCGCAGGTGTTGGTTAGTTTTCCGTTTGATGGAAACATTCCGCCCAGATGGACGACGGCGATGTACAGTGCGTGTGTGTGTGTGTGTTTTAGTTTCCTTTGTCCATAAATTAGCATTCACCTTTGGGCGTCTTTGGCGTTGGCGCTGTAATCCCGCTCGGATGGGTAATTTATTTGTCCATGGGCGCTCGGTTTATGTGGGCTATTATTTGATTTCGTCCAACAGAAAGGGCATTCAAATAAACAACGCGCCCGTCCGTCGAGGTGAGATGACGCTGACGTGCGGTCCGGGGAAGCGATTGCTATAAGACGCTTCTTGCGGGCGAATTAATTGGAATTCAGTTACGGGGATACTGTATACTATTTTCCAATCCATTAACTCTAGCGCATAAAAGCGGTTTGATTATTATTATTCGCACCTTTAATGTGAACTATTAAAATGGAAATAAACAACGGAAAAACAAATGCGGAAAATGATGTTTGCTGGGACTAGTTTTTCTAAACATATCTCGCTCATTCTTTCTTTAATTAATATAGTTTTTTGTATTGTTGTATTTTAATCTCTTCTGTTTTTTATTTCCCTTTTTATTTTATTTTTATATTTCTGTATTTCTTTTTTAATTACAAGTCATGTCATATAGCTAGTGATTATAATTTGTTTGGTTTTGACTTCTTTTTATATTGTTTGTGTTTTTAGTTCTTATTTTATTTATTTTTCTCATTTCATCCTATGTTTCTTTTTCATTGATTGTGATTTAATTCATTTAATTCATTTATTTCATTCAAGGTCTGCCTTTAAGGTTAAACTGAGTATCTTAGCTTAACTTAAATATAACTACAATATTTCAATGATGTGGAGAAGTAGAAATAAAATTTAAAAAAAATGTAGAAAGAGAGAAAAAATCGTAAACTTAGAAAAACCAAGATAATGTAGAAGGAAGTATGAAGAGAAATTAAAAGGATGGTTGAAAGGAAAGGACATGAGAACGGAAAGCATTTAACGAAGAGTTAAAGTCAAAGAGATCGTGATAGTAGTTCTGAGACAGGACAGAAAAGGATCATTATAACAATACAGTGTATGTCGTGATTCCACATCTAAAGGAGGACGGCGACGGAGAGCACGGCATGGTACATGTAGACAAATAGAGGCAAGCAAATCAGGAGCATCAATGGAGGAAGCAAGTAACCCGTCAATGAAACAGGCTTGACTCACATGACCTCGTTGGCTTAGTGATTGCAAATTAATGAATTGTAATCGCGTTTCATATGTTATGTTAAGATTAGATGTATTTTTATCTTCTTTGTGTTTTAGTTCTCATTTCAATATTTCTTCTTAATTTGTGACTTCTTAGTTAAGGTCGCTTTAGACCTTGCGTGAAAGTGAACGTGAAATTTTGTTGTTTTTTTGCTATATTGGATTTAACGTAATCGCGTTTCATAAGGAGATGATATGTTAAGATTACATGTATTTTTATCTTCTTTGTGTTTTAGTTCTCATTTCAATATTTCTTCTTAATTTGTTACTTCTTAGTTAAGGTCGCTTTAGACCTTGCGTGAAAGTGAACGTGAAATTTTGGTTTTTTTTGCTATATTTCATTGAATATTTATCAGAATATGGCTTATCGTACACCCAAAAGAAAGGATATTCAATTCCCCAACTATTGGGGAATTATTTTTTCAACGTGAACAAAGCGGTGAATCACTAGGACATTCATTTTTTTTGATAAATTACTATATGTTTACAGCCTGTTGAAAGTTGGGGAATTGAATATCATTCCTTTTCGTGTACGATAAGCCATATTCTCATAAAAAAATGAAATACAGCAGGAAAACCCTAAATTTCAATTTCACCGGGGCTCTAACGCGGGCTCTAGAAATTGTGAACGCGTCAGACTGATCATTTAAATTATAACGAAATGGAATTGAAAAATGATTATGTGATAATATTTTAGAACTTTAGAAAAAAAAAATTACTAAGGCACATTGAATATTTTGCAAAAGGTTGTTTTAGCGAAAAATTTAAAGAAAGTATTAAGCACAACCTTCTGTCAATTCGTCGCAACGTAAATTAAAGAAAAGCTTGTCTAAAATCTCCAAAAACCCCCAAAATTCCATCTTAAATAGGCTTTCAATTTGTTTTCCTTGCCTTGCCGTGTGTTGTAGTTTATTGTGGAGTTTTTTTTCCTAAGCTCTAATCGCCCGTCGCGCTAATAGCGTCCGATAGTTTGTTCCGTTTAGTGTCCGGTGCCATGTTCCTGTCCCATGGTATGCAAATTTATGCGCATAGCACATTTGCCAAATGAAACAAAAAAAGAGCTCTCTCTGCGTTGTGTTGTGCCAACCCCGCTTAAAGGATCGATGCCTGTAGTTGTGAACACATAAACTAACCTAATAATTTTACGGATTAGCAACAGAAGGTCGGCGTTCTATGGGTCCAGAGACCATTGCAAAGCCCATTAATTTTAATGATAATTTACACATGACTTTGTGTGCGAAAATTTGCATGCCTGGACAGAGAGAATCTGATCTTTTCGCCTATGAGACTGGTGGATCGATTATGGAAGGTTGGCGATTAAGAGATTGGCGTATTAGGGCCTGCGCGTGTTTGTGTGTGTCTATTGTCGGTGCAAAAAATGGGAAGATTAATATGAAATTTGGGTTGCGATGAGTTTTAAATACACATCACATCGATCGTTTTGTTGCGATCGTGTATCTTCTTCGCCAAAAACAGCGTGTCGATGATAGATTTCAGATTGATAAGCATCTTTGGCCAAAAGGGGAGGTGATTAACGAGGAGCAGCGAGTGGACGTACAAGTTGTTTGTACGAATTTCCATCGGAGATTGAGGGCATGCACTTGAAGATGGAAAGCTTTGTCTGTCTTCTGGCGTCTCTTGGATTGCCGACTAGAATAATCATGTCACATTATTCAAATGATTCTAAGCAACGCAGAAGGAAGCACTAGTTGTAATCAGATCGCGAGAGAGAGAGACACTGCGAATAATTTAAAATCGTTCTTCTCCTACAATGTTTTGCGATAAGCTTCTCAGGCTCACTCCTCCTCAGTTGCTTGACTAATGAACAAAACTGAATGCGAGAGGAAGAGAAGATCCTTCATTCAAGCTCGTAAAATAAATATGGACCGACTCCTTCGTCGCTTCCCGAGCGCTTTCTCGATAGCGATCAGTTTCATTTTATCGCGTCGGCAAACACAGAGACACGGCACGAATTAATCGTATATGGGCTGGTGGTTTATGGGGGCTTTTTTTTGAGTGTGTCTAGGTAATTTGCCATTTCTTCACCACTTTGTGAGGGTGGAAAGGCCCCAACGGAAGGGTAGAAGGATCAAATCTTGAAGGAAAGAGATAAATTTAATTTTTATATGCAAACCCCCTTTTTGGGCCAGGCGGAAGCTGTGATCCAAAATCTTCTAGGCCGAGAGCCGCTATTTTAACGATCGATTTTAATCTGTAGCATCGAAAATTCAGTATCGCCAAATCAAAATCAGACCGACGCGTTCCGTTTGTGACGTGCCGACGCGAACGGGTTGATCGTAGTGAGCCTTGCGATCACGTTTGCGCTTTTCTTGGCGTCACGCTCTTTGGCTTAGGTGTGTTGATAATTTAAACTCAATTAAATTCCAGTCGGGATGGGGCAGTTAATAAAATAAAGGGATGTCAATTTAATAGCAGGGAAATAAATTTAAATATAATTTAATGCGCTTCACGATCGCGACCACGGAGGATCAGCCGGCGGAGGACGCGACAACACCTTCGAACGATCGACTAACTAATAGCTGATTGTTTTCCGTTCCCTTTCTTTCCGGTTAATAGCACAAATCGATCGCTCGGTACGGGTGCGTAAAGGAAGGAAGCGTAACTTGTAGTAAACGTTACTAGTGAGTTAGATAAAAATAAGTTATTACACATTCTTCTTTTCCCGTCGGCGACAATGGTCGGGCGCCACCGTGCGTGTTATTTCGTAGGATTGCGTGCTGCCCTTGTGACTGACACCCGTGTCCGTGGGTGACGGCTGAACTGCTGGTTGTGGTAGCCCCCGATCATCACCAACATCTGAGAACTTACGAGACAAATCCCTTTGTTTATGGTTCCAGCTGGTGGTGGTGGTGCTCCAAAACCGGCCTGAGCAAGATTAGCCAAGAATCGGACAAGTGTCGCCCGCAAATGACCCTGTTCCTGGCTGCAGTTTCTGAGCGCTGCGCAAATTGCACTTGCAGCTCGGCTCCGCTCCGTCGTTTGCTTCCGTTGTGGGATTGTGTTTTCTGTTTGCTTTTAATGTGTGTCAATCACAGAACGGGGAGGGAAAATTAATAAAAATCTAATAACTTCATCAACTTCATTGCACGACAAACTACTTTCGACATGATCGCCTCAGTGTTTCTCACATGGAATTACGTTTGTGACGGTGCTTGTTCCCAACGCAGGCCGACTTACCCCCTCGTTTTACCACATGACATTCAAACCTGATGGAATTGTTTAACGTCTAAATGTGTTTATTGAACGGCATACGTGGGTGCTGCGCACCAAGCCAGCTTACACACGCTGCCGCTGTGGCATCATTGTATTTTAAACCACCGAAAAAAGAAGGAACGCTCCCGGATAAACACGTAACGAACGGATTATTAAATCATTGTTGTGCTATGATTCCAAAAATCCTGGTGACAGTTTGGAATTGGATTCGAGACACACCAACGACCCACGCTGCCGGGGGAGACCCACAGTCGCCCGCTTGGGCGTTTGCTTTTCCTTTTCCTCGTTGAAGGGTCATTGTCAACAAAGCTGTCGCACGCATAATGCCGCATTCTGTTGCATTCTTTGGCCGGGGAGAGATTTTTTTTTTGTATATTTTCGCCTCTGTCCCATCACACGACGACGACCCGGGTGACATAATTTATGATTAGCCCGTGCCGGGGATCCGGGAACTGGGTTAGTGAGCATGTGCGTGCGTGAGTAATTCGGTTGCCAGCGCGGCTAATGCCCGAAACGAGAGCGGCGTGTGCATGAAGAGGGGGGGAAAAGGGTTTTGTTTGAAGAAATTTTCTGTTGACCTAAGGCTTTGACGCCCACGTGGTATGTGATATATTGTAGCAAAGGGGAGGATTTAGGGCGGTGGGAAGGGTTCTAGGTTCTACCCGAATTGCTGATGCACTCCAAATCACTCCCGGGTAAAGGATGGTGCATTCTAAACGGGGCCAATTGGGCCGTTTTGTTTGTCAAGGCGCTTAACCGTAACTAAACAGTGGAAAATTTGTGAGGGAAAAGAAATAGATTTATAACATATCTTTTAGTGTGTGTGTGTACAAATTTGAGTTTGTTTTTGCTATCTTGTATTTAAATATCAAAATCAAATAAAATAGAAAATTATTTATTAGCTTCTGTTTCTTCTGTAGTTTTGTTTCTGACTGTCTATTGTGAACTTGTTTAATATTGCATTTCACGTGGATTAAACGGTCAAAATAAGTGTTTTCTCGGTTGAATCATGAGTTGATAAAAAAAATCTGACTCAAACAAAATCCATATCAGCGTCACGTACTCAATTGTGATAATCAAATGGGATGCTCAAACAGTTGGTGTGACCAATCACATGCTTGGTGATGTTTTAGCAACCAACGCTTAATCAGTCACTTTGTTATGACTTTTTTTTTACCGTGATAAGTTATGCAAAATGTCATGATAAATTCCGACTGAAACAAAACCATGTCAGCGTCACAAGCTCTACTGTGATGATCAGAGGTGAGACTCAAACGGTTGAGGTTATCATCAGATGATTGGTGACATTTTGTGCAACCAACTCTTGGTAAGTCACTTGGTCGCGACAGTTTTTGTTGGTAATCATCACGATAGTCATGGGAGATATATGGGGCGTGCGAGTGATCCCAAGCAAAAAAATGAGCATGCTTTCTCGCTGATTGATGTCATTTTGTGCAACCAACTCTTGGTCAGTCACTTGGCTGCGACATTTTCTGTTGGTGATCATCACGATAGCCATGGTAGATATGTGGGGCGTGCGAGTGATCCCAAGCAACAAAATGAGCAGGCTTTCTCGCTCTGTCAGACCCGACAGACCATCAAGCCAGACAGAGCGAGAAAGCATGCTAATTTTGTTGCTTGCGACCAAATGCCAAGTATATCCCAAGAATGTCGTGATTATCATCGATAGAAAATGTTATGATCAAGTGAGTGACCAAGAGTTGGGTGCTAGCGAAAATGTCACCTATCATGTATTGGCCATACCAACTGTTTGAGGCGCACCTTTGATCATCCCAGTTGTGTACGTGAGTTGATTATAGGTGCGTTTCAGTCATGAGTGTTGGTGACTGAAACACTGCCAAAGAGTTCGAGATGTCATGACGCTCTTTCATTGAGTATCAGCAATGAACATCAAGTGATTCTCATGACATTTTGCAGCATTGATTTGTATCTTTCCATCTATCTGCTTCTCTATGTTTACGAACCCTGCAAACACGCAATTCATTCACTACTAGCTCCATCTCGTGGCCGGAGCAATGAACTTGAAATTTGAGCTTCGCTAACCTCCGCTAGATGTCGCATGTTTTAAAAAGAACGTTGAAAAAGCATTCAAAAATTTAAATATCACTTTCCGGAAAATACATAGAACGTTTTAAAAATAAGATGATAACACACTAAATAAGTTTATTCATTATTGTTCTTTAACAAAATTCGAAAATGATTCCTTCATCCACAGTCAATTCTTCCATGTTTGATCGAAGTAGGCACATTTTGTGTCACAACCGTCATGGCGTCACTACTGAAAATTACACGCTCTTTGCGTTTTGTACGAAAATTTCACTGTAAACCTGAGGTAAGAGGTCGTGTGTTCACCACACAACACTCCCATTGCACTCACAAAAATCTCATTATTTAGGACACCTACCCTTTGGATGCACCGAGACGGAACATGCCCAAAGTGAGCAAACCGGCAGAGTACGAACTGCTGCCCGGAATGTCGCCGAAAGTCTTCCGCGAGACGGAGTACGATAATGTAAGAAACAGTGACATCGACAGAAAGAAGTAATAACAAAAAAAAAACTAATTCATTCTTTTTCTTCCCAGCAACTTGGTCCCATACCGATGACGGGCGATGCAGCGAAGAACTTTAGCTACAAAAATCCGGAATACTTCTCGTACCACAACTACTCGTTTTACGACATCGGGCGGGCGATTGGGTGTGCCTACCGTGTGCAACCGAGCGCACTGCCCCACCGCGCCAAGCGGTTCCGGTTGCCATGGCAGAAGCAGCAGGCGGAGGAGGACTTGCTGTACGATGCCGCGATTCCGGTGACGCTCAGCTGTCTGTACTGCGAGATGGAGGAAAAGTCAGCTCCAAAGCAGGAGGAATTAAACAAAGCGGCGTCCTAGAGAAAAGAGGGGTAAGAGAGGAGTGTCATGACTCATGAAGCAGTTTGTGGTTTATTAATCAATCATATTCATATGTACTCAACACAGGCTGCTTGCTGGTGGACGTTAATGAGTTCAATCTAACAAGATTTTGCCAAGAACAGAAGAAGGTCAGAAACAAACTTGGTTGTGGTTGTTCTATTGTATTTGCTATTACAACGTGAAGCATGCGTGACACCGTTTTATGCCATGGGAACAGCTGACCACCAACGAAATGTCACCTTCAATGAAACCATCGCTTTGTCGGCGACCCTTTCCGGAACAAGATCAGTCGGAACAACGACTTAAACGCATGATGTTTGCTGTGTCTTGAAAAATTTGCATAACGCACTCGTATTCCCACCCGGGAAAGTCCCACATTTTGGCTACAAGATAAATATTGCCATACCGTGTTGGTGGTGGTGGTGGCCATTGCGGGTGCTAAACAGCACTGAAGTGACGGAGGAAAAAGTGAAACCACTGTGGGGAGGGGAGCAATTAACTACTCTATTTGCCAGGTAGGTAGGTGAGAATAATTGGAATCTAACAAAACGCTCGATTCATGGTGCTTTAGCAAGGGGTGCAGTGTACTGTCGGTACAATGGGGCACAGGTGACTCAGGTGTCATATGTTTTATGGAGGTCGAGGGACAAATGGTGATAAAAGTTACGCGTTGGACTACGACCGCTCCAAGCACAGGTGTAGGTGAAAACCGCAAACATTATTTTAATGACAATTTCCATTATTTTAATAGAAATTGTACGTTGCGTGTTTGAGAGTACTTTTCTACGAATTTGTGTATGTAAATTGCATTATTTTAAGCTTATTCTGAATAATTCTCCTGTAATTAGACGTAACTTACCAAAAAGTACTTGCTCTTTGAAAATGAACGTTTACCGCTTCGACACCTTCAAATGCATTTTCTCACCGTTTTTCCCTATCGTTTGCAGAGCATATGTGGAACATGCGCCGGCCTCGCTGCGCCCTATCTATGTTGCCTATGCGCACGAAAGAAAACCCACAATAAACTCTCGCATAACCACTGATAAGAGCCGGGCTTTATTGTTGTGTATGTGTGTGCTGGCCGACCACCACAAAAAGGAAAGGAAAAGCCCGAAAGTCGACCATAAAATTCATCCAAAGTGGCAGGGCACATCAAACGGCGTCGTGCAAACATAATAAAAGCGGCTCGGGGTGTTTTTTCGAGACAACGGTATTGGTTGTGCATTCCGACGCATCATTCATTCATGTAGCGCAGGCATTAGGCGGGGGAGGGGGGAGGCCCCTGTGTGTGCTGCACCCGTTACGGCTGAATGCGAATCCAACCAACGCCCTCTTTGGTCGGCGGGACCGGGCATGTTTAGAGGAACTATTTTAATGGAGGTGCACAAACATACAAAAAACCCTTTTAAAAGCGAAGGTAAAGGGAGGAAGGGTGAGTGGTGCATGTACGCGTCTTAGAAGAGCATTGTCTTTGGACGTTGTGCGCGCAAAAATGCACACACACACAAACATGGGTACTGTTTGGGGTTGTTAGTATGTGTCTCCCGGGGCTTGAGGAATGACTGAAACACTCTGACTAAGCTAAGTAAGCGGTTGCCCTATCAAAAACTTTAAAACGCATACACAGACACACACATACGTGCAACGATGAATGCAATTTGTGTGCGTGTGTGGTGGCGGTGGGGTACAGTTGGGTGGGAAAAAGCATCACCCGCTCGGTTCGGAAAAGCCATTCGACGGTAGCCATTCGAACGGAGCGGTAGTAAGTCGGTGGCCTGTGCTGGGGATCTCGTCTCCGTGAAGTCGTGTGCGTCGTGTGAATGCAATCAGATAAAGAAAAGTTGTTGAAGGTTTTGGTTTCGTCAGTTAATCAGTTATTTATCAGTTTTATCAATAAAAAAGTAAGGCCCTCAAACGGGCCCAATCAAATCAACTCTTGCGAAACGAGCTGGTTGGAAAGATTTGAACGGTGCGTGAGACGGCGAACAACACAGCATGGTGTTTGAGTGCGAGCAGCAGCAGCACCAGCAAGACATCGTTTTTAATCAATTGGCACACACACAGTAGGCGGGCAAGCAGTTTGATTAATCGCGTTGCTAAGGGTGAAAGCTAGTAGTAGTACACTAGTTCCCGATTGTGTTGTGTTGTGGAGAGCGAAAAATGTTGTTAAGTGAAAAGTGTTGTACCTGGGCGTGTGATGAATTGGGATGAGCCAGCGTGCGCAGAGAGACTGGCCAAAACGAACGACGCAAATTGTGTGTGTGGTGCTACGTGAATAATTAACAACAGGCAAATAGATTTCTAGCAATTTGGTGTATAAGTTGTAAGCATAAAAGAAGAAGCATGGTGAAGCCAGCGGCAAGAATAGTGATAAAGTTTCTAGAATTAGTAAGTTCTGTGATGTGTTTGTGTGTTTCTATTGTAATTTCCTCAATCTTTTCTCTCTCTCTTAACCATTTTTCCACCCTTTGCTCTCCAGCTCGGTTGTGTGGCGTGCGTTATTACGAAGATTATCACCGACCATGAGTCACGGCGTGTGTTTGTGCGAAACCAGAAGTTATCGCGGTAAGAATACTTCTGCCTGGAAGGGGTTGCTCACTGCACTTCCGCAGGGATGGAAGGTGTACGGTGTTGGTGACAACGTTTGTCGTGCAGTTAGAAGCAATTTGCATAACAATTAAAGTATTGGAGCACAAAATGAAGCGTGTTGTTGTTTGAGAAGGCAAATGGGGATAGGGTGGAAGACAAGCTAACCGAGAGCTACAGTAGCTAATAACTACAGTATTGGCAATAATTTAGAACCAGTGAAGGGTCGTTAATGATGCTATACTCAAGGACTGGTGGAGTTTGGCTGTGACTTTAGACTTTAGTAACATAATCCCGGAACAAAAATAAAGTGTGAAGGAATACTAGTGTTTGTAGAGAAACATTAACAGTGAAACACATTGAACAACATTAATTGGAAGTTGAACAAATCGAGTAGTGAAGCATTTTAAATTTAATTATATACATAAAAAATATATAAACACGTAATAAGCTCTTAATAAAATAAAACAATAACTCAAATAAATGCTTTAAAAAGTACTCAAAACGCTAGTTATTGAAATCAATTATCCTGCAATCATGTTTGCCTTTCTTTCTGTAGAATCGAAAAAATAATTTAAAGAAGAACTAATAAACATGATAATGAAGATTAGATATTATGATACAATAAACCAGTTAATACAGATTTAGATCTTCATTACATTTGATTTGGCTTTGCAAAGAGTATTCTTACTAATATCAAACCTAATAAAGATACTAAAACACCTGGCACCCGAATTTTCGCACGACTTCCATCGATTTAATTCAATAAAAAAAGCGTTTCACTCTCTTCTTTTCCCGGCACGCTCGGCCATTTTCCAGCGAATGGAGCCTGATACACAACATCACCTGGAGCAGCGGTGGAAATGCATTTACCAACATCGTCTACGGCGGATACACGATAGTCATCGCACTAATGTTAATTACAAGGTCAGAGAGCGCTACGGGAGAGCCCAAAACCGAACGAGGCGAGCGAGTCAATAGCGGGGGTCCTCTTGGAAGTGTTTAAAAAGGCCTTACCTGGCCGTGGTTGTTTCTCTGCCGTTTCGGTTGCCATGGTTTGTTGTTTTTAGTCGTGGCACAGTGCTGTTTGTCCATATTGTCCCCAGACTTATGGCGGAAGACAATTGGCGTGTTTTCGTGTGGGTTCCTGAACTCATGTGTGCATGGTCCCATGTGGGAAATCCTACGCGAGGCTGGCCGATCTGGCCAGAGATTCTCACAGCAGTACACAGCGTTGGTTTGGGGCGCGGAAAACATATATCCCGCCCCGCGGGGTCACTTTTTTCCACTCCTTCCACATCCAACAACGGAACGGCTTTGTTTTTCTTCCGATAGTTCTAAGCGCCTCCGCTGTGACCTTCATCTTTTGCGCATGCGTGGCGTTCGAGTAGGGATTGGGTCGAGGGGGGGTTATTTTTTCGCATGTTCGTCATCATATGCCCATTATTCAGAGCCTGCTTGGTTGACTTTTCATTACCATGGTGCGGTGCTGTGTGCGCCCTCCCCACCCGTGTTGTGGTGACAAACTTTTAACTCCTCAGCCTCCCGACCCTAAACCCCAGCGGCTAGGTCAGAGTCGAACCATTGACAAGTGCACCGTGTCTTGCGCAATGAGGGCGTAGGGTGGGGGACGGCACTAGAGGCACTGGGGTAATTTTAGCATAATTCACATGTTCCTGCCCGCTGTTCCGAACAATGGCACTGCTCTGTGTATGGTATGGTGCGACGAATGTGATATCATTCAGCTTCAACTTCACGTACGCTCCGTTAAAAAAGCGACACAAACGCACTCAGTGTCTCGAAGCTGATCTTGCAGACAAATGGTCTAATCTGCTTCTACAGTTGTATGTGGCCATATGCTTGAACGGATCATTTCATATCATTTCAGATGCGTCGATGCCAAATCACGTCCGACCTTGTTTGAGAAGATCGTCCTATCGCTCGGGACGCTATTGTTTTTTGCTGCCGGTAAGTGTTGTTTTTAACCGGGCTAAAACGAGAAACAATGGATTTTTGTTTTAAAAACGTGTACTGCCTTTTCCTCTCTCTCTAATACTCACACAGGTGGGCTGGTGTTTGCCTCGATCGATCAAGTCCATCCGGATCTGCACGACAATGCGATCATACTCGGCTGTCTGTCCTTCTTCGTGGCGATCCTGTTCGTTATCGATCTGGCCGATCCACTCGCCCGGATGACGGCGCACATGACGCAGACGGAGGTGTCGTCGACCGCGCACGATACACCCGACGCCCGGGCAGCAACGCTGAAGAAAGATGTCTCCACCGACACGACGGAGCCGACGGTGTTTGTTGTGTCCAAGCCGGAGCAGCTCAACGGTCACCATCAGCATCCACCATCGCAGCAGCATAATCATCACCATCACGATCATCAAGCGCCGCATGAGTATCGGGAGGATTCACCACTCAACCGAAGCGCCGAATCCATCGTCGAGCGGAAGGTGTACCCGTCGGCTCAGGTGCCCGTGTTTGCCCACGTCCGTGCGCCCGAAGAAAGCCGTCGAATTGCGGGGAAAGAAATACAGTACCTTCCTCGGAACGATTTTCGCGATCGGCGGAACTATCGCGATGCAGGACCGGCGAGCTACGCGACGAACCGTCCGCCAACGAACCATTCGAATGGGCATCCCGTGCGTCATCACTCGACTGGTGCGTACCATGACAATGATTCGTTCGTGGAGGACATTCAACCGTCCCGCCGGAGCACCTACGTCCCGGCCGACAAGTTTGACCAGGAAGCGATGCAGATGAGCAGTGCACCAATGTCAGCTAACAACCACTATCGCACGAGACCGCCACCGCCTGCGAAACCGCTCAACATCATCCGAACACACTTTGGATCGAATCACAGCTCGCCAACCGGATCGCAGCACAGTGCCGAATGTAGATGTTCGCAGCGCAGCACCAGCACGAGGAAGTTGGACGACTCGGGGCGCGATGAGTTCGATTCGTCGTCTCCCATTCGGCCCGGGTTTGTCGCAAATGCGGCCAAAAAGTGGGACGATCGGGCACGCAGCAAAAGTCAACCGATCGTCGGGCTAAACACGATGGTGTGACGAGGCGAACGGAAGCGCTCCCTATTTAAATAGATAAGTTCTCTTTAGCCGTAGAAAACTCTTCCAAACAGAGCCACTTCCCTCTCTCTATATTCTACATTCTACTTTCGAAGGATAGAGAAATAAAGGCCAACAAGCGGAGAGAGTGTTTAGTTTGATTTCCGAATCGTTTTTACGCTTTTTATTCCACTGAACATACGTTCGGCGCTACTTTCAACTGGGTGCTGCTAGACGATTTTCTCGTGCGTTTGGAGGAGTATGGTGATAATGGGTGCCTATCGATGCGTTCTGCTCTCTCTCTCTACGGGAAGCATATGCACGATGCTTTGCTAACGATGGTGTGCGAGGCTGCCTCTCTATGTAACGTGTGATAAAATTTTCTTCAAACCCAACAGAGATATTTAACGACAGGGAAGTATAGAAACAACACGAGTAATTTCTCTTCGAACGGAGTAGTAAGATCGCCGATATTCGTTCTTGCAGCCGTGGGCGTGTTCCTTTTCCTAATAACGATGGCGTAAAAAGAGAGACTAGGTCCTGGAGTTGGTTGGCACACTACTACATAACCAGGAATTGATGGGGGGCGAGTTGTGTTAGACACGGATGTGTATGCATACGGTTGTGAGAACCGCTCCTCACAGTTCTTAACATCCTAGCACGGTCCACAGGGTATGCAGCCATCACTGCAAGGGTCGCCTGTGTGGAGAGATAAGAGAAAATCGTTAATTCAACATTTTAGGTGGTAAACATTAAAAAAAGGTATTGTTCGATTGATCTCACCAATTTAGATAAACAAGTGGAGTTTATTTCACCCTTCAATCGCATCGCCCTCTAACAGGGACAACAAAACCGCTCCACATTGTAGCAGTGAGCTTTGCACGGTGCCCGGTAACGACAGGGCGCCGGTGGACGCCAGATCGTGTACCGGGGCGGACAGTACCAATTGGTTTTGGCCATCTTCGGCCGGGGCGTAGGCTGCCGTACAGCCGACCGGATGCGCTTCAGCGGATCTAAGGTGTTGTGATGTGAAGATCAATCAATCGAACAAAACCAGCTGTACGGGGGGTTTGTTGCTGCTGGATGGTAGTTACTTACAGTAAGGTACGCTGCAGGAAGGATCACACACCGGAGGATAGCTAGGATCACACACTGGACCGCATGCAGGTGCGCAGCACGGGTCACAAGGTCCGCAGGGTCCGCAAGGTCCACACGGGTCACACGGACCACATGGTCCACAAGGTCCACACGGGTCACACGGACCACAAGGTCCACAAGGACCACAAGGTCCGCAAGGTCCACATGGTCCACAAGGTGCGCAACAGGTCGGATCGATTGGGCAAGGATTGCACCCGCCACCACCGCAGGGCAGGCAGCAGTTCTTCGATGGACGCACCGGATTGCTTTTCTTGCCCATCGTCACGAACCGGTAGCGTCGGGCCCACTGCGATGGACAGCAGGAAGCTTCGGGTTTCGTCAGACAGCATGGTTTTGCCTGGAAGGAATGTAGAACGATGTTCAAATTATAGGTTTTGGATGTGAAACTCTCCACTTAACCGCATTACCTGACACTCCGAACGTGGGCAGTCATGCTGGAGACCGTTGCGCTTAAGACACTCGCAGTTGGAGATGAGAATTCCGCCTCGGAGTTCGCGACTCTTGCATGGTTTAGGTGCCTGTGTGTGAGAAAAAACGAAGGAAAGATTAAAATACGACTGAAATGTTGTGCAGGGGACATGAGAGACACGATGAGTAGGCAAGACACAAGGGTGGAATGGCGTTCACGTTCGTATATTCAAACAATTCCTTCCGATGGAATTGGAAGTCAAAATCTAACACGATAGTTACGCGGTCATACCACCATTCGTACACCTTTGTATACTTACCCATCAACGGAAGTGATGCGCGCTGTTCCTGTTCTTTCCCTTGCTCCTAGCACCGTTTCGGAGCGCAGATCGGGCCCACACTCGGCGGACAGCACCCATTGTTGTAGAACGTGGTTCCCGCCGGCACGCAGCAGTAGTCGCGGGCCGGTGGCACCTGCACCACCTGCGGCTTCGGCTGACACACCAGCGTGGTGCAGATCTCCTTCGGCTCCACGATGACGCGCGGCGTGCAGACCACCTTCGGATCGGGCACGATGCGCTTGTAGTAGATGATCTTGGGCTCCGGCACGGTGCGCCGCTTGTAGATGACGCACGGCTCGCAGATAGTGCGCGGCTGGTAGATCAGCTTCGGCTCGACGATGGCACGCGTCTGCGGCACCACGTGCCTGTCGATCACGGTGCGCGACGTGTTGATCACCTTCTTCTGCGCCACTAGCCGGGGCGGCTGCTGCACCGTAATGAACCGCGGTCCGCAGCGTTGCGGGGGACAGATGGTGGGACACTGGGGCATGCAGTTAAGGTCGTGGGCCGTGCGGCAGGTCGGCTCGCAAGGATCGCACGGTCCACAGGGACCGCAGGGTGCACAGGGACCACAAGGACCGCACGGTCCACAAGGTCCGCACGGGCCACAGGGATCACAAGGTCCGCAGGGACCGCATGGGCCGCACGGTCCGCAAGGATCACACGGTCCACACGGTCCGCAAGGTCCACAAGGTCCACAAGGTCCGCATGGTCCAACGGGACCCTAAAAATGCCGAGGGGGCAATCAGGATGGGAAGAAGGACGGTGCGATAAGATACAAAACAAAAGAACGGTGCAAAGTGTAATGTAACAAAATCAAATGCAAGACAGTTGCGTGTGTGTGTGTTTGTGTACAAGATGAGTATGAGTGGAAAGGAAACAAAATAGCATACCCCATCCACTTCCCCACTCCTCCTCTCTGCTGGGGACACTCTTTTTAAAAGATTCTTCGACCGCACCGGTCGTACATTTCCTCGTACCGAATATCCGGAATATTCGGTTCCTTCCGGCGCAGATTCCAGGAGTAGTGTACCGTGTCGGTACCGTCGCACACGATCAATGGACGCTTCCACCAACACAGATAGGAGGGGGAACGGGGGGTCGACTGTTTGATATTTGGAGGGAAAAGGAGGTGTCCCAGTGAAAAAAAAAGCAAGAAAAACGAACCTATGACACGCAAACTCTCGCTCTGCCAGGGGTGGTAATCTAAAAATGGGGGTCAGAGGATACTACGATGTTTCTTCACTGTGGCGTGTTACAACTACGCCGTGAAGAGTGTCCTATTTACTGATGTCCTTTATATACCTATTTGCGCAATGTTCCTATTTGATGTACCTAAATTGAGTGTGTAGGGGATTTAGTTCTAAACACAACTAAAAGACAACCTAAACACACATTGGAGTGGAGAAAATCAAACTATTCTCGTCCTGTCCACTAGGGCATCTCTGATTGATCTGTACGGCGAATGGCACTGTTTTCACATTGCTGTGGAAACATGCTTCTCAGAACGATCAGACTCTACGATTTGGATCACAGTTATGAGCTTCAACAAATCTTGGATTTGAACAATATAATCTTGTACACTAAACATATCCGGCTGTAAAATGGAATGTACTTTAAATGGATTTTTGATATTGGGGGGTTTGATCTATACATTACAGGTGCTCTTGTGTGAGTTGTATTGTACACACGGGCGCGGATCCCACACACTCCCAGACATGATACACTAAACACACAACGATTTCAATCAAAGATATCTCTGCTCCTACTTTGCTATGCTGCTTCTTTTAGACTTACAACGAACTGAAACATCCTTCAAACAAACAGATAGGGTTATTAGCACAACACTCCAATATCTTTGCATTTGCTCGAAAACATTCTTGAACTTATACGTCATTCGTGAACATCGAAGTCACACGAAGCTCCTATCCATGGCCTACTACACTGTGCGCTACTATGGGAAAGTTTTGCTCGATCGAGGCCAAGTCCCCAACAACCCCTTCTAGCCTGTGTGTGTCCTAACGTTATAGGAGCCTACTACTCCCCGCGCTATCGAAGGTTTACGAACTTTTACTCCTCTTTCTTCCCTCTCTCCCTGACACACTCCCTAATTCTGTAACTCTCCACCCCTTCCCTACCATCGGAATGTGATTGGCCTTCCGGTTGGTTGCCATTGTTTTTGCTCATCATCGAAATAACGAGGATTCACGCAAAAAAAGGAAAAGAACAGGACAGGGGCGGGAGTTTATCGCCCATTGGAAGGCTTGGCGGCATTGATCCAAATTCAAATACTATTTCAAACACGCTGTTGTGTGTTGCCTTGTAGCGCGACAGAGCGCGCGCCATGTTGGGGGCTCGCAAAATAGTATCGATTTGTAGCACACACACACGTGTAGCAAACACACATTGCTAACGACTCTATCCTAGTACACGTTGTGCGAGCAGAGTTTTAATGTCCGAAAGCCAATCAAGTTAGAGGGAGAACTACGGATCCGGTAGACAGATGCGTCTACGACCGGGTCTCCCCTTTGAGGGCCTTGTAGTGAGTAAGGACATGGGACAGGAAGAGAGCGAGTAGTAACAAACGTAATGCAACTAAGCGGGCAAAAGTCACACCTTTGTTGAGGCTGAGCGTTGGTACGAAAATCAACTAGAGCCTACTAACATCCTACACCCAACGACACGATGAAAAGCAAAAGAAAGATGGCGGTGCCAAGGATGGAAGCGAAAGGGACACGCGAATTAACCAAAACCAATAAAAAAGAACCCTTAATAGTGATGGCGCAGGCAAAGGTAACAGAAATGGTAACGGTGCTTGGTGCAACAGGACAGGGTACAGCGGTCACATTTGTGGCAGGAAGAGCAGTGATGTCTTACGCAAGGATAGCAGGAGTAGCAGGGATCGCAGGGACCACAGCACGGATCGCACATTTTCGGTTTTTTTTTGTATGGATTGATTCTTCGAGAAATCACTGCACGCGGGGCAAGAATGAAAGAATGGGGAGGAAATGAAGAATCAGAACTTGGGCTCAACTACACTTTAAGCGAAGGATATCAATGGCAGCAAAGACCACAAATTCCTATGATAGAACTAGGTCAAGGCTGCACAATCCGTAACGGAGGGAGCACTGGGCACTAATAAATCCACTCGTATAATACGTACAACAGTTGTGGCGCAGCAGCTGGATTGCTTCAAAGTTGGAGCTTCAAGAGCGTTCTGGTGTTCTTGCTTTCACAAGTCCGGCGCAGGTGGTAATGCTTCAGTGGTTCTTCTAGTTGTAAAATTTCTTCCAAAAGATAGCTTCTAGCTTTAAAACACTTTGAAATTTCGACACTGATTTTTTTTTCTAATAAAATTTTCTTCCCTTTAGGAGACCTTTCCGTTCGAAGGCAAAACGAATAATGAACCTCTGGACGAGCTCGCGCTCATAAGGTACTTTTCTGCTGCAGGCTGTTATTTTCCGTTGCTATAGAAATTCGCAACGTGCACTGCGAATGTTGGCGTGGAACCTACGTACCCACGGCTGCTACGATTGTGCGTTTCAATTTCCTTGCACGATGGATGGGGTTTTTTATGCACAGTGGTAAGGATGGACGTGTTTATATAAAATATGATTTAATTGAATTAAAATATTGTTTGTGAATAAAATGAAGCAACCGAAAGTTGGTGTTTTAATTAAAAAAGATCGAACGTCCCGTAGGTAAAAACTAAAACATGAATCATCAAATTCATTTGGTGCAAAAAAACTTCTTCAGTTTCTGGCAGTTTTTTTTTTCAAATTTAGTAGAATAGTTTTTTGATGACTCGCAACTTATCGCAACGGCCGTCGTGGGTTTACATTTTTAATTATGTATGATGACCGTTTCACTTTCAACTAAAGTTATCATCAGTGGAAAATAAACTAGGACTTCTGTTACCTATGTACAGTTCGAAAATTGAACATCGAACTTTTGTGTACAGGTGTATCGTAGAAATCCCCTTCCATTTTCTTAGCTGAACAAACGGTTGCCTCAGCTCATCGAAAAGGAGAAATGATTACGTAGAATAAATGGCTTTCTACACTTACCAAAAATCAAGCATACCTAATAATAAAAAAAACACTGATTATTACTCACTAACTTACCTCAGTATACTATTTTCAGCTTACAAAAGGCAAGAGCTACCAACGGATATCGTTCAAATGGTTCTTCTACCGATTTTGTGCGTCATCTGGCAAAGAAAAGCCGAATCCACCACAGTGCGATGTTTTGTAGAGCGCCCTCTAGTGTGCAGTAGTGCAATTTACATTTGCGATGAAGTTGGGGGAAGCATTTTGAGCATAACTGCATTTTGGTGCATCTCCACAGCGCAACATCGTCTAAGTTTGGCAGAAGTTATCGTTGTGGAGATTTAGGCAGTGGCACTTTTCCCAGTTTGCCAACATCAGGCACCTAAAAATGAATGTTTTTAATAATAGGGTAAATTGTACCTATAGTGGTGGTAGTACCAATAGTGGTGGTTTTAGACTAAAATGTGATCCATACGGCAAATTAAAAGTAATTAAATTATTTATGTTAGTGTGAAATATTCTTCAGGTTTTAAAAAAGGATTTAAAAGATAAATGGGCCCATTCCATTACTTAGTGACCAAAAAATCCATTATTTTGTGCAATATGTCCACATTTTTCCAAAATCTTTAGGATTTCATAACAAAACTCATATTTCTGTTAACGTTCTCAATGACCACATAACCACGCAATTACTAATTTTTCAACATAACTGTTATGAAATGTTATTGTTTTACTAAAGTTAATTGCCTTTTGACCATATTTATCCATTTTTAAGTGTTTTTTTACCATAGTGCCATTATAGGTACACAAAACAGACATGTTCGTATAGTGGTAATAGTTATAAAATCAATAAAACCAAGTCATTTTAGATTTTTTCGAGGATATTTTTGACATGTCGTAATGTTTTCACTAAAATAAGCAACAAAAATGAGTTTTCTGTAGGCAATTTGCCAAAAAAAGGGCCAAAATTCGCTTATTTGGCTGAATGAAAAATTGACTTCAAATCAAGCACACTCTTCCGGATGTGGGTTGACGACAGATGTGATGCAGTTTAGTCATTATTTTATGGCAGTAATCCTTAATATGAATATGCAAACAGCCTCGAAACTAAGTTTCATTGATAGTATACACTGTTTTTTAGGTATCTTTGTTTACCAGCACTATAGGAACACAATACGACGACTATAGGAACCATACCACCATTATAGGCAATTAATTTTTGTAAATTTGATGTGTTTCATGGTAAAAATGGTTGTGATTGCAAAGATAAAACATATTCCAATTGCTATGTTTTAAAATATTCAAAAAATGTCCTTCCTGACACTTTAAATCCATTAAAACACATCTGTACCACTACAAATTGCACCACTATTGGTACATTTACCCTATCTACATTAATTATTATTTGTATGTTTTAAGAACTCACCTACAAATCTGGATCTATTTCGAGCAGAAATCAGCTTCAGCCTAAATCTGTGAGTTGAAATAAAACAAATGATTAATTATTGCATAATGGCTCATGGATTATAGAAACATTTGCAGTATTAACAGACGAAGAAGCACAACATCAATAGCACGGCACATAGTGTAGTACCATTACCTAACGAGCATTAAAATATCTGCCTAATTCCTACTTAAAATTTATCCATCCTAACCAACACACATAACGCACAGGAATTGCAGTCATTCGCTAGTCTTTGTAAAACAAATAAACCATCAAAACACAATGGCATGATAAGCTCGTCGGCAATGTTAATACATTTGCTGTGTAACTAGCTTTGACAGAGTACCACAAATAACATAAATGATAATCGTACCATAGTTTTACAAACAATAGTCCACACCGGCGATCGCCGGCGGTTGTAATCTCCGGTGTAAAGTGCCGCAGATACTGCCCATTTTGCCGGTGCTTCTGGATAGCCACCGCAGTAGACATGAAATATATTAAAAGCCTTGTCACCTAACACATTTGTAGAGCCATTTTTCCATCCCGAGCATTAACTGCTTGCATATATTCCTCTCCCCTTATCGTTTGTTGTGAAAGAGAACAGATTGAATAAATAATGCATTTGGAAACGGCTTAACCACGGGAATTGGGAGGTCTGCTTTAGTACCGTACGGGCAACATCTCACCTCACCGCACCGAATCGTCTGTAGAGCGATTACTTCATCATTACTGAGTCACTCGCTGCATCCCTGCGGCCGTGTGCTCTGCTCTAATTCCCGCTACCAACTGTTTTCTTCGCCCTACCTTATCACACTAATTTACAAACCTAACTTTTCCACATTTGCATGTTTTGAATGCAAGCAGCAGAAGCAGCAGCGCGCGGGATCGTTACAATTGCTTCCCACTTTTTCCATTTTAAACCCGACCTGAGTTATGCTGTCCAACCTCTCCCCTCCTGCCCCATGGAAGGGGGAAAGGTTTGTGGGTCGATGAGCTACTACTATGCATTGTTTGCACTTTGCACTCTCCTCTCCTTCTTCACGTGCCCAAAGAACCCTCCAGCCCTTGGCAGCGGTGGCAAAGTAAGACACGAGCGGGACACAACAAAGTTGCGTAAAGTGGAAACAAATTCATCCTCAATTGTCACTGTGCTGTAGTTTGTAGGAGCCACAGAGCAGAGCAGGAAAAATCCTGAATCATACGCCGGACACCGTTTTGCTTACATCACGGGGGATGGAAACAACAAACAACCCTTTTACAAAAAAAGGGATACCGCCCGGGTCGTGTGTCCCATTAAAAGGTAACAAATGCGAACGAGCTGGGTGGGATTGGATGCTAATTTTTGTCTCCTTTGTCTTGTCCCCATTATGACATCACCGGGCTACCGGTGTTGAGTTTACGTGCCGACATCATCCCCGGTCACCTAAAGCTCTCCCATCTCCGGTCGGATCTTTTTTGTGTGTCTTGTTGCTTTTGGGTGAAATAAATGGATGCAATTTAAAGTTGTGAAAGTATTGATTTTTGGAGAGCTTTTAATTTGATTAAAATAGTACCAACCTTATGATAAATGAAATGAGTTACAATGAATCATAAATTATAAAATGGTGCAATTTAAACGAAGCAAAGGTTTTCCAGATAGAAAGTTAAGAATATTGCAGTAAAGTCGCAAATTTTCAAAGTTAATTTAATAAAAATCACCATTTGGCTTTGGCCAGCAAACCATCTGGTTGGTTTTCCTCACCCACTGTGTGATATCCCCGGTCCGCTTCCCCCCACAATGCAAGCATTACGTTCATATCGGTGTTACGTTAAATACACTTTTATGCATATACACAACAAGCTCCATCTCATTAGCAAATATTTCACCTTTATGCATCCCGGCACGGGGTAAGAAACCCTCCCAACGGGACACCTCCGGAAAAGCCGCGGCTCATGGGGGGAGTTTGTAGCGACACAGCGAACACAGAGAGCCGCTGAGCCACGGCGAAACACAAAGAAAATATGGTAACTAACAACCTTTTTCCACTTTCCACTTGGCGCATCTTAATAGCTCTCGAAACGTTGCCACCGCGTATGAAACGTATGCCCCCTCAGCCCCTCCATCCTACGGCACACATCCCACCGCCCGCATTCATCCCAGAAGAACTATGTCAATTAATTAGCAAACCACGGGGAATAATTCACGATTGAAAAGGGACTCATTCCGTGTGGCGGGGGCAAGGGTTACATACTTCCACCCCTCCGCAGTGCACAGGTGATGGTGAGATAGTGTGACGGAGGACCGTCGACTTTAGTCTTCGCAGGCGTCGCGTCAAAGAGGCTGCACGTTGGCTGAATGGGACAGGTTGGCTAAGGGCAGGGGGAGGCGAAAGCACCCACTGGTACTTATATATCTCTTCATTTGTTTTGCACCGTTATTATGATCGCCTTCCTGTTTCGTGGCCGTTTTGTTTTTCCGTCGCTCTTTTCTTTTCCTTCTCCCGAGCCACCACCGCCATGTGTGGATACAAACGTTGCCTTTGTTTTATCGGTGCTGCGCGCTCTTCGCGTACCGTTTTCGTGGTGGTGGTGAGGTTGCTGCCTGCTGCTGCTTCTCCGCTTTGTGTCTTTCAACGGCCATCACACCCTCGACCCAGGTTGCAGCATGTTATTCGAGCATACGCTATGTTTTTGTCTGGACGGAGAGTTGCTGCTTCAGCGTTATGCTAACATCTTCCGTACCGCGACGTGTTCCCCCTATTGCCAGCGTACGTTATCACCAGGCGTTGTTTCGCTGTTGTTCGCTTTCGTGGTACCGAAGGCAGCGAATCTCGGCGAGGAAGTACTGCAACAAAAAAAAAAACACAAAAATCGGATAAAAATATGGATGATTAGATATTTGATTGAAATGGAATTTGTTTTGTGTGTTTTGTGGCTTGTTTCGCAGCCGCTAATCGGTGTGTTTTGTTACACGGTTAGGGCCCGATGCGCTACTGCTGCAAGGTACATTTGTTTGTTTTTACACGTTTTTATGTAATATGCTTTATCGATGTAAATCGACGCAAGATAATTGAAGTGATTAAGTTTTTTTTCGATTAAGTGTGTGTAAGTACATGAACGGCTTTTCTGATAAAACTCTGCTGTACAATGCTAAGCGATAAAAGATTCTTAATAGCTTATGTACGCACGATATAGCATCATCTTAAACTATCTTCTTTATATAAACATTAATCCTGTGTTACATCAAGGAAAGGATTACAACCACAGCAGCAGCTGATCAGTCGTCTTTTGGGTTAAATCAGATTTCTTCGTTAATTGAAAGAGGCAGCTTAATGAGCGATTACTAAAAAAATACTGAACAACCCCATGTACACAACCAATACTATTCCTCTGGCATTTAATGTGTTCGGTGTTTGGTGTGTTTTGTGTGTTTTGCCACTACCTTTTTTCGCCGTTAATCTCCACCTGTACCGGCGTCCGGCTCGTTTTGCTTGTTTTTTCGCTTACACGTTACAAACTTCCTGCACCCATCATTATGCACTATCTCTATCCGTCCGTCTGCGTGTTTGTGCTTTGTGAGCGTATGTTTTTCTTTTCTTTGATTGAACGATTGAACTACTTCCTCCTGTTGTGGGGTGGTCTAGCGCTTTCGCACCTTTTACATTTAACATTTTCGTGCGCGCCACCGCGGGCAATGTTTTCCTCCGACTCTGATGGTGACCTGGAACCTTTTTGAACAACGCGAGTTGTGCTTAGCTTAACCTCTCCCCCATGGCCTCCTCCTTTTGGTATCAGCAGCAGTCTGTTTGGACGGACGGAGAGTGCATCAAATAGCATTACTCAATCACTTTTGTTTAATTGCGGTACTCTCGCATGGCCGCGCTGTACTCTAAAATCGTCCAAACTGTACGGCCCTCCCTCCACCGACTCGACGCAGTTTAGCCTGAGCTGTCCCGGTGCTGTGCCGAAATCAGACAGCGGCCGTATGGCGGCGTTTTGATCGAGTCCATCAACAAGGAAATGATGCAACATTGAGGTGTCCGCGGAACCACGCGGTGACCCAGTGGCCCAGGCGATGCTGCCTACCACCAATGGACTGCTGCTACTAGGGGGAAATGGCGGGAAGAAATGGTATCACAAGTGCGCGTAACGTGCAACTTAAAAGCTTTAACTGCAACCGTGCGCCCATGTTCCACGCGTAACGCGTTCGCGTGCAGCTCCGCAATCCCAAAATTGCCACCTACCTGGTTGGCAGAGCGTCGTGTGTGTGTGCGATTCTGCGGAAATTGGTGTACGGTGGGGGAGGGTGGTGCTGATGATGATTGTGGAACATATTAGATTATGAGTCGTTGAAATGATCGGCCTGCTCGTGTGGAGTACCTACCGCGGTGGAATGCTAGTGGTCCACGCAAGTGTGATACGCGCAAAATTCATCCCTCCGCCGTCGAGAGCACGCTCAATTACACTTTGAGCTGTGTTTTGTATACGGAAATCACTTGTACCATGCATTGTTTTTGCAATTTAACCAGAAAATACAATAAATTGAGACAATTTGCACAATTTCTTGGTGTTTACTTTTTGTTGACAACGTCGATACGTTGACAGTTGGTAGAACCAAGGTTTTTTTCACCGGGCAAATCTATTTGACAACTTGTTTGCAACTCAGTTTTTGTGCAAACATGCCCGAAGAATGTTCTGCAAGTGGCTCAAAAGACATTTTATTGTGGAATTTGAGGGTAAAATAATGGTGACCAATCTGTTGCTTCGTCTTGTACGTGAATAAATAAATCAGAGCACCACAAGTAAGTAGTTTTGTTTACGTAAAGTGATGTAACCATGTTTCAGCATTGGAGCCGGAAATACCCGAACATTACTCGACCCTATAGGGTGAAGTGGATTGTCCTGTATCGCTAGGAGCGTCGTATTTCGGCTCCAAGTCTGCAGGGAACTGTCGAGAATTAATTCTTGATTTGTGCTGAACCCACTGCTTTGTATAAATAGAACTCTTGCTACTTCGAAGAGAGCTATTCCTCAGTCCAGCAACAGCTGGAACTCGCCTAGAATATGCAGAAATTGTTCGGTATTACGTCAACGGCAGATGGTGATGTCAGATTGTATCTGGAAATTAACGATAATGTTATCAAGAATGAACAAATGGCGCTGGGAAGGAATCGCAGAACCCAACCGACTAGCAACTGAAATTATACAAAGAGAGATGAAGCATAAGAACAGTTAGATAAGCTTTCTAGCCACTTTGCACAACACTGCTTAACGCGATGCATCGCTGGTTAATCGATCCTAATCCATAATGAACGCGTATCAAACATTTCCGCCATGCCAAAATGCCGACGGATTGGACGAGTCGATCTACTTAGTGCTATAACAGAGCACACAGCCGGCCTCCGAAACTCTGAGGGATGTTGGGGATGATTAGGCTTGCGCAAAGCAGCAATCTCTTCGGGGTGGGAACGAAAAATTGCCAACTACACGTTACTTCATCTGCTTCATTTACCAGAGTGCGGCTGTCGAGCTGTCCAAAAACCGCGACGTACGGCAGCTCTGTTGCGCATGAGTATCTCGATGTGCAACCCGGTGGTACAATCGGGTTGATTGTTTGGAAGTGTGATTTGCACCCCTATCTGAGCGGTTCGATCGAGCCTCGGGACCTCGTTATCGAACGTGTTCGGCCCACGATCAGCTTATCAGCGCGGCAGCGTGATTTTTCCGATTGCAGCGAACAGCAGTGATAATGGCAAACGTATTGCGAGGGTGGTTGATTATTCAACGGATGTATTTAGTTATTGAGCAATGCTTGGTGAGTGAGTTTGGGCTTTGGGCCGATGGATTAGGCATGATTAAGGGCCTCGTTAGAATTCGGATGCTATTCAATAATAATTTCGCATAGAGCTGTGGTGTGATTTAATCAATTCGTTACTCATAGTTGGGCAATCTGATGTTGCAAACTCTCGATCTTTTCGAATGTTCACATGAAATTAATGAAGATTTAGAAAGTAATCGGAAACAAAATTTCTGGAGCAAGTTAAATAATGTGATTCTTAAAGATGACTTCACGATTAGACGTTTAAAATTCACTCGCAGCATGTGCGGAACCGAAACATGACAAAAGAGGAGATAAAAAGCAAACACCATCATCATAATATATTCTGCAAATTACTGTTTAATAGCAGCTAATCATAGCAACGTGAATTGGTGATAGATTGGCTAATTGGATTTGCTCTACTACACGCCTTGTCATCATTTCTATCGCTCACCGGCTCACAGACCGTCGCCCGCGGGTCCCACTTTCTTTGTGTCCTTTAAATGCAAACAAATAAATCTCCCAAAAAAAAAAAAAAATAAACCACGCAGCTCTGGGGGTTGCCCTTTCTGCGATGTAAAATGCTCCACATTCGCAGACCGCAGAAATCGTTTAAATTATATGGTCATGCAAATGATCACCGGCAGTGGCCTACATTTGGCTGAGCAAATCGGTCAAAGACAGCGCGGCTCTTGGCGGTGAACAAACAAATAGAAGAAGAAGAAAAAAAGAACATCTCAGAGGAAACTTGTACATTATCACCACCGGAACACGCCTAATGACAAAGCATGGCCGCAGCTACAAGGCAAACATTAATCACCATTTTGTGAGAGCTCTCCACCCCAAAAACATACCATCACATCATTACAATAACTGATGGGCTTTTGAGGGTGGAAAATGTGAATAACTATGGTTTGGTGTTTTGCTCTTGCCTGCTACCCCTTCCTTGGAAAACCCAACAAAGCATCACTAATGTCACGCCAGTTTGTGAGGTGTCGGAAGTCACAGGCATCAGGCGTGGTCTGTTTTTGTACAAGATTTTCGACCGTTTCGCCTCTAAAATTAACAAGACTCCCTCTGGAGAGGCGATATCATGTAATGTGTGGCAGTAATGAAAGAAGATGATAATGATTGCCTGGTGTGTGTCTCAAGTTTCCCTGTTTGATAGTGGAAGTAATAGTAGTGGAAGTAGTGGTACTCTTTCTCTCTCTCTATGTGTGTGACATGATGAGCAAAGGTAAGCAATTAGTGAAAAATTGATAGTGATTAGATAACGAAACTGCAACCATTAGGGATGTAGGCAGGAGGCTTTCACGCCGAACGGGGCCGTCGCCAGTCGGAACTTTGCTGACGTCAGTGGGTACGTACGGGGGAAGGTTCGCAAAATAAAAACCAAGTTAACTTGTAGAGCATAGCAAAGGGAATAAATTAAAAAGTCACCGCACGGAAAAAATATCCCAAGATATGAGATGCAATCACCGCGCCAACCTAATACGACCCAGGTGAGCAACGGAACTGTAGCGGCGCGAAGAAGCGCCAAGGTGTGCTCCACGGCAAATGACATAGTTTTTCGCGGTTGTCGCTTGTGTAAGGTAGCGAGAAAAAAAAATCACACAAAATCATACAGTCAGTTTTCTGCTGTGGCCCCGACTCTGTGTCGGAGGTGGCCGACCCGGTTCGCCGCAAACCGGTTCCGTTGACTGGTCTGGGGCCCGAGGAATGGCGGAAGCTGATGGCCAATGACACACTGCCGACGGCTCAACATAATCTGATAAGCTCGAGGAAGGAGAGGGATCAATGGGGGTGCGAGAGGGTAAAGAAGGGTGAAATAAACTTAACGCCACTTGCCACGGAAAATCGGAAAAATCGGGAACTCAGGGAACGTTAGTCGAGCTTGGTGGGTGTACCGTAGGCGAACGATGTAGCGGTAAATGAGAAAGTGCCGGGGTCCGCGAACACACTACACTCCGGGCACGAAAGGGTCCACAATATGGGGTCTGGATGCTGGCGCTGTTTGGATCGGGAGTCGGGAAGTGTGCGCACAAGAGGTGCATTCCAGCGTGAAGGAGTGTTGGCCTGTATGGCCCGGTGATGTGCTCGGGTGCCGCCGCCACATGCTGGTCAAACCGGTTGATCGGCACGTACCAGCGGCCACCGGAGATGCTCTTGTATATGGCAGAAAAACACGTAAACAAACGTGACCAGCTGAGTATGTGTGGCGATCGAGAGTGAGAGGCTGAGTTGATGGATGGAGAAGAATTCGGCACTTTACCAGATCAAGGTCCTCGTGGAATTGCGTGAGATCTTCGTGTATGAGGCTGTATGAGAATTGATAACTTCCGGTTTTGTTGGAGCTGGTGCGTTTAACTAATAGATAACAACAACACTGCCCAGTCTAGTCTGTTATAATGCTTTAAAAAGATTGAGATGTCTCAATTACGAGCAGGCGAATGACAGACGAAGAACTGCTGGAGACCCTTACTGGAGAATTGAGGTAACTCCTCAAGTAATCCGAGGGCGTTTTTTGATGATCTAGGAACGAGTTTTTTGTAGATCTTTTCCTGGTCAATTTATAACAATGATCCCAGAGAAACTCCAGTCTACAGGTGTTAGGAAGGTTAAGAAGATCTTGTAAGAGAGTGTAATATATTAAGACCAAACAAGAATGACTTTGGGAGCTACTTCTTGAAGTACTGAAGTTTGAAAAGCGTTCTTTCGGTTGGTTCAGCGTCTAGAGTCATACCAGATGTGAGCAGACCGGTAGAAAGTTCTCAAAACAATCACAACAGGCCCAGTCAGCACAGACCTCACCATAAGGTAAACAACAAATTGACAAGCCCTGACATACCCGATTCCGAGACGGTTGGTGCTCTCGCGCAGTTATGCACTATCTATGTGCTCTCCAATAAAGGTTGGTGTCTCTCTCGCTCTCTACCAACCCCCGTAAGCAGTTGCGGATAGTTTTGCGTACCGTTGGCTTACGCAGCTGTTTCTTCCCCCGAAAACGCTCTCAACCCTGCAGTATTCTCTCACCATAAGCATTACGGCGCAGCTGTGGCTCACTCGCCCAAGAGGGAGGCATGATGATTCTCCGCCTCAAACGACTCGAGTCGGCGCAAGAGCATACATTTTTCCATCGCGGTTTTTATTTCAACGAAGGCAACGTGACCGAACGGACGCGCGAGCGCATCGAGTGCGCGTGTTTTTTTTACGCTACGCAGCTCATTCGCATGAGCCCCACGTCATAAAGTTACCGCGTGTGTGTTTTTTGGCTTTTACCATCATTTCTTCGCCTTTCTATTGTTTATAGTTTGCGTGTGTGCGCCTCTGTGCCCGGTGTTCGGTGTTTGTGCGCGTGTATATTGGCCGCCGCGAAGAAGTCACCCCCGAGAAGAGTGATTGAGCGATCATTGTGCGCTGTCTGCGCACATGAATTGCACTACAGCGTAGTGCTGCTGCACCAGGGGCTTGAAGGAGGAAAAGCAAAGAAACACACAACACCTCCTGCCTCCTTCTGTGTGTGTGTGTGTGTGTGTGTGAGGGGTTGGAAGTACCTTTCGGGTGTACTTCCGAACTGTTTTCCCTCCGTGATCGTGCGTGATCTTCGTTTGCCGCAGATTGCCGTATCTTTCAGCGTTTTTTGGGCCGCACGCGAACCGCAACAATACGATCTCGAGCCCCCCGTCTGTGTGTTTGTCAAACTGCGTGCGAACCCTAAGTTCATCAGTCGAATGCTGTGGCTTTGGTACAAGACGACGCCAGAAGCGTATTAATTTGCCCGATTTCTATCACCAAAGATCGTTGCACTTGAGAGTGTCGTTCCCATGCCACAGGTCGTTACCGTGCTGTGACGTGCCAACGTGCTGATGGGTGGTGCTTAATGGTGGAAAAATAGCAATCTCTAGCAGTCGCAAAATACGTCCAATTTTCACGACAGTGCAATTGTTGTCACCCCCAAAACCACCTTCCCGGGCCGTTGTGGGCCGCCGCTACATCCGTGTGTGTGGCGTTTCGCAGGGGAAGAAGAAAGTTTCCAGCAGCTGATAAGAAAGCGCTACCACAAACAGTGCCCAATCGAGCACCTCTCGCGGTGGTAAATTTTCGGTGTGCAGCGAGTGTGTGCGTACGTTTGGTTGCCGATAAGTGGCGTTTCATGTCGTATAGACCGCGGCCCTCCGCGGGTTGTTTGCGGCGCACGGTGCGGCTCGCAGAGTGCGAAAACGTTTGTGTGTGAAGCACGGGGGGTGGTTGTCGATTTTCCCTTCCGAGACGAAACGCCGGCACCGCGTCGGGGTTAAGACGAAAGTGGCAAAAAAGGAAAACCCAAAGCGAAAATTAAAGCGTAACACGCCGAGGTCTAGGTCTTGCCCTTTTTGCGCCCTCGAAGTCGAAGCGAGCACGACGTGACCTTTCATTCTACCGTTCGTCCCCACGTTGAAGGACGAACCTGGTTCAGAAGAATTAGAAGAAGAAGTGTGTGTGGTGTTTAGTCACACCAGGTGAAGTGGTGCAGTGGTGCGCGCGATAAACAAACAGTGTTTGTGCTGCTGCTGCTTCCCCCTAGAGGTGTTGTTGTGTGTGTGTGTGTGTGTACCGCCACGTGTACCAATATCATCCTGCAGCTTCCGGTGGCATCGCTATCCGATGGTGGATAGCGCAAGGTACAACCGTACGCACGGGGGCCAACGATTCTCGTTTGCGCACTAATCGTGGGTGAGAGAGAGTGAAGCAAATTGGAAGAATGTGTTGTTTGGTTGTGTTGTTAAGGGCAAACGATACTTTAGACATTGTGTGGTGAGTCGAGTGAACAATATTTTATTTCTTTTGTTATGCTGCATCAGCGTTTGATGGGTAAGTAGAATCGTTTTTGGTGTTATATCAAGTATAAGAAAATTGTCTTTAATGTCCTCCATTTAAATTAAAAAAGTTAATCTAGTTGCGTCATGAACACATGACCTGTGTTGTGGTAGATCGAGGAGTCAGTCACTACTCCATGGATTTGCTCCAGAACATACGATACAGAACATACCTGTTTCAGAAGATACCATCAATCAAGCAAAAATTAAATTTGAATATTTCTACGTACATTTTACATCACTTCATAAAAAAGAAGCTTCAAAACCTTTCAACCTTCGCGGTGGGTATATGTTTCTCGGTCAGGAGCAAACTCAATTGATTTTTGGGCTCAAAGGTCGGGTTTTTTTTTCGCTCTTCCGTCGCAATGAAGCTAAGTAAAACTTCCCAACGACCTTCGAGGTATAACCGTTTGGGCACAAAATTGAAAAATGTAAATTTATCGTCCCCATTATCCCGCTCCGTACGGCGTCTAACCCGTTACCCGGGTGTGTTAAACATCGTCCAGCGTTCTTTTTTTCTCCTCCCTGTACCAAAGTGCTTTGGTACCTATTCCTGGCTGCAACCGGTCCAAACGAGGGAACCGGGGACGGCGCAAAATAAGATGCGAAACCCTTGCGGCGTCCCACGTGGATAATACCGTTCAGATCAGATTAAGTTGAACGATGCAAAGTTTATTCTATTCGTTACTTGCACAATGGATTTCCGTCCCTTTGCTGGCAGGCATGAGAGTGCGCTTCTTCGGGCTTGTGTGGGTCCTTTAAACTGCTCCCCGCTCTCCCTTTTGAAAGCGGATGTGCTATTAACAAAAAAAAAAAAAAAAAAAAAGCAGAAGCCAGAGCACCAACCGAGCCATCAAGCAAATGACGGCTTATAGGTTGGAGTGTGGGGTTTGTGGTGCAAACTCCCCCGTCGCCATTACTGGTCCCACTTGGCATGAAAGAAGTCGGTGACAATCGAGTTACGTGGCGCTCCTGCATTTACGGTGTACGGTGATACTCTCTCTCTCTCTGTGGGTAATATTTAATATCCGGATGAAGTAGTACAATGTGTATGCGTACGATAAGCGCTCGATCCCACCGCGTGCCTTTTGAGGATGGGTAGAATCTTTTTCCGATCGATTTATGCTACCACACAGCAACACAAAAAACGCACGAGATATTCCTTTACGAAGAGATAGAATCCGGGCTTTTCTATAGCCGACTAAAGAAGTGAATATGAGCACAAAGCGGCGTCAATGCAGTCGGGCACAATGGCACAATATGATGCCTTCCAGCGGGATGAGAGACTTTCCCGCGAGTCCATAGTTTGTGCTCGGTACACTTTTCCTGCCAACCGGAATATTGGTTGCATTTCGTCTCAAAAAGCTCTTTAATCTAATACCACCACCACCATTCTCATTCTCTTGCCAGGTGTCTGTGCACGAACATAATTCTCAACTGCAGAAACTTCCACGCGGGGGAAAGCATGTTACGAAGAACGTTTTAAAGACCGGTAGCAAATTGAATTTATCAGAGCGTACACAGCTGTGAGTGCCGGCTGATGATGATCTCATGATTCGTTGTGCAATTGTATCAAATCAATCAAGCAAACTCATCGCCGATCACTTACAGTTACGGCGCACGGAACGGTTTCCCTAACCAGAGCCGCGACTGGAGTTTGGAGTTTTTGGAGGAACATTTGTAACACTTCAGTTCCCGGAGCCACAACAAAAAATGCATCGAATCATTGCAACATCCAAAGAATGCAGCTCAAAGTACCGGTCGAGCTATCGCGTGTAGAAACCCCGCGCTTCCAGCACGTACCGGTTACGGAATTGTGTGCCGTTCTGCAGCAGTGCAGTGGATGCATGACCAATACATTTTTTAACGATTGTTTTTTTCTTCTTTTTCTGCTCCAATCACATTCCGAGAGGAATCTATTGTTGTAGCAAGCAAATCCCAAGCTGAGTAATCGTATCTTGAGCTGTGGCGTGGCTTGCGATGAAGATATCTAGTGTTTGAATAGGGTCGAATGACTGAGGGGCGTGTGGGTAGCGAAGAAATAGCAAAAAGGAAAAATAGAGACATCTTCCGATCCAGCTCTCTGTGTTCTGTAGGGAACTGTTGGTCGTCTGGACAACTCTCTTGCATGCGACATGATGAGCGTTCCGATGAGTGTTCGCCTGATTGTCGACGATATTCTCAATCATGACGGCGAAAGTAAACGAATGGATTGGAAGTCCGAGAACCCAAGTGGGCCCGAGATGCATCGTGGCATAAATTTAAGCAAGCCCGCATTCGAATCCCCGGCTGCATTTTAATGCACGGGCACGAAAGAGATCAAACCAATAAAGGCGAAGAAGGGAAACAGAATCTCAGCAATTCCGACTGTTTAGAGGCTGATGGAGGGTTCTCCGGGGGATCAAATTTAATATTTTGATAGTTTTATTTTCGCCCTCTTGTCGCTGGGGTCCAATATTGGAGTGCTGTGTAGTCAAATAAGCGGGGAATTAGTTACTTCCGTTTCTTTTTTGGTCGTTTGATTTGAATTTCTCTCTTGTGATACGCTTCGCCGACCATGCGGGTGCAAGGGTTGACGAAAACTAAGCAATGGGAGTGAGCACTTGTGATAAGAGAACGTAAAGATATGATTTTAACACAAAATTGTAAAAGCGAAAAGCATATCTGTTGAAGGAAACATATAAAAAATAGAGACTTTTCATAGAAAGTCTAAAGTAAACAAACACGGTCCCTGACGCTGTGCATCTGTATTGTATGCAGCTCGTGAGGTTTGTTATGCCATTACACATAGTCATGATGTTGTGTCAGCTTGGGCTGTGGAGGAAAGCAATATATCACAACCCGATTGTTGATGTACGGCTGCCCAAACATTTGGAGCGGCATAAAATCCAGAAGCTAAATGCAGCAAATGCCGCTGAATCCACCGTTATGGTCAGCCCGAAGTTAGTTCGATGGAACTCCCGATTTCGGAGGCTTGGGATTTGGGGGAAGCTACACGGGTCTGGTCAAAGCAAAGCCGATCGATTATATAAACAATGACGACTGAATCCTCTCTCCCTGATCGCTTATGCAGTCACGAGGCAGTCGGGTGGGGTTTCTGTGGTTGCATTATTTTATGTTTCCAATGTTCCACAAACCTAGCGCTGAGAGAAGGTTGGCGTTGGAGCATGTCGAGGATTTCCTAGAAATAATGTTCGATGGAAGAGTCCAGATAAAAAAAAACCCCAATTGCATGTTGCATATCGGACTGTTTACCCGAACGTTCTATTTGTGTAGAACCTATCGGAAAAGGATTATGAAGAACACATGTATCGGCATGTTCTTTTGGTAAATTCCAATCCGATAATGGTTATGCTGAGTAAACAGAAATAAAAATTAATATCGAAAATGAAATGCACATTCCCGTTATGTCCCGGACTTTCGAGCGAGCAATATTGCAAAGCATCGACAGCACTCAACTGATGAACAGGAGTGCTTAGAGCATAGGGATTCATCGTCGATCGATATTGCGCGTGGTAGGGACACCTACGCTTGTCACGGACACTGCCGGAAACGAGTAACGGAAACGCAGCCTGTGAACCCTGAAAATTGCCCTCGGCCTAATCGACTGGAACGCTTCAATGGTTGAAGTGTCCTGTGTGTCTATGTGGTGGATACGATTTTCCACCCATTTTTGCGATTTCTCATTTCCAGCTCAATCAGGATGACAGCCTTTTTCGTGTTTCCTATGTCGTGTTTTTTTTGTTGTTGTCTATACGCAAATGAACATTCAGCGGAAATGTATGTACACACGTACGCATATGTTACTGTTCGCCACCGCCCAATGGCGCATCTGCAATCCGGAAAGTCTGAACCAACCTACACGCGGACATTGTTGCGTACTTGCGTTGGTTTACCTTCTTTTTTATACCGATCCACCAGTAATTTGAAGTTTCGGCAAATGTGTTCCGCGCTATCTTTTCCCCAAGCGGTAGCCGTGCGATGGAGAGTTCGCTCTGTCCGCGGTTGATTACACACCGGACGCATGTTTGCGTCCGGTGTACTAAAACCGTGGTGGAGAAGGACGGGACAAAAACTAACGAGTTGTAAATAAAATATCCCTAACTCAACATCTCATCGGAAGCCTGAGTGGGAAGCCTGAGCTTCCACATAGGCCTTCTATTGTGCGGAAACTGAAATTTATGAAAGCGGATCCGAAACATGTGTTACTGCATCGAATGTGTATGCAGTGGTCATGTTTTGTAAAGGAAATTGCAGAAAAAAGCTCCAATACGCGCGAGGACGCTATTGTTCCGAAATGGAGTGATATGGAATTTACTCATGCGGGGGTAGTAATTTTTCATTTCGAACATGTGGGTTTTACCGACGTGAAAAGGATGTTTTCTGTTTTAATAGACCTTCGACTACATTTTGATACGAAGTGCAATCAATATTGGTAGTCTATGTTTTGTACATTACGCTTCCGGAAGCTTGTTCCTGGACCAAAGCTCTCATCTTCGTCTGTGCGTTTCTTACACTGCAGCAGAAAGATCCAACAACCAAAGCCATCAAGTGCAAAGTCGATAAAAGAATTCGCAAAGGGTTTTGTCACATTGTGTTCCCTTCCAGATGCGAATATTTATGAAGTGTTAGCATCAAAAGCCAAAAAAAAAAGTCTTACTTTCCACATGATGACAGCATCGGTCTGAATTTTAGTTCCTCGAAGCGTCTTATATCTGCAACGAACGACAGCTTGAATATTTCACCATCCCATTACGGCGAAACCATTCAGCACATCAGCACATTAGACTGGGTAGATCTAGTGTCTAGTGTGACTTCTTGAGTCAATAAAAAGAATCAAAGTTTTTGCTTTCACTCGATTGAGCTCCTTTAGCGAACGGGAGCACAGTGTGTTTGCATGTAGACACTAGTCCAAGGATTCAGTTTAAAGTTTCATTTCTTTGCGCACACATTGTCTGATAAAAAAGGGGTTGGAATATTACATTCAAAAGCTGCTGCATCATCAACATTCTTCTCCGAAAAGATATTCGGCTGCCTTTAACGGTTCGCGCCAGTAGAGATGGTTGTGTCCTTTTGGATTTTGGGAATATGGTAGCACAATCAAGTTATGTGCATATGTATGACGTTGGGATGGGTATGAATTGAAGATGTTTGTCTGCCCATTTACCAACGGGCTGGTGGTACCAGTTGCATTCGATGAAGTTTTCTGTCGGCAAACGGTGTGCAAATGATGGGAGTCGATAAGGCTTTCGGAATTCGGAGAGTGGATTACATGGTCGAATTTCGCTCCAGTGAAACGGCAAACACAAACTATGCGATGTAGCTCGTTTGCATGGCGACACACCATACGTTGCAATCGATCAAATCGGGCGTGTTGAAGTGGATCCGGTCGTCTCGCGAGAGCAATATTTGACATGCAAATAGCTTAACACTGTTACACATGAGGCTGAGGAGGTCGCGATCTAGACGCAGTGCTTCCGGTAGTGTGAACACTTTGAGCATCGTCAAACATTTGCATACATAAGGGGAATGAAATATGTAGCCCTCGTATGACACCGTTCTTTGCAATGTGCTACATAGTGTGTGATACATGATGGATTATTTATCCTCCTGCACGGGTCCTTGAGCGTTGGAGACGTTGACTTAGGTTGCTTAGGAATAGATCTAAGTGTTTACTTCCACGCGAGTCTCATCTGTTGGTTTATTTATTCTGCAATTAAAATAGTAAAGCAATTAATAATTAAAGCAACTTCACAAAAATAACTATGTTAAGCTCTCGTGCAAACCCATGCCTGAAACGGGTCATTACGACACGTTAGTCTGTTTTTACCACTGCGGGGTGTTTTTTTTTGTTTGCCACCGATTATATCAGCTTTGGCACACGAGAAATTCAGCTGGCACTTTTGGCGCAAGTATGTCGACCGATTGCGAAAAAAAAACACTCTTAAAACCCTTGCGGACATGTGCGATGTTTTCCGAATTTCCTGGAGTCGTGTCGGTTGGGTAACTAGACCGTCCGCGGACCCGACGCTGCCCATGCGCCACGAATCTCTGCCGGAGTGGATGCTCGTACCGGTTGCGTGAAAGTTGTTTGTGACTTTGTTCCCTAGCGTTCGCCCTCTTCAAATCAGGTGCACCTAAATCGTGGTTAGTGTGTTCCGTTTTTTTTGTTGGCTTCGGTTGCATGATGCGTGCTGTGCGACCTGGAGCAAAGTAAACTAGGTCTCTCCCGCTCTGTGTGCCACTGTGCAGAGCAACGGTCAGCTCTGGTGGAGTTATTGGATTAGAGAGAAAAAATGGAAGAAATTCATTGTACAGAAAAATCTTTAAGCGGGTAAAACCCAATGCTCGACGAAAAATGTTTGAAATGTATGTGATGCTCTGGCTAATGGGAAGCCATTTTCACACATTTATGAGTATCGTCTGTGGGTTGTTGGTAAGAAAGCGTTCCAAAAGCCAAAAACCTATCGCACGCCAGTTCTCTCCACCATTAGTGTCGTTTAGATGAATGATAACAAATCGTAGCCAAGTATGGCGATACGTTTTTCAATCACCAGCCAAAGTTCAAAGCGTTCATTTTGGTAGGGAATGTGGATTTCATATATTCATGAAAAACGCTCGGTGAGAGTGTTGGAGTTGGTGTGAATTGGAAAGGTTTTTTTTTCGGAGGGAATAAATATTCATGCAGAGGTGCGTCACTGCATGAAAGTAACAATCGAAACTGATAATCTTTTTTTTAGTTTGCTGCATGTGGTGGCAGATAAAAGCAAACTCTTGGTTCCGTTTTTGGTTGTAGACATAAATTCATTCCTTAACTTCTTCAATGTAATCGAAGGCATTGTATATTGTGTTCCTAAATCTGTCTCTAGTAAGATCTAGTACTTTATTTTGTAAGACAGCTTTATTTCAAAAGAATGAAGATCTGATTACATAGAATACAGCATGTCTATCTATGAGACCGTTGGTTCCTCCTTCAGGTCATTCAGAGACATCTGTTCTTCGCGCGTTTCTGATTGACCTTCAGCACAGTAATTCTGGAGATAATTAATTATCGTTCAAAGTACCACAGAGCTAATTGAAATCATTGATTGGTCCCGTTGGGATAATCCAATTAACCATTTTGAAAAATACATCAGTAGCAACTAAGCTACAACGGGATGAACCGCTAACGAAATCAGTCGACCTTGACGGCAAACCTTGAGCCTATCATCGGTAGACTTAACGGACATTTTACCGCCAGCAGGAACTGAACAGGAACGCTAGGGAGAAGGAAAAAAAAAGTATTATAACAGCTTTTGCTCCTCAACCATAGGATGTTGTGCAATTTCGTTATCGGATTCCCAACATCCGTTGCCCAGAGTTTGCCGTTTGATGTGGTAGAAAGTAGCCGAAGATGATCGTACGCGCCTCATTTGCTGCCCACGGTTTTACCCCCGTGATGATGTCGCGCACGGCTTTGGGAGATGTTTTTCTTGTTTTAAATTTATTCACTTCCCCTCGGCTGGCGGAAGATCGCAGTGGCTCACGGTGGTCTGATCGCGGAGCTGCCGGAGCTAAGTGTCACTTTCACGAAGCCACAACCCGAGCGAACCTCATCAGGAGAAGAAAGCTCATCAGTGAATTTAAATAAGACAATCAGATTCGACAAACGATCCCAATCTATTGGCTGTGGCGTGTGTGGTGCTGTCACGATCATCTCCGCCATTTGATTGTGGATTAATGACGTTTGTTGGCGCACATTTGCGCCGTGCCAAACCAAAATTCAATCTGTTTGGGGCGCCGCTCTAATTCGATCGCCGGCGGGGGTCAATATGAGAACCCCAGCAAATGCGCGGTTTGCGATCTTGGCGGATCGGTTGGGCTCCTGGGACGTAGAGGAGTGCTACTTCAACACCAAAACCCGCGAGGAAATGATTTCATTTCGAATCACACTCGCGACGATTAGTTATGGAAGGATGCACGGGCGAAATGTGGCTCGATGTTTGAGGAAGTACGGCACCGGAAAGGTGCACATGCGGTGCATACGTACATCGTCACAATTGAATGCGTTGCGACACATGCTCGTAGATCAAGAGTTAGAAAGAGAGGGAGAGGGCACACATCAGCCCGCCGGTACCGCTGCTGGGAGGTGATGGGCAGTGGGTAGGATGATTGATTTTGCATACCATTTCACTTGGAAAACGTTTCCCCCTCGGCCAACCCATGCAATAGCGGCGCCTGGAGAGAATCAAGTGCCCACGGGCTTGACAACTCAACCGGCGCGGCGATCGATTGGATGACTTTCGGTTTAAATTGCAATTTTGCAACAAACGCTTCAGCTTCAGCACTGGGGGAAGCGGATAAAGTTTCCATTCTCGCCCGGTTATGTTCGTTCCTCGCGCTTCTTCCCCTGCCGACGTGTTCATCTATCGAGTGTGAAGAATTTCCGCCCATCGTGTCTCGTCGCCCATCCAATCGGAAATTGGGAAATAGGGTTTTCTGCAGTGCAGTAAATTTCGTCGCATTTTCGAAGCTTAACTGAAGCGTACGCAGCAGCGAAGGCAAGGGGTAGTGGATGTGTCGGATGCACTTGTGCCAGGGCTTCCGAAATTTATGTGTTTATTGAAATACGCGCTTACGGATGAGCTGTAAAAAGGGGGGAGGAGGGAAATGGTGATTTCATGGCACGTTATATTTATTGTACCGCGTTTGATGTGTCCAAAAATTTTCGGTGGGGGTTTGTGGTAGCTACCACAGCTATGATCAATATGCGATGAAGTTACCGCAAAAGACTAAGATTAATAATGATTAAATTTATTGGTCAAATGATGGTTTAAGGTTTTATCTTTGCCTCGGGCAAACGGAAATTGTTGGTTTAAAATTAAGCGCAGATGAAATAGCAAGATAAAATAGCAACGCTTTTGCGCGTTGGCTAGATTACATAAGCTCGGTGCTCGGTATGCTGCACAGTAGCGTTTAGCGCTATCACAAAACAAAGCTAGATTTATTAGCCATCCAAAACTGGGCTACATGTATGTGGAGCTCCCTCTGTTGCCCTAATAAATCACAACCATCCCCGTTCGTTTCTCACGCGCAAAACTTAGTGAAGTAAGTCAGTGAACAAGCTATCATTCATTTCGTGTATTCGGTCAATTTTTGCTCGAAATAATTTGCAATGATGAACCACGGAATGCACCACTCCCACCGCCTTCGCCACGTCGGCAGGTGCAACGGATTGAGCCCCACCGCGCGTGAGTCCTCGCGCATCCATCCCCTCCGGCGCACCCACGCGAGATGTGGGTTGCAAATTTACAAATTTGCATAATTCATTTATGTAAATCGTTGGCGCGTGGACGGACGGGTCGGGCCGTCCCTCGGTTCGGGCGAAAGCGCAGTCAAATCGGGGCTCGGGTTGTGGTTTTTTTTCACCTCCCCGATTGTCGATTTCACTGTGGCCTTCTCGCCAGTGCCCCACCGGAAAGGGGAATTAAAGAGGGGTGGAGTGGGAAATAGGAAGGATTACTTTTGTTTTCCTACCGTCGTGGCTCGTGAGACCGCGGCCAAAGTTGGCCTAGTAGTAGAAGAGTATCGGATGCCGGTTGTGCCGGTGGAAAGCTTAATTGAGATTTGCAAAAGGAAGAATAATAATCAATACAGCCCGGTGGGGTATTATTTTGACCGGTGCAGAGAAGATCTGCAGCTGCGTGGATGGATGGGATTTTTGTGATTTTCCGTTTCACAAGGAGGACGTACTATGGTGGCACCGAGAAGCTGATCAATATTTGGTTGCATGAGAAAATGGCAGTGAAATTTGCCACAGTGAAAGCCTGGGTTTTCATTTCACTGGGAGAATATACCCACTGATTTACAATACGATTCACATTAAGTATCTTGTCATCTTGTGAAGGCCTTTGAAAAATAATTAATTGATGTCATGATAGGCAGATTGTCATTTTTGGGAATATTGGAGTTTATATGTAGTTGACGTTTTTGGGACCTCTTCTATCAGCAACTGAATAAGAGAACACGAATGTAATACACCCAGTGAATGCAATTCTGCTGCAAACTTGTCGAAGGTACCATGTCATGTCCACAACAACAAACACCTCCAAAAAAACACAAAACTGTCAATTCGACTGTCATGCATCCCCCAGTGCCTATCAATCGATCAATCAAGTGTGATGCGTGCCACGTCGGAAAGGAATTTGTTCTTGCCACCCCGGGGGTACTGCAAGCTATCAATGTCACCGTGGCCGTGAGGTTCCGTCCGAAACGTACCCCATCAATTCAGTCAATTCTTCCGGACATCCGAGTAGCGCGTAAACCGGCCGTTGGTATCATTTTCGGACGTCTGCCGGACAATGATTGATGCTATGGTGGAAAGAGCGATTGAGCCGCCTCTGATCTTTAGTTCCTCAGCAATTTCAGGCTCTCTAACCATTGCTTAGGTGCTCCAACTGGGTGGGTGGAGACTCGTCAACATTTAAGACGGTAAATAATGATTGGAAGATGAAGGGTCACGTTGTGCGATCATCTCCGTTGCTTAGAGCCGCGTTTGAAGCCAGGGTCTAGCAATTATTATTGTTGGACATTGGAGCAGGATGGGAACGAATCAAATTGGGAATTGCTGTTGCGTTTTGTGCAGCAATGGGAGAGAAGCGAAGGTTGATGTCACGGAAATTGTCCAAATGTAGCTATTAACAGCTTTTTTTTTAAGTTCCAGTTTGGAAGAGTCATTCAAGATCTCATCCGTCAAAGTATTGACGTGTTTCTAATTTAGAAATAAATGTCTACCACAATGAAACATAATATCCCGAACCGGGATGTGCTCTAGTTTCTCATGGAACTGAGATCGTTCAGGTTTTCCCTCATCAAAATTAACTCGCAAACCCAAACACCGATTGCCCAAAAACTGGCTGTAAATGAGAGACGTAGTTACTTGCTCCACGGGACGAGGAATTGATGGATAGAAAACAAAAACAAACCAGAATTCACATTAGCGCCTGGGCGTGGCACTTCCGGAACGGTGACGAAATCGGGCTAAAATTAAGCCCCAAAAGTGAAGGAAAGCCTGCGAACCGCCAATCGGAAAGCCAAGGCCAATCGGACAGCCCGAAAACGACCAAAACCCACCACCGTCATCATCGGCCGTGACATTGATGGAGGGAAAAAGTGAGTCAAATTCGGCGTACAAAAGTGTAAGATATTTTATTCATTGTGCCCGGGTACTCAATGGCAGCGTTTCCCAGCGCAGCAGACAGCGGGCAGCTTACCCTTTTCGGTTGTCTCTACAGAAAACGGAGAAAATGGGTTTTCTGTGTAAGGGTCGTTACGAATGAAGCGGGGGTCCACTTTTTGGACAGTGTCGGTGCGTTGTTGTTGTTGACTGCGAACACGAGTTTGTCACGGTTTTCCGATAATTTCCCTCTCAAATCTCACAGTCGTTAAGGGGCTATGGCGATGCATTTCATCTCTTCCGAGCTTACCGTGACCGTCATTCGGGCTGGGTCGCTGACCGAGTGCTACCGATGCAACTCGCTGAGAAAGCGTTGACATTGATTCCAGTGCCGCGATGTTTGTTTCATTTTGTGTCAAATTGGCTCATTACGAGCTCACATTACCGGGGCTACTGTGCAGCCGCTGTTCCGATGGCTGAGTCACAGTCTTCTGTGCCACTACTGCTAGTAGCTGTCAGTTAGCTTATGTTGCGTTTGTTCGTTTGTTTTGTTTTCTAGCACGTCCGTGTGCTGTCGCCGAGCCCTGGTAGCATGGGTCGCTGGAGTGCAGCAGCGAGAACTGACATCGGAGTGACCTTGTACGGGGGAGCAGTCTACGGCCGGGCAGCTGACAGCAGTGGGAGGAGGAGTCGTTGAAGAAGAGTCAAACAGCGGTGACAGCGTAAACAGTGTTTTTGACGTCTAGTACGTCAACGGCGTGTAACGGAGTAACAATTTTAAAGGTAAGTGTATTTTTGGAGATAAGTAGTTTGCGTCTGACATAAATGCAAGAAACAATTCTTACTGTAGTAATGGCAGGGCAACAACCTGCAACCTGAACTCGGCATGCGAAAGCCAATGTTGATCGATCAAAAGATTTCTCCGCTGCTTTACAACGCACATAAATTGCTTTTTCCAGGGAGTGTAAACATTATTTTTATACCGAATTAAACACGTTCGGCTCGTAGCTAATGATGCACATTGGACCTTCCGCGCCTCGTGTAGAAGCAACGGCCATGATCATTAATCGAATCAAAAAGGGCATGAAGACGAAGAATAGGAGCCTGTTCCGCTGTAGATCATCATGCGGGAACGCGAGAAAATAAAATAAATCAACAGTAGGCACGCCGCTGGTAGCCGAAAAGCTTTCTGCGGGCGCCGCCACCGTTGTTGTATCATTAGATATCTTCAGCTAGATATGTGGGAAAGCACAGAGTGTTCTAGCGGCATGTCAGAAGAAATCATGCAAATGATTGCGATTCTACCTGCTTCGCGAGGTACTTATTCTGAAACTGTACTTTCCACACAGAGAGCACGATGTATGCAGATATGGCGGGTCTGCTGTATGGTAGCCTGGCATGGATCACCGGTTGAGTCATGCCATAAGCGGAAGAACATCCAAGTCGGTTCCAGCCATGCCCCTGGTGCTGTGGCAATTAGGCAGATGAGCTGCTAACTTCCCAGACCACGCTGGTTGTGCTGTACTAACGAACACGGGCATAACGGAACTGCACGGTAACGTGGTTCTAGCAGCTCTAGACGGGCCCGTTCGGCTGCGCTAACTTGATTAAAATCTTGTGCGCTTTTACACGCAAGATTTACCCCTGTGCTGCTATTTCGCTTCCGTTGGATCTAACGTTGTGTCTAGCTCGCTTGCCTGCTTATCGCCTGCCAGTATTTCTAGCGGTAATGTCTTACTTCTATTCCCGGTAAGTTCAGTGACATTGGGTAAGTGCGAAAAGCCTCCCCACGAAAAGACACCTGAACTCTCCCTGCTTGATTCTCCCGAATCTTGATAGAAACCGCGACAGATTGCGTTAGTGAGTACGACTAGTGAGCTTACAATTAGGATGCTTTAATTAAGCGATGCTTGTTATCAAGCACTTCAGAAGTCAGCTAATGGGGAGTAGCAAGAGGCTTGTTTGTGACTTTTGGACCCTTCTCCGTCATCTCAGCCGCCGCGCGTGAGGCGCCATATCCACCGGTACTTGTGCGGAAAGCTCTCCTGACCGTTAGTGAGCTGGCGGGCTGACGGCACACACGTGCCTACCAAGCGTAACAGTTAAGAAAAAAACAACAACAAAAGGCACTCACACACACACACACGATTCCTCGCTGAGTTGGCTTTCTAGGTTACGGCAGCTCCCTTCCTGCGGATACTCCTCTTCCGAGTACCATCTCATCTTTCTCTCTGTGGCAGCAGGGCTCGTGTTGATCGCGTTGATAGATGCTGCTGCTCAGTCAAAATCGCCCGGCATATCGGCCCTGCGTTGACGATGAAAGATGGATTGTGTGTGATGGGTGCGTGCATCGTTGAATGATGAAGGAGAGAACCCTTTTTGCTGGAACAATTATCACCAGCCCCACGGCACTATGCCGGCGAGACTGCGTGAGGCGTAAGGGGTTGAGCTGTTGTTGTTGTGGATGGTTTAATGCTGTTGGTCGTTGCATTGCGTTTTTAATAGCCATTTGTAGCTTCTCTACGTCCTCTCTCACTCTCTGTATGTTTCTTTCCTTCTTACCCAAAACGGTGGTATGCAACGGTGAGCACGGAAGGCGTACGAAATCGATGCGTACGAAATTGGCCCAATTATTCGCGTCCGATCATCTGCGCGTACTCATCTTATTAACACCGATACTGCGCCGGTTGTGCGGGTTTGCAAAGCGCTTCAAGATCTTCAAGATCTTGCGAGGCTGACCCTCTTCTACGATTCACCAGCTCCCGAGTTGTGTGAGAGCAAACAAAAACCTATCGGATTGAGCTGGTTAAAGAGCGTAGAAATTCATCCACGGTGCAGTGTTGTGCATCTTTCATCGCCCGAAAAAAAACGAGGCAGTGGCTCATTGACTGACCACGAAGGGCTTGACCGTGGAGAGAAAGTTCCCTTACACGCCCGGGGGTGCCCCGGGTGGCTTGCTTTCGGAAGTGGAGATTTCCCCACTCCGATGTTTCGCTTCTTTGCGGCTTTCTCGGCCTCGGACGTTTCGATACACCCTTGGCCTGGCCGCACGGTGTTAAGTGGTCTGTCAACTGTAAAGTTTAGCGTCTACGTGACCCTTTGGTGGAATAATTAATCCGTAGCCTATTAGCTAGATGTTGTTATTGTTGGCCGGGCGCGAGAAGGCTTTCACTCCAGCCGACCCGATGGGCTGTTCCGCTCGTGCTGCACCGCAACGTGCAGTACGTGTCCGGTGAGAGTTGAGGGTGGAAGGGCTTTTTTAATCGAGTTGTGGGTTTTCTTCTTCTTTTGTTCTGATCTTATTCAATCTTGTAGACATTATAACCATTGTAAGGGTGTAAGCTGGCTATCGGCTTTTGAGCGTACGTGTCGCAAGAGACATGAAAATGTTTCGTTAATTTACATTCACCTGTACTCTAGGTTGTCCAGCCCCGTTTAATTACGCAATGTTGCTGCGTGGATGGATGACAATCGGGTTGTTTTACAAAGCGCCGTTGTTATCACGTAATTAGTGTAAAGCCAAAATAAATTTATGTTGTTGCAAAGTAAAATAAATGTTCGGTAATTCATACCCGCTCGTGTGTACGTGCCGTGCGCCTTGCGACGTGCTGCCACGGGTTTGTGCAATGGTAAATTAAAGTTTTCTTCGACCTGAATCTGTTCTGTTCTTGCTGATAATGCTTCATACTTGGGCGCAGATCCGAGACGGAGGCTAAGAAATAGAGACGAATTTTCTTCCAGACAATACATTTTACGCTCTCCCTCAGTAGTAAAAGCTGCATTTCAGTTCCCTCACTTTCGTTTTTAGTGAAATTAAATCCGAAAATGATAAACTATCGCAGGCGCGCGACGTAGATTAATGATTTAAATTTTCCTATCACAGCGGCCTAAGTTTTCGGGCCCCCGTCGCGGTGGAAGTAGTTTAAGTTTCACCCAGCTACAATGCGCTCCACCGGTGTGTCCCGAGGCGATGTATTTTCGGGGTTGGGGGAAGGTCGGAAAAGTCGTGTCTGCCTGGCGTGGAATCATTTTCATAACGAAAACGGCGATTGCGTAAAGATCAATAGCGACTCATCATCAAAATTAAACAAATAATTTCGGCAAACCATTCACGCGATCGCGAAGATGAAATGCTACCGATCAGGGCGGGAGAGCGCCTTTGCTGCGTGGTAGGCGCTACCAAGTTTGGCGCCGACACGCCAAGGATGATGAATGGGTAGGGGAAAAACGCCCAGACAGCATTAATAAATGTAACACACGGGGCCGGTATCTTACCGCCTTTTTGCATCGGATATTTCACGCCAATTGCGCTCAGCTTCTCTCGGCACCTTGGTGATTGCGAATGCGTCTGACGGCAGGTGCGGAAAAGCGAGCTAGGTGTGTTTGTGAGTGTGTCGAAAAGGAAATTAGTGGGTATTTTAGCATCATTTAGAGAAACTTGATCATTTTTCTTCACGTAATCAATCGTTGAACGTGTAAAGAGAGACACAAGAGAGCCTTATTGAAAGGACTGATTCCCTTATTGTGGCATAAATAATTACATTAAACGGAAAAACCAATATTTGGCAGATCTTCATGAGTCCAATAAGGGTGGATTTGAGATCTTCTTGCTCATAGAGTTAAATAAAAACATGGTTATTTGTTCTAATTGTCCTAATTGTGAATAAAAGTGTAAGGCGCTGGAGCAAAGTCCTCCAATTAAAGTAAAATTGAATCAATCAAAGTCACTGGCCGCTATTCGAAGCAGTGGCCGGAAAATGCAACGCCCGGTTTAATTACTAAATCAATCATAATCCATGTATATCGAGCTGGTTTAGCTGCAGGCATTGAATGCCTTCAAAACATAGGCATTTAAGAACAATCCGAACTATTTACACATCCAACATCCAAGCCGACCAAGGGGCCATTTTTCGTTTGCTCGTGCCTGCCTTTTTCCATGTCCAATAACGCCTCCGATCGTGCCGCTGAAAGGCGAGCGAGTTGTACTTCAACAACACCGTACACACACACACACACTCAATCGATCAATCAATTAGCGGTGGGTAAAAATGTTACCGCCCTGCATCGTTGCACCAAAGGAATATCGATGCACTACCACCGCGTGTTTGATAAAGCCTCTTCCACCGGAGTGCGCCGAGCGGGAGCAATTAATTAACGAAAAATATAATTTCTCTTTTTTGGTTCGCGTACCGCGGACCTTTGTTTCCGTATATATTGCATTTTAATTAAGCTTTTCCGTGCGTCCCTCACCACTGCCTGAGCTCGTTAGTTTACAAGCAAAAAAAAGTCCGATCAGGTAGGATAAAAAATCATATCGCCAATTGACGTCAGTGTCGTCGTCAGTTCAACCTTTTGGCATACAATCGCACAAAGTCCACGCAATTCAAACGTTCACTGGCGTGTGGGTGAGGGGCGGGGGAAGGGGTGGAAGGATTCGACCGGGTCGGGAAAGTGTTTGCAGTGAGCGAATGCTTACATCAACGAGGTCAGTGATAGGGAAATTGAAAGTGGCAAAGTGTAGAGTGCGCATTGTGCAGATAGCGGAGGAGGGAAAACACCGCTCCGTGCTTCACCTACAGTGGGGCGGAAAATTTGCGAACCATTTTTTTGGTTGCTGTTGCAATCGTGCTTGAAGCAACATTGATAAACCATTTTGTGCATCTCGTGAAACAATGCAAGGCATCTTTTTTTAGTCCGCGTGCAAATTGAGTTAGAGCCGCCGGCAGGAACAATTTTGATTGAAAGTAAGCGAACAGAAAGCCTCTGACTGATGAGCGAAAATTAATTGATTGAATTTGATTACCCAGGGTATCATGGCTTTCGGTGTAATGATGCTTAAAATAGCCGGACAATGTTGGTAGAATGCTGGAGCGTAGAGTGTGCGTGGCAGGAAATAATTGTAAAAGGAAATTGATGGCGCTTATTGTTGAACAAGCTGAAATGTGAAACGCTTTGCGTATGTTTGTAATTGAGGAGACATTATTATCCCAGAGCGGCTGGTTTTAGGGCAAGCAAGCGGCATGAAAATACAACTGGATTCTAGGAACTAATTTGGAACCAAAACTCATTAAAAATGGCACCGAGCAGTTTCGTCGTCACAGCACGCGGATGATGAGCCGCAGCCATGACGAATTTTCCGATTGACATCCAAATCCTTTCTCTTTATCATTTCACGAAGCAAAAGGGGGAAACGAGCATAATGAGGCAAAGTAATGCTGCTGTGAAAGGGAAGCACCGAAAAAATAAAATAAAATGGAGAGTAAAACAAAATAAAATATGATACTCATTTCCCCCAGCGTCTGCTATCATCAGGCCAAAGCTTTCTCCCTTCGTTAATTTTGTCAAAATTTCAATCATATCAGCTTCGTTCCGGTAATCGTCTGGCTGCGCATGTATGAAACTGTCTGACTGTCTCTTTTTTTTCGGGGGATTCCCCATGCCCCATCCTAAAACCTGATTTATGGTATTTGCAATGGGAAAAGGAAGCGAACTTTGCACACACACACACAAACAGAAAAAAACCCATCGCTAAGCTAAGGAGCACAACAAAGATTTGGTTTGCATTTCAGCTTTTCTTCTCGCCGTTGGTGAGCATTTCTTTTTCTTTCTCTCTTTTTTTTTTTGGAGGCGCAGTGCAGAAACAACTGAAAGCGAAATAAAACGGTTTCGGGACAGAGACATAATTATAATACCATTAGGTGGGCTAATTTTCACAAATTACTCCATCAATCTCGCAGCGCTGTGACTGGGCGCGGATTTTGCTCGTGCCCGTGCTTTTTTGAGAGCCGGGCTGAAGATGAGCGTAAAATAATAAATAAACTAGCCGCGGCTGGCCGTGCAAGCTATTTGTTAGCGTTTGTTTGGATGTCTGTTGAATCTACGTTCTTTTGGGAGATTGGTTCGTCATAGGGATAAAACGATTCTTCCTGCACCCGAGGGGGGGAAAGAATATTAGGAAGAACAGGTTTTTGTTGCATTTGGCAGACAATTAATGATGAACCATTCATTTGGAGGGAAATGATTTCCACGTGATTGTTCGCTGTAAGCTAAGAATAGTGAACAATAAGCGAGGTAGAAAAATTAAGCCATATACTCCTAGGATTATGCCTGTGCGACCTCAATACACCTTTTGCGGCGCAACACAATGATCCAAAATCTGCAACACACTAATCAATCATGGAAATGAATAGAATACATCCTGCTGATTGATTGTAAACAACGGTAATCTGGGTATGTATGCACAAGAGCGATTAGAAACCCCCACACTCTTTCCTGGGCCACCAACAACACCACCTTGGGGCAAATCGATTGGTGGGCATCGGCATCCGGAGATATAGCGAACGTTCGTGCGCGCGTTTTTTTTCGATTAATCGATTGCGTGCGATAAAAGGCCTTCGATTGGCCCAATTGGCCAAATCCGATAAGGGTCGTCCGGGTCGACGGCTGCAATGATGAAGCCCTCCAATAAACAATTGCCTGTGTACGTGTGTGTGTGTAGCGCTTTGTGGTGGACTTAAAAGGTGCCGCAGCAAACAATGATGGACAGTGATTCTGCCCAAATGAAAAGACAGCCACATTGCGGACACCCAGCGCTTGGAGGGTCAGATGTGAAGCCACATCGTTCGCTATGTACGATGAGGTTCCGACAAGGTTGGCACAGAATCGGCTGTCGAAGGGCTGACGGTGTCGATGGTTAGGGAGGATGATTGTTTTTTTTATGGAGGAAAAAAACGGAGCTTCGCGCCATATCTTCCAGAGACACCGTTACACCGTTCGGATTGCACTGACGCGTACTGACCGCGGTTGCAGCACCGTGTACCGTCAGTCAGTGCCCACGCCGGAGCAAAAGAGAGACGCACAAATGAACAGTTTCGGCGCTGAAGTTTGAGCTTTATTTTATTCCTTCTTTACGTGCTGCGCTACCGTTTTGCCCGGCCCGGTACGGTAACTGAGAAATTGAAGCATTGAACAAATAAATAAAAAAAAAACACCACGATCTTTAACAAGTTCACTGTGGTTGGTTCTTTTGACGGAGGGTGGTTGTTTGGTAGATGTGTGTGTGTGTGTGAGGGTAAATAATAATAATAATCTCATCAGCACCTCTGATTCAGGGCGATCAACGCTAATCAGTGCGTGGTTTTGGGCTTTTCGAGGGTAGGGTTTTTATTGCATTTTTATTTCTACTGCAATGCATCCGCGTTCGTTTGTAAGTAAAAATAAAGAGTGTGTGTGAGAGAGAGATAGAGAGATCGAGAGGGAGAAAGAGATAGAGAAAGAGATAGAGAAAGAGATAGAGAAAGAGTGAGAAATAGTTTGAGGAAAAGTGTGATAGAGTGGTTTCTTATGCTTTCACTAAACTCAAATGTAATTTAAATCTATTTGTTATGTTAAATGCGTCATTTTAAATGGCAATTTAACGTCACTATTCGCTACTGGCCTCGTAGCTCAGCCGCGAGCTCACCGTGCAGGTACACACGCTCTCTCAGTTCAAGTCTCATAGAGATTCCGGCGCTGGTCGATGTGTGATGTGTAGTTCGAGTTGTGGATTTTTATTCTTAATTTGTTCAAATTATCTCAATCAGATCCTGGATAAAAAATATAATAGAAAACAAATTTCTTAAATAATAGAGAATATATTGAGAATATTTCAACTCCGATGTTTAACAATACTATACTTTGCTCTCAACTTCCGCTTTTGCTCGCTTATCTGTAGATTGTAGAAACGTGCAGAACGGTGCCGCGGCGGTGTATTGTTTAATTTGTGTCATCATTGTGTAGAGCAATAAAATTTCCAATATCATCGCATACACACACACACATACTCAACCATCTACTTGACTGACCATATCACACATGGCTCGAATGACAAGAAAATGAACCTTCTCCTCTCTGGTGTGTTGTGGTGTTCGCACTCACACATGAAGGTGATAGCAAATCGTTCGATCGCATCGAGCTCTCTAGCGCGGGTGGTGGTGGTGGTCGGGAGAAGCAGGAAATCCGATAGCAATTTTGGACGTTTCGCGTCCCGTTGTGTGTCCGTGTTCAGTCAGAAAAGCAACGGTAGAAGGGTATGGCACACACAGAAAGAGAGGAGATAGATGATGCCGCGTATGGTCCAGTGACGACGACGTCGGAGTGTAAGATACGTTTTGTAGCTGGTTGTAGCGGCGGCCGCTTGAAGTCACCAACGAGGTCACTCCGATGAGTCAGTTCAAGTGCGTTGAAGTGCATGCACACGATACGAGAGTTCCGCCGTGCCCCGAGAGAAGAAGGTGTAGAGTGTTTGAAGATTCGAAGGGCCGCGCGCGATTAGAAGCAGTGTTAGGAGTGTGGGAGAGACACGGGGTGGCGTGGCACAGCACCGCACCGGGAAACCGGGGGAATCTCGCTCCACGCAGTCGCGCGCTACTGCCAGTGCATGAACGCGGATAGTTGATGTGATTTTTATGAAAATAAGCGTGCGCATTTTTTGGACGTAGCATGAAATTGGGCAGATGAGGACTTTTTGGGCCTTCAGTGTGTGTGTGCTGTGTGAACCCCTGACACTTTGGGTGTGTGTGTTGTGAAAGTAATGTGTGTAAGCCTTTCTAAAACAGAAAAAAGCGAACGGTTGTCTATCTGCGGCCACCTGAAGATGACAAGTAATTCGATTCCCTTTCGAACGTCAAAATGCGTCCGTTTTGAGCCCTTTTTGAGCCTGCCATTTTGCAGCCCTTAAAATGACGGCTTGAAGCAATCAATCTGCTTATCACGCCAACGGCAAAGCGAGTGAGAAACAATCCGTGGCGCGAGATAAACCGTTTGCCATTCACGCCAGCAGTTACAATACTAAATAGGCCCTATTGGCAAAGAAGAGGAGGCAGTCGGCGCGAGAGTGTCAGTGTGCAAACGCAAAGATAGTACGTGATCGACCCCCGCTCGGTGGGGGGTGTATTTTATATTAGCAGCATTTCAGCACCATCCATTGTACAGTACAGCCTGCCCCCCCCATCATAAAACAGTTAATTGTTTATTTTTCGCGACGTGCAACATGGTAGGAAAATCCGGCACACAGAGTGCGAGTGCGCTAAAGCGTGTGTTCGATTTTCTAATGCCTCACGTGTACCGAAGGCGTTAATATGCAAACAACAAGCAAACAACCATCATCACCACCTACCCTCCCATAGAGGGAGGCTTTTCGGCATGACCGGTGGCGTACCAGCGTATGAGGCTTTGATTTTGCGTTCGCGTACGTGATGGAACGTTTAAAAATGAGTTTGATTAATTGGTGATTAGTGCTTAAATTAAATTAACATCATCGCCCTGCTCGCCGACCGATGCTTAGTTGAGGGGGGCCGATGCTTAGTTGAGAAGGGTGGTGTACGAGATTGAGTGTTTATAATTTGACACCACCACTGCCCAACACCCTCGAACCGGGGCAGACAGAGAATGTACTAGGCCTGCAATGAACTTTGTGGCTTACTTCAACCAGGTGGTGGAAAACAACTAAAAAGAAAAAAAAATGTTGTAACGATAAAATTGTGTTACACATTATGTAGTGTACAAGCGGCTCTATCTTCTGTTTCAACGTTGGCATGTGTTTGTTTGTAAAATTACTCAATCTTGTAACAGTGTAGAGCTAAAAGCGGGGCAAAAAACTACTCGTGCCACGCCAACTCGAGTTATGCTTTTATTTAGTTTACCTGCAAAATGTTAAAAAAAAAATAAACAAAAACATACAGCCACTCAAAGTCCATCAACACGTGCGTGACCGTTTGTGAATGAGTTCAAGCATGATTCGTTCACCCTGCGCAGCTGCTTCGTTAGAACGCTTTTTCGACAACGGCGGCGGCGGCGGTTGGGGTCATAGCTCCGGTCACAGCAGCAAACTGTCCGGCATAAGCTTTCCGTTCTAATAATCATGGCACAACGCCGGTGTGACAACAAGGCACAGCAAAAAAAAAAAGAAGCGAGATCGCAACCGCGAGGTGGTTATTTTAAATGCAGCGCTTAATGTACGCAGCAAACACGCAACGCGCGCGTACTCCCATTGACAGGATGATTAGCATATTTTCACTTTTGATTGCAGCGTAGAACGGTGACCGGTGGAATGGTGCAATCAGATCCCGGTGGTGAAGGTGAAATTAAAGTACCTCCACGGGTATTGCCAAATGTGTCGCGTTCTAAAGTGGACGCGATGGCAGGTGTTGCAACGCCGGCAATATCAGCTCACCGAGGTTGACTATCACACGAATGGTTTGAAGCTAGAGATTGGCGTTTTACAGCTTATCTGATTGAGAAAGTGTTGCCTGAATAAAAGGGAAAGGGTTGAACGTAGGCTTAAGGGATTAAAGTATTTCTGAAGGATTAGGTTAGGTAACATTCCGCTGCTGATCTAATCAATCAAATTAACCGCTTTCAGCGGAAGCCTATTGACGTTTGGTACGACGGGCTGTCATAGAAATTTGATCTCCAATGCAGAGATGTAACGCATACTGCAGCCCTTTGACTGATTAGAAGGTTCCCGGGGTTTCCTAATTAATGGCCCTTTCCAGTGAATGTTGCATCCCCAAAATGTCAAACGCGTAACAAAGTGGAAAGAAAAACCACAACGCCCGTGTTTTGAGTTTAGTGAAAGCATCAAGCAAGTGAAATGAAAGTGTAAAAAACCGGGACACCAGGGACCGGTCACTGGCACCTAGCAGGGAGACTCGGTGAACGCCTAGTTTGTAGTGAAATCCCGGTTCAGATTTAACAAGAAACTCTGCTCTGGAGGTGGTTGTGTTAGGTGATTTGTTTTCGGTTTGATTTTTTCCCCATTCCCATTCTTCCCGTTGCCGTCCTGCGTGTTGCTTCTGATGCTGTTGCATATGGTGCGTTTTTGTGGTTGGAGATAACACGCATATCGAAAGTGCTACCGGGTCCGTGCGCTACGCTGGTGGAGTGTGCGTTTCCATGAGCGGCAATGGGACGAACGTACGCGGAAGGCGAGATCGTTCCAGCAACCTGTACAAGACGACGGGCGGAGGCGACCCGCTGCGAATAATTCAAAACAAGCTGGAACTGTCACCTCGCAACTGGTAAGTGGTCTAGAAGGGATTCCACACACCGAATCGAACCGTTAGATATCTATGCTCGGTAATGTGATCCTGCGAGGTTGTTGTATGCTTTTATCGGTCATAAAACTTGGGACGCTCGGGAGTTCCATTACGCTCCGGCACACCATCTCCCCGACACGGCATGTCAACGTGTCAGGTTTTATCTTGTCGAAAAATAAGTTGAATAACGAGATGTTCCCGCGGTTGGATTATCTAGGTTGCTTTCTGACGTGTTAATCCGAGTGTGGCTGCAAACGTAACGAGCTTGATTGAGCACGGATGGATGTTTGTTTTGTTCCAACGCCGAAAAAGTCATGCATGATGATATAAAATTTCATTTCGATTCACTTCTCGGAACCAATTTCCATTGAAGCAGGAAAGTGGATACACAGTTGATTCAGGACAAAGCATGGCCAAACACCTCCGAGAACGTGTGGATTCTTGCGCTTCCTTTCGCGCGAATAAACACCCAGACACACACTTTCTATAAATCATCGCCAATGTCATCGCCCGTTTGTATTTGCATATCTAACGAATGTGCTACCACGGGTAGCTTTGCGCGGGTACTCCCGATCGAAAACGCTCCGTGTGCGAAATGCGATTTTAAACTGTTCGTCTCGGTTTCTCGTTCCCGTCCCGGCCAGAAAGAAAGATGAAGACTTTTTATCGCGTGATTGCGAGTCATTCTTTCTCCATTCCCCATGCACACACGCTTCCCCTCGGCAGCGACGTGGCGACAATTGGACTTTGTCGTCACCTTGCGCGACGGCGCCGGCGGAGTTGTTTCGAGATTCACGCAAGCGGAGCTTCCGGAAGTGAAGCAAACCCGACCCAACAACCGCTCGAGTGGTGAATGGATTGAATAGAATAATCGGATCTGGAAGTTAGTTCTTCGAGCTAAACCGTGTGGAAGTGTTGGCGGTGACCTTTCGGGTGGTGGCCCGGCAAGGTGTGATTAATGTTTCTCGGCGCTTTCGCGGGGTTGATTAGACGGGCTCGGTAGTGGCTGGATGTATTTATTTTATACGTACGGGAACACGGAATGGGGAAGTGCCGGAAGTACCTTTCTTGTAGGTAGATGAAATCATCCAATTTGTGTTCTTCCGTCATCGAGAGGGGGGAGTCGTAGTGGCGAAATGTCGCTCCATTACTTTCCATTACAATGGACAGTTTGTCTGCGGAAAGCTTGATTTGATGTTAATTTGTAAGCCAACTGCATGTTGAAGATTGTTACAAAATATTTTGCCGTGGTATCATGAACTCCTCACTGCTTCGCGAACATGTGAAAGAGTTGCTCCTACAAGATGTCATGTTTTAAAGCTATTCCCATTGCACATGGAGCAGGTTATCAAGTACGGGTTTGAGCATGTCCAATTGATGTCTATTAATCTCGCTCTCTTCAAACATCGCCTTCAGTTAATTGTAACTCCTCGTCCGGTGGCCCGGAAGGGCAGCTGATTGGGCAGCGTTTGATTCCCCACTCTGTAAACGCTCCAGTTGTGCAGCCAATTATCGGAATGTGTTAATGATACGTGACGGTCACAATAATTATGGTAATGTTTATCTTTTCCCATTGCACTCAGCCGCACTCGGATCTGCTGCCGTCGATGAAAGACACCGGCCCCCGGCTGGATGAAGGCTGGATAGATACACATCATATTTATTCAGCCGAGTAGCCCAGCAGCATCTCGGAGATGTAGTCAGCAGCATCACAACACAGTACCCACAGTGTCGTTGGACCGTTGCAACATGAGCTGCTGCGGGTATGAGGGCTTGAGACAAACGGGCAGTCTGTCTTTCAATCCGAGCGAGTCAAGAGAACTTCGTCACCATGAAGTAATGGCATTGTGTTCTTATGCTGACTCGAGCTAATTTACACCTCGTTTAGCTTTGGAAGCTTGGTGCGTGTGTCTATCTTGAGGGGAACGTCTCAGTCTATCCAATGGAGGGCTAGAGCTAGGGCGTTAAGTAGCTGCAATCAAGCTCTCCGGGAGGGCTTCTTCGCACCCTGTGCTACACGATAACCATCTCGTTCCGGTGCTATCTTCATCATTAGCTCTATTAAATGCTTTGGGTGTGTACTGGTGTGTTCTTTTGTGCCGTAAAATGGGCGACCGTACCAGAGGGAGACTGTTGGAAGAACCGGTCGGTTTTGCAGATTGTAGGCAAATTTGTACCAAACCTCGTCGTTGCATCATCGCGCGTGTGAATGCGTGTTTTGCGTAACAAGCGACACGCATGACTTTAGCCATGACGTCGGGGTTTGTTATGTTCCAGGGGCGAGTGATTTATGAGCCATTCGTAGTTTCAGTTATCATAATTGGACACTTGTGTTCTTACCGTGCGTTGGAGAAGGTTAAGTGGTTGCAGGGCGGCGATAAAGATACTTTGTGTGGCAAGATGCTTGAAGATTTTCTTCCAGTGTCTTAGAAGTCATTTGAAAGTCATCGTCATTTGCATAACGATTTACCTACACTCAAGAATGGATCGAGCAAACGCTTTTAACAATAATTTCACACGTTCCTGTTTGCAAATAATACAGTGTGTGTTTTGGCAAATTGCACAGGGCGCCATGACCCTCATTTCCTTCGGAAAATTGCACACGAAAACGGTACCCAAATCGAGCAGCAAAACAGTGTTTAAATTTCAACCCATCCCCAATTCTGGTGTGTATTTCTGCTGAAGGCTATAATTTTGCACATTTGCACCACTGTATGGTTGTTATCCCAGAAGCCTCAATTGCTGAACCATTTCTTGAGATGTTCTAATGCACCTCCAACTCCACGCGTCTCTTACTTCCTCGACGCAGCTCGGTACATCTGGCGGGAGCAATTTTTCCTCCCATTGATTGCAATGTTTGGTATAATGGCAGTGATTACCGAAATCAACGAAATGGTGCTGCCCCGGGGGTGTTGCGCATCGGCTGCCGGTGCTTATGAAACGGAGTGCTCGAAAACAAACGAAAATCGGTATGGATTTCAACAGTCTTCGGGGGAGAGTTGTGGCCAAATGTTGAGTCAATAGGAAGAGTTGTGGCTGTGCTTTGCCCGACTATCGAGCGCTCATTAGATTGAGATCAGTTCATGCGATGAAGTTTGCTGGAATGCGCACTCTTTCATTGCTTGGAACGGTTCTCGGTATCTAGAAGCAGGGTGCGTTTCACTCGAGAAGCGGTAACTCATGTCTTTAATGGTGTGTGGCGTGCTTATCAGCCAACCACCAGCAAAATGCTCGAAACTATCTGATGCAGACTGTCGGTTACACAAGACACACAACTGGGAAGAATGTAACAAGAAGTCCCGAAGCAGGCGGAGGTAAAGGTGAAATGTTATTATGGAAATTGATATGATTTCGGATCTCCGTGGCTGCAGCTGACATCGTAACAGCTGGATTTCGTAACCGTAACCAATCAGGTGGAAATGTGCTTTTGGCAATCGAGAACAAAGCAAAGCATTCTGGAGAAGAACGATGAAAATATTTCGAATTGATTGTTTACCTTTCAGATTTAATTACCCTGTAAAAAGCAACGAGAAGCTCTGTCCAATTTCTCCTTAATGCAGAGAACTAGACAGCTGCGATGGGGAGGTTTTTAATGAGCCTGTTTAAGTACGGGCGCGATGATTTACTGCCGTAAAAAAGCCAGTTGGCAAATAAAGTAGCTCGGCTTATTGGGAAAGGAAGAAGGTACTAAATTTGATCAATTGGAAGCAACGCCACCGGCACAGCTTCTAATTAAGCACCAGAAGCTAGCTAGGTGTAATCGGTTTCCTATACAGTTTCGGATTTCGCACCAGTAGGGGAGCGCGAACCAAACGAACTCTCAGGCATTGTACAGTACCCGGTGTGTTCATGGATGCTCCTTTCATTCGATTAATTAATCGTTTGTTTTACGCGCAAACGCACCCTGTTCCCCTAAGGCAGCCGACAAAATAGCAGCAGCAGCTGCCCGCGAGGCGTTCATAGTAGTTTCTTTCCGCTTTGCTCGCGAGCTCGGGCCAGTGTTTTTGGGCAGAGATTTAGGCTTATTAGCGTAACGGAGCGCCCGAGGCCCGGGTTGTGAACCGGTGAATCTTTCTCTATCGACAGCATGAGCTGGGGCTGGGGTTTCTGTTGCGCAATATGGGGGATGAGGTCTCGTATAGAGATGTATCTTGGGTGGAGCATTGATAATCACACCTCGTAATACGCGTAACGCACGCGAAAAGATGCAGAGCAGTAGTAGTAGTAGTAGGGTGGACTGGAATATTACGTTATACGGTGGTGTTGGAGCAAGGTGTGTGTTTCGGTTCCTCCGGACATCAGCATCGCACTACGCAACCAGTGACGAGGAAGTTGTCCCGTTTTTTCTACTATAAACGAGACATAAACGGCTTCGCGGGGCTTCGTTGAATTTTTGGGGAAGTCTCACCGCTCATAAACCACCACCCAGCGAGGCATCATCTACTAATGATGTGGCACGGGAGTCGTCACAGGTTGTATGGATACGCGCGAAGATTTGAGAGGAATAGGCGGTTTTGGAACTTTTTGGAACTCTGGTGTCAGGTGGATTATCTAACCTTTTTCGTCTAGCGTGTGCTTGTGAGGTGTTCCGAGCGTCGCGATTTTTTTTTGCTTTTACGACGCTGTTACGTTGAAAATTTGTCGAAGCTGGCCGGAGCTGTTAGGATGTGGCGTGGGAAATACTTTACAACTTTTGTTTTACGGTAGTTTATCGGCTTTCGGTTTCATTTTCGGGCGCTAATTTTAAGCACGCGTTTTAGAACGTACGAACCACCTGTTGGACTGGCAACCAGGGAGAGAGTGAGCATGTTTGGAACAAAACAGCTGACATCAGACGCATACCAAAAAACGGTACCATTTGGACTGATTCCCACTGAATTTGCACTCGGCACGTAATACGTTTAAACATTCCCGAGCAGGTATAATGTATTCATGGAAGTGTGATGCTGGGAGTCAAAGTTGAACGATGCGGTCGTTGAGCTAGCACGTTGACGCAATTGGATTTACGGTCGGTCGGTCGGTTTGGGTTGTGCGATTAATGATGAGCGGCCATTGATGACAGGCTGGAATGGTGCTGGAGTCACTTTTGGGGGTGCAAACACAACGATAATTTTGCCAGTGGCTATTGTGTAGTTGGCAATTTGTTCCGCGCGCTGGTTCTATTGTGGGAAAAATGGGTTGATGTTTTGTAAAGCCTGTTACAGCAAAACGTGGTTCATCGAAAGAATAGTTTCCCCCGTTTGGTGAGTGCGCCATCGTTCGAAAAGTGTACCAATCTCCAGCATAATCGATTACAAATTGTACTGTGCCTTTTTTGTGTGCTCTTGTTAGTGCATTTCCAAGCGCGAAATATAGATCAATTATCGACCCAACTACTGACATGGTGGAGATTGTTAGCTGACATCAGCAGCATCGATGTTTGTTTGCTGCTGGAATTCAGAGGCATAAAAAAGGTACATGATGCATAAAAAATCTATCGATTGATTTAATTGGCCCGATGAAATATGCGTGTAAAAGCCTTCCCTCGACTGGCATTGGAAACCCCTCTTTTATCGGACTGCTGGAATTGATGTCTGCTGGCCAAGTAAGACCTTGCCTGTTGGACGTTCGGCCTGGTTCGATTGGAACGTACTAAATGCCACGTGACAGGGATGTAGGATATTTAAATTTGTTCCTGTTTCCTACTGCTTCCTGGCATTAGTGACTGTATGTGTGTGGGTTGGGTAAAGCCAGCACCTGGAAGCATAGTAAATTGTCATCCGGAAATTCGTGTACTCGTGTCCGCCTGTGGGGTAATAAATTTTACGTACTAATTACGACAATGGTGTCGATAGCATCACGGAGGTATGCACGCTGCCGACTTGCTGATAGGACGCGGATGGTGGCCACGTGAGCACGGTTGGTGGTCAATTCTGTACGCCTGGTCACACCGACACCACTCCACTATGGTGATGATAAGTGTGTGTGTGTGTGTGTGTGTGTGTTTGTGAGGCTAAATGTTAGAGCAATTGATAGCGTGCTGTAGGCATAGCGGAGCAGGTGGCGTGTGGATAAAGGTACATCAAAATTGAATTTCCTTGATTGTAATGTTGGATTAGATGCGGAAATCAATAACCATGAGTGTCTATGTGTGGGATGGTACACCGGCACCGAGATCTGCGCATCAGATAGTGCTGTTTTTAATTACTCGATTTGGATGGCAGAAACACAAAGGTGATAGGGCTAATCTGCCATTAACGTGAACGGTGTGTTTCGGGTGTTATTCGATGACACATCCGGGATAGCGTGGAATAGAGTGCGGACATTAAATAGGCATTGGTTATCAATTGTTCAGAGGCCTTTTCTAATAACACTATTAGCAGATACGAAGGTATCTCATAGTTGCCGTTGGAATATCTTGACGACCTAAACTATTTGCAATAATTCTACTGGAATAAACGGATTCAAAATAGACAACCAAGCAATTGCACGACATCAGACATCATCGAGTTCAATGTTCTTTTTGCCCTCACGCGTCTATTGATCGTAACGCCTAATCAACTCCATATTCACAATACCACCGATGTCACTGACTAGCAAATGGCAATCAAAGCAATTACAACTGCCAGTAAAAAAAACCCTGGTACAGTACTATTTTACATCTTGCACCATAAAAAAAGGTAATTTCTCCAAGTCATTATCGTCTCACCGGAGACGGCGATGCATTCACCGTCATACCGAGTGCATTGTTGAAATGTTGTATTTAAAGGAATGCAACGCGGTGCAATCTGTGCGACACGGTGTATGTATACGTCAGGTGCGTTGTCTTTATTAAGCTGTTCACGGTATCGATCGATCCATCGCCAGCGTTTCGAGTGGTGATAAGTTGGCTTGATATCATTTTGCGATACGTGTGAGCTTGGAGTGCATTTAAATGCTCTGCTGAAGCGAATAAGTGGCGGCAAGCTTTCCGCCGCTCGACAATGGCAAACTGGCACATGTAAAAAGGGCAGCTATTAGCAAAGCATTTCAGTTATAGATAAAGATATACAAATGCTTACAAGCCTGATGAACTTAAGAGCATTAGGGCATTTGTTGTAATAAAAAGAACAACAGAAAATTGAAGTTAATTTTCCCATTTATGCCAGGCCTCTGTAAAGGCATTACCTTGGAGTTGTGGAGTTTCTATTTTTATTCAATTCCAGCTCATTGTCTGACCTCGGTAATTTCTTCACCGAAGCTACCATAATAAACCCTGGAACACCCTGCTCGTGACACCGTTGGACTAGAAACCTATTTTTCCTTTCTTCCCGTTTTTTTTGTTCCACCACATCACTGTCTATCTCTGGAGCAGCGAAAGTGAACGTCGGGAACACATGCTGGTAGAAGTACCCGCTCCCGTGTATCTTTTCGCATAATTGCTGAGCGAGTTGAAAAGCTATCCAGCATATACAATGGGATTCCACTTTTGCCTCTTCCCAACCCAACCCTCCCCCTTCTCCAGCGTGGTCGGTTTTCGGTTTCGTGCGTCAAGAGTGCGGGCAAAAATTAACATGCAAACTCGGCCGCATTGGCTGCTCTCGCACCAACGCGCACGCATCGTCCAGCTAGGGGCATTCAAGTGGAACGTTCTACCCTGACACTTCTGGACACCCAACCACCTCCCTATAGGGGTGTTACTGGGGCTTCAATGAGGGCCGGTAGTTTCGCTTTTCTTTGGCATGAAACTATTTCAGTGCAGAGTTAGTTTGCGACGCAGCTGCTCGCTCGTTATGCTGATCGGATGGAACGGTTCTGTGAGCTAGAATATGAGTACAGGTTTCTGCTGCAAGTAGAGCGTGATGGAATAGCTTTAGTCCAGCGATAGCAACTGGAGAGCTTCCGACCGCTTCAAGCCAGCAGTAATTGTTGATTGTTGCGTCGTTGAGTCTCGATTGGAAGCGAAATCTTTACGATGAATTTGCAAGGGGCACCATTGGCAAAGAATATTCAACATGCTTTCGACATGCAAATTCTTCCCGCGTTTGTGCCCCAATCAGACTTGCGCATCTTTGCAGCACTTGCACCCAGGTGTTGATGTTTGCAATCTGCATCCAAATGGTGCTCAATATCGCTGATTGTCTTGCACGACGCGGCTTGCGAACGCTCCCAAGCGCGTCCTGCTCTGTTGCATGGTCTGCCCGAACGCTGCTATCCAATTCACTAAATATGTTCATTTAGCTCGAGAGATGGTACTGCTCGAGACCGTTGCCGTCTGTAGCTTCTCCACTGCGTAGTAAAGTGGAGTAGTCTGAGTTTGTGTGTGTGTGTGTGTGGGAGAGAGAAATCCAGTCAAATAAATTGTTTCTATTATCTCGTTATGTAGATTTTATGCGCCGTCACTTACGCGCGTTTGGCGCGCCACGCGTATTGACGCAGCGTTTGCGAGCCGTTTAGCCGTGGAATGGGTCTTTGATAATGATGGTTGTTTGTGCGGGAGGTTTTTTGCCCCTTTCTCACGCCCACCACCACCAATACGAGATATGTTGAAAAGCCACACGTTATTACTGGCAAAACGGCGTGAGTGGTGCTCTGTGTATGGCATAAAAAACCCGCTTATGCTCTGCTGAGAGATGCCTATTATGCTCACTCATTTTGAGCTCATTTTCCCTTTGATAGTGAACCTTTTTTTGTCTGGGTGAAACGATGATGCGAACAACAAGCAGGTTGTGTGCAACAAGTGCCGATAGAAAGTGGCGGAACCCTTCGTCGATGTGTGTAGAATTATTTGCATAATGCAGAGTACCAATATCACGGTAAAGACCTCATTTTACAAAACCTCATTTTCCGATAAATGTCCCCCTGACAGGGTGGATAACAAATTCTTATCGAAGTTCACGGTGGGCTCCACGCCATGTTCTGCATCCTGATGTTACGTGTAATGGGAATTTGTAAGTTTGCTTGATTTTGGGGGTTAATGCGACTTATGGTGAAATGGTTTGCTTACTGAGATTACTACCGAAAAAGCAGTCACCTTGGTTGCTCCTCGAGCATAAGAAAAACTTTTAACCGGATACCACAGCTTGCAACAGCTTAACTTGTGGCGGTTCAGATTAATTAGAGACTGCAAAGTTTGAGAAGTTCGAAGCGTGCCCAACCCATCCGTGAAATGATGCAATTTTTGGGTTTTTTTTTTGCGAATCTCGAGGTTTTTCGCGTTGCAGGAAACGACGTCTGTGTGCTTTTATGAGCGTATGAGGCAAAAACTAGTAACTCTAATGAACTCTGCTTGAGAGAGATGACTGCAGTAGAGTTAGTTAAATTGAGTTTTTAATATTTCACGTTTGGCTTTGCTGGTATAACCATGAAGGTTGAATTTGGCTGCAGTTTGAGCAATAATTGAAGTTGCTTGGGTAAATGAGCAAACATTCATTACATACTCATTGTGTTCGCTTCACAGCATTAGTGGAAAGCACTTCCTCCTGAGTTAATGGAGCTAAACTCTGGCGATAAATAAAGCAAAATGGCTTTTCGGGTGCACTCCGAACTATTTTCGGGTGCACTCCGGGCAAGCCGATACGCACTTGCCCCAAGGGTAACATGTGATACGCTGACGTGGCCATACGGTGACGGAGAATCGCGGTTGATCCTATTAGATTACACCCTGTCTGGTGCACATGATACGAGACACCCAACGTGTACGGTCTCGTGCAGTCACAGCCTGGACACCCGCACAGGGCGACTGTGTGGGTGTGTGGAGCATATGTCCCTCGCGGCTTAAGCCGTTTATCCTTTGGCCCTTCGGCCGGTAGCAGCGTTTCTTGCTGACAAACTCGACAGTGTGTGACCAGTGTGGCTGGTACTGGTACGGACAAACGCACCAGAGCTAGCGCGTAGCGTGGACGTTGAGCGGTTTTTGTGCTAATGTGACCATTCGCTTGTTGGCTTTCTTCGCAGGAATATGGCATACAATGGACTGTCGCAGCATGTGGACTTCAGCAGGCTGCCGAACCCGAGCGAGCGGTTCGAGCTGCTGGACCTGATCGGCGAGGGCACGTACGGCGAGGTCTACAGCGCGAAGGACAAACACACCGGGCGCAAGTATGCGGTCAAGGTAAGTTGGAAAGCTGGAAATTAAAGGGCAGGGAAGGTAATAGTGTGTTTGAGATTATTCTGGATGTGAAGTGTTTTTGTGGAAGTGGAAGTACCAAAAAATGTGTGTCATCCGGGACAAGTGGTCACGCTGGTTAATTGCAAAGTGCAATAAAAATGTTTAATGGAGGACTTTAACTGCTCTTCACGGTGCCTCTTCATTACGACCTCGATGCTTTGCTCAACACTGCAGCTAATGAAGTTTCGGACGTAACGCGTCGATTACGCGATTCGCTGTGGATTGTTTTTGAGCATTGTTGCATTATAACAAAAACAACTAAATTAATTGTGCTGACTGCAAGCCACCGTGCGGACCCGTCAGCCCCTTTGGCAAGTGTTTGGCCGTCCGTCGTCGATCGGGTCGAGTCCGTAGCGGGATCGCCTTAACGTAATTATACATCGCCAACCGAGTGGTCCATGTTTTTCCATCCATTTACAATTGCAACTTCCGCTGATCGAATGGTCCGTGTGTGTGCGTGTGTGGAAGGCGTTAGGGCCCTTTTTTACCACCGTTTCTAACATTACCTCGGAAGAGGTGGTCGTACTGTGAACATTGGCATTACATGATGCTGGGTCTTTTGCATACACACCGTTTCCGATGTGTAAAGCGGTGTGTGAACCAGCGATAGGAAAAAGCGGAGGGGAAAACCAGCAGCCGTCTATCATCCACCATCGAGCTATACCCCCCTCTGCAGACGTGTTTTCGGAAGAGTTCCGGCCCGCAAAACCCTTCGCAAAACAATAAGTTAGATCTCTGCAGGGCGCGCACCCTTCCCGCTCCGTTTGGCGGGAGTGTTGTTAAACATCTTAGACAGCTTAAATCATATGAGGCGCATTGGTATGTTTGAACGGCACAACGCCGTTGTATGTTTTGTGTGCGTTTTTCCCGCACGTTGGTTGGATTAGGTTTGCTTTTCTTCTGCGCTACAAGTTGCCAACAAATGGTGTGTGTGTGTGTGGTCTTTCTGCGGTACACATCGGAAGTGTTGATGGAGGAGTTGGATTAGACGCGAAATCGAGATTTTATGTCGATACGCAATGCGGTTCATCGTATTGTGTGCGTGCGCTTGATGGCAACTATTTCATTGCGTTGGTAAAGACGTATTTTTGTGGTCGTATTTTAGAGAACAGGGAACGAGAAAGGCGCTGGTGGTGAACTGAAGTGGCCTCGGGAAGCCCTAACAGTTCGTCCATGGCAGGGAGTTTGAGAAGGAAAAATTGATTTTTTCGCATGTGACGAGCCCAACATGTGACGAATGCACGTGTGGTAAGCCGTATGAACAAGCGTTACGATGCACGTTGTTTGGTAGAATTGACTTTTGACTGCTGAATGGTAATGATTTGAAAATTAAAATTACAGTAAGTAGGAGCTCGTTGAATAAGCAGGTAGTATGATTTTGTTGAACGTGGCATACATGAAACGAACGACTTTTTACAACGCTGACATTGTGACGCTTATAAGGCTTAATTGATCGATGCATTGAGAAGCTGTTGATAGTCCTGTGCCAAGTCTCGTGGTTATTAAACCCTCAGGTAACGCGATCGAATCTCATCTGCACCATCGTTATTATCTTGTAATGGTTCTTTTCATAGTGTGTATAGCTTTACCTACATATTGAACGAACATTTTGAAAAATTTCATCTACATGTAATGAATTAGTTATTTGTAAGGTTTATGTGAATCTGTTAAGGTAAACGGACCTATAGTGGTGGTAGTACCAATAGTGGTGGTAATACACTAAAATGCGTTTCATACAATAATTTAAGAGTAATAAAGTTATTTATGTTAATGTGAACTGTTCTCTGGTCTTTTACAAAGCGTTTAAAAGTTAAATGGAGGAATTCAGTTTCTTAGTTACTGAAAAAAACATTATTTTGTTAAATGAGTCAAGATTTTTCCAAAAACTTTAGGATTTCATAACGAAACTCAAAATTTTGTTAACGTTCTAGATGACCACATAACAACGCAATTAATATTTTTTTTTTTGCATAACTGTAATCAAATGTTACTGATTTACTAAAACGCATAGCCTTTTAACCATATTGTTGCATTTTTCAGTGCTTTTTTATCATAGGCATGTTCCTATAGTGGTCATAGTTATAAAATCAGTAAAAACACGACATTTTAGATTTTTCCGGGATATTTTGAACATTTCGTATTATTTTCACAAAAATAAGCAACAGAAATGAATTTTCTGTCAGTAATTTACCAAAAAAGTCTATAATTGGCATATCTAGCTGAGTGAAAAATCTACCTCGAAACAAGCACACTCTTCCGGTTGTGGGTTGACAACAGGTGTTTGACGACAGTACTTTAGTCAGTACTTTTTTTTCGAATCAAATTACGCAAGAAATCAATATTAAGGTAGTAATTCTTACCTTTCATCCGAAAATAGCTTCAAAACTAAGTTCCAATAATAGTATACACTTTTTTTTAGGTATCTTTGTTTAGCACTACTATAGGAACACAATACGACGACTGTAGGAATTATACCACCCTTATAGGTTAAATATTTATATAAATTTATAGTATTAAAAAAATATTTACGTTTTCGCAAATTTATTGTGTTTCATGATAAAAATGGTTGTAATTGCGACGATAAAACACATTCCAATTGCTATGTGGTAAAATATTCATATATTTAGCTTCCTTACACTTTAAATCCATTAAAACACATCTGTACCTCTACAAATTGCACCACTATTAGTACGTTTACCCTAGTTGTTTGTTTTATTTAAAAAAAAAATCCGTTAAATGAGAGCTTCACACACGATCTTGATGACCATGGATGCTTAACGAGGACACAAAATACATTTTGATGATGAAGTACTAATGATAGCCATGTAGCGTGTACTGTTTATTCAATAAGTAACGGCGGAAGCGTGAAACTAACCGCTCATAACAGACGGACAATCAAGATACTGGCACACGATACGGGAACGAAAAACACAAGATTTGATATTTATTCCATTGTTGACCTAATAGTGTCAAGCAAATCGTGTGGCTTGGTCGTTGGTTGGATTTAAATCTCTAATGAAGACTAATTCCTTGGTAGCTCCAGCACAACAGCAACTAGGTCGTATCGTCAACAGCTACAACATCTCCAAAACGGATCGAACGTATGAAAGTATTCCTCCCAAATAAGAGAAAAAAAACACGCTTTAGCCGTAAATACAGTAAATATGTTTCGATTTGCGAAAAACTTTCCTTACTTTCCACACACATCTCGGACCACACATTCTCACATGTGTCTGTATTAGAAGATTCAGATATGGCAACCGCAACCTTACTACAGATGGTGCAGACCTTGGCAAGGCCAGCTTCAAATTTCCGAAAGGTACAATTAGATCCAATCTTCTCATCATCGCACTCATCGGTATTACTATGATTATACTCTCTTTCTCTCCTTCTCCCACTCTCTTTGAGGCGGTGCGCCGTCTGATCAATACTTTCTGCTTCTCTTCCCACCGAAGGGGTAAACTTTTATTGCCGATGAAGTATTTGTCCGGGCCGAGCCCATCGGTTAGTTTAATTTTCATCTCTCTCTGGGCGTGCGTAAAACCAGTTTCACTAAATTACCCCTTGGTGTGAAGTGATGGGTGGAGGAAGGGATCGATCTCAGCCATGAACTCTTAGCTCTTCATTTTAATAATCTTTAATCCGTTTTATTCTTTTTTCCATGTGTTATTTTTTCAGATATTGGAGAGCATTGCCGATAATATCGAGGAGATCGAGGAGGAGTATCTGGTGCTGCGCGATCTCTCCAAGCATCCCAACATTCCCGACTTTGCCGGGCTGTTCCTGAAGCGCGGCACCACCGTCGAGGATGACCAGCTGTGGTTCGTGCTGGAGGTAAGTAATGGAGTTTGAGGGAATTTCTTATGTCCGGTTAGGCACCCCTTGCTGTTCAGTTAGTTTTATTGGGATCAGTAGCGTGTGTTGTCACTGCGTTGTGGTACACGGGGAGGGAGAAACCGTGACCGAGAAATTCGTTGGCTTCCCCCCCCCCCCCCCCTCATCATGGCTCGTGTGGAGGGCCAAAATGAGAGAAAATTATGATGTTTGCGTTGGATGCTAATGCCCCGAACGGTGGTGGTCGTTTGCCGCAGTAAAAGTACACCTTTTTGGGCGAATGAAAGTCGTCGCGAAGAGATGAGAAGAAGAAAATAAGACCGAACGAGCGAGAGGGAGTAGAGGGGGAATTGGAAACGGGCGAACTAAATGTGCAGCTGCGGTCGTCGGCCCGAGCCCCGGTGGACCTGGTGACCGTGAACTTCCTGCCTGCCTGCCTGCCTTGGCGGTGATCGTGCGTAGATCGGAAGTGCCGGATATTATTCATCAGGGCGGGCTAAAGATTTCATTACCGGATTTCAACCGATGTCGGACAACACAACGGACGAGCAGGTGTAGTAGTAGGGTGGTGCTAGGGAAAGCGTATGTATTTTGGACCCACCGCTTCTCCTCCGCATTCCTTCCGCCCAAAATGTAAACACTCTTTACACGTCTATCAGATGCGGGAAGATGCGTAGAGTGAAAAAGCGAAGCTCAAAACACAGAAGTAAGTGAGCGAGACGGAGAGTAAAAAGACGACGTGTTAGTGAGTGTACGTTTGCCGATAGTGCGTCAAGATAAGACCACCTCCCCTTGCGAGGTGGTACGAGGTGGACGGGAAATTATGCATCTCTCGGAATAGGTGATCATGTTTTGTGTGCAGTGTTCCGCTTTTCGGCTGTTCGGCCGGCGATTGGTGAGCGGTGGCAGGTGGTAGGTGGAAAAATAAAACCAAAACGCAGCGGAAGTTCGATCTTGCGATCTTGTGCGTTGGGCTCGGACCTGCGCGACTGCCTGCAAGGTTCAGCAGTCAGGTTCAGCCGGTCAGTCGATGAAAAGCGATTCCGCGTGGTGGATGGTGTCCTAAAGCCAGCGCGCGCGTGTGTGTGTGTGTGTAGGCCGTGTCCGTTGGTGACTTGTCGCAGCAACGTGTACCACGGTGTGCTTTACGCAGTGAGACATTTCAACCGCACCGATTGGAAGTGAGGCTTTCCGCGGGGTGTCTTTTATTACTTTATGACTCACCAGCGGGTCAACCGTGGTTGGACGGACTGGTGTGGTGTTGTTGCCTCCTAGTGGATCATGATAGTGATAGTGATAATAATACGGAAGGTACGGGAGGACCCTGTGGGACGCACTACGACGGCTTGTGAACGGTACGGCACGACACCGAAGGCGGACGGGATGGAAGAATCATTGGTGGGTGCAATTCTCTGAAGTGATGGTTTACTGAAGATGAATTTGGGAAGATTTTTCCAATGTTTGTCTAGTCTGTGCTTAATAGTGTGGGATCGCTTGCAGTGTGAGGCACCACGGTGCTATAAATTAGGGCATAGTGATGTTTTGCTACCATAAACCAAGCGCTTGCTCCATTAATAGATCATAATGTTGTTTCGGCTGTAAAGTGGTGGTAGCATGACTTTCTCTACCAAGGAACCAAAAAAGTGAAGACATGAGCGTTAGGATTTATGACCCCCTTTTGAGGCGGTTGGTTTTAGCGAAGACAAATCGCTACCGTGCTGTTCCCTTCAAGTGAAACAAGGTCAAGTTCCTTCCATCCCAGCAGGAAGTGTTTGTGTGCGTGTGTGTGTATGTGTGTGTGCTACCGGTCGGGTTTATAGCACCTTCGAGTCCTTTAGCAGCCACACCAGTCGGGCGCGGACCGATGCTTGTAAATCGTTTCACTTTCCCTGGTTTTCCGGCAAAATGGTATGGCTATTGTCGCACTTGTACCAACCTTGAAACAATTTCTCATACTCCCCGGGAGACGACCCGCCCGCCCAAGCACTCCCAAACCCCAACCACTGAGGGCAACCGAAAAAGATCGAAAGCTCGTTCGCGCACGAGTACTTTCGGTTTTTTTTTCTCTCCTGTGTGTTTCTTTCTTCGCTCACCCCACCCTGCATTGAGCATTTGGCCGTCGCCGAATGCTGCTGGGGCCGGTTTTGCTCCTCCTGGTGTGGGGAGTTTGGCAAGTTATCGCGCGCACTTGATCTGCCGACAGTTTCACCGACCAGGGCTGCGCTGCTGTTTTGGGGCGCGAAGCAAAGAAAGTTCAAATTAAAGCAACACACACTCCCAACCACACACACACGGTTTTGGTTTGCTTCGCCCTTCTCGAAAAGCTCTTCATCGTTCGTCGGTCGGTGCGAAAAGTGAAGATGCTTATTTGTTTTTTTTTGTGTGCGCTTGAGATATGCTTTATTTGGCAAACTTTGCGTGGTGTTTAATCGTGTTTTTATTCGCCGGCGCTGCAGGGCTAGAGTTTAATGGCAAGTGTGTGTGTGTGTTTAGAGTTCATCGATTGCTAAAAACGCCTTACAGACACAGTGTGGTGAAGAAATGGTGCGCTTGAAAGAGTTGGACAACGAGGAGGAGGACGCCGGAACGGTAAGAGCGAAAACATCGAAGAGCGACGTGTGTATAAAAATGAAACGGCTAGTTTTTGCGCGCAATTTTTTTGGCAGAGTGCGAATGACCTAAGGCTGGTTTAAGACAATCAGTGGCCGTCGTGCAGCCCAAAAATGGAAACCAAAATTGAACTTTGTGGTTGAAAGTGGAAGTGACAGAGCGGTTGTTTTGTGGTTATCCAAAGGCACTCACCCAAGTTGATTTGCCTTTAATCGAGTTGTGCCTTTAATCGTCCCGGTTTTTGTTTGTGTTGCATTTGGGAGAAACGGAAGGGAAACTAGGACAAGCCATCTCCATAAAAGATCAGTTGACGGAGGCTAACAAACTTCCCAAATCCCAATAAAGATGAGGTCATCGCACTCTCCTTTCGCTTGGAAGTGCATTGTTGCGGAGTTGGCGGACATTGAAACTGTGTTCGGTTTATTGTCACGGGGAAGATTATTTTTGGCTCCTTGCCGGTCGCTTTCACCCGACTCGGTTAGCCTGCCTTCCAGCGGGCTTTAAATGCGGGTTGAAGGCTGATCGGAAAAAAGAAACCCACAAAGGGGAATTGTGGGATGTGTCAGCAGGCGCCCAACAAAACGCAAACTAATCGGCTGTGTTTTAAGCAATGTATTTTGGTGCTACTAACGGTATTTCATTGCTTTCTCGTAGCGCTCGGATATGCCAACCCCCGGGGTACGATTTCTCTATCTCGGGGGTTTCACTTCGGCGATCGGCACAACTCTAATGATAACAAATAATCAATCGTTTTAATTTCGGCGACAAAACTGTGTAAACACCATTGCAGAAATTAAGCCGTTTTTTTTGGTTCATTCCGACACAAAGAGGTCCAAAATATATGTGATGAGTTTTCCACTCAATTCCACAAACTTCCCAATATGTGTGTCTTTCTCTCTCTCTCCACACTTTACTTGCGATTTAAAACCGAGTTGGTCTAGGCGGAAATGAGAAGCGGGGGAAAGACCAATTTTACAGTTTCAATTACGGTGAATTGGAGCGCGATATGAGGCTCCAGCTCCCTGAGCTCCCAGAGCGTTTATTTGCTCGTTGACATAACTTATTGCATACCGATCGGTGCGGCGGCGCGGCGTCGATTGTTGAAGGGGTAAAGGCCCTCAACCGAAGTCATCGGAGGTTGGCCGGAGTGGATAAGACTATAAATTTCTTACCCCATTCGCACGTCATATCACAAGCTCTTCATGGGTCTGGCAGCTACTGGGCAGGACTGCCGGATGGGAGTCGTCACTAAACAAACAGTGCCTCGGCAGCGTTCGCATAACCGTCTTATACGGCTGCCCATTAGCTTCCACTGCCACTGTCCACTTTGCACCCAGCACGCCAACGGCCAATGATTGCATCAGTGAAACTTGTGGGGACGAAGGTGTGGAGAAGCCTCTGGAGGAGGTCGACGAAGGTTTACTGGGCCCCGAAAATGGTAACATCTCCCCTAAATGCCTTGCCAGACTCGACGCGTTTTATATGAAAATTCGGGGTGTAATCACGGCTATCGGTATATCCGGCGAGACACGTCGGTCCGGTGTTTATGTGATGTGAAAAAATGCACTGTAAATTTTCTCCAATTTCGCATGATTGACGGTGGAATTTTGCCATTGCGCAACTGGTGGCAGTTTTGGAGCGTTTGGAGCAACTGCAACGCCCAGTAGCGTGACGTGGTACCGCACACAAAAAAACTTTTAAGTAGCGTCGCGTAGGGAAAATGGGTGCAAAAAGCAAAACTATTTCTTCTACGAAACACACCCATACACTCATACACACACACTCCACGATACCAAACGAAGGTGGTGGTGCAAAGTTGTGAAGTTAATTTTCCGCATGGGGCCCTCCGCGGATGTAAACACTTCAGTCTGTGAGGCACTACTTACCCGGTTTTTTCTTTCTTTTTTGTTTGGCCAATGCTTTGCAGCTATGCACCGGCGGCTCCGTCACGGATCTGGTTCAAGGTCTGCGCAGCCGGGGTGCACGGCTGTCGAACAACCAGATCGCGTACATACTGCGGGAGACGGTGCAGGCGCTGGTCTTCCTGCACGAGAACCACTGCATGCATCGGGACATCAAGGGCCACAACATACTGCTGACGGAGACGGGGCACGTGAAGCTGGTCGACTTTGGCGTGAGCTCGCATCTGGCCGCGACGATGGCGCGGCGAAACACGAGCGTTGGCACACCGTATTGGATGGCGCCGGAGGTGATCGCTTGCGAGCAGCAGCTGGATCAATCGTACGACTCGCGGTGCGACGTGTGGTCGGTGGGCATTACGGCGATCGAGCTGGCGGAGGGAGATCCACCGCTGTGCGAGCTGCACCCGATGCGAGCGCTGTTTCAGATCCCACGCAATCCACCCCCGAAGCTGTCCCATCCGGAGCAGTACTCGTCGATGCTGTCCGACTTCATATCGGAGTGTCTGGTGAAGGATCTCGAGCAGCGCCCGTTTTCGAAGGAGTTGGTGACGCATCCGTTTCTGAAGAGCGTCGGTCCGTATGTGGACCAGATACGGCAGGAGCTGCGGGCGGAGATAGCGCGCCAGCGCGAGGATGGTCGAGCGCCGAGCCAAGCGATCGCCACCACCAAGTACGGGAAGTTGAAGTCGGACCGCAAATCGAAACCGCAGAAGATGTACATGGACGATCTGGCCGCGCTGGACGTGCTGACGGAGGATGCGATCGTTGAGCAGCTGCAGAAGCGCTACGAAACGAACCAGATCTACACGTACATAGGCGACATACTGATCGCGGTCAATCCGTTCAGCCAGGTCGGGCTCTACACGACACAGCATCAGCGCAAGTACACCGGGCAGGCACGGTCGGACAATCCGCCGCACATCTTTGCAATCGCCGATGCCGCTCATCAGGCGCTGGTGCACCAGCGCCAGAACCAAGCGATCGTGATATCGGGCGAGAGCGGGTCGGGCAAGACGGAGAGCGCCAACCTGCTGCTCAAGCAGCTCGTGTACCTGGGCAAAGCGGTGACGAAGAACCTGGAGGAGCGCATTCTGCAGGTCAATCCCATCATGGAAGCGTTCGGCAATGCGCGAACGGGCATTAACGCGAACAGCTCCCGGTTTGGGAAGTATCTGGAGCTTACGATGGCCCGCAGTGGCAAGGTGAATGGGGCACGCATCTTCGTCTACCTGCTGGAGCAGAGCCGGGTGGTGAAGCAGGCCGAGGGTGAAGGTAACTTCCACGTGTTTTACTACATGTACGATGGGCTGCAGGCGGAGGGTCGGCTGGAGGAGTACTATCTGCATCCTTCGTACCGGAAGACGCACCGATATCTGCAGGAGACGGCCACGCTGCCGAAAACGAACGTGGACCGGTGGAAGCAGCTGCTGGCAAGCTTCCGCGTGCTCGGCTTTAAGGACGACGAGGTCGACATGGTGAACCGGGTGCTGGCCGCCATCCTGAACCTCGGCGACATTGAGTTCGGCGAGATGGACTCGAACGACAACACGGACAGCCGGGCCCGGGTGATCGATGTGGCGCCGATGCATCGCGTCTCGAAGCTGCTGGGCGTTGATTCGGCCGACCTGCTGGAGGCGCTGTCCTCCAACTCGGTCGTGACGCGCGGTGAAACGATCACGCGCCACAACAACGTGGCGGAAGCCTGCACGGCCCGGGACGCGATGGCGAAGGGCTTGTACGGGCGATTGTTCGATTGGATGGTCAATCAGATCAATCTGCTGCTGGTGCACAACAGAAATAGTAACAGGTGAGTGGGAAGGCGCCATCGTTCGCTTCGGGGGAATTTTCGGGTAGCTTTGGAGATTTCAGAACTGACAGTTCCGTTGTGTGTTTGTATGTTTTGATTTGCAGCTCGGAACAGTTGGCGGTTGGATTGTTGGATATTTTTGGGTTCGAAAACTTCAGCAAAAACTCCTTCGAGCAGCTGTGCATCAATATCGCCAACGAGCAGATACAGTACTATTTCAACCAGCACATCTTCACGTGGGAGCAACAGGTAAGGGTGGATTTTGAATTAATGAATTTCGAGATGAATCACATTCACCAAAAAATCGATGTTCCTCTCGGCAGGAGTACATGGCGGAGGGTATACCGGTCGATTTGGTCGAGTTTGCCGACAACCGTCCCGTGCTGGATATGCTGCTGAGCCGCCCGCTGGGACTGCTGGCACTGCTGGACGAGGAATCACGCTTTCCGCGCTCAACGGATCGTTCATTGATTGGTAAGGAGTGGTTTGATTCGTTTTCTCCATCTTTTATTTACAATATTGTTTGTATATTTTGCAGAAAAATTCCACAACAACGTGAAGTCCAAGTTCTACCAGCGGCCAAAGTCGGATGCGGTCTGCTTCGCCATCCACCACTTTGCCGGCCGGGTGGTGTACCAGGCGGACGGGTTTCTGGAGAAGAATCGCAACTTCCTGCCGGCCGAAATCATACAGCTGATCCGCCAAAGCCAGTACGACATGATACGGTTCCTGTTCCAATGTCCGATCACGAAGACGGGCAACCTGTACTCGGCCATCCAGGATACGGGCTCGCGCCAGAACGTGCCGAGCTTCATCAAGGTGGACACGAAGGAGAAGTTTAACTCGCGCGGGCTGGCGTCGCAGTCGCGGGCCCAGCAAACGGTGGCGACGTACTTCCGCTACTCGCTGATGGATTTGCTGCAGAAGATGGTGACGGGGACGCCCCAGTTCATACGCTGCATCAAGCCGAACGAGCTGAAGGCGGCCAAATCGTTCGATGCGGCAAAGGTGTTGAAGCAGCTGCGGTACACCGGGGTGCTGGAGACGATCCGGATTCGGCAGCATGGGTTCAGCCATCGGTTTACCTTCGCTGACTTCCTGAGAAAGTAAGAAATCGGTAGAGCTTTGTGGCTTTGTGAGGATATTAAAACCTTTTTGTTTTGCTCCACAGGTACTGCTTTTTGGCGTACAGTTTTGAAGAACGTGTCGTATCGAACCGAGAATCCTGTCGCTTGCTTTTGGTGCGCTTAAAGATGGACGGATGGGCGCTGGGAAAGTCCAAGGTGTTCCTCAAGTACTATCACGTCGAGTACCTTTCGAAGCTGTACGAGGAACATGTAGGTTTTTAATTGCAATGTGTTTTGGGAGTCTTTTAAACATGTCTTTCTCTCATTGCAGGTCCGTAAGATTGTGCTGGTGCAGGCCTGTGTAAGACGCTGGCTGGCGAAGGCACTGTACAAGCGCGAGAAGCAGCGCGTCGCGCTGAGTGCCGTCACGCTGCAGAAGCACGTGCGCGGCTGGCTAACGCGCCGCCGCATGCGCATACTGAAGGAAAAGCAGGAGCGGGAGCGCTTGGAGCAGGAGCGGTTGGAAAAGGAGCGTTTGGCAAAGGAACGGTTGGCAAAGGAGAAAAAGAACAACGGTAAGTGTGCTGTGGGAATCCGCCCTATAGATAGTCGGCTCAGCGTTCTATACTAATCGACTTCCATTTCCCCCCTCCCCCGACAGAGCAAAACAAAGCAAAGCAGGCGTTGGCAAAGGCGAAGCTCATACACCAGCTGTCGAGCAACCAGCTGGAGGCGAAACACAACCACCACCACGAGAAACGCGCCATGGACATGAACAACAAGGAAAACGAGCGGGCCGCCATCGTCATCCAGAGCTACTACCGCGGGTACACCATCCGGAAGATGCGCATGACGCCGGAAATCGAGGCGAAGACGAAGTACATCCTCGGCATCGCGAAAAACCGCGTCGAGGCGCAGCGCATGATGCAGAAGGAGGGCTTCGCGAAGGAGGACGCAGCCCGCATCATCCAGCGCTACTACCGCACGCAGAAGAGCAAACACAACAGCAACCGCGATGCGATGGCGGCAGCGGTAGGAGCGGCATCGGCGGCGGCGGCGGCCGGCCGGAAGGGTCCGGCGCCGCAGCCGCAGCCGAAACCGCTCACCACCAAGGACCAGCAGATGGATCTGATCGCGTTCTCGCAGAACGTGCACATGCTCAACCAGGAGGTGCACAAGAACCTGCGCGTGAACAAGGCGGGCGTGCCGCTGGACGCGATCGAGAAGCTGCCGAGCGACTACCGGCGGCCGCCTGGGTTCGTGCTCGTGCCGGGACTGCTTGGTACCGTGCCGGGCGGTGACTGTGCCAAGTACAGCTCGCTCCGCAGTGTCGACTGCGACCACGAGATGACGAAGGAAGTGATACAAAGGTAAGGTGGCGTGGGAAAAGGGATTTTTGGGGCTGGAATTGCAACTGAACTGCTCTTTCTTCACGGTTTCTCTTCTGTGCTGCCTACAAACATCACAAAACTGTAAACATCGTGCAAAAAAGCAGAACGCCACCGCCCGCAGCGGACTTTGACGACATCTCCCCGTGGGACATGCCGTTCTACGAGGTGGAGCGCAACCTGCGCTCGCAAAGGTTGTTGCATATGCTTCTAATGCTTCTGCTAGCGTTTTCGTTGTGCAGTTGGTTTATGATCTGGATGTACGGCTGAGAGAGATAGAGTGCGAATGGGATATAGTGAGAGAGAGAGTTAGAATGAAAGGGAATCCTTCGCCTGTGAGTGTGAGCCCGTACTCCGTTTCGTTGCTGGTTGGTTGTGTGTGTGTGCCGTATGTCTAGATTCGCTTGCTTCTTGCGTAGAATTTGTATTTCTCGTTCTGAATAGCTCCTTGTTCCAGCATCCTTTTGTGTGTTTCCAAGAAAAAAAGAAAACCCTATTAGTGTCTCCACCCCTTGAGAGTATTGCTACGGATGTTAACCGTTTGAATTGTTCGCCTTCCAAGAAGAGTGCCTACGCGCTCTTGCGTAACGAAAGCGCCTTATTTACTTATTCTCTTTTTTCCATTTTTCCTTTTTTTTGCCAATTTTCGCGCTTTGCAGGCAGCGTAATATGCAGCAACCGCCGCAGCGCATCGACATCAACCGGAACGACATCCTGGGCGACCGCAAGATGGAGCTGAGCGACCGGAAGCTCTCGAGCAACTGGCACCAGGCGTTCCAGGGGACGGACGGCACGACGCCCCAGGACAAGTTTAAGGGTCTCGCAAGGTAAAATCCACGGCCAGAGAAGTTTTTCGGTTAGAAGTTTTCTCCCTGGCAATGGCAAGGCAATAATCTCGCGTTGCATTAGGCACACCGACTAAACTAACCTTTTGTTTTCACTCTTACAAATCCCTAATGCTGCTAACACGATGCCTAACAGGGCTCAGCTGGGATTGATCAACAAGATTGCCCAGTTTGATAGAAATAACAACTAAGTGATAAGAGCACTCCTCAGCAGTGTTTCCTTCTTTTGCACCCCTTTTACTAATCATTTTTCCAAACTAACCCCATTTTCTTGTGTATCTATAAAACGCACGGTTTTTTGCTGATTCCGTTTGGTTCCTGCCAAATAACAAAAACCGAAAAACAGTCCTCTGAAGAACAAGCGCGCTTTAGCGATTAATGACGAGCTGCACGAACCCGTCTTCGTTCCGAAGAATCGATCTTTCCTCTACAGTAAGTAGACGGAGACGGAGGAGATGGATTCCTTCAGGTAATGTTTGGCGTAATGGGGGGATGGGCTTTGGGACTGTTTCCTTTTTTATTTCGTTTCATTTAAATTCATTTGCATGCAGTAACGAATGGTTTCGGGACGATTGCTTTCCATTAACATCACATCTCTTTTACTACATCCAACTTGGCATGCCTGTTAATGCCTTACTTCGTGCCGCGTATCGGAATCCATTTATAATTGAATTGTTCCGTTGCTTCATCTCCTCGCCACAGATCGCCGCAAAATCAAAACGAACCGGCCCACATCCGTAGCATTCCAGCGTTCAGCTATCTCAATCCGAACAATCAACAGATCCTGCGCTATTCGCCGAACCAGCACCGCGACGCGTCCGGCGAGCCAACGACCGGCCACGCGCCACCCCACCCGAGCCCGGTTCGCCAGTCGCCGGTCGAGCAGCCGACACGGGAAGCATCAACACCGCCCACTCGGCTCGGCCTGCTCGGGCTCGGTGGCGGCGGCGGCGCTGGCAAGAAGGCGGCGAAGGCAGAGCTGAAGGCACGCGAGAAAGAGAACAAGGAGCGCAAAAAGCGCGAAAAGAAGGCCAAGAAGGAGAAGGAAAAGGCGGCCGCTAATGGGCTGACGGCATCGTCGACCTCGTCATCCGGCGGGTCGGCCGCCTCGTCCGGTGCGTCCTCGGGCGAGAAGCAGCGCAAGGAGCCGGCCGGAAGGAAGAAACGCTCCGAACAAAAGGAGCAACAACAGCAGCAGCAGCAGCAGCAGCAGATTGTGAGTCGGTTTGCGGGTGTGGACGACCAGTCGCTGCACGAATACCACCAACAGTACCAGCAGCAGCAGCAACAGCAACAAGTACCTCAGAAGCGACTGATAGAGCATCACGAGTATCAGAACATTTCGGAGGAGACGAAAATCGACAGCAAGAGCCCGGTGATGCGGATGTTTGGCGATACGAACTTCCTGGTGAACCATCGGCGCAAGGCGGCCGAGCAGAAGCAGCAGCTGGCCCAGCTCCAGCAGGTCCAGCAGTACCAGAAGCAGCAGCAACAGCAGCAACAGAAAGCTCGTCAACAGCAGCAACAGCAGCAGCAGCATCACCATCAAGGTAACGGAGGACCTCCGGGTTGGCGTCAGCAGGAGCTGAACTGTGGCCAGGGCGTTTGCGAACTCCTTAACGGGGTCTATCGGTTCAGCCCACACGTCACCTCGTTCGCTCAGCTCGATTCGAAGAGCGCCAGCAGCCTATCGGACGATCGGTCCACGCTGGACAAGGACTACCAGAACTTCAACGTGTCCAAGTACCTGAACATCGACGTGAAGGGTCCGCTGCACCACCAGCGCGACCGGGCCCGGGACAGCGGTGTGCACGAGCGGGACATCAGCTCGAACAGCTCGAGCCTAAGCACGGGCAGCAGCGGCATGAACTCGCTCAACTCGTTCGATTCCGTCGAGCAGGCGATCATCTTCCAGAAGGACCGCAATGCCGACTCTTACCTTGGGCCGTTCAACTTCCGCCAGCTGTTGCGGCCGACCCAGGGCCCAACCGAGTCGCTCCGCAAGCGCAAGGGCATCAATCCACCGTCGCCGCCACCACCGCAGAGGGGCAAAAGTTAGGCAGGGATTGCAGGCCGCTCCCGATTGGTCCGCCTGTATGATTGCCTAACAGTTAGCTTACGCGCAACAAATGCAACGAACCAAAGAAACGCGAGCCTTGTGCGAGGGGGAGCTCCCGGACATCCGGCTGCCTCGTTACTTTAGGGCGGTAGTTGAGCAAAAGTGGCGCTCCCCTCCCTTTGACACGAAAGTTACACAATGTGTTGCGCCTTGGAAGAATCGAACGACAAAAGGAAAGGCCGCAAAGCTCGAATCGCGGGAAAGTTTGCGGACAGAAGAATGTTGGTGTTGGTTGAGCGTGTACACTTTTACCATAGTTTAAAGAACCGGGCTCCCAGCCCATATTGGTCGGTGAAAATGCAACAGTTTTGTTGATGGTCGAGCCTTTGTGTGCCTGTCTCTCCCTCTAATCTGCCCTCTAATCTTTGTAAAAGGTAATTTATTTATCGCACGGTTAGTTACCCTCTTCGTTACGGCGCGGCTTCTCCGATTGGCCGTGTGTTTCACACGTCACCATTATTTGTGTAAGCAAATCCACCAGAAACAGGATGTAAGTTTCCAATTCGAGTGTAAGCAAAACTGTTTGTTAACAATGCACGCAAAGCGAATTGCGTTGGCAAAATTGTGCCAACAACACTGGGTAGTGATGCATCGCCGAATATATATAAAAAACGGTATGGAAAGGAGGGACCGCATTGCACTCGATTGAGTAAAGAGCTTGAGCTGAGCTTGGTTAAGTTAGCAGATAGTCGATAACAGTACAATTCAATGAGGTAGAAGGGAGATAAATTTTCGGATTATAAAAGAAAGTCTGAAGAAGCGGAAATAAATAACGAAACGGCGGGTGTGCAACGAACAGTAATTCAAAGCGGTGTGATGATTGCGATAGAAATTAATAACAATGTATTTAAGAATCCATTTCCGTGTTTTTTCGTTCGGGATGAGCATGAATTCAGTTTGATGAATTTGGGTTAGGATGGAGTGGTAAGACGGTTTGAACTGTTAGTGCGTAGTTTTCTAGACAGTAGGTTTGGTTTTGAAAATAAAGGCAACATTAACAATTGTTATTAAATGTTGTGTTCTATTTGATTTATTTTTGCTCGAAAGAATATATTAAGGGGTCATCCATAAATTACGTAATGCTTACTGTTGGAACATTTGTAAGGTTCCAAGCAATGTTAGACTAGGCGATGTTTTGATCCGGTTCAAAACATATAAAAAGGGAGAATAATCGCGCAAACGGCCCTTAACAACAAAAAGCGAACAAGTGTACAAGCGAATATAACTGAGAATAAAAAACATTAATTCTTTGGCACTGTGTTGAAGTAGCCTAAAGAATTCAATTATCTCACTTTTTTCACGGGAAGCAAACTTTTTAAAATGCTTAAAGTTTTGTAAAGTACCAAAATAGAAAGAAGATGATCCATAATCTAAATAGGAGTCATCCATATATTACGTAAAAGTAAGTGTAAGTCTTTGACCAGTCTTCAAAATTAAAGAATTATTTGATTTAGGCCTTTAATGTTGAAAAGCCATTCAATCAATGCACAATACACATAAAAATAAAAGAAAAAAAAACATTGAAGAATTGAAAAGGTATACCCATTCATTACCTAATTCACGGATGAAGGGATGTTACCTTAGGAAAAGGTAGGTAAAGACGGACATGTTAAGGAAAATGGTAAAAATCTAGGGATCTATAAGTGCAACGACCATGAAAATGTGCATACATTATCTTACATTCATGTTTTATCAGAAAATGTTTTGAAACATTTATGTTTCTATCGATTTTTGTGTTTTTTCATGAAAGAAAAACATGGTTTTCTTCTTGCAGTTTTGAAATGTTCGGATAAGACGAACACCTGATATGGGAAAGATGGACACCATTAAGGGTAAGATAGACACCTATAAAAAAAAAAATTGGAAATTGAAGAAGTTTTTTGTATTTTAACACATCCTATTGATTTCTACATCATGGTACGTACATAACCCAATTCTAGGGCAATTGCGTACACCCGACTGAAACGCGAGGCCGAAAGGATTGGATTGAGGATCAATGCGACGAAGACAAAGTACCTGCCTCTGTACGTGATAAAGCCCGACTCGGATAGAGAGTATCAGTTGACGGCGACGATCTCGAGGTGGTAGAGGAGTTCTGCTACCTTGGTACGATCGTAACTTCGTACAACAACGTAAGCAGCGAAATCCGAAGACGCATTGTTCAGGGAAGTCGTGCCTACTACGGGCTCCACAAACTCCTGCGATCCAGTAGACTCCAGCAACACACGAAATGCGCCATATATCGCACACTGATTCGTCCGGTAGTCCTCTACGGGTACGAGTCTTGGACTATGCTGACGGAGGACGCCAATGCACTCGCCATTTTCGAACGGCGGGTGCTAAGGACTATCTTTGGCGGTGTGTGCGAGCAGGGCGTGTGGAGAAGGAGGATGAACCACGAGCTAGCTGAGCTGTTTGGCGGTGCTGATATCCTGACGGTCATCAAAGCCGGAAGGATACGATGGCTGGGACACGTGATGAGGATGCCGGCTGATGCCCCACCAGGATGGTGCTCGTCAGCGACCCGTTCGGCACGAGGCGTAGAGGAGCACAGCGAGCTCGTTGGCTGGATCAGGTGGAGTCGAACCTGTTGGAGATCGGATGCAGCCGTGGTTGGAGGACTGCAGCCCAGGACCAAGTTTCCTGAAAACGGATTGACGACCTGGCCATGTCTACTAGACGTGCTCATACATGAGAAGGCCAAGAAGAAGAAGAAGAAGAAGAAGAAGAAGAAGAAGAAGAAGAAGAAGAAGAAGAAGAAGAAGAAGAAGAAGAAGAAGAAGAAGAAGAAGGGCAATTGCAACGACGGTTCATTCAGCCATGAATTTAGAAATTGTAAGCGGCGCTTGTAATATATCGTAGAATGCAGCATCTAAAGCATTATAGCCATATCGTGTACAGATAGCTGACGTTGCTCCAGCTTACAGAACAACAGTCTAGAACTTCTTTTTAGGAAATTACTCCGCAAAAAGTCTACGATCTCAGATTTTTTTGAGGGACTTGTTAATAGCTTAAGCCATTTTCCACCAAGTCAAAATTAACATTTGATATTTATAATCCCATAGAATTTCTCATCTATTCCTGAACGATGTCGTATCAATGCCTCATATTTTTATAGCTTAAAGTTGTCCAAGTCGTGAGAAGATATTGGACTTCGTGAAGCGTCTCATCAGCGTCGAGCGAGTAATAGCATAACGAATGGCTACTATTTTGACCGGTGTTACATTTCTCGCTTATTTCAATACTTTCTCTAGCTGCTGATAGCTAGTTGCGGTTTATAGCTTCGGAATACCCTTATTTAGGGTATTTGAAGGAGTCTATTCAACACTAATTGATATAAGAAGTAAAATAAATTAATAAATTCGGTGTCCATCTTTCCCTACAACAAAGTATCCGTCTTTCCCGCTTTGGTGCCAGGATGTTCAAACCACCAGAAAACAATATTTTGTATTGCTTTCATTCTCGTTCTTTCACCAATTTTTTCATTAAAGATCACGAAAACTCATTCGTGAAATAAAACTTCCAGAAATATAAACAATACAAGTTGTAGAGCTTAAGATCCGCAGTAGTCGAAACAAATCCACAAGGGATTTAAACGTGGATTTAAACAATTTTGCATATATAATGCCAAAAATGTTCTCAAATGTGTTGTATAGCTTAAAGTCAGGATGCTGCATTGTGCATTTTTTTTTCGTAAATTACCGTTTTCATGCATTTATGAAAAGTGTATATCTTACCCGCAGTGTCCGTCTTAACCTACCTTCCCTTAAGGTTTATTGTATTACGTAATTTATGGATAACGCTTGCTCGAAGAGCATTTATTCTTATTCAAGCTTCTGCATTGATCCCGATATTAGAATAATGAAACAATATTCTGCTCTTTGCAAGCAAAGAAAATTATGCACTCAATTTAATGGACACAATTATACAACAATAGTGCGTTCCACTAAGCCAGCAGCACGTTAGTGTCATTCGCAAAAAGCATTGTTATGTTAGCTGATGGATTCGTGCCACCTCACCACCTGATACATAAATACAAACCAGACTAATGGCAAGAGACACGGATGCAGTTGCACATTTCCTGCGCTTCCCGCCAAACAGCATGCGTGCAGCGGAAAGTTTCACTTTCAACACGCTTTTGTTAACGCAAATGGAAAGAAAACGAAACGGTGGCTCGGCCCCGATGCAGTGCTAGAACGATGCAAGATTGATAATGTCGGACCAGCGTGGCGAGGGCGCACCACGGCAGGATAATTTATTGTACATGAATGTAAAATTTATGACTGCTGCTATTGTGCATAATTAATGGTCCGTCCGTCATACTTTTGCATTGGCCATCCCCTCCCCCCTCCCTCCCACAAAGTCTGATCGTAGAAGCGAACGGCACCATATTGGGAATTTGAAACTTTTCCCGCGAGCGCCCATTGATGGCAGCGTGCTGGTTGGAGGGTAAGGAAATGAGCAAAGCGCTCGTACATCCGCCAGTTTGGCCAGGATAGAGCGAGTATCGAGCGGTAAAAGTTTCCATCGATATGGACGCATAGCGAGCGGTGCATCGCACGTTATTGTGCCTGTGTGTAGGTGGATGGTATCCTTATAATCCTGCAGGGGGTTTTTCCGTGTTTGACCATGCGGATGCTTTCACGCGAACGTCACGCCATGCTGCTGTACAGCAGACAGGCAGGAAGGGAGCTGGTGAAAATCCCTGCTTTGCATGCGATAACTTGTTCGCCCATCGCGCCTTGATGGGCACTTCCGCGTTACGCTCGAGTCCACTAATTAGCTTGCGTTCCATTATCCCGGATCGGTCGGACCGTTTTTTTTTGCTATTCAGTGCCAAAGCTGCGCTAGGATGATGTGCTATGCAGGATAGTTTTAAGGGAAGCTTAGCGTAGCGTGTGCACGGGTGGTCATGACTTTATTTTTCCAAGCTATTTAACAGAGTGGTTGCTGGTGTCTAAGCAATAAAACGATCGGAACCAGATTTGCGTCCACTCATGATGGTAATTTTTCAACGATGTTAGTATTGCGAGCGGTTAGGTGTTTTGATTGAAAGCATTGACTGTTAGGAAAGCACTTATTGCTATTTGTAAAGTGCTTGTTGATTGAATTCGTCATAAGCACGTTTTAAACTATTCAGGTAATGAGAATAAACAGGTTGATAATATTTATTGCTTGATATCTGTTATTGCAATGTTTTCTTTACATGTTTATCCTCCTTTTGTCAGCAAAATTCGTCTTAAAAGGCCCACTTCTGAGTTTGACTATCGCTGAATAATTCGTTTACTTACTTACTTATCCGGCGCTACAACCGCTTTGCAGTCTTGGCCTGCCTCAGGAGTGTCCGAAACCGTTCACGGTCTCGCGCCTTCGTCTGCCAGTCCGTTATCCCGGCCTTAATGGTGGACGCCTCCACGCCATCTTGCCACCTCAATTTGGGCCTACCACGCCTCCTCTGTCCTTGTGGACGGCCTAAAAAGACTTTACGGGCTGGGTCGTCCGTTTCCATGCGTACAACATGGCCAGCCCACCGGAGCCTGGCGAGCTTAATACGCTGTACGACAGTGAGGTCGCCGTACATCTCGTATAGCTCGGCATTATAGCGGCTCCTCCATTGTCCTTCCACACACATTCACTCAAGATAGGTGAGTTGTGGGACGTCTTCAAAAGTGCGTTCACCTATCTGTACGTCACACCTACGTAGGTTCTGATTATCTATTGGTAGTTCAATACCAATTACGACCGAGCATTCAATATCATCAGTACGGTAATCTACCTACCTCAACTGTAAAAACAGACTTAAACTAGAAACTTGTTTAAAGAAAGAAATGGAAAACAATTTTTGTTCCAATCATTTGTTACAAAGTACCAGGCTGCTCCATGACGTTTAGGGATTAATCAAAATTTAATCCTTTTTTCAGTGAGTTTTAATGTGTGGCACATTCAACTGGTCGGGCCCAAGCATAGTCGGGTGAATCTTATGAATAATTACTACAATAACTTTTTAAACCATATGCTTGCAATACTCGAATCGATTCAACTCCGTAAAGAAGCGATGTCCCTATTTTTATCGCTCTCCGTCTCTTCTCTTGTGCTGCTCTTTCAACTGGTTTCTCTCATTTCATGATCACCCTGTATGGTCACAGTATCTCTTGCAAGATTTTCCGAGCGAGAGAGAGAGAGCGAATTTTCCGAGCTGATCGGTCGGTACGAATTTTCGACCGCGATCGTACCGGGCCAGTCAGTCGGAGCGCGTTTGGTGTAGCGAGTGGAAGTACACTCAACCCCGATCGCTGATCGCGTGAGGGTAAAGATCACGGGCACTGCGAGCGGAGCGAAATGTCATTCGACCGTGCGCCGGTGTGCGTGTGACTGCGGGAAAAGGAAAACTCGATCGGCAAAGTCGCACGGTTTGACAGATTACCGCCACTAGCTTCAGAGTAGTGTTTGTGTGTGTGTGTGTGCGTCGAGTTATAGTAGTCAATGCATGTTCTACTTTTGCTGCTAGTCCGCGATCGTTTTCATTTGTTGTGCTGATCCGGTCCATTAGTTATGTTGCCTTATGCATTTGAAGATTCCTAGCCCATTGCTCTTACTGTGCTGAAAGACCAAAACGCACAAAGGCAGGTGGGAAATAGGTAAAGATGAGTTTCTCTGTGATGGGTGTGTGTGCGTGATCTGAACGTTCGCAGGGCTTTGCGTATTCGCGCGCGCGCGCTCGCCCGCCTGTGTGTATGCGTTTTTGACAGCTCAATAGGAAACAACGGGAGCGTTCTAACGTAGCGGGATTTATGGCAGCCGATCTGTTCTGTTCGCGACGGTTAACAATTTTCCTGCCCATCACACCCCGCTACGTACCCTTTTTCGGGTAGGTTTGTTCGATTCGTTTCGTAAGCGGCGAATTATTTCCGACAGCGCGCGGTGCGGGAAAAAATGAGATATTTCTGATGGTGATAAAATCGGCCGTACGTTTCTACAAAGCAAAATCTTTGAAGATCGCGTTGCGTGCGTGTGCGTATTAGCGGTGGTGGCAGTGGTGGTGATGGTGGTCGATACGGTACCCCACGGTGTCAGTGGTTGGTGAATGGTATACTTGCAAATCGATGCTGATGCTCGGTGACAGCGCGAGTGTTTGTTTCGCCGCAAAACGGACGGGCCGGTTTATTGCGGGAAAAGGAGGAAAATTAATTTTACCCTGCCAAAAGTAACCTTTCAGCGATCAAGCGGTGTCTGTGTGTGTGTGTGTGCGTGTTTGTGTGGTGATAATAATTATTTATAACAAAAATAAAAATCAACAGAAAAGAGCATTCGTGTTTGGGTTTGGGTGAATGAATCAAACAATGGCTGCGCTTGTAGAGGAGAATGCAATGCGTGATTGAAAATATTTGCCCACCAAAGTCTTAGTGCCGCAGTGTGTGTGTGTGTGTGTGTGTGTGTTGTTTGGGTGCAGCTCGGTGTCGGTAAAGGAAAGGAAACGCAGCGAAATGTCATTATCACGCAGCATGGTGGAGGGAAGCGGGAGCAATGTGGTCGGTGGCGCTGGAACTACGGCGACGAGCGAGTTTATGCTGGATATCAAAATCAAATCGGTCGAAAAAACGCTCGTGCCATTAATGAAGCAGGTAAGGAAAGTCATGAAAACAGAAAACAAACAAGCGCAGTAAAATTATTGTCAAATGCATTTTATGTTCAAATTGATATTCTCCAAAAAAAAAAACATTGTAGATCCAGTTTAGAGTCTACAATTACTGTTTACAAAAGCGTTTCAGTTTATAATCAATGTTAAATTCTAAAACATATTTCAAAGCATTTACGAATGAACTATTCTGTTGTTTCTTAATGTTCGATTTTATTGATTATCAACGATCATATCGCGGGATAGCTTCGCAGTCGAATGTGTAGTCGATTCGACTTCAACATAGCAGGATGCAGATCGATTCTAACTAGATTATGACCAAGTACCTTGTTTCTTTGGAACTATTTATCCAATCAGAATACAGACATCGACTTTTTCCACGATAAATCTATCATGCCTAAGCTCCAAACTCTCCTTCACACTTACTGTACTGTGTGTCTACCTGCCTTCAATTTGATTTGTTATTCGACACAAATCAAAACATGCTGCAGACGCTCTTAGTCAGTAGATTACAGCCAGTAGAGCCATTGGATTTGTGTACGTGTGGCTGCTGCTGCTGCTGTACAGTCCACCAAGAATCGGATTCAATCAACGTCTCTCGTAGGGTCCCCACCATTGGTTTGCAATTTTCTTTATGGTCGTTGTTGGTGATCCACACCCCACGGGTCCGACGCCTCCTGGGAGCGCCCAGATTTTCATCTGGGTCGTCGTCACACCGTACGGAGAGCCGGCCACACACGCGCTGACGCGAGCAGCACCATAAACACCCATCCTATGTCCCTGAGTAGGAGGCGGGAGGAGCATCACGATCGAGATGGAGAAGGGCATTCGCCCAGAGGAAAGTTTTATAAATAAATAACAATCAAGATAGCGCAGCACATGAATGTTGTTTGTTCGCACACAGCGAACGCGCTGCAGATGGTGGGTTTTTTTTTAATTTGTTTGTTGTTGGCACGAAATGGTCCACAATGCTGTGGCTGCATGAACGGCATTACTTATATTTTTACCACTTTTCCAAACGTATGAGTAATTATTATTAACAGAATAGCCCAAACAAGAACGAAGTCCGACTTTTATAGAATGAATGAATTCTGAAGACGTTCGCGCATGATGTATCGGAGCATCTGGCAATCTGGTGGCTTATGGTGCGTGTGTATGTGTGTGTGTGTGTGTGTGAAGCAGCTCAGTATGCTGGCGCCAGATCGGTCAAAATTCAGTGCGACCACCTCTTGGCGGCAAAACGCACCGTGGAAAACCGTAACCCAGTAGAACCCGCGCCATGCAGAAAGGGGGCGTAAAATCGCGCGGGACGCGAGACACCACCAAACCTCGAGATCGCATACAACTGCACCCCATAAACTCCCCCCCCCCCCCCTTGGATGGGGTGGCCAAACCGGGGCAAAAGAGCACGCGTGCTCTCTCACGTCGGGGACACACACACACACAGTTGTGTGTGTGCTTGTGTACGGACTAAAGTTAGACTCGCCAGTCGGGCGTCCCGCGGCGGCAGACAATAATTATTAAAAGCGAAAAGTTTATTTATAGTATAGTCGACAGTGAACAGACGTCGGTTTGGGTTGGGCCGGTGCGCGAGCCAGCGCCAGAGAAGTGTATCGCGTCGGGTGTCACCGACGTGTGGAGCAGAGAATTTGTGAAAAGTCGATAAAAGTCGTGTCGGTAGAGAAGGGGGGAAGGGAAGAAAAGGACAGGGGACAGGTTTGCAGGGTGGCAAGATGAAGCGGACGACGGCGGGTACGGCGAGGAAGTGTGCAAAAAATGGTGTGAAGTTTCCGTTTGTTCGTGCGATAAACAATCGTCGAACTGTCAGGTCGATGATAAAACGATCGTTTGCAGCCGATTGCAGCGAAAGCCGTGCCGGTGTGTGGCATCTGGCCAAGGAAGCGGTGGGTGTGTGGGTGTGTGTGTCGGTGCTTTCCCGGATACATCGGGCACCGGAAGCAACTTTTGCACCGGAGAATGTGGAAAATGTTGATATTGTTTGGTAGGACTTTTCTTTTCTCTTCCGTTGCTTCCTACTGGTAAACTATTTGTGCAATGCTTGAGGCGTATGGGGGCAAACTTTGACTTTTAAGAAGATGAAGGTTGGAAGTTGGCAGCTATTATCTGGCCCTTTACTGTACAATTACTTTGCAGTTTAATCAAACGTTGTATTGAGAAGGAAATAAAACCAATTACACAGTATTTAATGTCATGTTTCTGAGAAAGGGTAACCTTTTAAGCCAACGCCTGGAGAATATGACATGATGGTCCGTTGAAGGAAAGCCTAGCCTCTCTCCCTCAATACAACCAACAACTGCTCCCAGACGGGGACGCCAAAGTGCCCCAGAAGCAAAGAAGCGTATAAGAATAGAATAGTTGATTCGTCGCGCGTGTGTTTTTATGTTTTATGCGGCTGTCCCACGTCAGACACTTAAGAAATAAAAGAGGGAGGGAGAGTGAGTGTGGCAGGAAGAACACCACGATAGTACCGTGGCGTACCGTCCGTCAACGCAGCTCGCAGACGGGCGATGAATAATGGCATCGGCGAGTGTCGCCAATCCGTCAAGCTGCTGTTTGCTTGCGCGGCCGAACAATAAGGCGCGGCCGAACGCACTCGCGCTGCAGTTTTTGGCGGAGATTTATGACGCCGCTGTCCAATTAGCGAAGACAAGTGCCGAGGGACGTTGCCGAGACGGGCGGGCTGAGTTACTTGCATATGATGCATGATGGATGTAATCAATCCGTAGCCGAACAAATGCACGATCAATGAAGGGGTTGCATTGTTTTTTTCAGAGACACAGCAAACAAATGGACACTCTTGTTGCGTTCTTACGGTTTGCTCAATGCATCGGCAATGACAAGCTGTATGTTGTCTAGTGGAATTGAAAATGTCTTCCCAGATGGTGATGGAGTGACTGTATCAATATGTTGTTCCTCAAGTTTTCCCTCAAAACTCTTAGAAGACTCCGTACCCTCCCCCCAAAGTACCATTTAATCCACACCGTCTGGGAATGTTTATGTTTGTTTTCTGTATGTACTCTCCTCCCAAAAAAAAAAAAGACTGCACCGGTTCACTTCCTGGGCAACATCGATGGCATGCGTTTTTCGCTAAAACAACAACGTCAGCGTGACTTTTCAACGCGCGAAACACAGTTCGAAGTAAGGTCGGGGAGGCAGAAAGGCCGTGGTAAGCAAATTTGGCAGTCAAAATATTTGTCTTCCATCAGTACGTTGTCAATACGATTGATTGGATTTTGTTGGCAGTGCGACAGTGGCTGGCTGGGGTGGCGTCTGGGAATGCTTATTGCTTTCCATGAAAAGGGGGAAATGGGGAGAAAAATACAAACTCGTGCCGCGTGTAAACTTTGGTTCGGTGGCCCCAATACAGTAAGCCGATTAAAATGGAATGGATGAAGGAAGACTTTGCTCATTATGCTGTATGTTACTCTAAAGAAGGGATTAAATTTCCAATTATTTTATTAACTATCCTCTTGACAATTTAACAATGTCTTCTTGAAAGAAACGAAACTCAGTTTAGAAAGCTCCTAGAATCAAATGTTTTAAAAAAGATAAGCGAAACTTGTATTTTAAACCACCCTGATATATCATACACTGTTGCTGAAGGTAGCTTCTTACTCTTATCAGAAGGTTACAAACAAAGAGAGTCACAAATTCTTGTAAAAATGAGAGAGAGAGAGAAAGAGAAAGAGAGAGCTTGTTGGTGTACAAGTAAGCAAAAGAAGATAGGGCTACCGTAGGCTTCGAGGAAGACATGCGCCTCTCGCATCAAACTGTTGCACCGCACCGGATAGGCCTGTCAATTTCCACGGAAGGGTCACCATCATCACTTGTCGTGTGTGTGTGTGTGTGTGTGACACGGTTGACATCGGTTACAAACACCATTACAGGGCACTTCCGTACCAAGGTTTTTTGGTTGGAAGCTTTCGCTGGAGTACCTGCTCCGTCCTACACATAGACAGAGCTGGAATATTGGGTTCTATTTTTACTCCTTCCTAGGCCAAACAAAGCGTTGGAGCTGCGAATGTGAGCAAGGGCGAGAAGATACCGGCTGTCAAAATAGAACGCCGACGCTGTGTTTGTTATCTATTTGCGGTTGTTCGTTACGCTTCAATCTTAAAGTTTCGTCACTTTCCGTGGGAAGCTCCAGATATGGCTCCATGTACCGCCGGTACGTCATTAAACTGGAGCAAAAGAGTACAACCTCTAACTCGATTACCGTGTGAGTATGCGTGTGTGTGTGTGTCGCAGTCCAAGTGAAGCTCTTTCCAATTCCCTGACCTTCCAGCAAAGGAAGTTTAGTCGGGCGAAGAATTGGAATTGCATGACACGGACCAGTGAATGATACGATTTGCGATAATGATGAACCTTGGGCGGGGAGCGTCGGAGAATCGGTGTGAATTTGGCAGGACTAATCCGGTTCGCGGGCAGCTCCAATCCCAAACCCCAATTTATGGCGCTCGGTCATGCCACTAAGCTCATGATGAGATTGTACGATTTGGGCTTGGGAAAGTTTGTTAAAGCGTTTGGCTCCGTAAATGAGCTTACCTGCTGCAAAAGGCTAAAAAGTTTGTTGCTTAATGAAAATGGTACGGAATTTAATTCGGGAAAGGTTTCCGAAAAGTGAAGGTAAAGTTTGGGCGCCGTGACACATACGTACGTACGACGAAGAACAGTTGGGATGGCAATTAGGAATTAAGATTATTTCGTTGCGGGAGGGGAGCCGATTCAATTAAGGTTCAAAGTTAAGGTTTTTGGAGATCTAAGGCCGCTTCTTGGGAGGGTTGGAATGCGTGTATTAAAGTGTTGTGGTGCTGATCGGTAGAAATTAGTATGATTGGGTTTAATATTGCATGAAATAATGAAGGTTGAACATGGCTGGCTGTGTCGGGAGATAACATTTCGATATTATGTCTAACAAGGCTTAATAAGTACATCAGTACTTAGGAACCTACCGGAACAGTTGAATCCTTTTGTCGCAAAAGAAGACTATCGAATTGATAACTTTATTTTGGAGTACAACTTTAAGGCAAATAACGTAAGAACTGCAATGGACAGTTACACTAACCGCACACCAGGTGACGCTTATTGGCGGTAGAATCGTTCCAACGCCAAAAGTTCAGGAATATTTAATATCCCCAAAACCACATTTCCAATCATGCTCACGTGGTGGTTGTGTATTAAAATTAAAGCCTCCTATCCATACCAGTGCTCTCCTCTTGCTACTTCACATCCTAAAGTGAAGGCACTGATTTTCCACGAACGCAGATGCACGCAACATTCGTGAGAGTTTAATATTATGGTTCCACTGTGGGCCTAGGTACTCCTGTGGGGCAGTTCCATACATCCGCGATGCCGCGCGAGTCGGTACCGATTTTATGACATTTCAGCCCCAAACAAGGCTCAACATGCAAATGATCGAGCTAGAGCCTGGAAGGGAAAGTATTGGTAACACTTCGGCCGCAGCGCCTCCCATTCCTCTTTCTCTCTCAAGTGGGCAATAAAAATCGCGAATATGTTTAAGCGATATTTGGGTCGCCCAAGGGAAGCAGTAAAGCAGTTTACTAATACTGTGTGTGCCTGTGTGTGTGATACCGTTTTGGGGGCTAGTATTTGATTGATTTAGGAACTTTTGGTAAGAAAAATGGAACAACTCGTGAGGGACAAAAGTTAAATTCATGCATTGGAGTCATGCGGCAAAGGAATCGCAAAAGTTTTTCCCTAGCAATTCCAAAAACAAAACAAAAAAAATAAATGTGTAGCGTGTGTGAGTTTGTGTCGTTTAGCAGGAGCAGGGCAACGTGTTGCATTGCACGATTACACCGCCACCATCACCACCAGCTCTACTGGCTGGAGCGAAACGGGAACATTTACCTTCCGGCTACCGTTGGACGTCAAATCAAACACCCGCAGGGTGGTGCTAGCGCGCGTATCACGTATCGCATTACTGTGCGGGGGGAGGTCTGGGGGTTTTGTTTTTATTTCGCCCAGCCCTCGCCGATGCCCTCGCCCTGTGCTGGACTGCTGGCTAGCACTGTACCGTGCAGGGTAAGGTAAACTCCACCCGAGCAATGTAGACGACCACACACGAGAAGGGGTTTAGATGTTACGGCAAGTGGGGGGAGTGTTTTTGTACCTACCCGTTCGACTGATCGATTGCCGGGCTGGACTAATGGGACCCACGCTTTGCCATAGCCCTGTTCCTTGTTTCGCCCCCCTCTTTCCTACAACTCGAGGGAAGGACAGAACTCCGACCGCCTTGGACTTTCCACGGCCTTCCATGGGACATGGGCCTTCTGGGGCCACGCGAGGCAATGAAGAGTACGGGTTAATGGACTGAAAGTGTACGTGCGTGCGTGTGTGTGTTTGTCGATGGGGTTGTAGAAATGCTGGATGGAAATGAAACGATATTTGTGTTTTGCGTTTTTGTTGAAAGAAATCCACAAGCAATAAACGGGACGGCGTAATGGGGTGTAATGGAGTCAGCGTGTACAATGTGTGTAGAAACTTGTTGCAGTGGACCCCGGGGTGCGAAAAGGCAATTGGTTTGCTGTTTTTTTTGTAAGAGGGGAGGGTTTCGGTAAGAATAAGAATAATAAGAATAAGAATAAGAATGATTTCGGTAAGAAAGCAGAGATTGTCACGTCAGCTTAATGATGCGGGCTTTATCTTTGATGGAGAACATTTCAATTTATATCTTCACAATCCGTTGTAAACATATCTGTAATTAAGCATTAACTGATAATTGGTACTCAATAGATATAAAGCAAACTCTATATCTATTCTTAGTATATTTAAATGAATTGGTGTTAGACATAAAATATACAAATTATCCTTTTACCTCCTGAGAATATCAAATACAACAATAAACAACGTCATACATACACAGGAGCAGGATGGTTATGAACGTTTGTTCTTGAAACTTCTTCAAAACCCCTGTAAATTGACAATAAAAGCTTGAAATCGACGACTTGATTTATGTCTACATAGTCAATAACATAGTAAAAATCGAAAAAATACTTAAGACCACTTGACCCAGCTCGTTGTACTAAATCACAATATACTTTGTACTAAAAATCCCAATCTGAAAACTATTTCAAAGCATAACACCATACGAGTCTAGCTCTATTTGTTACGCTTTGTAGCTGTTTCAATTTCCCCAAAATCACTCACCCCCTCCCCCTAAAAGTCTGGAATGTATTCCCCTTTGTGTAAAGTGCACAAGCAGCACGAATGGCGCTCGGTCGCTATTTAGTAGTAGTACCAGCTAGATTGAATTTTTCCTTGTACGATGCAATGTTGTTTTATTTTCATTTTTATGGCTTTTCCCTTCCCTCCAAACCCACCCCAATTTCCATTTCCATGCCCCCCTGTTCTATCCGGCTCGCTGCACAGATGCAACTCAAATAGCATAACGGTGAAATTGACCGTGAGACGGCCGGCACAGTCTCGGCATCTCCGGGAAGATGCATCGTTCGCTGTCAGCAGGCGTACAAAACAAAAAACACATTCATACATATCATGCCGTTTTACCGAACCTCACCACCCAACTGCCACCCCTCTGTCGTGCGCTGGAAATAGAAAAAAGACAGGAGAAATGTGCAATGCGTCCGTTTCCAATGGTTGCCATCGGTTGCAATTGTGGTTGCACAGTGCTGTTTCGGCTGATGTTTTCCAGCTTGTGGTTTGTCTGAGTGTGTGTGTGTGTGTTGGTGTGGGAGAGCTCAATCTTTTTTATTGCTCATTGCTTGTGACGCCTGATGACGTTGGTAGCAACGGTTGCCTACGTCACCGATGCATTGGCGCATCGTGCCTAGATGCGTTGATAGTGCGGGCTATTTTTATGTTTCATTCAGTTTGCTCTAAAGCAAGCCTTTTCCCTTGCACACACACATACATGCCGAATTCTGAGAGTGTATTGGTGGCTCTGAGGCCTAACCGAAATCCGCGTTGAGGAAGGTTGTCCCAGAGGAAAAGGAGAAACAGACGAAAGCGCGAAAGGGGCTGCTTCTCGTGTCACTTTTGCAGATGAAACCAGCGAAGTACTAGCGCTACGCTCAGGAGAGCGGAAAGCTCCTGCTGAAGCTGTGCGTGTGCGAACGGTGCTCAAATTCCTGGGGAAACGATTCCACGCGACATGCGCACGGATTGTTGTGTTATCCTTGTGCACATCACAACAAATCATTGAATCGGGATAGCCTCAAACCCCTTGCCCCTACCCCACTCATGGGATGCCCACACCCACACGAGCACACGGCACTCAACGGGCGGGCGGGCTGTGTCACGCACACAACCGTGCTGGTGAGTGCTTTTTTGAGTGGCAAAAAGTTCACGATCAAGGTTCGTCCTTCCTTTGCTGTGGTGTGTGTGAGCATTAGGTGCGTTATAGTTGTTCTAGCTTTTTTCTCACACAGCTGTACCGTTGGGTGTGTGGGTGTGTGTCTTGGTTTCTCTAGCATCACACCACTACAGCTTAAGCCTGGGGAGCTAAAATTAGTACCCGACCTCGTGGGCCGATTGTTGTACAGAGAGAGAGAGAGAGCGAGGCGTCCTTATCACATCAAATCCCACGCTTGCATGTGTGTGTGAGTGAGAGGAAAGAGAGGCATAAGGGAACAAAAAGAGGGAAGAAGAAATGGGGTTTTCCGCGTGAGGATTTGTAGGCTCGGGACGTCTGACGATGATGATAAGTCGATTTGGGGGCTGTAAATGTGTCTGCGTGTGAACGAGTTTAATTTTAGAACTCCAGCACCGGGAGAAGTTTGGGTTGGGGGAGAAGAACGGGTCCTTGAATGTATAGTTCGTTGGAAAGGATGGTTTGTTGGGGCCTGAGATTTAAGGGAGAGGTTATATGAATTTTAAAGTAATGAATAATTGAAGCTAAATTATCATAAAATGTGAAAAGGTATTTAGTATTCCTCATTAATGAGTTCCTTAAACTTGGAGCGATATAATGTAGAAAATTATTGTTTAATATCCTTAAGCTTCTTTTGAACATCAAATGAGTATTACTCCAACAAAATCCTGTTCGAATAATATAAGAGACAATTTTCATGAATTTGTTTTATGCAAAATTTTGTCCATAACGAATGCCGCCACGCTACCACTGCTCCAGAATGTAGCCCCAAGCCATAGTGAAAGGCTAAGGTATAAAAACAAATGAGTTCCCCATTTTAGCTTGCACGCGGCCGTTCGCGGGAAACTGTTTGACCGTTCTCGGATGAGCAGTTTGCCAGTGTGTGGGTGTTTGGATGGGACAAGGTCCTCCCACCGTACTGTTCCAGTTTTTTTCCACACGCGTTCACCGTTGTTTCCTGGTGTGCGTGTAGCGCACGCTTTTCGGTGAGTGACTGTGGCTGTTGCTGCTGCTGCTGCTGCTGCTGGTGCTCCAACGGCTGCGGGATACATTGCTCGGTGGCTCGGGGTTCAGTTGCATATCGTCTTCCGTTCGCATCGCTTGCAAAGAAACCAACCAACCAACACTCTCCCCCCAACCCATCGTGGAAAGAACGCCCGCCGTTGGCATGATAGCCGCGCCACACATTCGCTATCAGCTAGCCTCCCGAACGGGGATCCCCAGCAGTTGGTGGTGATTCTGGAGCGGGTTTTTTTTTGTTTGGTGGGACGCACAGCGTGGACAGTGCAGTTCTTCTGATGGTGGTGAAACAGTGAAGTCACCTGCAGTTTTTGGATTAATCGGCGACTAAGCTAGCGAAACGTGAAGAAAGAAAAACTCCAACGCGCACCCCAACTTCCCAGTAAGTGATGCGGTGTTTTCTGGGCTTTTCGTGTCCTCTCTCTCTCTTTCTGTTAACAAGAAAAGTGTGTGGTGTGTGTGTGTGTGTGTGAGTGTGTGGTATCAAAGCTTGAAGCAGGAGTAAAAACCCTGTTCGTACGTCACACGTCTGTTGTGTGTTGTCAGATCACGTGAAGTTGAACACTCGAGCACATTCTCACGAAACGGACGACTAGGCTCGTGCGCTCACGGTACGGGTTCCCCAGTTGCTCTCAGCCCGTCGCCCGTTGCGCGCTTGCTGGGTGCCTAGGCTCGTGCCGTGGGCCTCAAATCAATGGTAGTGAAGAAAGGTAGCAACAGCAACAAGGAGAAGACAACCAAAAAAAAAAAACCAATCCACCAAACAAAATCAGGCCAGCAGCAAACACCGCCCCAATACACAAGTGGTTTAATACATTGTGACCGTTGCGTGCTGTTGCGCCTGGTTCGGGCGCGAGATTTGGTTTGGAGATTTGTGCTTTGGTCGTGTTTGTATGTGTGTGTGTGTGTGACTCTGTGAGAGATGGGTTTGGATTTGTGGAGGATACGATATCGCTTACAAGACGTCGATAGCGTGGCGTTTCTGTGCTTTGGAAAGGAAAATTTGTGTTTCTAATTCATTTAAGGCTCTGAAGCGCTTTTACACTTTTCCCATATGTTGCGGTTATGTTTTGATTGGAAAAGTGGTCAAGAAAACGCCGGTGTTTTCCTTTGGTGTGCCGTTTTTAGCGTTGTTTTGATTTTTAATTAGTGTAAGAAATGAGGGAAAATCTGCTTCAAATCAAGTCCCGTAAGCCTATTGGTTGAAAGTGATAAGGGAAAAGGGACTTTTAGTGATATGAAAATACTGCTGTATTTATTGCAGTACAACCACCAACAAGGATTTTCATTCCTAATGGCCATTACAGCTCGCGAACAATTCATGGAAATTCAAATCCCTTTTTACTTCCCATCCACCTTCCCGCCTGAGCATTACTTTCGCGCCGTGAATGTGTTGGACCTGGACCCGTACGTACGGCACGGAGTGTTTTGTGTGTGACACTTTTCCCGCTCCTAAACCACTGTGTGCTGTGCTGTGCGGGCCGGACGGGTGTAAGCCCATTTTTCCCGCTTCTCTTCCACACCACTGTTTTGCACGTCGATTAATCCGAGAAGAGCGAGGCACTTTGAGACTTTTCTTTTGTGGTTCTCATTCTTTGCACCAATACATAGGCCGGTGTTTTTGTTTTTTTTGGGGGGGAAAAGTCTCCATCATCCCCCATCCATCATCATCATCACCATCATCATCGTCATCAACAATAGTCGTGTATAGAGAGCTTGTGTGTTGGTGGACGTGTTCGGAAGTACAGTTCTGTTTTATTTTTCTTTTTTGTGGCTATGTTTTTCATCCTCTTCATCCCCAATCGCCATAGCTGTGCGTCCTTTAGTGTTGGGTTATTGGCGGTGGTTCAAAAAATCAGGTAAAAGCAAAAGGGGTTTACGTGTAGAAGGAAAGTGGTGGTGGAAACAAAGCTGCGATTGATAGGCTCGGAGGCATTTCAATACACGGGCAGAGCGGTTAGAGCGTGGAAGAATGCGGCTAAAACACGAATTGATGATAGGATAACAGAGCCCTCTTCCCCCCTTTTTGGAGCATATCGTGCTAGGTGGTAGAGATAGAGAAGGAGCGTTTATGAGGTCACCACTGTGTGGTTTCGTGTGTCTGTGTTGCCGGCTCTATTGCCCGCTATTCATAAATACGTAAGCGTTCTCGAAAAGCAGCGGCAGGTCGATACATAAATAATCGATGGAAGCTGATCGAGCCCCTCTACGTGTGTGTGTGTGTGTGTGTGTGTGTGTGTGTGTGTGTGTGTGTGTGTGTGTGTGTGTGTGTTGTACGGCGTGCCGGGGTGGCGATAACGAGCCGAAGATTAATGCCCTTTAAATTGGTGTGGCAAGCCCGAAGCGAAGGGGGCACACGCTAAACCATAAATCCAAGCGCCTTTTTCGCGGAGGCTTTCTCTCTCTCCCTTTCTCTCTCTCTCTCTCTCTCTTTATTTTTTTACTTCAAAAAATGGCTTGTACTTACATTTCCTTGCAAGGAAGTTGGTCGTGAGGAGTTTAGCGCGATGGATGTTAAATAAATTGCCCTAATGATGAATGTCGATCGGAAGAAGCTGTCGAGGATGTCGGGGAGCGTTCAGCCATTGGGTTCTGTAAATTGGAACTAACGGTTACATCCTCCAAATGATAGCGAAGGGGGCGTCAGAGGAAGCAATTTGACAAAGCTAGGAATGCAGGGAATGTTTCGGTGTTGTCATTGAATGTGTCGTGACGACGGGGAGGATTTGGTTTTATTTTTGTCCCAAGCTCACAGAGCCGGACAGCGGATGTGATTTGGGATTAGGCAATTCATAAAATTGGTGAAGCGTTTACGCTGATCATTGAATCTGTGAATGGAAGATGGATTCATGGTCCAACAGATTCAATGACGCGAAGAGATGATCAATTAGTTTGAATGATAAACTTTATACAACCTTTTTCCTGGTAAAATGTGAGGCTTTAATTGTAGTCAATTGAAGAATTATTCAGTTTATTTATTCCCAATGGTTTCAATGATTTGCTCCTCATGATTTCTATCGCACCAAACCAGCTTCTGTGACATTAGCACACTCGCATGAAAATGTCGCCCGAGTTTGCGAACAAAAGTTCAAGCATTCTCCACGGGGCATTGCTGCAGTCGGCAATACGAGGCGAAACACCTACAGTACGCAGTGTTTATCTCGCATTTCAAACGTGCAAACTGTGTCCCATTACCGTTCCCCAGAATGGGGCTTTTGGGGCCTAAAGTTTCGTCCCCAAGCTCTTGTCAGAGTGCCGGGAAGTGCATTGTACGTCAAGACCATGAATAGAGAAAGAAAGAAAAACGTTTGGGGAATGAAAAATGGAAAGTTTATCCATGGCAAGTAGGTGAAGTAGAGAGAAAAAGGTGACAAAGAATGGAAGGTACACTGATAAGGGAAGGGGAGAAAATAGCTCACCCGGAAGTCAGATACAGTAGTCGACACAGCGGTACGAGGAACGTCTGGAAGAATGAGGAGCGAACGAAGGAGTTGGGCACTGTTTGCTGTCGCAAAGTTGTGCCAAGCTTTTGTGGACAGAAAGTTGAACAGAAGTGGTTTTCTCCGCACCTGATTTTGTAGTGAGATTATTGCTGTAGTGTTGTAGTGTGTGCTCCTTGGGGGTGAGATTTCTTGGTTAACCGTGTTCCTGTCAGGGCGACCTGCTCGGTGTCCCAGCAGCAAAGGGGAACAGTCGTTGGGCAGTTGGAAAGAAAAGAGTGTTGTGTTTGTGTTTGAATCGTGAGTGTGAATTTCTAGGGTGCCACCCTTTTTGCTTGGTCAAATGCGTGCATGTGCGTGCCAGTAGTAAGTGTTCGGAATTTGAAGCAAAAGCTGATGGTGGAAATCTGGAGCTCCTTAGCAGCGTGAAAAACCCCGTAAGCAGGCGTGAGCAAGCCCCGTGAAATCAAACCGCGAGTGAAAAATGAACGATAAGAGCTGCTTCGAGCGTAGTGCGAGCGTTGGTGCCAGCTATGATATCGGCCGACGGATGGCCGCCTCGGGTGGTGCTACCGGACCTCGGGTAGATCGCTCGAAATCGTGCGCCGGCAGCAGCGGGGCTGGGCTGGGCGCGTCCGGGTCCGGTAAAATCGGCGCTGAAAGTCGCCGCAAAAGTGCTTCCTTTGATGTGGACCGCAACCGGGGAGCGGAAGCGATGGCCTCGGCCGCCACTTCCGGTGGGATGGGCCGGGGCGGGCCGGCCCCCGGTGGCAGCGGTGACACGGGCATCCGTCGGCGAAGCAGCAGCAACAGCTCCGTGCACAGGCGATCGCAATCAAAAGTGTGTATCTTTGGTCGTGCGAAGCCGACCATTGCCTTATCGCTAGCTAGCTGTGTGTGTGTGTGTGTATCTGCGTGTGTATATTTGTGCTGATGTTCGCGTGTGTGTGTGTGCTTGTGGCTTTTTCCTACACGCGTGTACAGCTCTAAAAGTTGGCCAGTGAAAACATCCAGCTGTACAAAAATATAAGCTTCCTTGGCCTCTAGTCCGTGCACCTGCTGCTCGTCTTTCGGTTGAGTAAAACGCTTGTGGGCTATCTTGCCAGCCTTCCTTTTGCCTAGGTGCACTAGCTCTTCGCTTTCCTGTATCGCTTTCTTATTCGCAGTCTCTTTCGCACCTTCTCGAAAAGATAAAAACAAAAACATGGCACCGAGTGAAAATCACACCATGACACTACAAAGCGGGCCAAAGCCCACCTCCCACGCCACGGCAGTCACTTGAAGAACATTCCCACAGCGCACCTGGGTGTAGCAGCTTCCCACTGTAGCTGCTATTTCAAAGCCATCGTTTCCACCTGACACACTGCGAGCTCAAGAGACGAGCTAGAGCACATGAAAATAGAAACTGTGGAATACTGGCTGGTTGCGACTGGTTGGCAAGCAGTTGAAGAAGTGGTGTTCCATGCCAACCCATTAGTCCTTTTGCTGGCCCAGTTCCCCGGTACAGTGCTGCCGGGGGTAATCTCGTTTCCAGCAGCCCCAACGTGGCTTTCGCTACCAGAAAGCTTCTAAATGAAACACTCACGCGCGCGCACACGGTCCTCGAGGGTATTTCCTGCCACTGTCAGGAAGTGTTTTGTTCGCCCCTTCATCCTTTCCCACCTTTTTGTCGCGCTGTAAGAATAACGCTGTGGCGGTGTGGGTGGAAAACTTTTCTTCTCGGAAGCTTGGGGAATCGGAATGGGAACATATATTTAGCTATGTTGCAATTTGGCATGCAGGGTTTTGGGGGTGAAAATAGCGGTTTAATTTGTTAAGCGGAACAGGGGTGACTTCAGGCAGGATGCGGCTTCAGGCGAGTACCTTGTGAGATATGAGCAAGGTACGCTGGCTTGTTGTTGTGCTGATTAGCGTGATTGTTGAGCTTATACAGACTGTTTGTTAATTAAATTCTAACAACTGAATTTAGTTTTGCTCAACTGCCGGTAACTAGTTGGAATTGATGTTTCGAGCAGTATTAGCGTATAATGGTTTTGCAAAGTCGTAAGCCAGAAATTTCTTTAACTTATTAAGGTAATTGAATGTTTTGCGGTAAGCTTTATCAGATTAATTGTTCGATTTATATGAAAAATCTAAATAAATTAGATATAAATGGATAAAGATGAAGCTTTTGCCAGTTTTGCTACTAGAAATTTTGCGGCCAAGAACTTTGCGATCAAGAACTTTTTGACCAAGAATTTTGTGATCAGATAATTTACTACAAAATTTACTAAATTTATCATTTTGCAAGCAAGAATTTTGTGACCAAGACTTTAGCATCTAAGATTTTTGCGACCAAGATTTTTGAGACCATGAAATTTGTGACCAAGATTTTTGAGAACATGAAATTTTCGACCAAGAACTTTACGACCAAGCATTTTTGCGACCAAGGACCAAGACTTTTGCGATCAAGAATTTTGCTACCTAGGACATTACGTCCAAGCATTTTGCAAGCTAGAATTTTACGACTAAGACTTTAGATTCGAAGGTTTTTGCGACCAAGACTTTTGCCACCAAGAAATTTGCGATGAAGCGTTTGACGACCAAGTACGATCAAGAACTTTACGACCAAGCATTTTGTATCCAAGAATTTTGCGACCAAGCATTTGCGACGAAGCATTTTGCGACCAAGCATTTTGCGACCAAGAACTTTGAGAGCAAGACTTTGACGACCAAGAACTTTGCGACCAAGAATTTTGTGACCAAGGATTTGTGACAAAGAACTTTACGACCAAGCATTTTTCAAGCAAGAATTTTGCGACCAAGCATTTGCGACCAAGTATTTTGCGAACAAGGACTATGAGACCAAGAACTTTTCAACTAAGCATTTTGCGACCAAGAACTTTACGACCTAGCATTTTGCGACCTAGAATATTGCGACCAAGACTTTGACGACCAAGAATTTTGCGACCACGAATTTTGTGTCCAAGACTTTTGCGACCAAGAATTTTGCCACCAAGATTTTTGCTACCAAAAAATCCCTTTAGGCTATTTTCATTGTTACATGCCCGATTCATTCTTTTACAAGGCTTGAATAGAAATCACAGAACTCAATTTAGGATTTACATCGCCCGAAAGAGTATTTACGGCGACGCTTTTACGATGCCGATTAGGTTAAGCTAACTCTTTATTTTTTATTATTAAAATTAATTAAATTATATCAAGAGTACTGGCTAGTAGATGTTAAAAGTTATCATAAATCAGGTGGAGTACTTGGTAAAATTTACGATGATTTTTACAATGGATAAATTTTTTTTACCAAACTATCTAAAAGTTAAGATTTAGAAGCAGCATTTAAGAGCAATCTCTGAAACTCATATTAATCTTTTTCGATGCATGAACCTTAAACTAGAAGATTGCAGTGAAATTTGTTTGACTAAGTGAATGCCTTATGATGACGTATAAATACGTATGTAATTAATAAGCTGAACCAAGCAACTTTTCTGACATACCGAGCAAGCAAGAGAAGCAAATAAATTCCAAACATGAGGCTTGTAATAGAAGCATCCCATCCACCAACGAAACCGTTGCCAAATGGTTGTCCTTCCCGACCGGCTACTCGAGTGCTACACATCCGAGCAGGATTAAGGATAATTGTACAGAATATGCTCACATAGTTGTAATTACCGACCGCACACACAGCTGAAGATGATAGCCACACATACAGAAACCTTCAGCCACACTGCCACCGCTCCATCATCAACACAGCTGTTACTGCCCCTTGTTTGGTTGTTATGTTGCCTTGGGAGGCTGTCGTCGTGTCTTGGCCTTGCCCGTGAGAACCGACGCAGGGCCCACGTGCCCCCGTCATCAGCATCAACGCAGGGGTAATTAAGAACATGCCAATAATGTGCAACGACGTAACGTGCTGGCGGAGCGTGTGTGTGCGTGTGTGTGTGTGTGTGTAAGCGAAGTCGTACGAATTCGGCCGCAAAACGTGGTTCGGTTCACACTTTTGCGTCGGCACATTTTCTTCGCCGTATGCTGTAGCTGTAGTGGGGGCGTTGCACGAGGGATGGAATGTTCCTTCCGTTTGTGAAGGTAGGGATGGGGAGCCATTGTCACGGCCATTTGCGAATAGTGGCGCAATGGTTTCACCTACGGCGCGAAGATTGTACCTTTTAATGGTGGTCGGTTTTGGGTCGGTCTCGCTCGCCCGCGCGCGCGGTCTCGGTGCCGTAGCGCTTTAATTGAATTTATGCCACAAACGTGTACGGTTTATTAAGCGCAACGTGATATTCATTACCCGTGAGCATAATAGAGGGACCATCGATCGATACTGCGCGCGAGGCGCGGTAGCAGAGAGCATTGTATGGCTTGAGATGCCGCGCAAAGGTGTGGTGCTTTAGCGGGAAACGCCTCTTAGCGCGAGGTGCTGAATAGCTTAATGATAGTTACGACATCTATTCCGTACGCGGTCAGTGTACGCAAGCAAGCACTTTGTTGTTTCCACTTTGTTTTATTGTTCATTTTTTGTGTTTGTTTTGGAGCTCAAGAAAATAGTCCAATTCAAATAAAATGTCTAATCATGACAGCAGTAGGAAAGTTTATAAGATCGTCTTTCTCACACTCCACCATAAATTGGAGACCTGTTGAACCGTTTGGAAATGGAAGAAAAAATGCACCCAAAGACTCAAAACAGAAATAAAAACAGTTTTAACATTAATGTGCAAAATTTTCCAGCACTTAAGTGGAATTTTCGGTTATGGCTTTTACGTTTGCGCTTAGCAGTTTGCTATCTGGAGAAGCGATAGGCCCGAACACGTTTCGGTTCAAGGAATTTAATTCATCATTCACGGTTGGGATAATTTGATGATTGATGATAAAATGCGAACCTCAACAAGCCCTTTTCCATGATGAGGAAGGCGTGCCTTCACCTTTTGTGTGGATTGAAAGGCGGTGGATTGAGAGAGGCTTAAAGCTTTTCACTGTGAAATGTGCCTTCGCTTTGAGTGTGGTAGAGATTTAAATACATTCATCCCCAAGATACACACAACTGCATTGAAATGGAAAAAAGAGAGAATACAAAGAGAAGGCTTCACACAAGCTTCAAAGAGGGCGAAAAAAAAAAATACAACGGAAATGAAACAAGCCCACTCGATGCCACTGCAGGCATCGAACAATTAACGAGCATAATGTTGCGGTCTCGTGTCTCGCCCGGCTTGTACCTCTTAATGTCAAACAAACTCTTGCTCTTGTAGCTGCCCCGGCAACGGGTGGGAAAACAAGAATGGAAAGGGCACAGAAGAGAAAAAACTGCCACTGCCATACGAACTCGGAGTGAATCGCTCCGAGCCCTCTGGCCCTAAACTGGCAGAACAATGTGCGTGTGAGGGTTTGGTTCGTGACGGGAAGTGCTTCTGCCCGTGGTGCATCAATACGGTGGACTTGGCAAGTGGGGCTCGGTGACCTGTGTGACGCTCCCCGAAACCTTGTGCGCCTTCAGGCCTCCAGGAGTTTGCTCAGCCGCTATTCCTGGCTCCCGGACCGAGTCAATATTGACTGAAGTGATATAAGGCGACTGCAGTCAACCGGTCGGTATGTGGGAGCGATTTATATACGTGTGTGCGTTTTTATTCCTGCCAAGCGCAGCCCTACGGGAGGGTGACCATCGCACAGCAACACCGCATCGGAGCTGAACAATACAAGAAAGCGGAATCCTCTGGATAGGGAATTGCTGCTTCCAAGAAAAGACCCCGAAGCTCACAGAAGCCCCCGGTGTTCTTTTGTTCACATTTTGCTCCCGCGCAGAACAATACACGCAGTGGCAGTGTCTTAGCAGTGTTACTGCTGCTGCTGCTGCTGGTGCTGCTGCTCCTGTCGTCACGACCATCATCGAGACCGCCATCATTATTATTTGCTGCCAGTGATTCTGATTCCCACTTCGGACGATGGAGGACATTCATGGCAGCAAGCAGGGCGTACGGGCCACAGGGAAATCCCACAACATCACGGTCCTGCGGAAGCTTCCACCACTCCCCGCCAGTCGTCTATTTATGATTAAGAAATAATATCAAATGAATAAGATATAATCTACGAGCAATCGAGGACGGAGCATTTTTCCCCCGTGCGAGCGCGTCTTATGAATAGTTGATACATTTTTGCTGAAATCGTGTCGGCCCAAGTGTGATGAGTAAGGGAAGGGAGTTTTGCCTTTAACAACTCCAAACAATAGTGGGCTTGGTGGTTTGCGTTGGACACAATTTGGTGCTCCCCCTGGCCCAACTGGACTGGACCTGGGAGTATTTCGTTTTTTCGTGTAGGACTATTGTACCGTTGATTCGGATAATGATGGTGAGTAAATCAAACCGCCGTTTGGTGAGATTGAGGGGCAACGAGCAGGAGGCAGATAAAGTTTGGGTGAAAATACCATCGTTCAGGCATCGTTACTGTCGAATCGTTTGCGTGTTGATTTCACCCTGACACGGTGGGAATAGACGGTTGCAGCAGCGGGAAGGAGGATGATAAAGTGTGAGGTAAATGCCAGTGCTTGAACTGGCAATCGAAACAGTTTGCGGGTGTGTTTGTTTGTGTGTGTTCGCTAGATACACGCGCGTGTGTTTTGGCACGTGCTGGCCGGTGAGTAAACATGACGTGCCTTTACGATAAACAGAATGGGTGCATTTCGAAACATTAGCGGAGAAAAGTTTTCAATCGAGGAGAATATGTTATTAGAGCAGATTATAGTGAATTAATAAAACAGCAGTTTTGGATGTATCACATAAACTAATATGAAAAGGATATTTTTAGACCTTTTATAATGGCATTTCCTTTTCCGTCGAAGATAATAAAATAAAATCCTGACCTTGTTGCATAATACAGATGATGTCAGCTTACGCTTGTCTCATTTCTCGCACCGTCACCGACAGCATCACGGCCCTGTCCTTGAACTGTGCTAGGGAAGAGATAAACACGGCAACGGGCGTTTTACCGGGATGTCTTTTACCCGGTGTCGACAGACAAAATGGCATCCGGTGGCTAACGATGAAACCGCAACAGATGGAATGGATATCTCGATTTATCGTACCGAGCGTCGGTCGTGCAGCACCGAAAGCAACATAAAAGCACGCCGGGTGAAGGTTTTGCTGATGTTTTTTTTTATACTTCTTTTCGCTTCATTTCTGGGCTTTCCCGGTGCCGAGCTACGCGGGGAAAACTTTCTTTTGGAAGGTCGGTGTTTGTTACCTCGCGGGAGGAACTGGGCGAGACGGCTTGCGCATTCCACGGAACGTTCCGGAATGTGTGGCGCGCACGTGGGTACGTTTGGCGCAAAGCAGCCGGTTGTCGGTGGTAACGCTTATACACCGGACCGAGGACCGGGGTCGGTTATCTTTGCAATAATCATCACCGTCTCGAAGCTCCTTTGAATACTAATCATTGGACCGTGGGCCCGTCGGTGTGACGCGTTTTGTTGCTTGCCGCTCGTTCGGTAATCCTAATCCCTCCGTGCGAATATCCACCCATTCCTTGTGCTCTCTTCTTCCGCTTCTTTACGCTTGAGGTTCAATTTTACGTGCGACACCTGGCGTCCCCATGTTTGTGTCGTGAAAGACCAGGCAGCTCCATCAGCGTTCAGCAGCCACCGGGCGTCTCCATCGAGCGTTTGCCGGGCTGGAAAAGGAGCAACTGGCTTTTAACTTACACAATATTCACAAATAGAATCCAATTAGTGCTGGATTACGGGATCGGAATGATTGTGTTAAAGCCGTTCCGAAGCCAAGGCTGCAATGGATTTGCTGCGGGAGGATTTTCCGTGTTTTTGTGGTTTTAAGAAATCCGGATACGAATCTTAAGGGCCAGCTTAAGGGGATCCCGTGCATGTAAAGCGTGTTGCTTGACACTTACGTCCCCATAAGGTCAGTGTGATAGTGAAAATAGAAGCTTAAGGAAGTTCAGGAGGCGTTCAGGAACAGTTCAATGCCACACGCTTCGCTTAGATTCCGAGAATTCGTTTGATAAATTACGGAGACAGGATACGGTTACAGGAAATAAGCTGATTAGCATGGATGAAAAGAATAAAGAACATGTTAAAGTAGCGGGTTAGAATGCTTTCCGGAACGCAATAAATTAACGAAATAGCGAAGCATTTGCATAACTGTGACGCTGGATCGTTATGCCGGTGTGCACTATTGATTAGGCACGGTTTGCCGGCCGCAGCGTAGCGCAAAGCTGTCAGAATGGTAATTAAATAAGGTCTAGGAAATAGTGGAAAAGCAATGCGGCATTGTTAGAAAATTACCTTAATTTGCGTCTTTTTCAACCTCCAGGTGAAGATGGTGCAAAGAGCAATGAATCATAATTGGATTTCTATAATTAACAGCAGTAAAGTGTGCTCGGAATAAACCGTAGTGTAGTGAGTAACAGAAATACAATAAGATTACAGAACAAACAGAATGACAAAGAAGAGTGTTTCGTTTATCGTTTTGCATAACGGCAATGGAACGAGCTGCATTGCCGCATGAAATATCAATTTCACAATTTGCTTTTGTAACCCAACCTCATACACGTGACGGGAGAAGTGCTCGCTCACCATCATCAAGGGAAGATAATTTGAATATTTGTGAAGCAACCAAGGCAACGAAAGTGAGCAGAGAAAAAGCATCATCTTCCAGCTCATAATCGATTAGTCACGCTTTTCATTGACGGTCATTTCATTTATCGTAAATTTCCTCTTACCCCAACATGGAACAATCCTGGGCAAAGCGGAGAACCACTCCGCATGGTATCTTTTACGACAATCGATAGCAATTGTTTGTTTTTCTCTTCGTTCCATTTTTCTGTCTAACTTTTTGCTGCTGGTTGAATTTTAAATGATCCAAGTAATGTGTCTTGGTTGGTTAGCTGCTGGGACTTGACTGCTTCACTGCAAGCCCACCGCACATAGCCGCACTCGCATTTGGGCTGGTAGTAAAGTAAACAGTCGCTCATAGTTACAGCAAACATGATTAGATTCAAATTTGATAGCAAATTGGAGCAAGAAATGACTGGGTTTTTTATTCGATGTCGTAAGATTTGTTACGCATGATGGTGGAAAATGTATGCAAGAGAAATGTATTTACAAGAAAGTGATTGAAGCCACGCAGTCAGTGGGCAGGCAGGATACAGTTTAAAATTACTTTGCGATGACTTGGAATATTTGGACGCAAGGTTCATTTGAGACGGTTTACTTTTTTGATAAAAACGGTGGAAAAAACGGTGGTCTATTTTTACCTTAATGAAAATCTAAGTCATTTTTTGTGAAGCGTTTGGCTGCTTGAGCTGTAAACACATCCATAAGCTTATACAAATGAACAAATCTAAATTAAATACAAACACATTTTGTTGTGACAAATTATTTCCACTGTTAGCAACTCGCTCGAATCTGACTAGATCATTATTCAAGCTCTTCTTAAAAGCATAAAAAGCGTCATGGTACAATCGGGAAAAGAAAACATCTCTGCTTCGTTCCTGTGGTGATGATAAGAAAATCGATGTTTTCCAAACCCATCCCGCCGAAGCAAACATAGAGATGTGAATATCGAAGACAAGACTGGTAGAAAATAAAACAAAGACAGCACACATACACGAACACAATGCACGAAACAGTGCAAGAAATAAAGAACAGAATAACCAGGAACGCTGTCCCGGCATTTGCCTGCAAGACGGATGCTTATGACACGTAGTAGAGCACTTTCGCTGCTATGTACCGGTACAAAGGGAAGGCTCATTGGATGTCTCTGTGAGTGTCGTGCAGTTGCCAGTGTATTTCTGGAAGCAGCAGAATCAGCCAGATACCAGACAAAGAAGTGGTGTTTTTTTGTCTTAGGAAGCAAAAAAGGGAGGGATTACGATTTGGCCGTTCTCGAAAACAAATACGACGAAGTGGAGGTGTACAGTTGGCGGCAAAGAAACGTTGAAATTGGCATTGTTATTTGGGTGAGTGGCGGGAGGCGAGCGCCTAATTTCGGGTTGGAGCAGGAGAGCTTAAATGAAAGAAAAAAAAACAGAAAAAAGCGCAGTGAAAATGAACTGGGCGTACGAGGGTGTAATGTGTGTTATATTAATTGAATTTCGGAAACTTTACACCATCGAAAGCACCGTGGATTAGCAGCATTAAGATAGAAAGGGAACAGAAACACACGCTACAGAAGTGAACAATAGGATGGAAAAAAGTTTCAATATTAGTTTAAATGGCGGCTCATTTTCTTATCGGCATCGAAAAGCGATGGCTTTGTAATTGTTTGTGAAAATATTATTAAACGTTTCAAAGTGCCATGCTAAATGTAGAACCTGGAATAATTTATTCACTTCAAAGGCACTGAAATACTCGTCACTTTAGCAATGTGACGGACAGATCGGAACTTAATCACGTTCTTTCGATCGGTTTTAAAACAAGAAATAATATTGCAGGCGCGAGAATCAAATGCTGAAACTCGGAAGCACGGCCAGACGAACTCAATTAGTGTTTAATCTTGTTGGAGTGGATGGAATTTGGGAGTGGAATTTGAAGGTAAATTTGAAGTGGCGGAGGTAGGCATTGGTTACAGCTGGGCCGACCAGAATGTGCAGCACCTTTGAAATACTTTTGCGTGTCGGATAAACTGGCAGAACGGAATGTCTGATGGAAAGTTCCAAAATAAATGATAATTCTATTCCTTTTGAAGATAATGAGATTGGGTGCCATTTTTTATTTGTAGGCGTTCAATTAAGAACTCATTCTATTAGCGTACTATTTAGAAATGTGTTCAATTACAATTGAATTAAGCTGAGCTGGACGGACCCAAAAATACAGCCAAAGAAACTGAGTTTAGGGTGTTAGAAATTTCGTCCCGTGGAGCTAGAAATGGAATGGTCCAAATCGAATAAAAGTCAAATCATCGTTATCCATCGAATTGGGTTGCATAAATGAATTCAAGGACATAAACCATGTATGTTGTATGGCTATGGAAGCCTGTTCGTTTCCCCTTCCTTGCATTTAGAGGTGAACTTAAACTATTTCGAGCGCTTTCACTGAATTATCGTGCTAGCATTGGGGCAACACGACCCTACGGCGTTCGAAGGTGACTTGCCGGTTCTGTTGTTTAGGTTGTATGTGCCAGTGTAGATCTTTTGATTTCATGTTCATTGTCGAGCGCTCCTCTTCATGACAGCGAAAACGGGTTTGCATGCCATTGAGCTGGACTTTGGATAACGCGATGACTTTGAACTTGCTGTTTAAGGGCAAGGTTTTTTTTGGTGAGGTGAGCGTTTTGTGCTAGCAAACGGTACGGTTGCGTTTTGGAAATTGGAATTGGAAGTTGAACGAAAATCTAGCGGTCAATTTGTAGGATATATGATTGACAGGCAATTTGAAGGTATTTTTAAGCCAGAAAATAATGAAACATCCAATCAATTGTATCAATACATGAATGAAGGTTTCTTTATTAGCATGATTGTTCATTCAACAAAGAAAAGTACAATCTTAAGCATTACTCATTCAACTGTTTTCTCTCCTGCGCATTCCATCAGTGTTTAAATTTACATTGGGCTATTCTTCGCCCGATTCCCCGGGAAATTGAGGAAGTAAACAAAGGACAATCTTTGACGAAAGCATGTACCATTGATCCGTTTAGCAAATTTGGGGAAATACTTCTACCACGTGACCATTTGCCCCATGCGCCAGCCCGTTTATCAAACAGATAGACGAACCTGAACGAAACTGAAAGCAACAGGCTTATCAGGCATGCAAGTAAAACAGAAGATAAAAGAGCTGACTTTCATATCGCGAATATGGTATGCTCGAAAGACGCAAGTGACACGTACCTTTGCGGAGCTTAACCCATTGCAGCACACGTACCGTACGCGGGTCGGTTGTTTGCGCTGAACGGTTGGCAGCTGGCCGGAAGCTGAGCGGAGCATGAGCGAAGCGTACGAGCAACCAGATGGGAGGAAAGTTTGCTTTTCTTTTGCTAAACATTAGTTCAATACAGCTTGCTGGAAGAAGCAACAGTTTTCGGTAGCGTGTGCCATCTGTTAAAACGTGTTAAACGATGCATGTTTGGGTGAATAAATGAGTCGCCTGGTTGAAGACGCTTCGATTTTTGCGGTAATATTTGATATAAATAGTTTAGTTCGATGTTATGTTCGAGCCGTTTTACTGCAAAGGATGCTCTATCTTTCTTGTCCATTTTTATTTGATGATCTGGGCACAGTTTTATTACTTTTATGACATTTGTAAGCAATGTCATCCGTTCCTCGCTGATTGATCCCTAATGTGAAGCAGCCCGGTCCCGAAGAGCATGTATGCTGATTGTGTGCTACCGAAACGGACGTGCCAACTCAGCACCGGCTAATCCAATCATGTCGGGTACGGCGGCTTATGAACTACAAACGACAACAACAAAAAAGCACAGCACAAACGAAACGAACGAGCAGCATTAGCATTGACAAGCGCTCGTTTCGCTGTTCGGCATGGTCACAGAAGAAGAGACAAAATCTATATACAAAATTGACTCCATCAAAGTCCACTCCATTCGAATGTTTATTACGTCTGTCATCGACTCTTTCTTTTTGCCGGTTTTTTGCTGCTGCTGCTGCTGCTGTTGCTTGGGAGCAGTGGTCGTATCGAAATCTTACGCCAGCGCTGAGTGGAAATTGACTGCTTTCTGATCAAAAGAAAAGCAAACGTGTCGTAAAAAAGCGAATTACACACACACACACTCACACGCACATAAACTCACATGAACCCTGATCACGTTTCGATAGTGATGCTGAATGCATAATTCTGCGTGGGGTCTCTTGGTGCCGTGCGTCATCGTGTCACCGTGGAATAAATAAATAAAAAACCTTGTAATCTTTTTGCTGAGAAGGTGAAGATTAGGCCGTAACATGGAACGGCAGAGCATCCACACCATACGCGGACTGGACTCACGTTGGCTCACGCATGGTGGTGTGACATTGTACACCGAAATTTGGGTCCCGTTGCCGGCTGTGTTACGTGTTGTTTGGGGTGGAGGCGATGAAAAGGACGCTGTTATGATTAATAATTAAGCTTGCGGGTAAATTTTTGGAGCGCACGTTGAGGGACAAACCAAGGCATTTATGTTTGCTGACTGGGGAAATGTGGAAATGGAATGTGATGGTAGTTATCATTTATTTTATGTCCTATTGGGAAAATGAAGGAAGGTTTGTGGCATTTGAGGGAGTTTAGAATTTTATATTTATTTCACTCCTTTTTACATGCAGTCCATATACTTGGACGACAAGAAATTGCACAGCAAGATGCAGTCGTTTGTCTTTCCATATGTAAAACATGCTCAAATTAGGTGAACAGAACCTAACCAAGCGCATGAATTTTCCTGTTCCGCATGCAAGAGTTCTGGCACATTGTTTATGAGTTTAGACATCATCTGCAGTGCGCACAGAAATCACCGTAAACCCGAGCTACAATCGATCGAATCTTTCTTTCATCTGGAAACTATGCTCAGGGAAGTCAACTGTCACCGTAGCTGCGGTGCTGCAAGGCCCGAAACTGTGTTACTGTGGCTCAAAATAAGGGCAGCAGTAAAAAGTAGCTATGACGAGTGAAAGGAGTGCAGCAGGGCGGAAATGAAACTGTGGCATTGCTGGACAGTTGTTTGTACTATCGCAAAACGTACACCATCGCCATGATGGATCATGTAGGAGATAGTTTATGTTTGAGAATGTCGGTTTCGGTTTTTGCAAGAGCGCTAGAGATTGTACTATGCTGTGTTGTCAGTCTACAATGCAGCATTTACGCCAGCCAGGGTAGTTGTGAAATATTCAAAACCATATCTTCTTGAAACTCTTCCAAGAGCGTTCCATGCAGGAACGAGAGCACCATGTGTAGGCTCAGACCGTTTGGTTTATTTGCTGCTTCATCACCTACACAGCGGTGCGGGTGTGGAGATTTGGGAGCCAAAAATCAACAATTAAATTGTGTTTACGGGGAGCCAAGCCTTGTCTATGTAACCGCCTCCGACCACTGCAGTAAATCCGTTGGCACCAGCTGGCTACATTTGGCCGGCGTGCACACTGCCGCGTGCAAGGCAAAAACGGGGAAAACCCTGCCAAAAGACATTTTACTGCAAACACGCTGTTAGTGTGCACATAAAAGATGTAGCATATGTTTTTTGTTGTTGTTGTTGGAAAGGAGATTATAAAACAAGCAAGTCGTTTTTAGCTTACTTGCGTAAGCGAAGGGGAGCTGGGTTGGGTTTTATGATGCTTGTTGGTTGGTTGCTAGAACTAGTTACAAGCGAGCATGGTCAATGAGATGGAACAACTACTTTCGTTCTGCGTCTTTCATGTAAAGGATCTCACGTACAGCAGCGTTGGTATTTTCAATAGAATCCTTCTTTTCGAGACGCTTTCATTAAGTTTCCCTTCAAGAATGCAGACGGCAATAAAAATGGGGAATTTCGGTGCAAAAGAACGACTTACGCCTTGTTCGCAGGTTAAGGAGATACTGGGAAGAAAGGATACAAAGAAATTCAAATTAAACCTGACGACTGTTGGGGATGATGAAAAAGGATCTAAATAGCAGAAGATTTGTCTGCATGGCTGAGTAAAAAGGCATCGGTGTCTTATCATCCATTTGCTGTTCTGCCCAGAAGACCCCAGTCGTCGTGTTTGGAGATACAGATTTTTATGACACATCTTCACAGGGTTCAAGTGAATCTTGTGGCACAAGTGCCAGAAATTTGTTTCTATAGCTCCCAATAAAACGCCCTTCTGTGTGTGAGTGTGTGTGTGTGTGGCCACTCTTGGGTGACAGTGGACAAATAAAACGCCCCACTTAGGCTGTTCTGTTATTTATTCTTGTCCAAGAGCATTCTGGCGATTGCAACATCGTGAGAAATTCTTTGCTTATAGTTTTTCCGCTTTACCCTCCACTGGCAACGGGGAGCTCAACGGTGATAGTTTATCTTATTCTGCCCCTTTTGCGGATGAAGGTATCTAATTCTTATGTCATCTAATTTTGCCTTCATTTTCCGCTCTCTCTAGCTCAGTCTCAGTCTGTGCAGCAGTGGAAATTCTCGTTTGTCCAGCCGGCCGTTGAGAAGTTACGGACGAATGACTAAAACAAAAAAAGGAGAGGAAAAAACGCAAATAAAACCCAACACCCCCGCAATACACACACACACTCTCCCTAAGGGGGATTTTAGCGGGGAAGCCTTTGCCGAAAGGCGAAACGAATATAAAATCCAGCCGGACCCATATCAAACGCGCTTGAGACAAGCTGGAGGTCCAGCAAGCGAAGCGCACTGGGAAATGGCAAAAACTCAGCAGCTTCTCCCCGGATTGCTGGCTTCCAACACGTGGTGTAACACGTGATCGCAATGCCGCCCGGGGGCACCGAGGGCCTTGAATTATTAAAGCTTCCCAGTGCTGGCGCGCCGGGTGCTTTGTGGCCTCCGCAGGCCATCGCAGACAACCGGCGGGGCAGCCAGGGAACTGATGCTGTCATGCTCAGTTATGCTTTGCCCCACCGTGCCACACTGTGGCGCTGGCAGTGACTTGTCCGTGCCAGCCCGGTTTGTTCACCGTCCTGTTGTGATGCTGCCTTTGTAAGCTGCTTTGCATTCCGTTCCCGTTTCGTAACGCACTGTCAGCGGTGCGAAAACGAAATCATTCGACTGAAGGCAGCGCAGGTCCGGCAGTGCTGAAAGGGGAGAAATAATTCCGTCTCCTGTGCAAAGCGTGAGAACTTCACAATCGGGATTCGAGGAAGAATTCGACCCATGCATGGAAGGGGAGTAAACATAAAAAGGGCTTGCTAATATGTATCTGTGAGCGCAACAGGAAAAGGGAGTGCTTTAGAATCCCCCGACGGTCGGTGGGCACATTGCGTTGTTCCCAGGGAGGCATGGGAGGGGTGGATACTGAGCCCAGACACTGGCGCCACAGCCACACAGCTCCCAGTGTCCTTGCTGTCTCCTTGTGCTTGGCGGATTGGTGTGCTAGTGTAACATTTGTTTGTTTCCTTACTACTGCTGGGAGGAGGAATTTGGGTTTTTTTATTCTATTCTCCGAAAGAAAGGCGGTACTGACTCTCTGCCAACAAGGCCACATACTCAGTGGTGCAAAAAATAATACACTGTTACTCGGAGAAAAAAAGGGGAAGGCACACGACACAATGGAAATGCGGTGCCCTCAGGAGCCGCTGGTGGAGTGGAATAACAACTTTTTGTCTCCTCCTGGGAGGCCATTTTTTGTGCTGCTATTGCTGCTCCGGTGTTGTGAAGCTTTTTTATCTGTGCGCAGGAACGGTGCAAAAGAAGGAAGCGACACTGGGTGGTACACTGTTTATTCACTTACAGAATTTACGCACGCAGGAAAAGTTCTAACGACATCGTTTCGGCGAAATCGGAGGACGAGCCAGCGTTCGTTTTTTGTCCAGCGATGCCAAGGGAAGGGAGTGGATCGGGATGAATCGCAGCACGGTCAGCATCTAAGGACTGCGCGTTTAGTCCACGGCCACTGAAACTGCTGACGTGATCAGCGTGTGTGTGTGTGTGTGTTGATATTACAAGGACGAGGAAGACCTTGACGTTTGTTAACATGTGGATGGAAGGATTAGTATTTTGGCGACGTGTTCTACGGAATTGGACTGATCTTGTATGTGATTTTTTTTGTGCCCTTTTTTACTAAGAAATTGTGTCATTGAAACAAATTGAATGCAAAAGTCTGAAGTGTGAACTTGTGATGTATTTTTTGTTGTAGAAATCAATTACTGATATCAAAAATGTCAAAGAACCTACACACTTTTGTACAATTTGTGATATTTGTGATGATTCTTGGAGCTACGATTGTTCAACAAAACCTTGAACTTTCTTCTTGGAAGGCCAATTTCAGTGTCCAAGTTGTTAGAGCCTAGGATCTTTGAGAATACTAATGTACTACAAACATGTTTGTAGACGTCTTACCAACTGAAGCTGTCCAAAACACGGATCAAAAGACATCACTGTCATCAACGTGGATCTCACTTGCACAGTCGCAAAACAGAAACAGCGCTGGAACTTTCCCGCACAGTTCCAGGAACGGTAAGAGCTCCGGGGACGCTCTTCAAAGTGCGCCTCCTGTCAGGAAGACGCGCCAAGAGGCACCGCAAAGCGGTTGTAGTACTTGTTGTAGATGGAATGTAACTGATTCCAAGCAAAACCCGGCGCACCGGCATTCTAGAAAGCTCTTCATCTTCAACACCCTTTTCCGGGAATGTGGCCCCCAAATGGAGCATAAACAAAGATTGGCAAGGGGAAATTAGCCAACCGGCCCGCTCGTACCCCATTTTCCCCCGGAATCAAATCGTCGTTATGTCCATAATGGTGTAGTTAATTATAACGAGATCATGTTCGATCACATCATTGAACACACCCATCAAGTGATCGTTAAAATTTACGGCCTGTCCCGTTGGCTTGTCCCGTTGCCCGCGTGGCAGTCTTCGCAATTAGTCCCCCGGGTAATTTGCGCTTCTGGTTTGCGGAGTGAATCTACGTGCTGCTGCCCTCACGAAGCAAAAGGGGGAAGGAAGTAAAACTTCATTAAACAAGGCTTCAACTCCATTGACAGCACTTTGATTGTGTGTACTGTAGAAAGCAACAGCAGCAGCCAATGGAGCAGGACGAGGTAAGACATGCTGCCTGCCTGGGGCGATTTCTGTTAATCCTTCTCGCTTGAGTATGATCTCGTGTGACAGCTCGGGCACTGGCGACGGCACAGTTGGAGCTGGAGGGCAAACTTTTATCTACAACACCACAGGATTCAGCTCGTTGCAAAGCATCCGAGTGGTTAATCAAACCAGAGATAATAAAACGGCTGGGCGTCTGCACGCGAAGTAAGTCGGGCGAAAGAGGCGGAAAGTGAAGTCGTTATCCGGGAAACACTGGGGACAACAAACCGGCAAGCGAAAGAAAAGGGCAGCTTCGTGCTCGAATGGTTGCTGAAATCAAACGTCCCCTAGTGGTGGTGGGTGTTCTCTACGAACAACCCTATAAACTGCACACCACAGTCAACGAGCGAAGGAAATTGATCGAAAAATAACACTTTGCATCAAGCACAAGCAAATGACCGTGGTCCCGGTGGTAGGATGAAGGACCGACTGGAGCGGCTATCTAATTTATCACCCGTCTACCATCTTGGGACGCAGTTAAGCGAACGCAGTCGGTGCAGCCGGCTAGCGCCTCCCCGGGGCAGTTCGAAAGACAACACCCCCCCCCCCCCCCCCCGAACCAAGTGGCAGTGAAAGAAAATTGTTTTAAGGAAAAGTTCTGTCCCTATTATCTCTTCGGGGAATCTTTTCCACTCTAGCTCGGGATGTCCTTTTGCCAGGTACGGCAGGATTTTGAGCGTTTGTTTTCGTTTCTCTGTTCTTCTTTTCTTCCCACCAGTTTCTTTCTTTCCAACTAACAGCATGCGCCTAGGGGTGTCTAGCCCACCTGCAGCTGGTGGCTGGCTGGTGAAGCTTTTCTCTCACCGAAAGCGTAGCGAATGGAAACTGTTATTATTTTCTTTACCAGCGCGAAGAAAATCTCCACCAACCATTAACGGTAATCGCTTTTGGGTGGGAGTTTGCGAAAATGTATTTTTAATGAATTCGAAAAGCTTTAGTAAGAGCGAAGAACGAAGCACGAGAGGGGGAAGAAGAAGAAGAAAATGCTTTCATATTGAATGCTTCCCTCGGTGACGATCTCTGCGGCCCACAGGCTGGCGGCAAATGATGAGAAACGATGAGCAAGACGATGCGGCCAACGTGCTCGGTGCGGCAAAAGCCTGCGACAGAGATTGAAGTTTGCTCGAGAGTTATGTGTGTGTGTGTGTTGGAGCGATACTGTTGCTTTTTTTATCCGAAGCTACCTTCGTTTCAATTCCCAGCAGAACTTTTCGATGGCACTCTGGCTCGGTAAGGTAATCTTTCGATTCCGTGCCCGTATTGATGGAGTCACTCGAGCTGAATAGCGAGCGAGTCTTTTGGGGGCGAGATTAGGATGTAACGATGCGTGACGATGCCGGGGACGAGAGATGAGCTCCCCCATCCTTCCGATCCGACCAAAATGGCAGAATTGTGATGAACTTTTCCATTAACTAGCCAGGAAGTGGTACGTACGAGTACGGGCTCGGTAGGAGGATGGATGGGAACATGGTAACGAATTCGAATCAGCACCGAATCAATTTATCATCTGCTGGAGCTGAGAAGTTGGGAAGAGAGGCTTTGGAGGGGGAAATAATTTCAGAGGGAAGCCGGGAATTAGCATTGTGCAAAGCAATGGCGGAAGAGGGAAACGTAATAGCAGCAGAATTGTATCGTTTGATCATATTTTATGGCAGCTTCATGAATGCGGTATTTACTATAGACATTTCGAGGTCTATTACTATGTTCTGTTTGCATAAAAAGTAGGATATTGGGATTTGTTTAACAGAGAGTTGAACTATTTTGAAAGTCTTATTTTAAGTGCAACTTCAGCTCATGCTGCACACTTAATGCAATTCTCGCTTCTCGCTCGTCGCTAGCAACAACGAATTGCAAAATAAAAATACAAAAGGGTGCAATAAATCCTAATGGAAACAAAGCATATTGCCAGGACCGTGCGCCATTTTCTTAATGCTACCTTCCGGTACGGTACCGTCCAGCTCACCCTTGATAGCCTTGAGATTAAGGAGATGCATAAAAGCATCCAGCCGGCTGATGCAAGCGCCAAATGGATGTTGGCGCTGTACGCCCTTCACTACTTCCCAGGTTTGTCCTTCCACGCACAGCCTTTTGCTTACTTACTTATGGCACAGTCGGGCATTGTTGTGTTGCGCAGAGCACCCTGCCGGAAGCAACTGTAAGTGCAGTGGCAGTACAGTTAATGTTGCACCCATTAGTGTACGCCCGGCAGTCTGCTTTCCAATCGTGGTGCTCGTGCGAAAGGTGTTTCTGTGTGTGGTGTGTAAACAGAAGAAAGAGAGAGAGGGAAAAATAATTTCTAAAGATGCTTTGTGCTGCAAATGGAGGTTGTGCTTTCTGCGCTATGAATGAGGAGCGGGCTCAGCAATAGCTAATTGGGGGCATGGTGGATTGTGTTTGAGAAAGGTTTATTTATTTGAAAAGTTGCTCTTTGCAATACAGGAAAGAAATTTAGAGCTGTTTTATTTTCTGTCGTTTTGATTAACAACAGAAAAAAAAATTGCAGCGAGAAAAGAAGAACATTGAATGGATCTATTAGCTATCAACTTCGTTTCTTAATTTAGTCTTTTGTGTATTGATCATAAACACTGCTTCTTGAAATGTAACAAACTTCAACCGTGCTTCAAAGTGCTTTAGCTCAAAGTGTAAATGAGAAAATGCTATTCTATTATCTTAAGTCTGTATGTGTATTCTTTCCATAATCTAGATTTTGTTGTGCAAATGATAACAAAATAACATAAAAACAACAACAGCAAAATAGTGAAAGTTTGAAAACCAGCAGACGACAGCACACGAACAGTAAGCATTGCTTTTGCGTTCCACTGACTGGCAACAGGAAACGGAGACGTTCGGTTCTGTCCAATGTCTCCGGCATCCTAGCTTCCGCACTACCGACGCTTCGATAGCATACCATGGCCGCTACTTACGGTTGTCCGGGGCAGGTAATATAACAAACTTTAACACAAGAAAACAAAACTGCATGTAAGGCGTTTGAGGAGATTCATTTATTGCATGATTATTACTAGTGTACATACTGCATGATTGTTTTGATGAAGTTTCTTTTAACTGATTTATGTTCATTTGTAGCATTTTACTCGTAATGAATCTCGTTCACTAAAATATTAATCCACAGGGAAAGGCCATTAAAACTAGATCAGGTGTGATTCTGTCTGTCCGTTTGGTTGCTCGCTTAGCTGTCTTTCAATAGCGTCCTGCGAAAGCTCTCAAACCAAGGCGGTCATCGTAAGGCACATGTAACATGGCTCCACTTGATGTATGTATGTGTGTGTGTGGGCAGGCGGGCAGTGATGTGTATCTGTGGCAAATTTATCGACTTTTATCAGTTTCCACCTGAGCAAGGGCCTAAGGGCCGTTTTGCTACCTTCTAGGCGTCCTCCAACACACTCCCCGGGAAGGATGAAACCACTCCACACATACTCACTCACACACACATGGTCGGCGATGGCATTCGGGTTTGCGTACAGCTTTTTGCGAGATTTATGGAAGCCATTTGCCGGATACTCCACTAACGCGCCGCGCTGTTGACTAGCACCGTCCGCCCACCGCACATTGCGAAACGCACTCTCTAGGCGTGTGGAGGTGTGTGGCTCTGTGGGTGTTGATGTTTTGCGGTTTTTGGGGACAGGCTGATAAATGCCGCTTCCGTGTGGAGCACCCCGGAGCACCTGGTCACAGCACAGCAGCTATACCGGAGAACGATCCCGTTTAATATGGGGGCGTTTTGCAACACCTTTCGCATGGGCTGGCGGGGACAACTTTGGCTTGGCCGTTTTGGTCACTATTACTATCAACCACGCGCACCAGCACGGTGGCACCTTCGGGCCCCTGGGTTCATCGGATTTTCCTGCACCTAATTGGAATTTTTCCGGCACCATTTGTTACCGTGCGAGCGATACAAGGAAATGGTTTTGTTTTTGTGACGACTTTCGGTTGCTGTCCAAGTGTGTCGGTGGAAAGAATATTTTGTTTTTGTTTGCGTTTGTGATTGCTTTTTTGCAAGGGAATAATAATTCGCGCAGCAAAAATAATGAATCGCCAACGCTTGATGGTGTGCGATATATCTTTCAGCTTTGGATGGCAAAGAAATAAAATGGTACGTGATAGGAGTTTACCAGATTAATGGTATGGTAAATGGCATACTTTTACGACGCTCATAGAACGGTGGGTTGCAAGAATCTTCCAAGTATTTATGTAGATTATTTCTCAGTGTTTGGATAGAATTTGTAAGCGACAATAGATTTGAAATAAGGGAATTTTAAATGAGTTAGTTTTTTTTTAATTTCTGAATAACCGAAATGTGTTCATTTGTAGCATTTTATTCGTACTGAATCTCGTTCACTAATAGATGAATCCACAGGGAAATGCCAATTAAACTAGATCAGACATGAATTGATATAAGAGATGCCAAATTCAATTATTAGAATCCTTTCCGTTCTAAGTTCGTAGGTTGAAATTTCAGCCTGTCAGCTGTTTGCATCGTATAGCAGTTTTCGAGCAGCTAGCTAAGTGGGTGTTAGAAACTGCCGCTCTAACTAAAATCGAAAACAAAGTATATTCTTTAGGCTGGCACTTAAGGTGCGCCAAAAAATTAGTTTTTTCCTTTATTTTCTTCGTATCTTCGTTCGTATGTATTTTCGACCGCAATGACCCGTTTCCGCGGTTTTTCTCCCTTTTTATCTGCTTGCGTACACACAAAACATCGCTTCTGCTGACAGGTGGGCATCGATAATATAAAGGTGGGCTTAACCCCAGGTGTATGTATTTATAATGCTTATTTTTATCGCTTCTGTTTCTAAATGAAGTTTTTAAGAGTGTTTTGTGTATTCGTCAAGCCACCACTTTTTGTTTGACCAAAAGTCAAAAAGTGATATTCAAATTTGGTTATAAAAACATAGTATGAGATCACCTGTACTACATACACTTTGATTCTAGATTCCATCACCGGATCTAATTAATACACCTTGGGATAAATGGAAGCACTAGTGATGGGAAAAATGACAATTTCGTCGGAATCGATTCCGGCTAGCTCCGAAGTTTTCTGGAATCGATTCCGGATGGTATGTCCGGAATCAGTTTCCGGAATCGGCTCCGTAATTGGTTCCGGAATCGGCTCAGGAATCGGAATTGGCTCCGGGATTGGTTCCGGAATTGGGTCCGGAAACGGAATTGGCTCCAGAATTGGAATCGGCTCCTGAATCGGAATCGGATCCGGAATCGGATTTGGCTCCGGAATCAGAATTAGCTGCGGAATCGGAATCAGTTCGGGAATTGGCTCCAGAATCAAAATCGGCTCCGACATCGGAATTGACTCCGGAATCGGAATTGGCTTCGAAACGGAGTCGGTTTCGGCATCTTCTTAGGAATAGGCGTTTGGGTCCAATGATGCTATGTGTTGATAGCGGCAAAGAATCAAAATTTACTTGTAAATGATCTATTCACATGGAGATTCCCGAACTTATTTCGCTTCCCACAGTTCTTATTTCAATTCAAACCATTCCATTTCTGGAGCCAAGCCTGATTCCGTTACCGGATCAAATTGCGATTCCCAGGTCGATTCCGATTCCGGAGACGATTCTGATTATGGAGCCGATTCCGATCCTGGAATCGATTTCTGAGTCGACTCCGGAATCGGCTCCGGATTCAACTCCGGAATCGGCTCCGGATTCAACTCCGAAATCGGCTCCGGAACCAACTCCGGAATCGGCTCCGGAATCGACTCCGGAATCGGAATCGATTCCAGCATCGGAATCGGCTCCGGAATTGATTCCGAACGCGGAATTGGAATCGGGTAGGTTCGATTCCAAGCTCCCACTACTAGTAAGCACCACCTTGTTTTGCCATTTTTTCGAGCAGGTACTCGAATCTAATTCTAGCTTTGAGGCTAGAATAATCTAGACTGAAAATTGCAGGCTAGTTTTATGTGTGGAGTGTTATGGAGTGTTTACATGATTCCAGCCTCCAACTGCCAAACTCCATACAAAAAACTGACTAGAATCGTGAAGGACCCCATTAGCTGATTTCCATGTATAGTTATTAGTCTTTAAACCAAGAACAGATGATCATGAGCCTTAAATTTGAACAGATTACTGATTAGAAAGAGCTCAAGATTATTATTAAAAATTAAGCAAATGATAAAATGTATGTAAATCCACGATTAAAATAGTGTTTAATAGGTTATGATTCTATAATTTATAATTCCAACCGTTCCAAAAAGAAAAAGACCGTTCCAAAAAGATCCAGAAAGTAAAATGCGTTAAGGAAAAGCTCTAGAATTCCCATTAACAGGACCCCGCTGTCATAATGCTGCGTGGGTGTACAGTGCTGGAATTGGCGGCTTATTGTTTTTTTCTCTCTCTATGTTTCGGATGCTCATTTTTCCCAGCGCCCGGCGAAATTTCTTCTGCACCGGCACCGGCAGCAAGATTAATGGCGCTTAATCTTGATAAAATTAACGGTCAGCTTATTTCAGCATTAGCTTTTCGCCTCATTATTTTGAGTTTAAGACGGTGTCTGGCAGAAGAAGAAGAAGAAAAAGAAGAAGAACCACGGACACGGTACAAGATGGCGCGCTCGCACACACACACACAAAAGGGAGAATAAATCTGTTTTTTATCAGTCCCTTGCGATCGCGCGTTTGTTGCGGTGAAAGATGAATGAAATTAAATGCACCATTTTTGTGTGGTTTTGACGAAGCGAAAACGTCGTCGTGCGCGGACAAGATAATGAAGGAATGAAGTGGAAGGTGAAATAAATTGCCATATTAAAATTTTACTCCCCGTTCCCCGTTCTTGCGTTTCATCTTTAATTCAATTGTCTGTTTTCTGTGTATCTCGAGTAAAGAAGAAAGCGTTCGACCCGTTTCGCGTTTGTTTTGTCTTGTCGCACTTATCGGCTTTATTGTTCCAACAATCTTCCAAATCACATCCCTCCCGGGAGTGGATCGAACGGGGTGTCAGTGGCAGGCATCAGGTTGAAATCTTCCTTGCTCGCCCCGTACGCTACCGTATCGCCCCGTTGATAAGCCCACGACATGTGCAGCGAGTTGTGTGCGACAGCTACATTGCCCGCCCGGTCCAGCGCCACCAGTCCGGCCGTACCGCCGAGCGCGGCGCTCATCGCGTCCAGCAGCTCGTCGGCGACCGGTTGCAGCGCGCGGTCGGTCAGCTGAGCCGTCCGCAGCACATCGTACGCGAGGCATACTTTCATGATGATATCGCCATCGCCTGTGAGTGACACACCGCCCAACCCGTTATCGGCGTACGTCCCGGACCCAATGATAGGCGTGTCTCCGACGCGTCCGACCCGCTTGCCTGTGACACCGCCGGTCGAGGTAGCCGCTGCAATGTTGCCATTTGCATCGATCGCTACCGCACCGACCGTACCACCTTCGCCCGAGCGGTAGCTTTGGTCGGATGCTTTCCACTCCTCGAGGGCATCCATTGAGTACTGGGTGACCAGCTGTCCCGGGGGCTCCAGAAAGCGAAAGCCACGGTCCAGCGCGAAGGAAACCAATCCGTCTCCGATGAGGAAGTTATGGCCGGAGCGTTCCATTACGTCACGGGCCAGCGAGATCGGGTGAAGCAGATCGCGCAGGCCGCTCAGGCTGCCGGTGGCCTTCGTTGCACCGTCCATTATGCTGGCGTCCAGTTCGACGTCTCCCTCGATGTTGAGGGCCGCTCCGTAGCCGGCGTTGAAGAACCGATCCGCCTCCATGATGCGCACGGCTTGCTCGACCGCTTCCACCACCGTGCCATTGCGGGCCAGCACTTGGTAGCCGACCTTGGCCGCCAGTGTGACACCGCGCAGTTTGCCCGGTATACGATCTTCCGAAACGGTCCCTGCTCCACCGTGCACGATTAGAACGGGTTCCACCACACCCATGCAGTACTGCAGGAAGAGAGATGCAGTTTAATATGATTCCCAATACACAATCACTTGCGATAAATCACCTTAAAGTTTGACAACAATACAGACAAAACTAACCATTCCCAAGGGAACAACATGTTGAGAGCACACTGTGACGCACAAGCACACGTCTTTTCGGTAAGCAAGCCCGTTGCACAATAAAGCGGAGATAATTATTACAAGTGGTTCGCCGCCGGATTGTGGAGTGAATGTTGTTTACAGCGCGGCAGATAACCAATACTACTGGGCGAGTGGGGTTTTGCGTCTTGCAGCAGCCAGCCAGTGTTGATGTTGTCAGTGCTGCTAAGCTGCCTTGTGTTCATGTGTTTATTGAACTGCTCTTTCTAGAGCAGAGTTGAGTGTGTTCATGCGAGCGGGCGATTGCAGTGCTCAGCCACCAGCGGGGACTTGTTCCTACCATTAATAAGCTGTTTTTAATTTTATATTAAATTAATAAATTTATTTCTTCAGCTGTCTTATTGTAACCAAAAGTTTGCTGCAACGGCTTTCTGGCAAATATTTTAATGCATATTTAATCGATTATTTTGTTACTCAAGCCTTTTTATCGGAAGACTTTATTTATATTTCTTCTGTCGGTTCGGACGCATTTGCCGAGTTTGTTGATGGACTTTGTGGTTGTATTTTATATTAAAAAGTTGCAAAAAAAAGCATTATTCCTTGATTCTTCATTTGAATACAATTTCTTCTGTTACCGTGTGTAGGTAGCGCTAAGCGCCATGAAGATGAAAGAAGCATTAGAAATGAAAGTCCTCTGATCCTTCCCAAAAGTACCTCAACAAATCAACATTTATTTGTTGGGTAAAAAGTGTGCAGTTTAAAAAAGAAGCCCACGTTTCACAAATAATTCCTTACTTTCTTTGACTTGCGCAAAACAAAAAATACATTCAAGGTGAGTACAGAATAGGTAGAGCTGTGTTGAATGTAAAAGCCAAACCGTAAAAAGTGTACACGGGTTAATGTTTTTACCAGTTTGGAGCTTTGAAATGAAAAGAAGGCAAATGCGTACTTTAAGGGCATTTCTTAAGCACACGATGAGTTCGTGTAATAAAATGTACTTTTTTGTGTGAAATGAAGAAACTTTTACGTGCACATATAATTACAGTACAAAAAAGAAGGGGAATGGTTTATCTTATCAAGACGCTATCGAACAAGAGCACACACCCACACCGTTTGAAAAGGTACGATGTAACCTGTTCAAATACTATGCCCGCCTTTTGAGCGGAGCGAACTTTGATGATTAATATTCAACGCGCCCGGTTGAGCGGGTGTCGGATCCCTCCGAAGAAATTGTAGACGTCAAAGTTTAAATCAACCGCAACACACGACAAGAGAAAAGTTCAATTCGCTTCAAAGTTTCGACGCCCGCTCGCTCATCAAAAGGCCAGAACCGTCTTAAACGTCTCCCGGCGTTCCTAGTCGACGGGCTCTGTCCCTCTGTGGAGCGGCTGATTGGTTGAAGCTTTGTCGAAACATAGATGAAACATTCACCCTGACACACACACATACTCTGTGCTGTAAGGGGAAGGAAAGTTAAGCACGGTTCTAGGCACGGACGGAACGCAACAAGATTCGTTTGGAGCGCTCGTTCGGGAAGCGGGACGCGTGGTGGATCACACAGGAAAAATGGTATGCAAAATTTGCTACGGATAAAGCGCACCCCGCCCACGGGCACGGGCTTCCGATGGCTTCGCGAAGGCACTTTACCGCGCCAGTTCAAATTTGTCGAACGTTAGTAATGGTTTTAGAAGCGTAGGGCGGTGGGATTTCTAAAGCCCCGGGATGAAAATCGCGTGGGAAGGTGATTTATGGAATGTGGAGTTGGACGTGTTTCTTTCTTTTTTTGCTGCTGCTACCCTGTTCTGTTGGATCGTGTGAAACCTTATTTAGCAATAATCCTGAATTACTCTCTCTAATGCTGGACCGGGCGGTCTCAGCCGGAAAGCTCCGTTGGCGGATGAGCATCCTGTCAAAAAGTGCTGACACGGGTGAATCGCGTACCAGCAAAACCGACGACTGGCTGACTGGCGTGAATGTTACACAATTTTTCACCCGCCGTCCGAACGGGAGCACTTTTTGGTTGTTGCTGCTGCTGCGTCCGAGCAGCGGTAACTTTCGATCGAGCGATTTTTGCTGGTTGCCTCCCCGATTTGCAGGGCAAAAGTTTCTTCCTCCGAACAACCCGATGGTTGGCCTTTTATGGCTGTTTAGCTCATAAAAATTGCTGTCAATTTTCCAGCAGCAGCAGCAGCAGCCAGTTTAGTGCTGCTTTGTTCGGAAATTGATTTACTGTCGATCGGGACCGTTCGGAACAATGTCGGTTTCGTCGGTCTTGTTCTTCTTGTACTGGTTTTCAGCGGGGGAAAAAAATCGGAACTGCAATACTCCCCGGGGGATTGGCCGCGAAATGGCAACAACAACAACAACAAGAACAACTGGCCAACAAGCGAATGGCTATCATTAACAACATAGTAAAACTTCGCCATTAAAAGCCTTCGTCCCAGCCAGCGTATTTTGCGAGCGGAATGGATCACTTTATTAAATGGCAATTGGGCGGGTAGCGCTATTTACAGCCATTAAGCGTTTCTGTTCGGATCGAATCTCACACAGACCGATTTATCCGAACAGTGGCAGTGGATTCGATTCTTTGTATTAATGTGGAAAGTTTTCTGTAAAGACTTTGCCCGAACAAATCATGCTTGGTTTTTCAAATCAAAGGCACCGTTTGGCTTTGTTCGTTCAAATCGTATCGTTAGTATTCCTATCTCGCGCTCTATTTACCGACCATACGCCATTTTCGTATTGTACCGAATGCGGCGAGTTACGATCGACTCGTATTGACTGCTGTATCCCGTAGCACGTGCTAAGGTAACGGGGTAGAATACTAATAATTTCCAGTTTACGAGCGACGGGGACGCCCGACCAACCCGGTTGGACCAACCGCCATAAATAATGCACCACTCGTAAAGCAAACGGGGAAAGGGTGTGTGGCTCTCGTTTCCACTCGGCGACGCCGTGTCGATTGAGCGCCGCGGGAAAACATGTGTCTTGCATTGAGCGGGGTGGAAAAAAAGGACATCGAGCTTGGGTTCCCATGATTATATTTCCACTCTGGCTGGCTTTCTGGCAGGATGGCTGATTCGATCCCATACGGTGGAATATGTTGGTTTACAATTGAATGTAAATAAAAATCATAGCGCCTTTCAAATAATTTATTTATTGTATGGTGAGGATAACGGAAGGTTCTAAAATTTTAAATTGATGTCTCAAGGAAAGGCTGAGGAATGAGTAAAAGGAGCTTTGCGATACATAATGCACAACGCTCTTATGGATTAAATTTAGTTACTAGTTAAGTGGAAAAGGTACTGATCGCAAGTAAATGTTATATTGAATTCGTTTACACTTAGGTAATAAAAACACTTTATCAATTGATTGATTTGTCTTGCAATGTCTTGTCTTGTCTTTTTTAAGCAATTTTCGCACAACAATTACCAAAATAGCTCGAACTATTGTAGTGAAAAGTAGACCATAAATTGTATTACAATTGATATTATCTTCGGGATAATGAATGTTGGGCGACATTGGCAAACAGTTGTCTCAATTTGCACTTAATTAGATTTGCACTCGAGCTGCTTGTGCAGCTTGGCTCGTGTCTCAGAATAAGGTCAATTTTCTTAAGCTTGTGCAAGCGAGTGGCAAGGCTAATTTCAGCTCATTGCTATGGCACAGCAAAGCTATAGCTCCGAATATATGGCATAATCAAGGGCAGATCTAGCAGTAGGAAAGGAATCATTCGATGGCCTGATTTGAACATTATTAGCCTTGAGACGAATGTTGTATTTGTTTTTGAGCTGGAATCAAATATTATGAGAATCTGCAAATTCATTCGATTAGATCACATACACTTGTTGAAATAAGTAATATTGTAGTTAATTATAGTTTTCCGAATAATTTAATGGACGTTTTTATCATTAAAATGTAACACAATAAACACTTATCTTTATTTTCCTTTAAATAGCTTATTGTTTAGTACCGTTTATGCTTGGAGACCAAAGCGTGCCTTCTTAGCGTAAACTGTTGCTTACGTTCACCGCTTGTAGATGTTGCTGGTTCGTGCAGCTTCATGTGAAATGTTTCAAACGTTTTCAACACGCCGCTCGTACAGAACTGCATTACATTGTGACGCTTTTCTTTCCGTCCATATCATCCACCTCACAGATCTCAACCCTAGTGCAGCATCGTTCGGAGCAGCAGCATCACACATCGGAGCAGAAAATGCGCGCCATTGGACGGGTCGGCCAGGCGGTGAACCTGGCGGTGGAGCGGTTCGTAACGGTCGGCGAGACAATCGCAGATGACAATCCCGAGATTAAGCAGGACATGTACGATGCCTGCAAGGAGGCACGAGCAGCCGGTAAGTTTCGTCCCGCTTCGGTCACTTTGCTACCGCTTCCAATAGGAATGCTCGATCCAATTTCCAAAGCAAACTCAGACACCGTCTTATTGGCATCACGTGTGTGTGTGTAAAATATCGTTGATGGAGAGCGGAGAACGGTACATGCCAATTTAAGCAATATTGGTCGTTTTAATGTCATTGTTACAGTTTAGTTGCAGGCCCGAATTATCCGTTCCCATCGATCTGCAAGACGTGGCATATGGGCCTGTGGGTGTAGTGGGTGAGTGTAGTGAGTATGATGTTCATGTTGCCACCCACCATGGCCGTAGTGGTGGTTTGATTACAGGTGGTTTTGACCACCGCCAGCTTCGCATACATTGTAAGCTCGTGTGCGGCGAGCGTAGTCCGGATTGTGTTGATTAGGTGATTTTGAGGTTATGGTGGTTGTTTTAGAAGCTTCCTCAGACCATACCTTCCCTCACATGAGAGTTTTGTTCACTGTTAAGCGGAGGTTAAATTATGAACCACTGTACAACAGCTGGATTGCGGGTGTAAATGCGACAATCAGTGACATCGAACGGTGACTGGTTGCATTTTGCTGGGTGCAGTTTGGAGCACAAACCGCGTGCAAAGGTACAATTATGCGCTTCGCCTCGTTTTGAAACCCCGAAAAAGTGATGTTATAATCCATAGCAATTTGTCGGTTGGACGTTTGTATTTAAACGAACTAGTAGAGGGTACAAAGTCATGCAAGTTTTCGATTTTCACAATCACGTTAAATACACTTGCTTGCAGTGAAAATAATTGGGCAAGGGAAACGTCTTGACAGAGCTCCATTGATTCTTTTAAGCAGCTCTATTTTAAGCTGCAAATAATGAGAGCCAATACCCGCCCTGGGGGGAAAGGCTCTAGTGCCTTATTTGACAAACAACGGAACGAGTTTGTTCTCCATGTGCAGCCCTAGCTTCAGCGCGGTCACCGTTGAGAGCTCCTCCTTCCCGGTGCACTCCCTGTGTTGTCAGCACATCATATTATCACAAAAGTTTCCTTCTCCTATCGCAGACACGTACATCGGTTGGTAGGTAAGAGGTCTCAAAACCGTCGCTGCCCCCCCCCCCCTGCTCCGGATCTTGTCCCGGCACGAACAAAATCAATACGACATTTATCTCAAGTCATACGGTGACGGTGACCGCGCGGCCACATTGAGACGTGATTGATAGTGTCGGTGTGGTAGCTGGGCTTATCCCCGCTCCATTCCCACCTCACACCCATCCACGTTGGTATTATTTATGAGTTTACCCTTGACGGGCGAGCTTGCATTGGTCTGAACCTTAGCAACAGTCGATGTCACTGAAAAGTTGGGCTGCAACACGAGGCAAGAGGAAGAAAGGATTCCATAGAGCTCGCAAAGTGTGATATTGTTGATGGTTTTTATATCAGACAGCAGGTCAAGCGGATGCCACCGTACGGCATCAATCTATGTCAGGTCAAGCCGGGCGGGCGAGCTTGGGCTGGCTGTACCAGCGATAAGTTTCTTGCTTTGACAACTTTTCCACTTTCCGCAGCTTTTGAAGTGGACTGTTTTGAAGTAATGATAGAGTGTGAAGTAAAGTTGTGAGTGTGTCCTTCTTGAATGTTTATAGTAGTTTTTTTTCTTCGTTGGCAGCGTTTTCAGCAAAGATGGAAAGTAAATGATGCAACTGGCTACTCGGCAGCTGTTACATGGATAAGCAAATAAATCATATTTATTTTTGTATGATAAAATATAAAAAGAATGATGAGATAATTGTTTTTGGAATGTTTATACCCTTTGAACTATTAGTTCTTTTTTATAATAATTAAATTTTGATTCCATCAAGTACCTGGCGGCTCCATTATGTAATTTAGGCACAAAACAATTAGGAAATAATTGTTTTACGTTTACAAAAATCAGTGGAAATATAAAATATAAAATAAAATAGAAGAAAAGGTTTTTAACTTGATGTATTGTTTTATAAAAGTAATTAAATAATTATGATAGTCGACAGTCTTTTTTGTGTTAATAAAACCTGAGGAGTTTGACCATGCTCCACGATTGATTGGCAAATAAATGGTTGCTAGCATTAGCAGGACTTTGCGGACAAGACACACACCCGCACAATCGACACAAAAGCACAACGGCTAACGATATGATTGGTGGTTAAAGTTGAAAATGCAGCTGGAACATGGTTTGAATTTAAAATAGCACCGCTCATTCGCCCGGAGTGGCGGAATGGCGGACATCCTGCAGGCGTGAACAGAGCCTAGAATGTGAACAAAAGCCGCAACCGATCGAAAAACTATACCTCCCCGTTGTGCAGTTTGTGCACCAGGCAAGAAACGAGGGCGACAAAAAACACGGTGACACACACACACACACATCGTTCGAATCATCTATTATCCTTGCGTAGCTGAAACGTTTTGCGGTGATGGAATGGCTGCTGAGAGAAACTTTTAATTGACGGAAGAAAAAGCCCACCCAAACGAACATCCTGCACCGTACCCCCTTTTGCTGGTGGTGTGAACGTGAGCCTAGAAATGAAAACGGGCTATCTAGGCCGCGCCTGCTGGACCGAAGACCAAAAAAAGCAAAAAAAGCAAAACGAAAGTGTCGTGAAAGCCCGGAGGAGCATTAAAAGCATTTCAAAGCGTAACGGAAACGGTGTCGGGCTTCGCTGCTTGCCACCGTTCTCGCACCACCCCGAGCGGCGGGGAGTACTTCCCGGTCCTGGTAAAAACCGCGCGAACCGAGAATAGACAAACGGAGACCTTTAATTTTAATTGCCATCCTATCCAATTTTATCGCACAACAATCGGGCGTCGGTGTAGCCGGTGGTCCGTCCTGGTACGAGAATGGCTCAAGCGCAAAACAATGAAGCGTGGTTTGTTTCCATCAGGTTCCCCTCGGGAGGGTGAGAGGAAAACAGTGCGAAAGGAAAGGCTGTTCGTTATTTGATGACGACCGACCGTCCGAGTTTGACCTAGTTCGCTCACGAGCATCATGAATGTATGGTCGTACGTTCTTTAATTTCCATTCGATCAGCCGAACTACCGGCCCACTACCGAAATATCGAATTGTGCTTAATTTCCACATGTTTTCATTTGCAGTTCGAGTGTGGAGCGCGATAAAACGGCATTGTACGTTGCGCGGTGTTTAGTTTCGTCGTTTGCAAAGTGTGCATGGGGTTGAAAATACGCAAAATAGGAATTCGTGGAAAACGCTCCATGCAGGCACGGATTGATGCCGCTCGCAGGCGCGATTGCTCACTGGCGTGTGCGCGCGCGGACGAAACGGGCGATTTGTGTGCTTTTGCGTTTAATTAATAAACTGCAATGGAAGCGATACGTGGAAGCAATGTATCCAGAGCACTTAATAAGGGTGTCATCAGCTGCAGGAAATACGCTGTCATTCTGTATGGCAATACGAGTGATGGAGAAGCTTGCTGAAAAGATGTTAACGAAATGATGCCGAACGAGCTGGATGAGTTCAAATGAATCCGAGCTGTCGAAAGGAAATTGGGAATACTGTTGTTTAGTTAAACTTGTTTACTTTCATACGCTTTGTCAGCACCATTTCAAATTCAACTTGAGCGTCTTTTCTGTTTTCACAAATAACCGCTCGCCAAGCCCTCCCTTTGCTACTGGAGTTGAATAATGAATGGATTTTGATGAGAAATATCGTTCGCGCACTACACACATGGGTAGATGGGAATGTAAGACCGGTTTCATATTTATCAAATCCCTCCTACGGGGGGAAGTTTTGAACGAATCGAACGAAGAAACGAAACGGACATTGGTCCATTGGTGTATCAGCTGGACGATTATGGGCTCTGACGTGGACAGATGTACCACCACCATGGCTGTTGGGGCCATTCTGCTGCACTGCTCCTTCGGTTGTTGTGGGAAGCTCAATTACTTGGCTGTGACTGTGTGTGTGTCTAAGTGTGTGATTGTAGCGAAACAAGCAAAGCAAAAATAAGGCACACCAGCTGACGCTAAATCCCATACTAATTGAAGCCTTAAATCACTTCACCGGTCGAAGCCAGACGAGCTACCGGTCACCGGCTGCTGCTGCTGTTAGAGCGAGTGTGTTTTCTTTCGTCGCTTGTGTAAAATTGTGCTCCTTCCGTTTCTGGGGTGGGGTAATTTTCCCACTACTACCACCACCACCACCACCACCACCACCACCATGTAACATCAACACACACGGATACGCAATATCGCGCATTCCTTGCGCCGACAACGTGCATCGTCTAGCACAGGAAAAAAACGGGGGAAAAAACAAGGCGAGCCGCCCGGAGCTTTCCAATTCACCAGCACCAACGACCGCCGCCTACGGTGGCGGTGAATTTTATAGGTTTCGCATTATCATGTTATCGTGTTTATGGGTGGGATCGTAAAATTCGCTTGTTTAACGCCACGCTGAAGCAAAAATTCGTTTGCTGTGCCTCTCTGCTTGAATAGGAAGCAACAACAAAAAAAAAAAAAATCGCGCTACAGTGTTGCAAGTAAAGCGCAACATTTTACTACATTTCTCAGTTTTATCTGAAGGCGCGCGCTACGCAAAAGCCGACCAGAAGAAAGGTATCGGCAAACAGGCAAACAGGCAATAGGTGGAAAACGCGATATCAGGCGCAAAACCCCTTTTTGCACCTTTGTAGTGTGGAGTTAAATCTGTGGGAGTGAAAGAAGGCTAAAACGGCGAGTCTTTTGGGTACAAGTCATTTGCCGTGGGAAGAAAGGTTAGGGTTTGTATGGAACAGGGTAAAGTTTTTATGAGTGCTGAAGCAACACGAAGCTTCGCTTTTCATCAGCGACAGGTGGAAGATTAGGAGCAGCAAATGAAATTGAGATTGAATTTTTGATTGAATAAATTGATGTTCAATATACTTGCTTCGGTCGGTTGTTTTGTGCTATACTTCACGTCTGTTTTACCTCAGTAGCTTTAATTTAGTCGCTTTAACAACTATGTAATGTATACGACGCAGTATTATTGTATCATTCCATCTGAAAAGGATACTATTCTCTCCTTCCCAAGAGATAGTATAAATAACCGTTTGTTCGAACGCTGCAGCTCAAACGGAAAACCTCTAAACTCACATACAAACACACACACACACACACACACACACACACACACACACACACACACACATAAAGAGGGAAAACATTTCCCTTTTCGCAAGTGCTGCATCTCTCGCTGACGTACTGCAATAACACCGCAGTACGCCCGCCCCAAACGCAGCCAAGAATCGTGACAGTGAAAGTTAAACGAAAATCACCCGTAGTGTTTGTTCCGGTAGCGGTTAGAGCAAACGGAAACCGCAGCAGCGATGCGTTTGCAGAATGCACACCACTAGAGCTCAGGGCGCTAGGTGTTGAAGGTGCAAGTGGGTGTGAGGTGGTACGTGTCCACACAGTTTGCAGGATGCACGATAAAATATGCAAACTTTTCAAATAGTCCAATCAAAAACTTTCTACACTGCACTGTTTACTTTTTGTGCTAGCACGATTCCCCTCTTCACAAGGAAGCCGGCCTTTGGCAATGATGTTTGAAATTAGATTTTACGCTGCAATATTGCCAAGTGGCATGAAGTTTGGGTATTGGTGCGTGGTGCCGGTCAAGTGCTGGTGCCGTGAAAGTGGGTCCTTTAATTAAATCTGCAAGACCGTTTTGCTAAAGTGAGGGAAATTTTGGGAAACACCTTTTTTGTGGTTGTGCCCGAAAGAGTGTTTTTTTTTTGCATCCCGATTTCCTTTCTAACTCAGTGAGGTACTTGATCTTCCGAAGAAATTACTTGCACCACAGCCAATCGTTTTACTAGTTTTGTTGTGTTTACCCCCTCTAAAGCCAACGCTCCAGCTGGTCAGTTCGGCAAGACGGTGGGCAAATTTTACGCTCCGTAAAACAACGAGCTGAGCTGTGAAAATCGGCACGCACGGCGGCGTGAAAAGTACACTCACTAAATGTGTACCCAGAGAAGCGCCCAACACGCAAAACCCTCGGCAAAACATGGTCAAGCAATGGTCTGTAAGGGTTTGTTTTATGCTTACTTTACCACTGGCCGTGTCGTGCGATGGGACGCATGGCAAGGGAGAAGGTGTAAAGTTTACGACACGGCTTCGTTACAGCTCCAGCCATCAACAGTGTGTCATTTCGGTCTGAGCTGCTTTCTCCAGCAGCAAGAAGTAGCTGCACTGCACTGTAAAGGCATTTGCAGGGAATTGGCTAGATGAACGGACTCTTCCAATGGAGTTTACGACAGTTGTCCCATGGGGGACATGCACAGGGAATGACAATTGAATTATGGATAACTGAATCGGATGGGTCATTGTAGTTGACGAGGCTATGATTATGGTTATTTTCCGGTGTGGTATGTGAGAGGTCACTCACTGCCAGCAGAAAGGGCATATTTTGGAGGGGGAACCAGGCTAGACTTTGCTCGCGTGTTTGCGATCAGAAGTCGCTAGAACAAATCAAGGTACGCTCGTACGCTTTTACACGATTTTCCTTCTACAAGTACACCATGAAAAGTAATGACGGTGCATAAAGACAGGGAAACTGGTCGTAAAATGCATGGAGAACATTTTAATTTTGTAAAAATGTTTGTCCAAAAAGGAAGAACGCAGCAAAGGGACATGGAGGAGGAGGGACAATGGCATAGGCTGTTGGTTAATAAAAGCGTGTCTGCTCTTCGGGAAGGCTCTTCATATGCAATGGAGTAGATTTATTATCTCAGATTTATGTACTCGCTACTCGGAACGGAACAACCTGTTTGAAAGCAGCGAGAGCAAATAAACCAAAAGCACAAAGCTCCACAAAGACAAAGGCAAAGTGGAAAATGGGAAAAGAATTATTGGTTCCAGACGAGATCATCATCGAGCACCACTTCCATCACGAACTTCAATAACAAATGCAATCATTATAAATTTGCAAAAGCGAAATGAAATCGTACGGATAGGCAATAAACGAAAAGTGCTTTAAAATTTATGAAGCTTCCCGTTCGGGGAATGAATTGCTCGGATCTGGCATGGTGGTAGTAGATTGAGCTGAACAACGCTTGTATTATGCATCACATGCCAACATTCAGGGGTAAACGAATGGCGCGATGCGGCAGGGCAAGATACTCCTCATAGTAGGGTGTGAGTTCAAGCCGGCAAAGGACCGAAAATGTTTGAATTTATTTACAAAAATGTTTCTTCTGTTGTTTAAAACTGTGAAATTTCTGTATCCTTCTCTTTGCAGGCTCATCGATAGAGCGCTTATGTGATATAGCGGCAACAGATCCGACGGTCGGATACTCGCCGCGGCCAAACCCGATCGACGACAGGGGACCGATGATACGCGCCGCCCGGACGCTGCTCAGTTCGGTGACGCGTGTCCTGCTGCTGGCGGACATTGTGGTCGTGAAGCAGTTATTATTAGCCAAAGACAGGGTAACTATTGTGAGGCAGCTACGCAACCAGAAGCCACCAATGTCTTAATGCCGGTTTTGCTTCTCCTTCCCCAAACAGGTAGCTAGAACTTTAGGTAGATTAGAATCAGTGGCCAATTTTACAGAATTCGTGAAAGCGTTCTCAGTGTTCGGTGCAGAGATGGTCGAGCTGGCGCATGTTACAGGTGAGTGAAATGTGGTGCACTTTTCTATAAACTCAACTAAAAAAAACCAAATCCCCTTCAAACGACTGCCAGCCATGTCCGAGTGTCCGTCGGTTCACTGCAATGTTCCCCCTATTTTGGAATGGGCTCTCGTGCTAGGCACAAATATTTCTTCACCCAGTTTGAGCCGTAAGCAAGAGCTTCCTGTTTGCGCTTCGTGCTGCTCCTGCCTTTGGTGCTCCGGTCGCGATTGCTGCAAAAAAAAGGCGGAAAAGAAATTGACCAATGAGCTATTTATAAGAAAATTGTTTTAATTTAACGGCCCACTAGACACGTCACACAGCCCACGCGGTCGGGGAAGGAAGGCTGCTCCAAATGCAACCGGAAACCGTTCGCTTCCGGGTGCTTTTCAAAGCCATGTGCAGCGCGGTCATGGGTCGAAAAAGCGGAAGAATGTAAATCGTTGTTTGATTCGGTGGCTCGGCTTTCTCTTCCGTGCTTTTCCTTTTATTTGTTTCCGCCGCCGCCGCTGGATGCTCAGTGAAGGGTGAACGATTTAGCTCGACACGCTTTTTTTCCTCGGTACTCTATTTCACATTTTCTTTCTGCTTGGGCCGTTCCGTCTCCCTTAGAATAATGAGGCTTTTTCATAGTGCATGAAGGGAGAAATGGCACCCATAACTCTTTGGCTCGTTAATCAAGTGGAATAGAAATAGTTTTGTGATGGCATTGATTTTCGATTTTTTTCATGGACAGTCCTTACCCGGTTTGGGTTGTCTCACAATCGCGTGTGTGAGTGTCTGGCTAAGTTTAAGCAAAATACCCTACATGCTTGTTCCAATCGTAGCCATATTTCATACTTAAACTCAAGTTTAACAATGTTTTACGATCGGGATGGGATTTACCGGGCTCATGTCCCGCAAAGTACGAGCAGCTTTATGAACATCTGTTTCTCCTTACATGTGTGTGTGTGATTTTGAGCTTGTGAATGTGTCTTACACAGTTTCTTACGTCACCTGATATATCTATCCTTTGAGACCTTTGACAGAAATGACTTCATTTGTTTGCTTTAACTCTATGTTCTGTGTCTTGTACGTCGTGTCTAAGGGACACGCCCCGGAGACGGTTTCAGCACGTTCGTTAGCGAAGGGTTAGGGAGGCCGATTCCGATCCATCTGCCCACACCGAGACGAATTATAATAAAGAAATGGTCCCGGGCATTACGGATGACTAACTGCGCAGCATAAAAAAGCAGTATGGAGCCCATCAAAATCCCTTCTGGTTGTTAGCAGCAGCAGCAGCTGGATGGTTCAATTTAGTCTGACTACGGAAATGGAGAAAGCACATGTGAATGGTGCCCCATGTGATAGGGCAAGACACACCCACATAAAACTTCTCTTCACGCTGATAAATGGTTCGGCATTGTTTGTGTGTTTCTTTCTCAATGGTTTCGCTATTCTTAAATGTGGCTTTTGAGCTGAGCGATAAGAATATGTGTGTTTAAATGATTGGATACAGACTTATGATATGGTAGTGGGGGTTTTATGATATCTAATTGGAACCAGATGAGACAATCACTTTCCAAAGGATATCGGGGTATTCGTTGATAAGCTTGTTAGCAATAAATCAAGCTTGACCATTAGCAAAAGCAATTTCATTTTTCGATTCGATTCCACGCAGATATCTCATAAAAGTAAACATAAATTCATATCGCCATGATGATAACCTTAGCGTGGTAAAGTGTTTTGAAAACGTTATAAATTTCGATCGAAATTCCATAATTTAATGTAAAACTTTTCTATGGCCCGTCCTTTAATGTAAACGACCTCAACAGGAAAGCGAAGGAACATTTTACTGAGGATAAAAAAGACAGTATTTTACACCCCGGCGTTTTATAAGGCATTTTCATTTCCAATAAATCCAAGTAAAGAAAGAGAGAGAGAGAGCGAGAGAGCGAGAGAGTAAGAAAGAGAGAGAGAGTGAGCTAGGTAAAGTTTAATCGGCTTATCCCTTCCCGGTGCTCTAATCTCATCGCTTGCTTCTCATAACTGTCACTCAACCGTTTTCCACCCTTTTGAAGATTGGAACGCAAAAATCTTCCCTCCCACTCTCACACACACAGCGCACGGGATAGAAGAGGTTCCAGATTAAAATAACCCCCCCCCCCCCCCGCGATGTAAAGGAGCCGAACAGGTTCAAAGGATCAGGAGAGGAGGTGTAATGTGGGGCGGTAGCCATCGCGACCCGCTCGAAGGCTGCGACAGCGCGATGGGGGAAACGTGTGAGAATTTATGATTCCTGGTGTAATAACTTGACATGGTATGCGGTCAACGACACTATGTCGTTCACAACAGAGGAAAGGGAGCGTGTGTGTGTGTGTGCAAGGAGACTTGGGGGAGGTTATGAAGGATGTGGTATTTGCCGTTTGCACAGCATTCGCCACCGTTGCTGCACAGGGACCGGGGTCACCGGGCAAGTGGTTAGCTTGCCCTCCTAACCGGTTCATAATTGCGGGTCATAAATTGAAAGTGGGAAAGATTTAATGGGATTAATTAAATTAATCGCCTGTGTTGTGTCCCTAGTGTGTGTGTGTTTATAGGGTGAACGCAAACACTCCTTCGAGATATTCATTTGTGAGCTTTCCACGTGAGTCTGAGTTCTATAAGCTTCTCAACTGACAGGAACTTACGGAACAATAAGATTTATTTGTTTTTTCTGTTATTGAGGATCATGACAAGCTTTAGGAATTGGTCGAAAAGAACTGCTTGCTAGGAGTTGATTTCCCACATACACATTCAACGCTGTGACATGTGCGCTTATATGCTCCTTTGCCTTTCTCCCATTTCAACGGGCAGGCAATCGACAGAACGACTTGAAGGACGAGCGAAGACGGGCCCAGATGTCCTCGGCACGACAAGTTCTCGAGCGTTCGACAATGATGCTGCTAACATCATCGAAGGTAAGTCAGCCGGAGCAGCAAAACCTGACGCCCGAGCGAATGTGACGCGTCCTGATTCCGTACTTCTTCTTCTGCTTCTTCCGCGCTCCGTTTTCCTCCCCAACGCAGACGTGTCTACGGCATTCCGAATGTGCCCACTCGAAGGAAAACCGTGATACGGTGTTCTGCCAGATGCGACGAGCAATGGACCTGATACACTACGTGGTGAAGGACGGCATCCTAGAGTCCGCATCGGACCGGAACGCATTAAGGCAGGTTAGTGTGTATATGGGTGGGTGTGTCTATGTGTTTAGGGTGGATTCTTGGGAGTGATATGGGAGCTTGATAGGAAATTGTCCACGCTCGGTCGAGTGCCGTTTCCGGACAGCCGTTTATTTACCGATCGGAGATTACCGAAGTGATTGAGTGATTTCCAAACGTGAAGTACAGTTTAAAAGGGTGTTTAGTTAGTAGCATAAGCCAGTGGACATTGTGAAGTGAAATGTGTCTCATTTATTGTCACATTACGGTTTGCAAGAAAGGGTCTCGTGATCAAAAAGATCAATTTAAATGGTAGAATTCCTCTCTTAAAAGGAGTATATTTCCGTATGGCTAGCTAGGCTATATGAATTTAAAGAATATCTTTATAGAATTAGCAAGAAAGATACAATTTTAATCCGTACTCAAAACTGGAACAATCAATTGCATTTCATTCTTACTATTACTTCACCCCCATTGCAAGGTACCGGAGTGGGATTCGGAGCGTGCGACGGCATTTACCTGCCTGCGGCACTTTTCCCGCCTGATCGAGATATCTCGTCCGAGCTATGATCGTAATGCCGGCCCTGGAGGCGGTGGTGTACCACCGGGTGGTATCTCGGGCAGTGTTCAAGGACCGCCACCGAGCGTCAAGGACCGCACACCGACGATGGGACCTCCACTCTTGTCCAAGGAGTGCATCTCACCGACCCAGGTGCGCGACAAGGAAACGGGCATCGCCGAGCATCGGCGCGACCGTGACCTGATGCGGCGAAACAGCGAGCGGGACCGGGAGCGGGAACGGGAGCGTGAGCGGGACCGGGACCGTGACAGAAATTCCATTGGCCATTCCAGAGAGTATAGTACTAGGGAGCGCGAGTTTCCCAAATATGACAATAAGGCGGATGTAAGTAGCAGGTGCCTGTGGGTTGGTGGTGAGTCGGTGAGTGAATGTTGATGTCTGCAATGTCTCGTATCGTTCTACAGCTAGGAATTTCGATATTCTCGACGGACACCCGGGAGCAGCTGCTCGCCGCCCTGGACAAGGTGTGCGAGAAGACGCAAGACTTTACCGATTCGGCCTACACCAGCCACGAGCATCGCGAGAACATACTGCTGCTGTGCGACCGGGCCAAGCTGGAGCTGAACCAGCTGATGCGCATCGCGGTCAGCATGGAGCAGTACCCGAACTCGTCCTTCGACATCGACGGTGCGATCGAGAGCGTGCTGGCGGCGGCCCACGACCTGACGACGCAGCTGACGCTGACCGCCCAGGACCAGTCGGCCGAGCTGTCGCACATCATCAAATCCGGCATCGACATTGCCAACTCGCTCAGGAACATTGCCTTAAACCAGGAACTCGACCGGCTGCAGGAGTGCGCCGACCGGTTCCATGAGCATATCGATCACATGCTGGAGGTAACGAGGAATAGTACACTCAGCTATTGATTTTGGATTGTGTCTTTTAACATGTCTTGTCTTGCTGTTCCGTTCCACAGGTGTGCAAACTGCTGCGCCAGATAGCTTTAACCGAAACACTTCAAGTACAAGCCAAGTTTACCGAAATTAATGTTAGAATCTACGGACCACAGGTGATAACGGCCGCCCGGGCACTAACCTCGCATCCGCAGAGCAAGATCGCGAAGGAAAATCTCGAAGTGTTCGTCGACATGTGGCAGTGGCTGTCAACGGACGTCACCACGATCACGAAGGAGGTGATCGATCTGGCGCAGTCGTCCACGAAGATGGACAAAACCACCGAATACCTAAGTCTTCCGCGGCCAGGTGTAAGTGTTGGGGAAGGTTTTTGAGGGAAATAGGAAGCGCTTGGAGTTTATTGTTGGATTGTTTTGATGTATTGCAGAAGCACGGCACCACGTCGAAGCCGCTGAAACCTACTCGGCTCGATTCGGAGGAGCAGGAGAAAATTGCCAAAACCGGACTGGAGATGAAGATGGTAACGAACGAGATGGATGCCGAGACTGACAAGTGGAACGGTGCGTCCGAGGAGAACAATGACATCGTTAAAAGGTAGGTGGAGAAGATTAGAAGATGATAGTGGTTTTACAAGAAGTCGTGTAAGGTAGCGCCACTGGTGGATTTTCTGGAAAGCTATTGACAGCTGTTTGTAGACATTGGACGTAGTGAAGCACCTCTGGTGGAATGTTTCAGAAGCTTTTGATAGATGTCTGTTTACATTGGATATGGTGAAGCTTTCGAAAAGTTCAAAATAATATCCTGAATTGATTTCAAGTCCTAATTTACACTCAAGAATAGCAGAAATTGGTTGGAGATCTAATAAGTTATCTTTTGAACCGATATTGTGGAGCTTCACACTGTGTTAAGGCATCATCCAGTAATTTATTTTACTTCAAATTGTCAATCTTCCTTTCCTATAACATTCAGTCACGAATCTCCATACAATGTTGAACTCAATTCTCGTTCAAAACTTCAATTTAACTTACCAACAATCACTCTTCCTTCTCAAACCCAGAGCAAAGAACATGTCCGCGATGGCATTTTCGATGTACCAGTTCACCAAAGGCGAAGGTACGCTCCGCACGACGCAGGACCTGTTCACGCAGGCCGAATACTTTGCCGAGGAGGCGAACCGGCTGTACAAGGTGGTGCGGCAGTTCTCGTACCAGGTGCCAGCCGGCCCGCCGAAGAAGGAGCTGCTCGAGCATCTCGACAAGGTGCCGACGTACGTGCAGACGCTGCAGTTCACGGTGAAGGACCCGACCGTCGGCAAGGCGGCCACCTTCGTCAAAGTCGACCACGTCATCCAGGAGACGAAGAATCTGATGAATGTGATATCAAAGGTTGTTTCCACCTGCTTCGTGTGCGCGGACCGGGTAAGTGCCAAACCAAGCGCGGGGAAGGGTGATTGTGTGTGCCTTGTTTTTCACTTCGTCTTTGTCTTTGGAGCTGTGCTCTGGCAAAGATAAAAATAAATGGGGAGGGAGGGGAAAAGTAACTTTGCATTGCGAGATAAAAGGGTAAAGTAACACAAAAAAGAGGAAAAGGACGATCCTTTGTGTGGGGCGCTGAAAAACTCAAAGGATGCTTTCCAGCTTGCTGATAAACCAGAACTAGGACGGAAAACTGGAAAACACGCGAACAAAAAAAAGAAGAAGAAAAAAACGAACGCGCCCGCGGTCGCTGTAATCCGCGCGCACCGTTCGAACGAAGCCGTGTGGTTTGCATTTGCATAATTTAATTACTATTCATTATTTAATCATGCACCGTTTCCGTTCCGTTCCGTTCGATGTGTAACTAGTTTTTGGTTGGTATGATTTTTGTTTTTCGTTGCCTCTGTTCGGCTATTGGGGCGTCGTTCTATCGTTTGTAATCGATGATTTTCGTGTGGTTATTTATTTTCCATTTTTATCCTCTTGGTATGGTCCTTTCTCTATTTTGTTCTCGCTCCCATGCTGAGGTGCTGCGTACCTGATTGTGCTGTAATTGCATTGTGACCCTTTAAACGAGGGAACGGTTAATTAATTAACAACCCAACTCGCAGAGGATCGAACCGGGACGACAAAATGCTGCTGCATATTTTAATAAATGCACACGCAGCAGGGCGGTATGAAAAGAGGGATGGCGTTTAATTCAATCACTGCTGATGTGCGCAGCGGTCCTGGGTGCGGTGGCCAACCCACGGGGCATAAAGTAGAGAAATTTACGATTAACTGATTCGAACACCGGTCAGCCGGGGCTGGCGGGACGACGAAGTATAGTGTAACTGTGTGTTCCTTTTATCGCTGGGCACTAATTAGCTGTATTGAACCGCGGCCGCGCTCGCGCGCTCTTTGCTGTTTGTAATCACTGTCGTTGGCATTTGTTTCTGTTTCTCATTTCATTTCTCACCACCAAAACGCACAACCAACCTCTGTGTGTGTGATTGTGTACGTGTCGCTTTACAGATCTTCGAGCAGACGGGCGTCCCGTTCGACAACCGGCTCATAAACGTGCCGGCCGTCGCGAGCGTCTCGATCGAACCGTCCTCCACTAGCACGAAGTCCGCCAAAGACAAGGTAACGCACCTTCCGGCACAAACGTCGGTACCGTTCATCCGCTACCCGCGGAACCGGGGACGGCTACTGCTGTCCAAGTATCGCTAGCTCCGAGACAGAGAGAGATAATGAGATAGCGCCTCATTACTAAGAACTTCCCGAAAACGGAACAACTCAGATCCCATACTCGTCCAGCAAATTAGGGATAAAGCTCTCTCTCTAGGAAGTGTGTTAGGTCCTGCCCTCATCCTGCCACCAGGGCTCATGTCTCGCTCTTGACCATCAACTCCAACCAGCTCCCAGTTCGCGTCCCAGTGTGTGCAAATGTTGTTGTCTTGTGCGTGTGTGTGTGTGTGTGTGTTATTTTTCCTATATGTCCTTGCGTCTCATGTGTCATGTTCACGTTCGAGAGTTATTTTACTGAAGATCTTCAGCAAACACACACATACGGTGTTACTTCACATGATGCGTCTTGATCATTGGACAAGTTCCCCTCTGAGTAGCAGCTTCTTGAGCAAGCGAGCTAGCGACATTTATCGTCAAACATCGCTGTACGTTTCTCATCTCGTATCCATTACTATTGGGTGTGAAAATAAAATCCCAAGACACTCACACACAACTGCTTTGAGATGTCGTTTGTCAACGTAAAGTTGTTGACCGTTACGCGTTCGTGAGCGTGATCTAGGACACTGCACCAGACGTACACGAAACACCACAGCCACAAGCGTGTTCTAGCGAGCCAGATTTTCCTCCCTTTAGGCTACCTCTTCTTTACTTTGCCTGTGCTTCCTCCTCTCCTACAACTCCTGGTTGATCGTGCTATAAATGGGAATGAAGTTTATGCACCGCGGTATGGTCTGCTAATGTGTTGCACCACCCTCCTCCTTTAAGGCGAGTGATACAGAAAGGAAACTATTTATCTTGCCACAGCCACTGTTTAATTGCTCGCTAGTGACAGTGTACTAATTTTCCTCCTCCATGTTCTTCCCAGTTTTGCTCAGTAGAAGTTTGCTTTGAGATTGTGCTTCGGGGATTGCATCTCGTAGCGGGTGGAACTGATGTACTGGCTTGTATGTGTGTTTGAGGTTGGAAAGTAGAATGTAGAAGGTCGTAAGAATAATCGTTCCTGCAATCAGTTTCGCGTTGGAAGCACCGCAACTTCAGAGTGTTGATACACCGTCTTACACAGCAAAGAGAAGCATTGTGCACCACGTTGTGGCTATTATTGGGCTGGACTTTCTGGATGCTCTACCGCCAAACACACAACACGCTTGTGATTTTCGTTTGCAGCTGCCTGCAAGTAGTTAAACAAGTATTTAATTTTAATCGTATGCATTTCTTCTTTCTCCCTCCTCTTTCTTTTCCCCATTTCCCCGTTTGTCTTGAATTTCACCTGATACACACCCTTGGTTTGGGTGCTTGAAACCTGAAATTGCACTATGCGGCCGCCAACCCCAAACGTCTCCAACTGTGTGCGCTCCTTGCTTCCCCACTGCACTCGACCAAACCTCCCTCGGCACCGTCTCCCTGGATGTTGTGTGAATGCTCCGAGTATCGCTTTTATTGCTGTACAAACACACTCAAACAAACAAACACACTACACTTCCACCCACCCAAACACGCAACAAAAACCCAAACGAAACTGTGTGGAATGTGAAAATGTTGACTGACGGTTGTTGTTGACGATGCGGTAAAAAATGCCCCAAACTTTTGCGTAAAAATGTGTCACGAACGTGTGCGGCACTCTGCCATGGCATTTATTGCGCGTCACCTTTCCTGGGGGGGATGGAAATTGCTGCGCTACAAATCGGAATATCGGTTGGAATGGATGGAATGGGCCAAAAATTGGAAAATGAAATCAAACATCAAAAGTACGCCCTGCGATTACCACAGCAGGTGCCGTTCAAGATGAAGGAATAGGACGAAGCAGCTCGCGGAGGACGAACGCACACAACGTTACCAACATTCCCATGCAAGAAAATGAAGCGCCGTCGGAGCCGTACACCAAACTAAATCCGTCCCCGTAGCTGTGTGTGTGCGTGTGCAAGAGCAAAGGTTACAAAACAGGACCGAAACGTATTGAGCACCACGTGCGCCTAAATGACTGCAATCGCAGTGCAAATTTCGCCTAAACCAGTCCACTATTATGCCTGCACGGAATTTCGCCAAAATCACTCATCAGCAAGTGCCCTTCGTGACGTACAGAGATGTTCACACACACACGCACGGATTGCGGATCTACAGGTGGAAAATGCAGGCAAACTGCAGCAAAGGAAAATGCTACCGTGAAAGTTAACGTAAGCCGATTTGAAGGTTGTTTGTTGTCGTTTTTTCTTCCCGCCGTTTGCTGTTTGTTGCATTGAATGTGCACTTGCATCGATTCCGAATCGACGCGGTGTGTTCTTTAACTCTGTGTGTGTGCTTGTCGGCTGGCTATGAATAATAAACTACAGGCAGCAAAAGTGCAAAACGGATTCGCGGCCCTCGTTCCGGGTACCTGTTTGAATGTTTGGCGGAACACAACACGTGAACTCTAATCGCATGACAAACGAATGGCACGTTCGGCAAAAATGAGTACGGGGCGACACCATAACTGACAGGAGCGTCGCGGCCCAACTGCAGTCAATTGAGTGACGCAACTAATAAGATTGTTCTAACCCACTTAAGGTGTGCTGCAGTCATTTACCATTACCCGGTAGTCGCGTTCGAGGCGGAACAGGATGGGATTGTAAAGTTTTTAACCCTGGCAGGTTGCAGACTGATGAACTCACGATGGCCTAATTGAAGGTGGTAGGGTGAATAGAGTTATAGCTATAATAGGATGAATAGGAGTTACTGTACCAAACTCATGTTAACTTAATAACTGGTAGTGTAGATGATTGAGCACATATGTTAGGATATACCAAAGAAAGCAAAGCATAAGCACATATCTAAGGTTAAACCAACATATCAGTTTGTAGATTAGGACGAAACACCAGAAATGAATCCTCTGAAATGAAATGAAATGAATTCCTAATATAAAGACGATATCAGATTTAAAGTATCAGATTTAAAATGCGGAAGGAAGTGGAGTGAACATTATTTTAAGGTTGTAAGAATTTGATTTTTATGTGAGCAAATACTTAATAATTGATTGCGTATTGGAGTTCGTTTTTCATCTGTCCAGTCAAACATTCTTGTACTTTAACCTTGTATGTATGATAGTTACAAGTAAACAACCCTGAAAGGACATAAGTGTAACCATGAAATGAAATCAGATAATTTCAAACAATCATATTGTATAGGGCATGTTTCTTTGAAATTGGATGCACGAAAAAACCCCCCAAAAATCACTTTTTTCTGATCTTATAATCTTCAGAGTCAGGGCTTCTTAGTTGATTGCATATTGCACATTAAAATAATAAGCTAATTATTGAACGAATAGTTATAGCTACTATATGAAAAAGGCTACAAAAAGATCTGTTATAAGGATAGTTAGCAAAGGTGTCTGAGTAAAAGCACAAGAACAGAAACGTACAAACAATAAGGACCAAATGTTAGATTCCTAAGGCACTCAGGACCAATGCCATGATACGCAGGTAATACCCTTTTAAGCGCATAGTAGTATACGTAATTTAGCGAAAAGTAAACAGTAACACAAACAAGATAGTTGAATCGTTCTAGTACTCGATATATTCACCTTATACTAGTGACAATGATCACGACTAAACCGCGGACTACGGTTACATCTAACACATTCGTGTGAACCCCCTGGACGGCGGAGACACCCATCGGAATCGACCATTCACCATTCCGGCGCAGACCAAACAAAAAATCAGGCATGCCGCAAATGAGTGCCGTCATTGTTGTTGTTACGCTGGTTTATGTTAAGCTGTGATGTGCTGTTTGTTTTTTGTTTACTTTCTTCTGTTGCTTTCACCAAATCCACCCGCGAGCATCTCGTGTCGGCACCACCACCACCACCACCTCGATCACCCTCCATACACGGAAGCCTCACGCCATCTCGTGGCCATTTCGCGCATCATTCGTGCTAGCTATTCATTCGTCTCATCGGCCATACAAGTGGGTGTGAGTCCGAGAACGGCGATCGTTTCCACGTCCCTGCATCTCGTTGATAGTTTCGCAAGTCACTGCTAGGACTATGACCGCCTGTGTGTGTTTACAAAGTTTCATCATCAGCCTGTTTCACCGCACCGGGAAGGACATTCGAGTAGGGTACCCAGTTTCCACCCGAACAGTGTTCCGGTTTTCGATACTAACCTCGCCACCCGTTCTTCCTCTTCGACACACTCACACTCACACGCGAAACCGGTACATGCGGCTTCATCTGTTCTGTTTCGGTTTGTTCGAACTGGTCGCCATCCTCGGTCCTTGGCCAAACCCCCTACCGCTTCGACAGCAACTCGGAGCGATGAAGAGCCAGCTGCCCTGTGAGTATAAGCGGGTAAGAACAGCGCTAATCACGTTCTCAGCCAAACCACCGTACAAAATTTGAATCTAGACTCATATCTATTCGCATGCCTTCAGCCTAAACGTCAGTACGGAGAAGTGTATGTCTAAGTGTCAAGTGCGCCGTCGTTCGATTGTTTGATGTGTGTGTTTAGCGATTGACACTCGAACGGTGGAAGGTGTTGATCTGGAGGTTCGAAAACAAAACCAATAGAAATGGGAAGGGGGAGGGAACATAGACTTTAAGTTAAGCAGTGATTAGTATACACCAAAAAAAAAAACCCAAAAAGATATAGTGGAACTTTAAGCCAAGCAAGCATGCAAGCTAAAACCGAGCACCAAATCATGCGAATTCAGTCACATCGGAAGTTGGATTAGTGAAGTTGAAGGCATTGCAAGGAAAATTACGGTAGTCGTTTAATCAAATTAACCCTACCTTATTGCAAAGAATCAAACGCCCAAACGTTCATCTTCTAACGCTCTGTGTATGTATCAATGCTTCCCGAAACACATCTCGCTTGTCCACTTGCGCAACTTGTGCAGCTTGAGGCATCCGGTGAACATCGTAACGGTTTGATTGCAGATGTATGCTAGCAGCATTGTCATGATACTTTCAATATAATTTATTGCGGAAACATGTCTCGGGAATCTTAACAAAAAACAATACACACACTTTAAGCTTCGCTTAAGCGATGGTTCATTGAATTGACACCACTTGTCTCGTGTACCGTGGCAAATACTTGCTCTGAGGGTGCCCAGTGCCCGTCACTCTTCGATGGTTCGATGGAATAAAAGTCGCTCGCTACAGTACTAATAAATGACGAAAGCCATTCTAAAATCCCCTCGAGATTTCCGTGAATCCAATTCCGGCAAAACCTTGCCAAAGCATCCCTGTCCTTAAGTTGCTTCTTCTCGTTCCTGGAACGTTCTACCTACATGATACCTCCGTGTCCGTGAGAGGAAATTTGTCCACCCATTGATCGCACCCGGGTTTAAAATCTCGATCACGTTTCGGATCTTAGAGTCGACTCTTTCCCTCCGTTTTGTGTTCCGTCCGTATCTCACGTTGCATCTTTTCCAATTTTTTTTTCCTTTCACCCTTCTTGCGCGTACAAACACATGAATACGAACACCAAAAACACCAAAAAAACCCACAGACATCTGAAACCAGCGTTCGCCGCCGGTCGTACGACTTCGATGGGATACGTAAATCGATGTGGTAGCTGCAACCTACGCTTCGGGACGTGGGAAGCACCGGCAAAGGTGTAAGGAACAAATAGACTCCGTTTGAAGGAGAAAATTCGTACAGAAGTTGCAGACACGAGTGTTGCTCACTGCATTGAGGATGTTCAGTCTTCCTAATTCTTTGTGTGTTGGTTGGTTTTTTTTTGTCTACCGATTCGAACATTTGAAGCAGGTTCTCTTTTGCGCGAGCGTATTCAAGCGACAAAGTGAATCCATAGTCTGCAACGCTGTCTGCTGTCCGCATTTTATCCCTCCTAACGAATCCTAGGATCATTTTAAGGGTTTATTTTGGGAGTCTTTGATTTTTTGATTATTTCTTTTCAAGAGGATTTTATCGTTTTGCTCTAATTTATTGCATTTTATTTTGTGCTCTTTTAACACACTTTTCTGAACTGTTTCCAGCTGTTGTGTTAAATCAACGACCGGTTTTTTCAGCACAGTTTTCGAAATGACATAAATCCATCTATTTAGCGTCGTTTAACATGAGCTTAAGAGCTTTTTTAATGTTTTTATTTGATTCCATTGCTTTTAATTTATTCTTTCCACTGTTTTGTTTTTTTTGTTCGTTTTGAGTTTTGCTCAGTATTAACTTTGTTTTTGTGAGAATCATGCTTCTATTTTGCTTTGATTGTTAGTTTGTATGACACTTTGGTTTACGGACAGGAGTTTCATATTTTTTGTTTAGTTTATAAGTTAATAAGTCGTTTACTCTTAGCTTTCAAACCAGTATGCTATAAAATGATTGTACTGCATACTTTATCATTCGTTATTGTTTCATTCTGTAGTTTCGTTTGTGTAATTGTTGTGTTTGTTTGCTTTCGGTTTATTTTTGTTGTATTGTTAATTTTTCATTAGTTGACTGCTTTAGGGTTTGACTAATGGAATGCAAAATGTATATGCAAATGAACAGTTCCAGTACGCTGTTGCTAATATATCTTTCCTCTTGTTTCCATCTTTCTTCTTCACAAACAAACCACATTTACACCATCACCAACATAAAAACAAAACATGTGCTAAACACACATATACACCAAAACAGTATAAACTAGATTTCAGCGGACTGGCGGGCCGGGCCGCGGCCGGTGGCTCCCGGGACGATGACGGTGCGTCCGGGCTGCAGGGCGACAGCAAGGGCTCCACGACCAGCACCGAGGCGAGCATGTGACAGTACGGGATGGCCCGCCGGGGCGTTAAAGGTGACGCCCGGCGGACCCGAGTCTCCTTCCTGCTCTTTTAGAATAAGCATTAAACATTGCATATGTCCATATTTATCGAATTTATATATGTTTGATGGTTCTCGTAGCCGAGCGAGAAGCAGCGACGAACACATACTAGAGACGGGCAGTCCAGTGCAGCCAAAGCGAAGCCAATCCACCAGCCATTACTGTTTGTTAATATATGTGTATATGAAATCATAAATATTGAAATATGAATGTTTAGTGACCGGAAATCCAAACCAAACCAACTTAAAAAAAACAAAAACAAAACAAGAGAAATTCCTAGTATTCCTACCTCGATTGCTCACTTTCCGCAATCGATGAGAGAAATTGTAAAATTCTCCTATAGGAAGAAACTAAGGTAGAGGGAGATACAGAGAGAGAGAAAGAGAAATGCTTTTTTCCATCTACTACTACTACTACTACTACTACTACTACTACTTCAACTACTACTACTCTCATTCAATAATAGCTTCATTGGACAGTTTTTCCAAAAGAAATGCAACCCCTTTTCCCTCGCGTTTCCCTTTTATCCTAGTCGTAGAAATGTCCCCGCGTTGCTCTTAGCAGGTTTGTCTCCTACCCATCCGCTCCGTCAATCACCCAACCATCTTAGGCGCACTTCTCTCGTTGGTAGGTTAGTTTGCAACACTGTACACAATTGTGGCTTTTAGGGAGGCTTTCACCGGCAGACACAGGCAGGCTTTGGGCAGGGCTTTAAGGAACAGGAAAAACTCGGTATCGAATGTCGGTTCTGTATCGGACCGAGTCGATCGAGTTTTTCACGATACTATTACCGGCACTCTCGCTGTGACTATTCCTGGACGTTCGAATCGCGTTGCTGTTTTTCCACCGAATTATCTTGTAGCTGTACTTTTCTCGCGTTACAACGTTTCTCGCTAGCTCGTGCGTTTTGCTAGCCAGGACAGAGCAGATCTGCAGCGTACGAACCAAAGGGAGACCAGCACCTAGACTTGCTAGCTAGATGACTCGCTCCCGCTTTTCCGATCAACTGCAAAGGCCCTCCAATAAGTTCGTACTCGCACTCGCACTGTTTCTTCCACTGCTGGGCTTTCGAGAAGGAAGAAAAACAACACACTCACACAACGAACTAACTAGGGTTATTCATAGGCAGGAGGAAAGAAGAAGAAGAAAGATGATCGACAGACAAGATTGTGTTCACTAGAACTTTCGTGCGTGTGTGTTTGTCTTTTAGCTTTAAGAATGGTCCACTAGGCTTTCGTGTAAACGGCAAAGATGTATGTTAAACGTAATAAGTTTTGAATGTTGAAAATATCTCGTTTAAATACTAAGTTAAAGCAACGCATATATGCAAACTGGATACTCGATACCGGCACCTACAATAAGCGAATAAGTTTATAATCGTATCTATTATACTACAGGCTTAAGTTGTTGGGTTTCTTGTGGCAAGCAAATATCGAATTTCGTAACATTTAAGTACCGGCATGAAACCGATGATTGATGTATAATGGCCATAGCTAAGTCGTGCAGTTAAGTTAAGTAATAAAGTAGTCGGTGGTGTTTCGATTTTTATGTTTTCTTTTTTTTGGTTTTTTTACTATTACTATAACTACTACAACTACTACTAGCCATTAGAGAGCAGCGATTGCATGCGCACTGGTAACGAGTCTGTTTAGAACTATGCTTTCATCAACGCTTCAAACTCTACCATCTATCCAATGGCACTGCTTGCAAACTTCCGGCCAAAAGCGAACCAAAAGCAAATACAAAACCGAAAAACGAGAGAAGGCTTCTAAATAGTATTGGGGGCGGAAAAAGCTCCATGCATTTCATGCAGCATCCGGGACAGTTAAGAAGAGCAAAACCAGAAACCGGATTACCGTTCCTGCAAAATAGAAAATAATCGCCGACATCAGAGTAGGCAACACCGAATCCGTGCTCGTGTGCATCCTTGAGGCTGGAATCAAATTAATCTCAAAACCCTTTGGCTAGACATTCTTTGTATACAGTTAATACTACCGACTCGTTGAAGCTGCTGTCAAGTAGACTTTTCATACGTGTTTGTATGATCCATTGATCCGGGATGGCCTTTTCAGGTCCTCCAAAAACGAAAAAACACCAATCCATTCTAAAGAATGCACACGTGCGACGGATGCTTTGATGAAGTGTTTGAGAGCCGTACGGGTTTTGGGAGGGGCGATGTTTGACACTCTCGAAACTCTCGAGCCAACTGTATGTGTGTGTATGTGTTAACCGTACGAACCCTGTATCTCGTGCGTGTAATCCATGTGTCTCTCTTTCTCTTTCTCTCTCTCTCCGGTCTGAAGTGTCCTACCCTCTGTTCTGGGTAGGTTTTACACGACCTCCCAACCGAACGTTGCTTTCAAACGCATCAAAGGGTGAGGTGAAGCTTATTCTGATGTCACTTCCCAAACTCAAAAAAAAAATAATAACGAAAAAACAACGTACGACATCGCAAACCGGCAAGCGCCTGAAACGCGGCAGAGGAATGGCAGCTCGTACGTAGTGACAAAGTGTAACACACACCGCGTACACTCGGAAAAGCTTCCACTTCTTTCCGGTTTCAGCGAGCTCGCGCGTTTTGTGTGTGCGTTAACGTTGAAGTGGCCAAGTAAACACTCGTGTGCCACCCGGCCACCACCACGACCACTACGTGGACATATGATAGACGATTGAAGCAGCTGTGTAAGCGTGAAGATTGCGTTTTTTTTGGGGGGCAGTGCCACATAAAACACCGAGAAAATGGAAGCGAAAAATGATGAGCAGTCACGAGTGGTCTGCAAGAATAGAAGGAGCCAGGGACAACGCACAGTCCGGCCGAACGACCGATCGAAAATCAAGCGTTTCCAGCGTGATGATACGGTTTAATTGTTGAGGTGAAAAAATGTTGATTTAACCCGTCATGCGCGTTTCGTTCGTAGCTAGGATAGTATTTGAAGTAGCGAACACAGGTGATTATTATCCTCCTGGGCGAGGGAAACGATGTAGAATTTAAGGTGCATTGTTTTGTTTATTTTGTGTTTTTAAATGATTTAAATGGGACAGCGGGGAATTGATCTGATGTGATCTCTCGCAGCTGTTTTGTTGCAAAAGAAGAATTTACGAACGAGGAATGTGTACAGGAAGGTATGAAATGGATAGAGCATGGTCACCATGCAGTCGGTTTGCAAACGAATAGACGAATTACGGTTAAGAAAGGTTCCATTGTTTTCGATGCATCATACAAAAAGTAAGCTAGATAGGCATTTTGAAAACGTGCAGTAAGGGAAAAATCGACTACGTTTTGGCACTAGTTCGGTAGGAGTTGAGTTTTTGGTTGTCGGTATTTGGTTGTTTTACGTTCCACTGCATTTGTAATCGATGACGACGAAGCGAACGTAAAGGTATCGAACATGATAACATTGCTTAGTGCTGTTGGCACTTGCTGTGGAACCCCGCAGGGTACCCCCAACCATCAGCAAAACGTAGTAAAGAGCGGTAGTGTGTAGTAGTTACCCGTGAAACTACAACAACAATAATTAAACTGATGTCATATTGATGTGGTGGTAGGGTGAAAGGATGTGAAAACTAATCCTCTCCTACCGCCATTTCTGAGTGTGCGTGTGTGATTGTATTAATATTCATTCAACTAATTCGACCGTTATACGATCCGAACTTATTCAAGAAATTTAAAGAAGATAAAAACCAAAACCCTTCAAGTGTTGTGAACAGCAGATAAATAGATACATATACATACTGAACTCAAAGAAATGCAATACTTTAGTGATTAAAAGAGCTGGAAAGAGCGGTTACTTATATGGTAAAAGCAAGAGAAAGGATAAACTCATTTATACAATTCATTAGAGTCGTACACTTTTCTAGATTTGGATGAATTCAGGAATCATAATCGATGTTGTGTCTGTAAGTGTGTGTGTGTGTGTTTGTGAAAACTAGTATAGAGAGAGTATGGAAAGTGTAAAACATGAAACTATTTAAATAGTGAAGGTTAAAGAACAGGTAAAACAGAAAACAGGAAACAAATCGTTTAAAACCATCGATATAAAATGAAAATTGTGATTATTTTCAAAGTACATAGGTTGGCTCTTCTGTTAACAGCGGAATCAAACCATACCTTACCTATACTTTTCCGCCTGTGCTAGACAACACAGAGTTCGAGATCACTTACGATCACACCATGGAACAGTTCAGGGTAGAATAGGATCCAAACAATAAAGCGCATTGTCGATCAAGCTTTAAGAATCGTGGCAAATATTTGAGGCAAAATCATATTTCATTCCTATCGTCATACACACAAACACTTGGAAACACTCGCGTATAATCATGCTTACTCTCCACAGCTATAGTTTATGACTGTTACGGATGATAAAGATGAAACTGTATATCTATCTATATTTCCTTAGCAACCTTATGCAGGGGGCAGTGCAAAGAATCGAAAACCAATTGAACACATTGAAATCAATCCAAAAACTACCATGCAACATGCTACAAAACGAGAAACAATAATTACTATTACTAGAGATGCATTTAGTACGAACGATGTGCGCCCATTTGTTACGCTGCGTTCGTTTGTTCCCTGTTCCCAGACAAAAAAAAAGCCGAAACAGCTATCACATCCCGTGGAAGTAAATGTGCAAAGCAACAAACAGGCGTAGAATGAAAAATGTATTGAGCTTTTTTTGTGACTGTAGTAGAGCTAGGCGAGTCGATTGTATCGGAATGTATCGGAATGTATCGGTTACAGGAAGGACCGAATTATAGCAATTACCCACCAACTAATGCGTAAGATAACCGTCGTACTAAGAGTCGAAATAAGTGGAGCTAGTGTGTGAGAAACTTTTATAAAGTTTCGCGTAACTGTTGTTTTGGCGGATTGTACACATTGCGGATGGTTTGTCGAGTTGAGTTTGCCATACATATTTAAATCGTCATATCGTCATACAAAACATAGAAAGCAATTTGTCTCCGTTCGTGAATTGAAATTTTTAAAAGCAATATAGCGATGAATGCTTTCAGTTAAGAAAGGTTTTTTGTTTTTGTTGGGAACACAGAGTAAAGTGAAGTAAAATATCGTATTGCTTCTTTTAGCGGTGGCCCACCGTATCCACAGCCCCCAAAAAATAAAAAAAAACAGTGACCAATTATTAAGCTCAACGAACAATATTTGAAAGATTTGTAACGAAGTGAAGCGATGCCACACGAAAACAATCATTAAAGAGAGGAAACGAAACATAGCTGCGATGTGAAAGTAAATAATGGAATATTAATACGAAGAAGAAGATAAGAAACAGATGCAATAAGCAAAAGATGTCCCTTGAAATGACAGTATTTATTGTAGAATAGAAATAACTAAATGCAAAGCAGCTAGTAGCAGTTGCATTAGCGGAAAACAGAGAAAATCAAACCCAAAAACAGATACAAACAGTTACTCAATCTTCTTCACACTTTTTCAGTACACACCACACATTGGCATGTTCTTAAACAGTTGTATCTAGATATAGATAGTTGCTAGCATGGGAGAAAGGAAACCAAAAATCCAATTCACTAGAACGTTTGATTGGTTCGATTAGAAGAAGGCAATTGTGCGATCGTTTGACTGTAAGTATGCCAAGTCCACTTGACATGGATCAGTGCAGTTTTTGGAAGGAAGCAGACGGAAGGAAGTGTTTAACACACACCGTTATGCGTAATTGTGCTGGTTGGAAAGCCATTAACTACTCTGGTTGTTTCATCTTAAGATACTAGTGATAGAACCCCCCTTTTTGCTAGACGTCGTGCTCTTCACTACTCATTAGTGTGAATCATAAGTTTCTCGGTTCCTTCTTAACTCTTACTCTAAACTCTTATCATGAGCCAGTCAGTAGAATCGAAATCGGAATTCATATTTAGGCGTATTTTTGTATCCCAGATCTGCCACGATTTTTTAAAGTTCTGTAATAGAGATAGAATGAAGAAAGGCATACTAGCAAACAAACTATTCCTCGAAATTTACAAACTCTAAATAGGATTGATAAATGGAAAAAGAATAAAAAGAGGATGAAGTGGAAAAATGAAGCATACATTAACTATAAAATGGAAAACATATTTCCGCAGAAAAAAAACACATAAGCTAATGCAAAACATATTTAACCGTGCATTGTGAAACCCCCCCGTTGTGAATCATACAATAGTGCTCGTAGTGGCAGACGACAAGCTAGCAGGCAGTACAAGTAAATGGAACGTGGTAAATGTAGCATACGAACAGAAGTGTGAAATAGAAACGCGTATGTAAGTGGATGTGTATGTTGAATGGCAACTCGATGCATCAGAACAGGAATCCGTTAAACGAAGTAGAGAGAGAGGGAGATAGAGAGCGAGAGAGAGAATTGTAAAAATAGATAGACATATCATTTAAAACTTTAAAACGAAAGCTCGAAACAAGCAAAGGATAAAATCGTCACCGTACGAAACGTATGAGCGTAGCAAGAGCGAAAATAAGGAACAATGAACTAAGTAAGAGGGCGAAACAAAAAAAAAACACGATAAACCACACGATAAAACACTAATAAACAAAACATATTCCTATGATACATTTCTAATCAAAAACAAAACTTTGTGCAACTCAACATTTGGCAAGCAAAGGCATTTGGCACGTGTGCAGCGGGAGACCGGGAGTGAAATGCGATTGTAGGACACTTTTCCTCTCTGTGCAAGATCTGCATCGGTAAGAAGAAGCGAAAAAGGAACCGAATAGATAATAAATGTTGTATAAAGTCGTAAAAACTCGTAGGGCCAAGCAGCAGACAGACCAGTAGCGATGTAAAAGCAGTGAAAGAAAAGCCGAAAATGTAACTTGAACTATTATCAAATAAAAATTCTTTATTATAATTATTAATTTCATGTGTTTATTGTTTTGCTTATTTTTTCGAAGGGCCTTTTAAGAGAAAATCATTCTAAACCATTCATGATCGTGAAAGTGATCGTGCATTCATACTGTTTTTAGGACTGATAATGGTATTGGAATAAATTTTAACTGATCCTGATCCCATACAGATTCGGCAACTTATTCTGAACTCACATTGTTCGGACAATTTATACAGAACCCTGTACAGGCTTGGAAACTTGTTCTGTAGCATATCTGCTATACAGAACATATTGTAATACACACTATCAGCCATAGACACATAGTAACACACTTTGGAAAGCCAAGTCACACCATTGTAACACATTCATTATAACACATTCAGTAAATCAGATCATACCATACACACCCGGAAGAGCTCAGGCCACACCGTTCATATAAAAACAATTGTGACACACTTAACAGAACCAACCGAAACGTACAACATAAGCAGGAACAGTTTATGCTTTATAACCCAAAGCAGGAACAGTAGAAGCATTAAACCCAAAACAGGAACTTAGTGACCAGAACCATCGTTCTTATCAACAAAAGACAAACGTAACTAGCTTAGTGAAAACAATAACTTTCCAACATACAACCCGGAACCAAATGTGAGAAACCCTTAACTTCATTTGAGTATAAATAAAACCAACTCCGATCATGGCAAGTCAGATTCGTTCGGACTGTCAGGATAGGACTATGCCCATCCAACATCTATCGATATATTCTCATTTAAAGAGTTTAGTTATGTCCCCCTACCCAAGGTAAGGCCTCTAAACTCCAACGTTTCCAGTAAGGAAACCCTCCTAAAGGTTTCTATGATCGCCTGGACGATCAGGTGTCGAACGTCCGCTTCGAAACAGTATCCACCTCAGTTCTACTTAATTCGGCAAACGATGACGAAGGCCACCCTGACCAACGCGAGTTCAAAGTTACTACATGGCAACCGTCCCAAAATCGAACATACCGTGACTATCTCAGAACATACCACATGGCGACCGTAACAATCATCAAACATATTACATGACGACCGTGACAGTCATCAAACATATTACAGTTCTTTTTCTTCTTCTTCTTCTTCTTCTTATTCTTTGGCACAACAACCGTTGTCGGTCAAGGCCTGCCTGTACCCACTAGTGAAGTGAGCTTGGCTTTCAGTGACTTATTGTTACCTTAGCAAGATAGTCAGTCCTACGTATGGGGGCACGGTCTATTCGGGGCTTGAACCCACGACGGGCATGTTGTTAAGTCGTACGAGTTGACGACTGTACCACCAGACCGGCATACAGACTTGGAAACTATGACTTGGAAATAGCTGGTTCTTTTATTAATCTCAAACTCAAATCGACCCAGAAACTTGTACCGAAATTATACCGGTCTTAGAACTAACACAGATTCCACATTAATCCTGGTGCTTATCTCATACCTAAATAGGTCCTTGGAAATGCTACTCAATCAACAATGGCTGTGAAACTGATCTCAAACCCATAGTGGCACCGAAATTTCTTGACCTATAAAGGTCCTATAACTCATCCTGAACTCATAAAGGTCCTGGAGTTGATCTTGAACCTATACCGGGTATAGAAATCATCCCAATCCTACACCCAGCCAGGATCCTATACCGAACCCATACAGGCCCTGTAACTCATATATATTTTGTTGTAAACCAGTCTTGCACCAGGAACCGATACAGAACCATTTCCGATTCAGTACCCGACTCTGCGATCATACTGTTCAATAAACCGTTTCCAAAAGGTTTTTGTTGTTGTAAAATTTATTTTAAAATTCCCCCTTTCGAGTAGCTGGAATAGCAAATGCAATTATAAAGAGGCACCCTGTGTTAGCACTTTTGTTTAAAAGATTGCGCACAAGTGTACTCATGCAAGGAATGTTGTATGCAACTATATCTCCGTTATTGAACGCAAGCTATGTTGGTCATCAATTTGGGACGTTTTTTATATTGAATTCTTTCAGTAAATTTCGAAAGTGTCTCAAAGTATCAAAATCGTAGCTGTGTATTTATTTTGATAAGCGAAAAAGTCCAAGAAAGTGGTCTCTTAGTGACCAAATTCACGCTGGTTGCAGTAGCTTGAAAAGAACATTGCACACAAAGCAACAGCTTGCAGTGCAACTTGTGAGTGAACCTGTTTAAAAATGCTCCTTCGCTATGCACCACAAAACAGTTTTTAAACAATCGTTAGTGTTTCCTTTTGTTACAATAAACTGACTGTTGTACGTTTCGGAAAGCTGAGTGAAACCAATCCCTTTCTGCACTGCACTGCACCGATAATCTCCTATCACGCTGAACCGATCTCGAAATCCGACGACCAGCCGACGGCAGCCCATGGTGGTACAGGTTTCCCGGTTCGATTATCGCGCTTGCACCATCACCACCCACCCACCAGCAGGCGACCAGTACTGGGTGCAGTGCAGTGGGCGTCTGTGGCTGCACCGCGTACACTAATTGTTCGGTCGCGGTCGAAAGAACGCGGTCGGTTTCGCCGGTGGCCATAAGCGCCAGCCTTTCAGCCTGCCCTCAGCATCAGGTTCAACCGATTGTTTCGGATGATATTCAATTGTTTCGAAGGCTGGAAAAGGGCGCACATGTCGAGAACGGCAGCCAGGGGTAAGCATTTGGGCTGCATTACGGTGCGGATTTCGTTTACCGGTGGCTGCTGTGTTCATTGCACTCGTTTACTCGTTTTTTGTATTATCTATCGCGGATGGAGCTGGCGGTTTTTTGATCGGTCGACAGGATAGTGAGCAGCTGCAGTTTGTGGAATTTACTTTCATGCCAAATGCTTGCGGTTTGTGTAGCTATAGGTTCTTTGAGGAAAGGTGAAAAATAGATTTGTTTTTGGTTTATGGTTTTATACAAATTGGAATGCAGAACTTGTATTTATTTGTAAGAATAAATATAAATTAGTCTCTTTCCACTTACATTTCTGGAACATTTCATTTGATCCACACGTAGCGAACAGGGATGGTAAAAGGCTCCATTCTACAGCGTTTAACGCTCGCACGATGAATGGGGCATTCATTTCAAGCATAACAAGCCGCTCGGACGATTAAGTGCACGCTCCGTTAAAGTCGAAGATGATGACATCGCCGCGGCCCGACCGAGTGATGCCGCTCGAGTGGAAACGAAAATGAAACGAGCACTGGCAGCACCAGTGAACCTTTTTCCAGCTCTTGCCTCACGATCCTCGGGTTACTTATGGTTTCCTTTCTCTTGTCTAGGTTGGTTGATTGAATGGACTTGGGAGGAACAAAACGGGCAAAAGCGATGGCACCGGAGGCGATTCTTTTTGCAAACGAAGAACAATCGAGAAACAGATTGGGAGGTTCGAGCTCGATCGGGAATGATATTGAGTTATTCTATAGAGCAGACAGTTTCTAAATCATGTGTTTGAAATTCCTTTGCATTAATGTTCCTCAAAACTTCAAACGCGCTCCACCGAATGCGCTTCGGGCCCTGTGTGCACGTGTTAATAATAAATAAAGCTTCACACAAAAACAAAAAATACCCGTACCACTTGCCGCTGATAAATCATAATTGCATAATTTCGGCCCGTTTAAGCCCCGCCCGTGTACACACCTGTACGATTATCTTTCGATTTCTTTCGCGTCCGGAATTTCCTCAACCCCCTGGCTCATACCTCACATTGCATTTCGATGCCGATCGGGTGGTGCTAAACGTTGTCGAATGGTTCGACATTCCCGTGTATCAAGACACTACCGCTGCGCCGTGTCTCCGTGTGTTGATGGCGGTATAATTAATTGGAAAAACGGCCTGCGAACACAATCCGCCTTTGCCTTTGCGGTGTCGTTGCTTAGTGCGCCCGGAAAGCTCACTCGGCGGTGGGAAAAGAAATGTATGTTTTTCTAATTGCTTGGCCGCACGCTTGCTGGGGCCGATGGAAGTGTAGGGGGATTTCGGGTTCGATCTTACGAGCTGCTAATCCCATCGCACACGACCGTGCCGGGTGTTTGTCGGGGGCCCACGTATTTTGGGGGTCCAACAGAGCTACTGTCCCGGTTCCGTAAGCTTAAAGTACAAGAGCTTAAAGAGATTGTGGAGGGATTTTACTACAATCTAATTTTTCTTTTACACACCTGACAAAAGCTAGACCCGCTTGGGCGAGTAATGTAAGCAGACAGCTCAAGGATAACAGTATCGCTCAGATTGTGGTGAAATAGCTTTACATAGTTTGAAATGTCCCCTAATCTTATTGTAAAGATTATCTTCCAACAACAATTTCTTACGATAAACTTAACCAGTAGCTTTTTCAAAATCGGGTTCGTTTCTTCTCCATCGCTCAACTCATTTGACTGTTTGAAACTTTGCCGTTCCTTGTTCGTACCGCACAGCGCTCTCGTGTGTAGCACATGCGTACTGAGCCAGTGTGCTCGGTGCAGTGAAAGTGAGAAGCAAATCCTTCTGCCAGCAGCGAGTGTGAGCGAAAAGTAAAGGTTCGTGGTAAACACGCCAACCACATAAGTGCTTGCATTTTGCATCCAATTCAAACCCTGTCCCGGCGTCACCCGGGAAAGCTCCGGCGTCCCGTGCGTACCCGTACGCTGCATGTGCGTTCAATGTTTAGTTAACACGATTTGCCGATATATTTACAAATTTATCGGCAATTAACAGGTGGCACAGGCGGTGGGTGGGCGTACAGTTTGTGAGCTTCGCGCCGAACGGGGTGCTGCATTAGGGTAAGCTGGGCTGAGGTGTGGCTTCACTTTCGCGGGATGCAAAGAAAAATGGGAGTGTGTCATTTCCGTGTTTACCGTGCCGTGGCACACAAGGTTAGCGGTGGAAAGTGAACGCTATCTGGGCGTGCTTTTTGGTTGGAGTTTCCTGCATCGGTGGGGAGGGATATTTAACCAGGTAGGTGGCACTGATAACAGTGCGTCATACAGTGCTGGCGGTGAAGCTAGTCAGGCTTTCAAAAGCTTTCTCTACACATAACATGACCTAATTTGTGAAGGTTTGTTGTTTTTACTTGAGATGTGTAGAGAATAATTTTGTGTTTTTATTTAATTTGAAATACGACTTAACAACATGCCCGTCATGGGTTCAATCCCCAAATAGACCGTGCCGCCATACGTAGGATTGACTTGACTATCCTGCTATGGGGGGAAATCAATTAGTCACTGAAAGCCAAGCCCACAAGTGGTACCGGCAGACCTTGACCGACAACGGTTGTTGAGCCAAAAAAGAAGAATTTAATTTGAAATATTTCAACTTGTCTAGCTAAATCGAATGATCTTAGTGAAAAAAGAGAACCTGTTGATTTATGTTTGTTGGCCCAAGACGCCCAAGTAATGAAGGTTACATACGAATATGTTAACATGCTTGTTACTTTTCCTTTCCAAATTAAAAATGAAATCAACCCAAAGGCCCCGCAACTGTTCAACCTATTTCGTGCGTGCCGTATTGCCTTTCAACAGTGTCCTAGAGGTTGTCGCTTACCCACATAATTCTTCTTGCATTTATGAGTAATCACACCTCTCTATCTACTACATCCATTACGCTCCAAAAAGTGTGTAAACTGAAATTGGATACCTTTACTTTGGCTGCGCGATGAAAACGCTGCCCTTTGCTGCCCGGCGCACCAAAGCCAAACGATTTGATCCCATTTTGATAAGCTCCTGGCAGCAATTGGGGCAGTTGGGCAAGCTTAAAATTGAACTTAGAATAGACGTGCCAGCGCAGACGTGCACCCAGAATCGTGATGCATCAATCTTGCGCCTGCAGAAAAAAAGGAGGAAGACCCATCAATCGTATCAAAAATAGACCAAGAAAAAGAAGAACACCAACTTCAACCTCTGCCGAAGCGTCTTTAAATTGATTTGGTTCGATCGGAAAGAGGGAGAAGGGTGAAATGTCGACCCGCTCGTCGGCCGAAAGAACCAGCGCGAACAAAAGGGCCTTCTCCCCCCCCCCCCCACCGTACCCCATCGGTGCGAAAGTGAATTGTGAAGTGAAGCGTTCGAAGCCGGGGCTTGGAAAAGCCGGCTTATGCAACGCAGATCGAAGATCAAAAACCCTAGTGCAACGAAGAATTAGGTCGGCAACGAAAGAAAAAAAGGCAAAAATGGCGAGACGCAAGAGGGAACAGTTGTACAGGGCCGCGTTCGTGAGCGGATTAGGCAGATTGACCGATTAGAAGGCAGGAAGGGTTGAGAGTTTTTTTCCCCGGGCTGCCAGAGGCAGTTTTCTGAATGCATAACGAGGAAATAGAGCAATTTATTTAGCACACGGACCTTTTCGGTCTCAAAGTGCATTGGAATGTTGCTCCTGCTTCAAGTAGATTGTGATACTGATATTATGGCAAGTAACATAATGCACCATCATCAATTACACCACCCACTATGCTCCCACCGAGAACAGATAGAACCCCTCTTAGGGTTGGCGCACCGTTTTCACTTTCACCTTCCACCGGATTCTGGGCCGCTTTTTCGCACGCACACGGGTTGTAAATGTAAAATTCATTTTCCGGTACGACGACCGGACGCTATCTGTCCGGTTTCCGCGCACTCACACAGATTTACCGTTACCGGTTATGCAACCATGGCCGAGATTTGCTCATTCCGATCAAATCGTGACCCTTCGTTCGTTCAACACATGCTGAGCGCACACACTGCCCGAGAGGAAGCACACGAATTATGCACCATTTCCCGGGAAATGCGGTTCGGCTGTCGTCGGTCACGCCGGTCAGCATAACAATGTGCGCGTGTGCGCCCGTTCTGGCGCTCGGGATTTTGTTTGGCTTTTATTTGGTTTGGAGTGTTTTGTGTACGATTTTGTTGTGGCTTTATGGCATTAAAATTTGCATTTTTTCAGCGTTACATAAATGGCTAAAAGGAGGTTGATTTTTTTAAAGTTCGGTAACAGGTTGAGGTTTTGAAGTAGACAAAATAAGGGTAAAAAAAAGGTAGCTTTGAGAACGTGGTTTTTATCGGCTTATTTGGGTTTTTAAGGCAACTGAAACAAGCGTGTAAGCAGAAATTGAAATTTTTTGGGAGGCCCACATTGGATTGTTATTGTTATGATTGGTTTGTAAAGGAAGGAAGGGGGGGGGGGGGCTGAAAGAGTCTCTTTCGTTGGAATTCACCGGAAAAAGACGGTGTATAACCCTTTTATTGCTACAAATGTAAGACAATTTAGGAAGTTATATTTAAGTAACACTATTGATATTGATAAATCAGTGTTAAATATCAATACCAATGCTTTTATGTAATAATTTTAATGAAAACATTCGGTTGAATAATGATAAAATGTAACAACATAAACTATAACAAAGAGACGCCAGGGACACAATAAATACAAACTCGCTAAATGAAATTAAACAAAACTCCTGCACAATCGTTTCCACTGCACGCGACCAACACCTTGCGCCTTGTTAATTAATTTACCCCCTTTTTTGCCTGCCTGCACACACTGGCCAGCCGCGTAAGGTGTGTTTCTGTGTAGGAGATTAAATTCAATAATAATTAAGCGTCGTAAAATCCCACCCCGAGCCGTGGCGGGAATTATGCTCGACACGGGTGTACCAAAAAAAAAAAAAAGAAATATTCGTCCGTCGGTCTGTTTCACTCACTCACACGCTCAGTTACAGATACATATACCACAATGCGATTAATATCATCATTATGAAGATTATTACCATTTGGCTTCTGTGACTGGGGCAAGTCGCAGGCGCTCGCTCGCTGCGTTCTGTCGCTGCGTTGAGGTTTTCCAGCCCCCCAAACGCCCCAGTGTGACGGAATAGCGCGCGGGCAGTGGCTGGAGCATGGGCTGGGGCGCTGAACCGCAACCGATTATATAATCGGCTAATGCCTAAAGTCGCTTACATCGTCGTCTCCGACCGGCACCGAAAAGGCGTACGCCTCGTGGCTCGTGGCACACGAACACCAGGCCCTTTGGGGGCCACAATGCCGAGCGGAGAGGGGGGGGGGGGGGGGGGGTATTAAAGACTGAAGAGAATCGAAAGAAGCAGAGAAAGAAGGAAAGAAAAAAAACTAGAGCCCGCAAAAAGAAAACGCTTCAGAGGCCACGACCCACCACCACCGCCCACCGTCCACGTCGCCGAATCGGTTTGGCGTGGAAAGAAAATTACGACCCGGCAAACATATAATCCAAACGGCGGGGGAGGGGGTACGCGGAGCACATTAATTGTTGGCGAATCTACACCGCCGACCGACCGCCGACCGAAATAGAAGAGCAAGAAAGCAGTAGGAGGAGAAACGAAACGAAAGGGAAAATGCATTCGATCAGCTGTTGCCTTAGCTGCCGGGGTTTGCTTTTTAATTGGAGTAACTAAAGGAGCCCCCCAGGGAGGTGTACCGTGCGCTTCAAAGCATGTCAAAACTAATTAGCATTTTGACCCACTTTTGGGGCAGCTACCGAGGCGGGTGGACGAGGGAAAACGGCGGGGGCGATCGAGGTGGCGAGCCCGCGAAGAAGCGGCGGTCGCGATGTGTCCTGTGAAGTATTGGAGTCTGGAGATGCTGGGAAACCTGCGGGCAGATAATGGTGAGATTCTTCTTTATCAGCAACAGCAGGCACCTGCTGTTAGGGTGGTGCGCGATGGAGGTTTAAGCTATTATTTAAACGAAACGATAAACAGAAAGAGTTAATGTGGTTGAATAATTCAAAATATGTTTAATGTAATGCATTGTTTTGTTATTATTAATATCATAACGCCGTGCAATTGGTTTGTATCTCCACGAATGCAACTGTGACAGTTTTCAGACCAAACAAGGTTGATTTGTCTTCACATTTTCGCATATAAGAGACCATGGGCAATATGGACATCGTAAAGAAAAAAATGAATGAAAAAATTTAATCGCATTACTGAAATGAAAAAGAATCAATATATCTGTGTACAACTAAATATTTCCACAAAACAGTTAAAAAATTCAATTCATCTACTTTAAAGGACGTGTGCCAATTTACATCTCCAACACTTCAATCATAGCACCCGTCAATTTAAGCCTCCTCTACCAGCGTTTCATGTAAGCTAGGATTATGGGCGAAAGTTTACCAAATCTCCCATTCTCCCCCTTAAGCAGCGAGCCGTTCGCCCACGAGATCTATTCTCTCGGCACAGAATCGATCGAAATGCTTCAATCATTCGAAAGGGATCGCTTCGTTCGTTGCAGCGCGGAAAGGGTGGAGCCCCGACCCGACCAGTGGGACAGGAAATGAACTGATTGGTCTGCTGATTGCTGTCAGCTTAAGCCGTGCAAGAAGCTGTGTTACATAATGCAAAGCTAAATAGAGTTTGAGTTAGTGGTGTGTTGAAAAAAGAAGTGCTGGACCATTATTTGAATACATTTTTGGACATATTTGTATAATTATTTTTATTTGAATTGAAATCAAAATAAATCATAAATGCTTCCTCCCACTAATACTATTTACCAATCGTTCCAATAGCCTCAATTCTCGCTTTTGCATCTCATCAGCAACAGCCCGAGCGCGAGTGCTCCACAATCAAATGTCAGCATTAATTATAACTTAATAATTGATTATTAAGCCAATCCGAGCGCCAAATGTTACGAGTTGGTGGGGCCTTCTAGTAGACAGTCAAATGTACTCTAGAGGTTTTTTTTTGTGAATGTGTTCCAATGGCACTGCCGATAAATATCAACCACTCTGGTCTTTGGTTGGTTCGGTATTTCAAATTTTCATAAAATTAAATCGATCTGATGGCGCGAGAGCAAAAGAAAATCACTCGATCAATCGGCAAGCAGTAGAAGAAGAAATTGAAAGATTTCGATATCGAGAAACAAAACCTCCGATCCCGTCTCACCCCTTTGCAGTTCTCCTTTCTTGGTGTGCCATCCCAGATCAGCATGAAAAACTAAGCACACCCCGTACCGAACCCGAGCCGATCAAAACAACAGAAACCGAACCGAACAGGCTGTAGAAAACAAAACCAGCAGCCGTTGGGTCGGGGCCGGGTCTATCAGGCGGAGCTATTTTTGGCGTCCATTCCTGGGCCACGCAAGGCCATACGGCCACCGGATCAGTGTGTCAGTGGGCCTGCAGATCCACTTCACCCCCCTCTCTCCACCCTGGGCAGGCACGGTCTCGGTTCGGTGGAGTCTTTTGCGGCCGGACCCGGTTCACTGCACTATAAATACCGACGGCGTAACTTTCGATTTCGACACGAGAGAGCTTTTTCCATTCCTTCGCTTTCGTTGGCGTTTTCCACCGAGCCACCCGGAGCCGCAACGCACCCCACAACGGCGGTTGCAATGTTGCAGCAGCAGCGTGGCCACCGCAAGGAAGACATGTGTGTGTGTGTTTGCATACGGCGGCAAGCGAGCACGGGCGCTCGCGTTTCGGTTCGGTGCGATTTTTCCACCAATCAATCCATCCATTTTCTTTCTCGCTTTGCCGGTTGGCCGGGGTCGTAATTATCGTCTTTGGGTCGCCCCGTTGTGTTTAATTGGTGCCCCAGCTCTCTTTCGGTTGCTTGGAGGGAAGCCTGCCGAGTGAAGAAAAAATGGCGAGTCGTGTAGAACGCGCGGCCCAACGCAAAAGGCAGTGTACGGTAAGGTGTATATCGCTTGCAGTACAGTTAGTGTTTGGAAAGGTTGCCAAATGGGAAAGGTTTGTGGACTGATTCCCTCTTTTCGTGGGAGGGCTTCCTGAAGATGAATTTGTTTAGAATGGATTGAGGAATAGGAAAATACACTGTTTCACTGTTAAATAAGAAAACCTACGAATAAGGTAATGAAAAAACAATAAATATAATTAAACATCACATTTAAATGGACCAAAATCAATTTAAAAGTTTCTTTTTTATCTTTAATTTGTTAATGAATCAAAATATGAAAATAAAATGCGTGTAATAATAAAAGTAAATAATATATAACAATAATAATAATAATAATAATAATAATAAAAATAATAATAATAATAATAATACTAATAATAATAATACTAATAATAATAAAAATAATAAAAAATATATAATAATAATAATAAAAATAATGCTAATAATAATAATAATAATAATAATAATAATTAAAACAATATTAATAATAATATTAAAATTAATAAAAATAATAAAAATAATAAAAATAATAATAATAATCATAATAACAAAAATAATAATAATAATAATAATAACAAAAATAATAATAATAATAATAATAATAATAATAATAATAATAATAATAATAATAATAATAATACTTATAATAATAAAAATAATAATAATAATAATACAATAAAATAAAATTTTAATAATGTTAAAAAAGTGATACAAATAATAAGAATAAACACAAAATATTTTTTTAAGATCATAACAATTATAATAAAACAGTGCAAAAAATAACGATAATGATGATAAAAATAACAAAAAGAATAATAATTGTAATAATAACACTAATACTAACAACAAATTTTTAAGGAAAGCAATAAAATATCAAAATGAAACACAATAAGTTACCAGTAAAAGTGAGATATGGAAACAATAAATAAATGTCCTAAGAAAAACAAAACTGTTCAGATTGTCTATGAAACGAAAAACTTTGATTAATAGACTATAACAAAACAAATAAAATTTATTCAGGTTTAATAGTTATAATTGATAACAAAAGGAAGATATTAGAAGTTTAAGAGGAATTTTAAAATGAAAAAATGATAAATACTTCTCATCTTAAAGGCCAAATATATGAACGAGAACTAACAGAGAACACAAATATTCCATAAATCCCACAAAAGAAAATTACTATCTGTTTTCAACTATCAGAGAAATAAAACATTTCAAACTATTTAAATGGAGTAACAGATGGACTATGATGTCCTAAAAGTACAAATAAATCTATTGATAAGATATGAACAACAATTAGAAGAGGTCCAAGTCTTGAGATCGAAATAAGGGCTTGGAAATAAAGTCCTCTCCGCCAATCGTAGATTGTTCTTTATGCACTACACAACAGAACTGCTAGAAACCAATCCAGTCCCACCAATTCTTTCCCACGGGAGCAATTTCCCGCTTTGGCACGAGATGCACTCCTCTCCACCCCCTGCACGACGAAAACCTTTCATCTCGTTTCACGTCTTGTACCTTTACAGCAAACGCCTCCCCGTCCCCATACCCCACAAGCGGCCGCGGTGTAATCATCCGACCGTTACAGATGGGCTAAAACGAGCGCAAATATTGCATAATGTTTGTTTATGTTTCTTTCTCGCTTTTCACGCGGCTCAGCTGACTCGGGTTGACGGACGTGCTGCAGCTAAAACGTCCGCGTCGCGCTTGACGAGCGGCAAGACGAGCGTAGTGGGGTGAAAATAGAGAAGGTGGTGGTGGTGATGGTGGTCGGGAGTTGGTGGAAGTGTGTGGTCTAATTTTACTTGGAGCGGTTCTGCCGGCCTTACCAGAGACCAGAGGGAAGAGATTTTCGATATGATTGACATGGTTGTTTGGAATAGTTTTGGAGAAGAATGACATAAGAATAGTTTGTTAAATAAAAAAAATCGTATTTTTTAACTGACTGAATTATTATTGTTTAAGACGAGTAAAAGTAAAACAAAATCTCCAGAAAAGAAGCAAAAAAGGCTTTCAACCCACTTGTATGCACCAAGGAAAAGAAACGAGCGAATTGTCAGTCTTGATCGCATTTGGTGCAGCATAAGTGGAGAACATTAGACGGTGGTTTTTTGTTGTTGTTGTTGTTTGCCTCCCCATTTCCCACCCCTACAACTTACATCTCGCGCTAACAAAATGCTCTAGCACAGAAAACCGCGTAATAGGAGTTTCTTTCTCCCTCTCTCTGTGTCTAGAAACGTGAAACGGGAGTATTTGATGGTGATGGTGGTGGTCACCCCTCGCCCAGACGACTGTTCGTAGAAAGTGAGAGTGAGGAGGTGTGGGCTGTAGGCCGTAGCTTAGAAAAGAGAGGGACGGAGCGGCCGCGCGTGTGGAGAAGCAGTAGAAGAAGAAAAAAATCTCACCTCACGCGACACCCACCACCCAACCGCTGCACCCGATCGTACCCAGGCGCAGTAACGGCATGCCCGCAAAAGTAGGTCAAACTAGGTTTTTTTCCTCCCCCCCCCCTCTTTGCCTCTAATGCCTCTGCCTTCCCCCAATCACCACCGTTGGACGCTGTTTTTGTTTGATTTTCTTATGCGCTCGCTTCCTTCTCGTCTTCGTTTTATGCGGCGCTTGGTTCGAGTGCGCGCTCGCTGGTTTTTCTTCGCGCTCTCGCGCACCAGCAACCGTCAACTCTTCGCTGCTTAGCACCCACGGACCGTATGAGTATGTAGTGCGTGTGTGTGTGTGTGTGTGTGCCTATGGACTGCATTTTGTGCATTAGAAAATAGGCTGCCCGAGATGGGGATGGCGTTCATGTGTGTGAGTGAGGGTTTTTTCTTTCTTCGAATCTGGTGGATGTATGTATATCTTGGATTTTGTTTTTTTCTGTTCGCTCTCGCAAAGGGGAAAATGAATGGGAGAAGCAAAATAAAAATCTGTTAAATAGGTTCTGGGCTGGCAAGTGCAACTGCTGGAGAACGAAAGTGAGTAGCGATTGTTTATTGCACTTAATGCGGTTAATAATTTACGACCATATTACTTTTCAAAAAAGGGGAAAAACAATTTCAATATCAGATTGATCGGTAGTTAAAGTCTTTCACGTGACTCAGTTGCTCATTTGTGTTCAATTTTTGTCAAAAAAAATGTCAAAGGCTTCTCATACATATACCAATTCGAAGATGTTGACCTACTTAAAATCATCTAGCACACTGTTGGATAAATCCCATCAGGTCACTCCTCAAAACAGGGAAATGACTTCTTCGAGTAAAATCAGTAAGATTCTTCTGATCCGAAGACCACATCTACGCCTTAAACAGTTTGGCGCCATAAAACCTAGTTCGCTTCAACGAGCATCATAAAAGCGGTAAACATTTTTTAAACCTCAATCCAGATAAGCACCGTCATGAAGAACAATTTTGATAAACCGTTCAATCCCTTCGACAAGTACCACAGCACACAGATACAAAGCCTGTACAACACGTGTGACAATGTAATAACCTCTGCCATCTTGACGTCTTCCTGAAAAGTGTTGTAAACGGGTTCTAGCCTATCCAAACAATCGCTTCAACAATGCCTTTAATCCAAAAGCCCCTACTCGGTTGGGACGGCTAGCAAAAACTACGGTTTTGGAGTGCAGGTTGGTGTTTTTAGCAGGTAAAGATGAGCCATGTTGAGCACGCTTCAATCGATTCTACAGCTAAACGAGCGGATTGTCTTCCGGCTGCACTTCGCACATGTTTACATAACAATTAAAAGCAGAGCAGTAATTGCGCCCTTACTTAGTAGCAACTGGATTCAACTGGAGCCACTTGTCGAATGGTGGTGGAAGGTGTGAAGCGTTTCCTCCCATCCTCACCGTCGCAAGCCTGGTAGCGCGAACGGATTGATCCACTCGCGCACACGTGCTGGATCAAGAAAGCTCCTAATCAAAGCTCCTATCCTCCCTCCTTTCGACCGTGTCTCAAGAGGCTCCCGGTCTGGTGCCGTCGTCGTCGTCCGCACAATGTTTACATTGATACGACGGCCGGTGCATTGCTCGTGGTTTGGTGGATTAAAATTAGTCGCACACTCCCACTCCCGGGGCAAGAACATCAATCGACGTGCTGCTGCACCGCTATTACGATGCTAATCAGCACCGAAGGAGAGAGAGAGAGAGGGAGACGAAAGGTGGAGAAGCAACCAGCAAAAGTGTCACCCACCGTGTGTAATGGGGCTCGCGATGGGGAGGACTGCATAATGAGGGCTGCGTGATCGAGTGCAAGAAGATCGGGTGCACGGGCGTACCGGGTGAAGTTGCGTAATGTAGCATAACCGTGGTTTGGCTGCGTGGATGCGTGTGTATGTGCAGCTTCTACTGTTGTCGTTCGGGATGGGAGACCGTTTCGAGACGGTGCGTTAGGCTGGCAGCGCAGAGGAGATGGGTGTGAAATGTAGCACCGAACTGAAGCAGGGCAGACACAATGGCAGGTGCTTGATTGGATTAGTATTCATTACAGCTGGAGCAGTGTACAGTGGCGCTTTTCGCTTCTGTGCCAGGGAGTGCGAGATGATTTATAGGTCGATAAAGCACGGAAAGCTGGAGGGCTTAATGATGAAAGGCTGGGATTGAGTTCTAGGGTTTCTGAAAAGTTTGGTGTGTTAATAGGGTAGTCTTAACTGCAGGCTTCAGTTTTTCAGCTTTTTGTTGAATAAGCTCTTTATTTCTAGACGCCAAAGTGAATTATTCCAGGAAGAGAATTTGATTGTAAGTGTACAAATATGTAAAGCTAAAGATTATTACTAAGGAATTTTACATGTTTACATATTTTTACTGAATTTTGAATATTTTTGACAGATTTAATCCATTTTTGAATATTTATTCTTCTATTTTCTGATGTTTCTGGCATGCTTTTTATGCAATAATTTCTTTTGGAATTATTGTTTGTAGCAGTTAACTGAGAATACTCCGTAACATTAAAAAAATAATATGTAAAAAGCCAAGTTTCTAACAATCTGTTAACAAGCCTCTGTATTTTTTTAAATTAAATTCCCAATGAAATAAAGTATATAAATCGTTGTACTAATGCAAATAAGAAATAAAGTAAACCGGCCAAACTAACACAAAAGAGTAAAACACTCAACGAATTTAGGATACATTTTTGATAAACAAGGTAAACTTCTTCTTTTCTATTTAAATTTCGATTTTAAGTCAATGATCTGTGTCCCACAATTGTAACTAAAATACATTTTTATTAATAATAACCCTACCAGCAATAATCCAATAATCGTCCCAAAAGGTATGCGCACAACCACCTTAATTTGTCGAAATCGGTAAACCTTACTTTTCCACTTACTTTCGTTACATTGGAAACCAAATCGACAACCATCAATCAATCCATCCAAAGCCCCGGCATAGCGTAGCACCGGCATCGACGATTTGTCACTCGCGGGGCCCCTACAACCAATCAACAAAATACACACAACGATTTTTATTGGAAAATTACAGCCGGACTGGAGAAAGAACTAAGGCGAAGGTTGTAACGTGCACAGGGCACAAAAACCTCACAAAGTTGGAAAGCCCTGCCTTGTAACGACGGCTCAAAACAGCAGTGCGTTCACAGGGTGTTGAGGATGAAGAGCTCCGCCGCTCCGGTTGTTATATCATTTTTGGTCAAAATTGGTGGCCACTACTGCCCGCGACGGAATGGTCTGGCCCATCGAGGCCGAGTGCGAGAAGCCCAAGAACCGCAGGCCTCCGTGTGTTCCCCATTTACCTTAACCCTTACAACCCTCAATACCCAACTAAGGGAGAGGGGTGAGGCCGGGATGGAGTGGTAGTCGCGTAACTTATTCGCGGCCACTCGCCAAGACACCACCGGCAGACTGGTGGGGAGCAGGCCCAAGAAAGCAAGAAGGTAACAATCATTTTCACTGGCTATGCTCTAAATACGCCGTGAATTAGTTTCGCGCAAGTTACGCATCAGTGTGCCGGGCTGAGTGGAAACGGGTGGAAAGGAGAAACACGGTCAAACAGCAAATGAAAAACGGCCCAACCGTGTGGGCCTGTTGGTGCGTGTGCGCGAATGGTCAAGCGTGTTCAGTAGTGAGATTTGTTGAATAAAAAAAGGCTCTCACTTTCATTCGCCCATTCGACAAACTTCTCACCTCGCGCGTGAGAAGCTGCGCAGTGAGAAAGAAATGGCGTGTCGATGGCAGCAGAAAAAGCGCGAAAATGGAGTAAAAATGCGATTACAACGTGTGGTGGCAGCGGCAGCAGTAGCAGGCAGCAGCCACGGCACACTAAACCATCTCATCATATTATGTGCGTAGAAATGGCATCGTCTGTGTGCGATTATTTAATGGACTGTGTGTGAGTGTGTATGCGCGTGCACGAATGAAGAGAAAGAGGGAGAAAAACCGCCGCTCGCTGTTATTTAATACGTGAGATAAAAACAAAAACTGGAGTAAAATGAAGCCTCGAGTAAGAAAAACTGTCCGCTCGTCTGCTCTCGAGCACGAGAAAAGCGGCCATAAAGCCGTCGTGGCCATGCGGTCTTTCGGAAAATGGAATGGAAAATTGCGGCCACTGTGCCACCGTCCCAGTCCGTTGCTGGTGGCATTTTTATGTGACCAATGCGAGGGAAAAGGAAGGAATGTTTTTATGACTTTATGCGGAGCCCTCGGTGTGAATGAGTGGCGGCGCTTGGCTCGGGCAGGGAAAATTAGCGCCCGAAACGAAAGCGAAAATTCAAGCGACACGAAGAAATGGCACGATCACCGGTGGTTGTGAGGGATGGTTGGAGGGTAGGGTGAGGGTAAATGTTGGACATTAATCGAGAGGGTGTCGTTCCACCGGGGGCCCGTGGGTGCATTAATGAAGTCCATTCATTAGCTGTTATGTGATATTTGCTATTGAAAAAAGGCTGATTTAACCAGCTCGCGCATATATGTGTGTGTGTGTGTGTGCGTGTCCGGCGAAACCGTGTCGTCCCCGTCTGGCGGTCGATTTTACACGGGAAAATGGGATGTGTTACGCAATTGGAAAAGAGAGGGAAAGTTTAATTTTTGGAAAATTGGGTTATGAAATTCTGCTCAGAGTAGAGGGGTTTTTGTACAGTCCAGAGCGGAGTCGATCCAATATCTTGTGATGCATAATCCCGAATGTTACACATGTCACTAATACCTTCACTGATTATAAGAGTGTTAAGAGATGGTTTGGTTTTACAAACAAGGTAGATAATGCATTAGAATTATTTAAACTTAAACTTTAAACTTATTAACAAAAACAAGAGAAATGCAGCAAAACCTTAAAATATTTTCAGTCGATAAATGGCAACTGCTTCTCAAAAGAGAAGCTTCCTCCGTGTCGATCTCTGTTTCTCTCTATACCTTTTTATCTCTATTTGTTTTCTTTGTTATCAACTCATGCATCTTAATAAAGATGCACTAAAGTGGCAATAAATCTTCTCCTGGTCGATGGGATCGGTTGATCGGTCGATCGGTTCCACCTTTAGGCCACCATAATGATCAGAAATATCAACCCTTTCCAGGCGACCTCTTTTTTGCCTAGCACTGCTCAAAGCTCAACTCCCGCCAGCGGTGTTATCCGTTTGCCGAGTTAGGCTAAAATCGGTGGAAATAAATTGGTACCACTTCAGTATGCAAATTGCGTTGTCACAGTCCTCCCGAGCTTAGGTTATCTTGGACCGCTCCAAGACCTTCGAAATGCAAGCTTCCCGGGCAAATCGGCCGTTATCTTCGTTCCGCACCCTCAACTTCGAATGGGTCGCTCCAAACCAAAGAAGAAGCTAACCGACGCCACAAAACAAAGCACAAGAGTCTGCATCGTTGCTTGCGGGCCACACAACGAACCGAAGAAGACGCTGCTCGTTGATTTATCGATTATTCATCGGTTATATAACTTTCACTGCTTTAGCCCCCCCGATCTGAGATACTCCACCGATCACGATCATCACCATGATCGTCATCATCATCATCATTATCTCTTTCGTCTTGTACCATCCTCTCGGCACGATGAAGAAGCTCCACACGATTTCTTTGGCTTGGTCGGCCGCGCTGCCTTTACCGGTCTCAAGCTGGGTCGTTTGGAGAGGTGGTTGAAGAAGGGTGAGTTTTCTCGGTTACTGTGCCAAATGAAAATGAAAATCACGATCAGGAAGGGGGGGATTGCTGTTGACGCCTTACGGTAGGCAATGTGCAGTGGTGGGAGGGAAGCAGCGAGACTGTAGCTATCTATGCGACCGTAATTTTCGTAGAAGGAGAAACACGACTAAAACGAGTCGCCAAACGGTAGGGCAGGCTTAGGTTGAGGGGGGAAAGGCTAGATAAGATGTTGCCGCACAATGCAGCGCGGATGGGATGCTTCGGCTGATGTGTAAAAGATGGGCCAGTGCGTTATTTAAGCCAGTGGATGTGAGTTTAGAGTAGTTTTCAGGGTCTAAATGACATAAATAAAGGAAAACATTGTATTTATTTATAAAATAAACGTTATTTTTAGATAGTACTTGGAATATTTTCATCTCAACATTATTTCAGCCAACCTCTCTGACTAAGATGGATTGGAAGGAGTTCTTTCAATTGTACTATTTGCCTCTCCATTCTTTCTACTCATTTTCTACTCCTTGCTTAGAGTCAGCACAGCGTTACGGCGCTTTGCGGGCGCTTGTAAATGTCTTTCAATGTGCGCCTGCATCTCCCTGGACCGCAGCAAAACCCCCCGCATCAACTCCCCAAACTCCAGACGATGACTCGACACGGTACGGGCCAAAGGCCCGCCAGGCGTCACAGCGCGCCGACCAAAGGGGCGGGAGAGCGAGCCGCCAGCTTCGCATCATTTCGTTCGGTTATCTAACATCCAACCGATTAACCCAATTTTTCTCTCTCTATCTCTCTTTCGCCCTCTCTCTCTCTCTCTTTTCATTGCCCTCCCCGTGCACGGCTAGGCAAAATGTCTAGGAAAAGCGATTCCCGCACTCGCTCTCTCTCTCGCGCACTCCTTTCCCTTTTACCATTTGCCTCGAAAACGTTGGATACGTGCTAGACTGAAACATCAGCGCTGTACCTGGGACTCGACCGCCAGCGGCGAGGGTTCGTCGTTTATTCTCGTGCACAAGTCACAGTTGAATTTTTAATCCTGCCGCTGGGAAGCGTTTGCCAATGGGACAATTGATTTTGGATTGAGAGTTTGGGCGTTTGGCGGGATAGAACCAGGCACGACAATTTTGTTCATATATCAATTGGTGTATTAATGCGGTAGATGCGCCAAAGCGGTTGGGGAACGAATCACGATTTTCGTGTCGTCGTTTGGTACGTCCCGGAAATAAAAATTTGTTGTAAATTAATTGTATTTTAAGTATTTAAGGCTTGATTGTATTAAAAAAAGAGATCTACCAATTTAGTAAAATAATGTTTCGCTTCGTTGAATCATTTTCGGACAATAATGAATACCTTGCTGGAACGCTGTAAGCATTCGAAACAAGCCCATACGTGCGTTTAATGCTTGCTGCGGTGAAGCTTTTGTTTTATGGCTCCTCTCGCCCTAAATCAACTTCCTCCAAAAAAACAACTGTCGAGCAAGGTAATGAGCATGAGAGTACACCAGGTTCAAAATCCAACGCCAATTCTCGCCATGCATTAAAATCATGCATTTAAAACCGACCCAGCGTACATGTCGGGCCGCAAAGATGACCCCACTCTTCATCCCGAAGCTCGTTTTCAAATGGAACGTACCTTTGGTTTTATTTTACACCGCGTGCGCGTTCCGTTTGCTTCTTTCTGTCTGCTTTATGATTCACCTTTTGACATCACCGTTCCCGGTTCAGGATGGCGGTCCCTTGTGCGTATGCGAATGATCCGCGTGTACCGTACCAAACGTCACCTTTCCTTAGTGTGACCACAGCCAGATTGACAAGCCGGTGATGAACCGGTGCTCTCGCCGGGGGGACCGGTTTCGGGCCATCCCATCGAGCCAGCTCGAGCTCGTAAATAATATTTTAATCTTCATCCACGATCGTAAAGGTGCGGAGTCGTTTGTTTGCAGCGGTGACAGTGACAGATAAACAAAAAATGCGCCAGAGTTCTGTTTGTGGCCGTTACAGTTTTATGCTTCGCGAGTGTATGCCGGGCGGATGAGAAAGAGAGAAAGTTCATGGGAAAAGGTCGCCATGGGTAACGGGTAAGAATTTTTCGCGCCAATACCGCCGCATGCGTGAGATTATGTGCTGGATCAAGGCATTCCTTGATGGGACAGGATAAGCTTAATTTATTGTGTGAAGGAAACTGGGTTCAATATCACTGAAGGGATGTTCTTTTGATAGATTGCACTGCTAAAGATTAATGGAAAAACAGAGGAGGTTTGTTAAATATTCAATAGAAAACACAACCATATAATAAAACATGGAAATGAAATTGGAGGAAAGTGAAACAAACAATTTAAAAATAAAAAACAGCAGATAGAGGAGCTCTCAACAAACAACTGTTCTTAATTTATCACAGCGCTTAGGCCGTGATTTACGTTCACTTTTGCTCCGCGCAAGCATTAGTGTCACAGCGAAAGCATTACTTATCGTGCTGCACTTAACATACCCGCACACACACACACCCATCAATGGCCTGTCACTGCCCAGAGCTCCCGTGTTACTTTCAAAAGCGAGAGAGAATGAGACAAGGAGAGAGAGAGACTCGCGAAAAACAAACCACAGAAGAAGAAAAAATCGCAACCCACACGAAGTGGGAAAGCGTGCAGCTCAGCACGAACCCTTTTCAACCCACCACCAAACTCACCATACCTAACGGTGATTATGCTACATGAAATCATTCTCAAATTTAAACTCCGATTATCGTAATTGGAGCTTGCGAACAGGTTGTCGTTGTTGTTGTTTTTTATTGTTTGCTGTCTACCCTCGCCTGTTTTATTGTTACTTACGCGACCCGTTCATCATGCATGGCTTTAAACATTTTTATGATGCACACCGTACCGACCGACGAGGGCAAGTTGCAAGTTGCATCATCAGCAAGTGCAGCAGGTAGCCATCAGTCGCTTTGTCGCATGTCAATTTACAGCGTGCTTTTTGCAGTGTGCTTTTTCTTTTGCTCTCTCCCCTTCACTCTCCCATCCAGGCACACTTGGCCACCTTCCCCCAAACGGCCACCTGCAGGCAGGAGGTGTCTGCCTGGGAGGGAGTGCGCACCCCGTCAGGTGCTGCTTCCCATGTGCTTCCAGGAAATTCCCGGGACCGCTCAAATTCGGCCAAAGAACCGTTGGGTTGGGCGAGAATGTTTACTTCCTTCTGGGTGGTTGGCTCCTGGTGCTAATGACCCCGATGGTTCTGGTGGTACCTGCCGGCACGGGGAGAAATGGTTCTACGACAAGCAACACAGCCCTTTCACTCCAGAGCAGCCCATTCCTGGAAAAATAGTTCCCGATGTGGGCAAACTATTGAACCTCCTGGGAATTTGTTCGAAAGTGCTTTCGTCGAGTCTAGGGAGGGGGTGCGAGGCGGCCGGTTTCTGTGGACGATGCAAATTCGATGAGCAAGTAAAAAAAAAAAAACAAAGTTCCAACCCCGTTCCAAAAAACGGGAACATGAGTACAGCGAACTGGAAAAATTTTTGTTTACACTTTGGCGTCGGCGACATTTTGAATGAATCGAATCCGTGCGGCGCCAGGCTAGGGTTGGGAATGAAGAATGTAAAACAATACACACACACACTCAGACACACAAAAAAGTGCATTCCTTGCACGGCGAACGGCGATTATCGAACAGTGTTGTGCTTTGTGGATCAGACTTTTTGTCTCACCATCACGCCTCAAATCGTCGCCGGCAAGCTTGGCTTTTTTTTTGCCATGCAAAATTGTCAGCAGCGAGGGAGACTTTGCACTGGTTGGCACTTTTGGCATGGGTGGTACGGCAGGGCCATTGTTTCATGGCAAGAATCGTGTGCGCCATGTTCCGCAGGGTTGCAGTGTCGATAGACGAGCGGCGGTTGTTTTGTTTGCGGACAGACACACACAGACTCGATGGGAATGAAGCACTGGGAGGCATGAAGACGAACGACAGACGAACGACGAAGCAAAAAATCAAAGGTAGAAGACGAAGAAGAAGAAGAAGAAAAACACTCACCATCTTCAAAAACCAACCCCGATGTAGCCCAGTTTCTGATTTCGTTCCAATTCTATCGGGCATTATTTTAAAAAAAAACGGCTGGGGAGCAAACGCTGGGGGTATTGTGATGCATGTAGTTTGCCAGAGATACCTGCCGCCTCGAGGTGGGTTAGTGGAGAGAGGAGAAAAACCTGTGCACCAGCGTGTGGGAGTCAGTGGATGGACAATGGAAATCTTGTGCCTTTTGGGTTGCGCAACCCGCCACAAGTCGGGAGCTTTTATGCTCCCCCCGGTGTGGGGCTTTTGGGTCGCTGTGTGCTCCGTAGATAATCAGAGCATTTGCAGATGCAAGATGAGCACTAACGTTTTGATCCCCCCCGAAGTTGCGCTCGATTGCGTCAAACGATCTGCCGGTCCCTGCGTTGGGATGGCGCTCGGGCACTGTTTTTGCGTAAGCTTGTTGCCTCACTGATCGTGGGTGGGCGGGCTTCTGTCTGGTGGGTATTCATCTAGAGAGATAAACTTTTGATTAGAAGTTATTAGAATGTATATGTTCTTCTGAGATACTTACGAGGAGAAGCATTAAGCTTTATAAACTAATGACATCAGTGAATGTGAAGAGAAATTCAATTTATTTTAGATTATCGACAAAGCATGTAGACGATCGTTTCATCATGCAATAGAAGACTCAATTTAAAATTTCAAATAACTTCTAGTTTCCTGTTTAGAACGATCCGAAGCACGCAATACGCAATTTGAATACCGATCCATTCATCCGGTCCAGTCCTTCACGTGACCTGCTGGAAACGAAACAGCCTAGATCGTGTACGGGCTCGCAGGCTGGCAGGCTCGATCTGTGGCCACCGTGTGCCTGTAGCAAGACACAAACAAAAAAGAACTGTCGAACATATGATAGACAGGTTTTGTTATTCTCTCCCTCTATCTCTGCCTCTCTTTCGAAAATACTCTTTGGAATCGCTTCGGGCTGGCGGAGGATCAAAACGGCTGGAGCGCGAGAAACGGCGGAGGCAAACCGATGTAAGCGTGAAGGCGTAGATGAGCTTGTGAGCTTGTGCTGGAGAGCCATGGAAAGGGAAATGCGCGACAACAACACGGCAGTCATGCAGCCAGATGCCCGTATTGAGGTCACCGAAGGAGGAAGGAATGCGATGCGAAGGAAATCGCAGCCACACACAGGGGAGAAGGGATGGTGGTGTGGTTTCTTCTTACGTCGGTTCGGTCTCGGTACCTCCCGGCACGAGAAGTTTCCCAGTGGTCCTAGGCTCGCTAGCAACTAGTGAGTAGTAGTGGTGGTGGTCTGACCACTACTACCCGCCAAGAATAGGGCGAAAGGTGAATGAATGGAATGATCGTCCGCTGTTTGAGTGGGGGAAGTTGGGAGCGGACTGCACTGCTGCAATCAAGCGGCAGAAGAGGAAGTGATTGCATTCGATCAGATGTAGTGTACCAGGTCAGGTAAACGGATGCGTGTGATAAATGACGGCGAACGCGTCGGTTCGGCCTGTTTTGCAAACCAAACGGAACGGTTGGGAAGGAGATAAGCTGCAGTAAATAAAGTGTTTATCTTGGAAGCAGAAAATGAAGCTATAGAAGCAAGGGCAGTGGAGAAACCAGTGGAAGCACAGGTAGCAACTTTTGTGGATGGATTGTTTCTTTCCTATTTTACATGCATAATTTAAGACTATTTATTTCTGTTGTCTTGTGTTTGATTGGAACACCATTTCTTAAAATATGTAAATGGTAATTAGATATAATTATTAAATTCATCTTACCGCTTACTTGCTACGAATTCAAAGTGAAGGTTAATGAGTTATCCTATTCAATTTCTGAGTTTTTGGAGTTTTCCAATTTTTTGAACACGTCTTACAATTCATTGATCGCTTACCACATATTTCTGGATTGTTTCCCGAATTGTTTGGCATTATCTTAGCACTTTGATTTAATTAATTGATTTAATTTAATTTGATTTAAGTTTGAAAATACATAACATGTAATGCGATCGATTCAAAATCTTTCAAAAATGTTCAAAAACGTTTGAAAAAGAATAAAAAAAAACTCTGAGAAATCAAGAAGACGTACGTGAAAATGTTAAATAGCTAGAGTTATATGAAACAAAAGAGAGACTTATTTTAAAAAAAACCTCTGTAAAACATGAAACGGCAACAAAAATGTAAAAAAAATGTAGATTTATGGTAAGCTAATATATTCAAAACATTTTAATCCGGAATGACTTAAAATCAATGAGAAAACATGTTACAGATACAGTAAGAAAAAGAAAGAAAATAAAGCCCTTAGCTGCTTAAAATCATCTCCTCAAGTCGGCAATTGCATCAGACTTCGTGATCAGCAGAGATTTATCTAATCTCTAGAATCTTAGGTTATCTGAGTAACCCAAATTCGTAAACCTCACACAGAAAAAAAAACGATAAGATTCAATTTAGAAAGATAAGCGCTAATAATGAAGCTCTCTCTTTCGCTCATCCTCTAAAACCCGGTCAGAGATCGATCTTGATTAGTGTTGCTGGTCATCAAAAAGGCTACTTACAACTAACGAGCACATAGAAACACACACACACACACACACACATCTAGAGCGAATAAAAAGAATAGTAAGCGTATGAAGAAGAACAGGTTTTAAATGAAAATAAAAGTGTTATAATGCGTACGTGATGCTGTCGCTTGATGCCGTCGTTAATGTTTGGCACACGGGATGTAAAGCACAAGAAGCGGCAACAACAGCGTGTCACACGCAAGCGGGAGGGGGGGGGGGGGGAATGCACACACACTCACACAAAAAACACTATCCCTCTTTTCTTCTCTGCCTCTGTCCCTCCTTGGCTATGCATTTCCTTCATTACAGCTCGTGGAGCTACAAGGAAAAGGGAGAAGCGAGAAACCCCAAAGAGACCACTAGCAAACAGACCCCCTTTCAGGGAGAGGGGGAGAAACTACAGTCACACACACACACACACACATACACACATACACAAACGAACGTAGCTACAATCACACCAACGGGGAGTGAACGAGCAAACGAGATAGGTCGGTTTCGGTTCGGACGTGAAAAAAAGTGGGTCAATTCATTTCCATTACATCGCGACACTACCACCAGCAAGCCGCGGAGCCGTACGATCGACTAAGCTTGCCGCGGTGTGAGAGTGTGTGCGAGCTGATGTTTGTTTGCCGACCGCCGTTGTAATGGTGAGCTTGGTGAGCGAGGCGGAGAGAAGCCGGGCCGACCGTAGCTGGTCGTGTGAGGTGAAGGTTTTGGGGGTAACGATTTTTACATCGCACCACTAACCAAATGCCGCGATGGTAAGACGCGATGGTGAAGAAGCAGGGATGGCTGCGAGACGTAAACTTGTTTTGCTTCAATTTTCTTCCTTCTTTTCTAAGCAGCATCCCTAGGACGCTAACTGTGGGGGTGAAGATGGTGGTAGCAGTGACGCTGGAACTGCTGGGGAGGAAGGGAAGGGGGAGGCTACGCTCCGACGTCGTGCAGCAGCATTACCATTCCGCCAACGTGATTTGCGGAAAGGAAAAAGTGAAAACCGTTCTGCGGAGGAGATTGACGTAGTCGTGATTTCTGCATTAGTCCGGTGCGGGTATTCGAACGGCATCATTGATTCTCCAATCTGGGTAAGTGTAGTTCCCGCTCTCTGGTCGCTCTGGTCTCCTCCTCCCCCTGAGGCAATGCAAGGTTACGGCAAGAACTTCCTGGTGCAGCAGTCGCGATGACGGATAGGACATTTTGAGCATAGCAAATGGAAAATGTTGAATTACATTATTACAATTAACGTCGGGTTAAAAGCGGAATTGTACTAGAAGTATTTAGCTAGTTTTATAAATGAGATTGACCATATTTTCAGTTACAAGCATATCTAAGCAAAGTGCTCTAGAAAGTCAAAATGGTGTTATGTAATTGATTATTGGAAGAATGGAAATCACAGGCTTCAACATCTATTTCCCGAGCTTTTCTTTACTACTACAGGTAATAAATTGACTAAGTGCTATATGACAACGCAACAATCTTTTAAAAAATCTTACAAAATAAACACCTCAAGGCAGTTAGATACATAGACGTTGAAAAGAGCTGTGCGCTGTATGTCGCGGATTATATACTAACTGTTAAACTTTTTGTTATTAAAGTGATGTTTTCAATTTAATTCCATTAAATTGACTTATTTGTTACGGTATGCAGCATTTGGTACGACAAGTCGTTACAAAAGTTTCACTGTGCTTGATACTTTTAAACGTTCCTGTAATTTAAAAGAAATAAATACTCATTAATCCTTGGAGCATTAGGAATAGGACGGAATCTTATAGTCTCTTATTTTTAGTTTCCAGTTTTCCATTCTTTACATTTTAGGTGTATTTGTGCCTAATTCGAAGAGAATATTCTATGTTTTCATGGGATTCAATGTTACAATTCGAATAAAAATCAATAAACAAGTGTAACTTCCAGTGAAAACGAACAGCAAGAATGAAGGAATAATTTACAGCAAAAACGATCTCCTACTGAAATGTTCAGCTTAAATATTATATTGACAAGAATCAATATCCAAACCTTTCACTACTTGTGTTATTTCACTTCTTTTTCCACATTCATTTGCTCTTCATAAAAAACAGTACTCCAATGCAGCACATGTCAATTAAAGACCTCCCCTTAAATCTACAGTTTCATTCATAACTGTGATGTGCCACGCACCCTCGCATCGCCTCGCGTACACGTCAAATACCCACGGAAGATCGTTTCACTTTCTATGATTCATCCGAAATGCAGTTCGGTGGGTCTGCCTGCACTCCCCTTGCGTGTGACGACGGGTGACGAGGTGACAATTAGATGCTAGAGATGTTGGAGCGAACACCACCCACATGCACTGCCACAACGACAGCTCGTCTATGATAGCTCCTCGTCGTGATGTGCCCGTCATTTACGGAACAGGGCGGCGGAGGCCCGTAGTCGTTTCGACGCCCTACGCTGGCTAGCAGGCAATTATGATGCATTGAGCTGGGTGAGCACTACATGGTGCTGGTTTCGTGGCCAACGCGTCTGCTGTTGCTGCTTCGGTGCTGATGGTGGGCCGATCGAGCCGAACCCCATCGGTTTCCATCGGTTGCCCATATATGAGCCTCATCAGAGACAGTGCAGGCGAACATTGGCGGATGTTGCGATTCGATCCCTCGGTTCTACGGGCATCCTCCTTCTCGTTCGGCAGTGGGGTCTATCTGGCTGCACCAAAACCCCCAGCCTCGCCGTTTCTAAACTGCATCTCTGCATCACGCCGTGTAGGTGTGCGGAGCGCATCTAATGGTGTACGCCGCGCCGTGAGACATTCTGGGCTCCGCAAACATCCCGCTCGACGGGAGACGATGTTAGAATGCAATCTTCGGGCGATGCGCCACTCCTCAGGCTCTAGCGACATCCATCGCCCACCGATCGGGCAAAAGGATTTTGGGTCGAAGCTGCGCGAGTCGTGGAAGCAGAGCAGCAGAATGACAGATGGGCTACATGGAGCGATAGTGAGGGTTAAGGCGTTTAAGTGACGCTCGTTTATAATTGCAAACAAACAAAAAAGCAGCGAAAACTGTCGTGAGGAACTATGCGTGGTCCATTTATAATTAGTGAGTCCCCTCGCTCCCGAGCCAAAGTTCCAAGGTTGTGTCGGGACTGCTGGGGGATGATTTACTACGGTTTTGTTCCTACTCTTTATGATTGCCCAAGCCGTCTGCAAACTGTGACTCATGGTTTTGTGAGGATTTAATTGAAATCGTCCGCGAGCATTCAATTCCCAAATGAGCTGCGAGTGATCTCACGTTTCTCTCAAGTTGTCTCCAAGGTTATAAGTACACTCCAGCTCGGACCGTTTGTCCCGTGCTGTAATGTGTCGTCCGAACATTATATAATCCTTTCTTTTTCTCACGAACACCCTCCGTTATCGTACCAGCCGATAGTTCTTTTTCGTTAAGCACCCGATTCCCGCGGCCGTCTGCTCCATCCGTGCACCTTATCAAACTAAAAGCCCTTCCTTCATTCCTATTCATGCCCTTCACGCCACCCAACGAATGAAAGAAAAAAGCGAGTAAATCATTATCAGCGTAACTAACATTGGCCTACTTAAGACGGACGGTTAAGCTGGGCGAGAGGCTTACACGGTCCCGAGGGACTCGCTCGCCTGCTTGGGACAAAACAGGGAGCGTTCGTACTCAAGTGGATCAATTGGCCTACTTTGTAATGGGTCGAGCTGACTGTCCCTACAAGAAGTGCCGCGTGTTTGCATTGTCTGCACATGCACAACGCGTCTCAACGCGCAAGTGATGCACATTGAGGAGCCTCGAAGAATGCTTCCAATGTTTGGTTGTTTTTTTTTGTTGCTATTCTTCCCATCCAGCAAGGAGGGGCCTGGATCTCATCGCACTTGTGGAGCATATCGTTGATAAGGTGTTACCGGTTACCTGAGCGCATCCAGCACGGCCCTATCATCACAGTGGCATCATAGGCAGCGCAGCGCTATAGCCAACCATGAGGGAGGAAGGGTTTGATAGGAGCGCAAACAGTACGCGTGCGTTTGATAGTTAACCCTCTGCGCAAACGTGCTGGTGCTGGTGGCTTTGCGCTGTTTGCTCGGTGCTGCTGCTGCTGCTGCTGGTGGTGTGTAGAAGTTCAAACAGCAGCCCCGGCGAGCGGGACCATTTCCACCTGAGCAACCGATCGATCGTCGTACGGTGTTGGTTAAGCAGGAAGGGCTTAGGTTTTGTTTGGATGTCATGCGATTGTCATGCGAATGGTTGGAAGATGGTTTGGAGATGAAGATGTTGAAGCTTTGATTCATGAAGTAGCTAACACGTAACAGTTTGTGGATGGATATGAAGCGCCGAGATAGTTCAAGTACTGGAAAGTGATAGAATCAATAACCACTAACGATTGAGGACTTTATCACTGATCAAACGATTTAATGCCAACATTCCAGCAAAAAGATATTTAATCATTGAGTAGTGACAGTAGCAAATTTATGGCTAAAGTAGTAAGTAGTTACTGCCTTAGAAACAGCTCTAGGAAAATCATAGGCAAAAGTGCTCCAAACATGAAGATCTCTTTGCATCTCATCTTCTGGTGAAATTCTATCTCCATGAACTTGAATTATCGATGAAGCGATATACTTTGTTGCCCTGGCCGGTAATCGGACCGTATCCGCAGTATACTGAGCAGTGCCCCGAGGGTGGCATGTGTTGTTTGGATATGCAAATCAAACCCACCCAGCGCCTGAACAGGGAGGTTCTGTCAATTCAAATATAGACTTTAGAAGAAGAATGCTGCAGCGGTGTGTGCGAATCATTTGCATCGAATGCAGCCTCATCGATTATCAGCTCCAGATGCCGGGCGGGGAGTTTGATAAAGATAGGGAAAACAAAGCGATGTTATTTGTTGTGGCAGGTGGAGGCGTACAGCCTCATCTCGGTTACTCCTAGAAGGTTACAGGAATAGGACTTCAAATGGATAGAAGCTCCGAACAAATCAATACAATTGAACGGGAAATGAAGAAAGACTAGTTTAGCCTGCTTCTGATCATGATGCGGAATAAAAGATCATTTTGAACTGTATTGGATCTAATCTGGTCGATAAATGTAAAGTTCAACAATGCAAGGAGAAACACAGTTGACTATGCAATAGACTGCTTCGTATTTGATACCTAGTAGTTAACATATTACTCAATAATGCAGTTCTGTCTCTGCATCATCTACACATATTTAGATTCGCTTAAACATAAACAATGTCATAACTCCGGAAGTAATTCATCTGCAAATTCTTCCTTGCATCATCACCGCAACACCGCAAAACTGCAACCATTTCCATAAAAGGCGTTCGGGTGCTACGGAACATACAAGCGCATTGCTCACTGCCGTTGTGCATCTCCATCATTCTCGGCCTGGGAGGATGCTTCTGCTGCTGCAGACCACCTACGACCATATTTCGCTGCGCTCCGACAAGCCCCGGTAAGCTTCACCTTCCCCGTGGATTAAGGCGACTACAATAAAAAACCCAAACACACAAAAAGAGCCGCTACCTCCCATGTAACAGATGACAAACGGCATGCAGCCAGCGTCCGATGTCGGCGTGACGTCGGGTGGCCTAGTTTAGTGCGTGTGTGTATGTGTGTGTGTGTGTGTGCGAGTGGCAGCAGCCAACCCCAGAACATCCGAGATATGGCTTTTAAAGTGATTCCGTTGACTCGTTCCCGTGCCCACCCCGAGTTGGGGATTGGGGCGCTTGAATCGATTTAAATTTTAATCCCTTCTGCCAGTGGAGCGTTTGTGCGTGCTGCCGCTGAACACTTTCGTTAATTTTGTATGCAACCACAACTGTCCCCCCCACAAAGAGGAAAGCATCTTCGGGAATGGGATACAACTCACAGAAGCGAACAAGAAAATACACAGATTACTTGACAAATTTTGCCAAATACGGTACCGTTGCTTCCGTCCTCCGACGACTTGCTGGAGTAGTCTTCGCCGATGGCTCGATGCGATCCATTAGTAGACGAGCGGTTCCACCTTACGTCTTCCTGCAGCGAACGAAAAGCCTGTGCATAATACACAAACAACATCCCATCGTAAGGTGTTAAACACTACCCCGTTTTGATCCTGGCCGGGAGAGTTTGGTCGTGAGAGTGAGTGGCAGTTCCTCACACTGATACCTCACAGCAAAGCAAACAAAACTGCCTCCGCCCCGATACGATGAGCCATATTATGTAATGCAGTTTCGAAAGTTTCTCTCTCTCTCTCTCTCTCTCTCTCTCTCTCTCTCCCTTTTCCTTCCACTAAAGGCGTTGTCGCTTGACTCATTTCGGGACGTCTTCGGATGCACCTCGAACGTCGTTTTCTCGAACGTCCAAAGCCGGCGATCGCGATCTTCTTCGGTTGGAGTTGCGGGCTGCGTACAACCCGACCGGGAGGAACCCTCAGAAGCCTCAGACAGTCAACCCCCTGGGGCCGGGCAGCCGGGCGATAAACTTGTGCATTTTAAAATATAACCCACAATACATTTTCCCGTCCGCCCGCCTTGTCTCATGACTTAAAAATCAACGCACGTCCTCCGTTCGGCCGACTCCAGTCGAAATCAGGCCCGAGTGCGTACCAGACTTCACCGGGCCATATCTGCGCTACGCACCGCCGATCGCCGAACGTGTGTTTCTGCGTGCATGCGTACTATGCCCGTCTCGTATGTGATTGAATAAAACATGGTCGCAAAGGCCCCTGAGGTGAGGTGTCCGGTATCGAGCGGTGTATTTAGCTGGGTACACACTAGCTCTTCGCTCAGCTTTTGTACAAATGTACGCAGTGGGGATGCGGGATGGATCGCTTGGTCCATGTCTCCAACACGTTAGAGCCCCCAAAAGCCCTTTCATCCCGGGTTACGCCCGGGTGTGAGGATCATCATCGTCGTCATCAGGTACGCACCACTTTGCATAAAGGGACAAACGTGACAAACGCAAATGGTGTGTGTGTGTGTGATGCACAGCGCAGCGGTCCCAATGAGGGTCCGGGCGACCTTGGAATGCACGGGCCTTTTTTGCCGACAGCGTGCCTTATTACTTCAAACCCAGGGCACGGGGATGGTCACATGTCGCGCGGGTGAAAAGAGAAATAGAAAACACGCTTTCGCCTTACTACACGCGGCTGGTGTATTTTTAGCAACAAGATAAAGAGATGGTCTAGATGCATCAGCACAAAAGCCTTTGATTGATTGATTTAGGTCGTCCGATATGCTTACGGCAGTACGGTTTTCCAGCAGAAAGCTGCAGATGCCACACTCTGTTGCATAATGTAATCATCGTTTTACGAAGTTTTTCCTGTAACTAGGTGCGTTGTAAAACACAAAAAAAACAGAATGATCGTATGCATCAAGACGATCTTTATTGCAGTGCTGCCCCATATACCGAGTCCGATACTGTCCTACACTGCAAGTTGAAAAGCGAGGGCTAGCGCTGACCTACATTCTCCTTTCCGTTATGCCCTGTTTTTGGAGGAGTTCCCTTTCTAGCTGAAACACTCCATCCATAGAACAGTGCGCGTACGGCACCACCAGAAAACCAGAACCTTTCGCATTTTAAGAGGTTAACCAGGGGTTCGCTCATGTCTCGCCTATCTCGCCACTGCCAGCTCGCTCCACTCATGCGCCTTCCCTGCGTGTGTCTTATCGCGCCCAAATATCAAGTAGTTTCCCCCTCCCCGTTTGCCTCCTTCGCTATCAAACACGGACTCCAAACACTTAACGGCACTGGTCAAGTGCATAATTCATTTCGGAAGAGATGTAGTATTCCCTTCTCTGTCTCTCGGCCTGCACAGTGCCGAAGGCTTGGTGCGTTCTGTTGCTCCGTGTAAAATTTATGCTACACCAACGAACAAAAAAATAGTAACACTGACATTTACAAACACGAAGACAAATCGACGAACGCAAACATAAATTCCACGCACCCTTTCCCCTCCTTTTTGCCACACCCTACCGCGCGTAGTGACTGGGGGAAGATCTCGCACGATGAAAAACAAAAAGTGAAACACGAAGACGAGGAAAGAATTCGACCCTATGATCGAGGAACGTGTTCTAGTTTTCTGTGTGAATGTAATTTTTTTTTCGGTCCAAACTCACTTCCACCCACCCCCTCCCCACGGGGCTAGAAGTTGCTAGAAGCGGAACATCTTCACCAAAAAAATCGGGCGGGTGCTGTCTTTGGATGTATGGGTGAAGGGCTCGATCACTTTCGCTTTTCGTTCGTAGCGTGTGTCTTGAGCAGTGGGGCAGGGGGGGGTAAATTTTGGGGCCAGTCGATGGTGCATCACTAGCCCTTCCCGCCTCCAACCTTCCCACTAAGTTAGAGTTTTTGTTTCTTTCATTTTTCATACACTGCTAGTCGCAGTGTTTGCGTAGGCCACCTCTTTGTTTCTTTGATTTGCGGGATCGCTCCGTCCCGTTCACGCTTAGTCGCCTAAATTGAACCGTGTGTTTTTCGGGAGGGAGTAGAGGTCGGAGCTTCCCATCGCCCAAAAGGGCTTGGAGTTCGGACACCATCGCTCTCGTCTTATCTCGTGCGTGTGTGATGAGGGGAGGGGGGGCTTATGCGTGTGTATGCGTACCGTTCCGATCGTTCTTGTTTGCTGCCCATCCCTGGCCACCACCCGCCCCAAAACACTATAGGGCTTGGTTTTTGAAGTAGGTTTCGTTTTAAATAGTTTTGACCTATTTCTTGCCCCATGTGTGAGTGAGTGTGTGTGTGTGTGTGTTTTTCTTCGTCTTCCTGGTGCGTGATGCTCGTGATGTTTCGGTGCGTTATGCTTTCCCAGTTGCTGCTGCACTAGTTCCGCGCCTTTTTTTCTTTCCTGCTACGCACTGTCTTTTTTACTTCTTTTTCTTTGGATGCTTTTGCCTATTTGCTGTGTGTGTATACGAAGATGCGTTCAAGATATGCGTTTTGAGGTTTATTTTGAACGCGGAAAAGGGAAAAAATGCAACCTCGCTGTGTGCGATGTTCGGCAAAGTCGATTGTTTAGAGCAGCGAGCGGAAGTGCTGCTGCCTGGTGCCCAGGTGAGGTCAGCAAAACGAGGAAAGGCAAACTGGAGCAGTAGAACAGTTGGGCACAAAGAATGTAGTGTTTTTAGTATTCGCTTTTCATTTTCAATTGAATCGGTACCATGACACGGTATAGCTACAACAGCATGGTCTGTCAAATTAAATGTAAATAAATGTATACAATAATAATTAAAATGATAAGTGACGAGTCTAAGGTGAGTGATGAACTGCTTATCTGTAGTAGCAGAATGAAAAAAAAAAACATCTGACGAGAATAACACGCTTAGATAGTGTGCCCATAAGCTTGCCGTCCTGATTGCCTGAGGCTTGAATTGAATTTGAACAAATAACTTTGATGCTTCCGTTCCGCCTATGGCTGCCGTTTAAGGTTTATTTTTCTTTTGATTTAAATGAAATAAAAATATACAGCTATAAAAAAACATTGTACCAACCGGTAAGAAGCACATAAATCATTAGAAAATCACCTCGCAGAAGTTCGTTGGCACCTTTCGGTGCGCCAATGTTTTAGCGGTTCAAGGTTAATGTGCTATCAGTGCCTCTACATCCGCTTGGTAGAAGCATGGTGAAGAGCAAAAGGTGAGCTGAGGCGTTTCGAGTCAGCCTTTCGATTAGCAGATGCCGCAAACTGCATCATCGGTACAGTGCAGTGCATAATAATTTCCTTCTCTTTCTCTTTCTTTCTTCCACAGCAGCTAATTGGGACCCTCTGACCATCAAAAGCATCTGACATTGACAGGAACATAAAAAAAAACTCTAATCACAAAGTGCAAACGCCAAGTGATAGTGGCATTGTTTACATTACGCAGCGGCAAATAATACATAACGAGGCGGTGTGATCCTCTTGGCGCTGCACAGCATCCTTATCATCTGTGCTGTGCGATAAATGGCCGCGGTGTGTGGTTTTTTTTTGCGCTGATTTAATAGGCCAGAGTGCATGATGCATGGTGGATTTGCAATTCCCAGCGAAGGTGTGAAAAACGTGCGTTTGGGAGGTGGAAAGAGTAACAAAAATTCGCATCACCTGGGTCATGGTTTTGTTGTACGTTGATTTTGGTACGGCTGGAACCAAAAAAAGGAGCAAAACGATGGTAAAAGCTGCACGTTTGATTGAACGTTTGTTTAATTAGCTCTATCTAGGGGATGGCGTGTGTTCTAGGTGTTCTGGGTGGAATGCGAAGTGGTCAGTGGAGCACAACGTGTCGATTGAGTGTGTTTATCAGGTGTGAATGAGTGTTGGCAACAATGTTTTGTATTTTATTAAATTAATCGCATGTTTGATGTAGAGATGAAAATAGAGCAACATTTGAGAGTTTCATATCAATGATAGCAGTTCAAGCGAATACAGTGAGGCGGATTGATACTACAAGAACATTGAAATGCTCTTACGAGATGAAATTTCCTTGTGATTGTACTTGGCAGTAATGGTTGAATTCTAATGTTGTTGGTGCAGATATCATTTCAATCGTTTAACGTTTCAAACTTCTTTGATTCCTCAAGGAAATTCTTCAGCAAAAGAAGGTGAACAAAACTTGGATGAACTAAACAATCAAGAATAAGCAGCTTATGTTATCATGTGAGCATCAGTTCATGCTAAACGACTAGCTCCTTACTAAGTTACATATGGTGCTAAAGCGAATCCTCTTTGATAGTGTTGAAGCATATGATTTGAATCTCCATTTCTTCTCTCATTTATTTGGTATAAAGATCAACTACGTAATAGCATAATCGTTATTTTAATAAGTTCAAATTCGTCAAAACTCACATTCTCAGGAGCTTTAGGCTTTACATTATAATTCTAGAGCCTGGGAATAAACTTCTCGTCAAACCTTTCAACGTAACAGCATCTCCATCCTAACTTCAAATCTCATGTGGTTAAACTAATATAAAAATATAGCATAAGGATAAACTAATCAATCAGATATTAGAACGCTTATAAGGGCTCAGACAGGCGTTAATCATATACGGTTGTTTTGCTGAATGAGAAGCAGAATCTGTGAATTTGACGACTTGTCCACAAAACAAGAAAGTGTTTCTTTTTTAATGTAATTAACATTACAGCTCTACCATCATCTTTGACTGGTGATTCACTCAAGAAGATTTTAAGAATAATTTGAAACATATATACCCGAAAGATTCCTAAAGAGTGGATAACTTTGACAAATGACACATCTCCGCTGGTGTGACGGATCTGTCACGGATTTTACGTCCAATTCTTCACACTAAATATGTTTACCCACCGCAACAGTACTGAACAAATCCTTGCACCGTTTTATTCATCCTCAAGCACACCACCACTGCGGGAATCGGACTTTTCCGTTCCGCTTTTCCGATAATAAATGAGCGGAATAGATTTGTTTCCACCGGAAACTCCAAACCCAGAACGAATAGACAACAGTGTTGTGGCTTGGACGGCGCCAAACGGATGGAAATGCGAAGGAAATGCATGTGTGCTGATGTGCTAACTGGGCTGGAATCAAGACCGCAACGATGCACGATCGTGGGAGGAACACAGGAGGTGCCTAAAACGTGTTGGAAGCTGTGGCGTGCCGTACGCACGCCGTGTCCACTCCACTAGCGCACCATACGGTGCAGCCGGGTTTAGCCGTAGCATCGATACTGTGAACCCGATCTAATAATAGCATTTAGGTCCCGAATCCGGTCGTCGAAAATGAAATAAAAACATACACACAAGCTGGGACACCTCCGGGGGGAGCAAGGGGTATACAAAATGCATCCGGCTGCATCCGGTAGTAGGTCAGTAGTGCTACCGTGAAGATGATGCGATGATTAGAAGCGTGAAAGTAGTCCATTTTTCTTCGCTCTGTTCCGTACCTTCTTCGCGAGGCGACAACTACGTTCTCGAGTAGGTGTTGCGCGTTTTATCGTGCATTATGGAGCGCTGTTGGAGGAGGTACAGGGGATGGGGCACAGGTAGCCAAAAGTGGGAAGCGGAATCTGGCGCATAAAAGGCGTACTTCCACGCGTGTGTACGCTCGCGTGGCGGTCGGTTAGGTTCCTGAAGGGCTGCGGAAGGTCATTTTAAAAATAATTCCGACAGCAAATGCTCTCCCGCCTTGATGCAGCTGTAGGGCGGTAGATCGCGGTACGCATCGCGACCGTTGCAGCTGTGTGTGATTTTGATTGACCGGTACTTTTAACACATAAAAAAGAGAGAAAGAGAGAGATAGAGAGAGAGAGAGAGACAGAGCGAATGAAAGAGTGAAACTATCAATACGGCGGAAGTTATGCTGTCGGTCGCGTAAAGGTGAAGTGTTGGGGGCATTATTTCACCTTTGTTTGTTTTGTTTTCGTTTATTTTTTCTTGTACAAATCCATACCGTCCAACGCTTTGTGTGGCCGATGGCCATTGTCAAGCCGTTTCCAAAAACCGCCATCAACGCCCGCCCGCAATGGTCAGCGGCGGAACGAGAGTGAAAGTTTTTTTTTCGCACCGTAACGCCCGGACAAAACGGTAATGTTCAAACATAAACGCAGTGTTTGAAGTTTATATTGCTGTGCGAGTGGGTTGTGTGTGTGTGTGTGTGTGAGCGAGAGTGTTTTAGGGGTTTCCTGCATACTGTTGCTGCATGTGATGACAATCGATCGCATGCCGCTGCCCTTTCTTGCGATCGTGAGAACGACGCGTCCCGTTCGCGGAGTAGGTTTTGTTTTACGATCTTACGCTGTGGTCTCGTGCGCGCGCTCGATTTACGGCGTACGGTTTTTATGTTGTTTGCGTCGAGTTGTTGTTGTAATGGTAATTTTGTACGGAATGGTCAAGGATTGCACTTTTAACAGGCGAGTTTTTAAACTCTGGATGCAATGAAAACATTTTATTCATCAAAATAAACACATCTGAGGTTGTTAAAATAACGTTACAGTTTTATCGTTTTCTTTAAGTATTTATTCCACAGCGATAGCGAAGTTTCAACTACACGTGAATTATGGCAAGTAATCATCTCGCGTGCTGGATAATGCAACAGACAATTTGACAATAGTTTATTAGTGCTTATTCAAGTTTTTTTTATGGAAAGAACGGTTCAAAAAGGTCAAAATAACTTCAATTGAAATATGACAAAAAATGTCCATAATATTTTAAAAACCATCACGGTTCAAAGAAGGAAGTGAATATTTGAAAATTGACATTATATTATTATTTCTATTCATTTATTGAATTACGTCAACTAGTCTAGTCAGGCCTACATAACTATTCTTGATTTTTGAATACAGTGGCTAACAATGGACCTAACTGAAATTAACATCATGCAAAACATGGAGATAACAAATTAACAACAATTAACAAACAGGTTGTTATAAAAAAAGTGAAAACGGTAAATAAATATATCAATAAATAACTTAATGCTTCTGATCATCAATAAGCGCCTCAAAGAATCATTTTAAAATAATTTACACTAACGACAGTATTGTATAAAGAGCATTAATATGCATTAACCATTAGAAGAAAGGGTCTTTGGAGCCAAATTCCATCGTCCGTGCTAAATAGAGCTCGTGGCCTTAAACACCTGCTAGGGGCCTGAAAATAAACGGGCCTGAATTTATCATTATGGTATTCTTATTACTAACCCTAGAGTAACCCTGATTTACGCGAATTCTAGTAAAGCGAATTTTTGACAGTTCAGATGGTAAATCAGTACAATTTTCTCTTTCAATTGTCAAATGACAAATAATCTGCTTTTTTTTCAAAAGTTTTATATCACCAAAAAACCAGAAATTACCTAATTTTCTATACGCATTGCATTAAATAGGTAATAAATTACATATTCGCATAACTCGGGGAAAGACTGAAAGAATTCTTATAAATGAGGCCAAATTACTTCTTCGTGAGATTGATATGTAATGCAAAATTTAACTGCCTGTCATTTCTTTTTTGCTCATTTCGATTATTTTTGATAAAATCAAGTCTTATGTTTCGTGCTGTTTAACAGGTCTTTTTTAAATTCAAAATAAAAGTATAATTCGTAGTAATATAAAATGAAACGATTCTTATTTTAACACTCTACAAAAATGACAACTAAACTCTTGCTATATTACATGGTGAGTCAATAAAAAAGTTTTTTTAATGTGATCTACTATTCAAAACCAAACTATTTACTTATGCCAATTTCTACTCAAATCCCTGTTAAATGCGCTAATATTACCAGCAATACTAATGATCATCGCGTAACACAGACAAACTGCGGTTCGCCATCCCGCCAATATCGTAACCAGCTGTCTTCCGCTGCTTTCTCACGTCACCGGCTTGTCATGGCTCTCCCACCATCACACCCCACAGTTAAGTAGCTCAAGTTCAGCCCACTTTCACCCAAGAGCCATCAAGCGGAAGCGGAGACACAGAGTAAACGAAGAAAGAGGAAGCGTGCGGTTGCAAATTTCTTCCACCAGAGGTTACTGCCGATTCGCCGAGAGACACGCGTGAATTTTTATAGTGGATTTCGCAATCACCGGGCGGATAGTTAGCACCAATGCACCAAAACAGACACCACATCAGCTATGAACGGACGACGCGGCCTCCACCATTCAGCGATCTTGTTCTGCGTTTGATGATGATGGGGTGAAAAGATTGCTTGCACTGCATCCACGGTGGAGGTCGTGGTGGCTCCCCAATTCCGTACGGTTAATTTACAATCCACTGTCAAGCGCGGACGCGAACACTATCACCGGCCTAGGACCGGGCCGGATTCTCAGAGGTAAGTGAGTGCCAACTATCACAGGAAGGGGACGGTGGATTCTACTTCTAAACGGCGACCGAATTAATGTCCCTCTGCTGCCTGGTGCATCCGAAGAAGAAGAAAAAATACACCAGCAAACTACATCGCCGTGCCAGAATGGCGGTGTGACAGGTCGGATGACGTGTTTTCACTGTGCAAAACACTCAACAAGAGGAGAAAAACAAAACCTCCCCAAAATAAAGATAATTTTCACACGACGGCTCCGCACATGGGGAACAATGATTTTCAGACAGAACTTGGCAGCGCACCAACACGCCGAACGGACGATTGTTTCTTTTGAAGGCGTCCGTTCATTCTAGGTGTCGCTAAACAGGCGCAGGCAAAGGTATTGTGTTTCCTCAACCTCAGCCAGCCAGCTAGCTAGCCAGCCAGTTGGCGCGATCGGCTCTGTGGCGCACTTGCGTCCGATGGGGTCCGGCTGAGGTGTCGGCTCATTTGTTCAAGCCGGTTAGACATTCAAATGGGATCGCGAATGGGTTTTGGGTTGAAGGTAATGTGGTTGTTTTTATTACGGAGGTTTGTTTTCTCATCCTCAAAGTCGGTTAAGAGCACGATATCAAAATCAAGGAAATGCATGCATCGTAGGTTGTATAAGGGAAACCCTAAACGGTTCTTCAAAATCCAATTATTCTTTCGCTGGTTGTTGCAGTGTTCCTGTTGACAATGGACAGTGAACTTGATGCTGAAATTGATAAAAAAAACTCAATAAAAGATAAAAATACACAATTAAGTTTAATGATTTTTAAATGAGTTTATTACATTTATTCAGCCCGTGTGTTTATGTAGAGTTGTTTGTCTCGATTAATATTCAGCTAACTACAAAAAAGGTTGTTTGCCATCACAAGCTGAGAAGAAAGGTGGTGTTTGTGTTTTATGTGTGTGTCTGTGTCTGTTACAGGTATGGGATTACACAGATTTCAATGCTCAATGCTATCAATTTAACAGAGACCACTTGCTGCTGCCGAACGATTGCTGTCACCCATTTTTAACCCTACCATTACGCTAAACTGGGCGTACTAGAACGCATCCACCGCACATTTCGAAATTGTGATGGAATATCTGTCCAATTGATACTCAACAAGGAATCGCAAAAAGGAGAGAGAAAAACACAAATTAAATTAACAATCATGCTACAAAACGATCATCATCATCTTGATAGTGAAGAAAATCTAGCGTCTGTGGGTGCATCGCTCGCTCTCGTTCTCTTTATACATAATTGGGGTGCAGGAGATGACTAAGACTAACTCTGTCTGGTAACTTATCGTTTCGACTCGTAGGACGCACAGTTCACCTACTTAAACACAACCAGTTCACCTCATCAGTTTCATAATTTATCTTCGGTTTCATTGTTTCTAGTTTTCACTCCTTGATTCACCGCTTTTATTCTGTTCCCGTTTTGATACAAGCGCACCAAGAACTCTGAAGCACACAGTGACCAGTGGGTGCGATTGTGGGGCCTCTTAGGCCATGCCGATTCGCTTCCGCTTTCACTTTCACACCTGCACGCGTTTTCATTTTTCAAGACATTTAAATATTCACTCCACTTATCGATTGGGTTCAGTACGATCGCTTCAGTATCGGTTATTTTAGCTCTTGCCGGTGGTCTCATTTTCGTCGCTCCCCTTCGTTCGCTCGCTGGGTCGCGCGCAATCGGGATAATTCGATCACCCAATATTCTAATCACGCGTTCGGTTAACACAGAACAATGTCAGACACTTTCCTACACGACTTCCTAGCTCGACGTTATTACGGGGTTTTAAGTTCTTAGGTTTTCGATACGCTCATTGGTAACAATAGTTCGATAAGTTGAGGTTGTGTGCTCGTTTGCCTTTCCTTTTTTTTGGGATATGTGTATGTGTGTGGTTCATTATTTACATAACTGGTTCATTGTGTCTAGCATTTGTGAGGAAAATTATGGAAGGTGGTGTGGTTGCGAAAGTTTACAAAATGATGTCTTTTGGTTTAGTTCTGGAAAGTACTAGATGAGGAGTAATTAAAATAAGTTAGGGAAAAGAGGAAAAACAATGAATTAATAAGAACAAGAAAAGGTAGAAAGAAACAGTAAGCGAATTAGAAAGTAAAAGAAGATTCGTGATAAACGATTAGAGAGAGTATTTTAGTGCAACAATCTTTTAGTTAGTTATGAAAATAAAAAGATGAGAGGAAAAAATGTAGATTTCAGGTTAAGGTAAATTTCTGAAGAAAAAGTAGAAAAAGATCAACCAAACACATTAGAGTGTTGAATATTAGAGTAGTTGAATGAAAGAAGTCCGAACAATAAGATAATAGAATGGAACAACAAATAAAAGTTTGAAAAGAACAAAAGAATAGGGTAAAAGATTATTGGAAGAAAAAAGAAAAATATGAATACAGGTAAGTGGAAAGAGAAAAACACAAGAAAATGAAGAGAAATATGAAATAAGAAAAACACTAGAAGAATAACAGGAACATCAGTCTTAAGGGTGGAAACATTAACCTGTAGCTTATAACGTGTTACAAGTACACCACAAACAGTAATTTGAGATGAAGATAAAGCAAGAAAGAGAAAGAAAAGGAAGTAGAACAGTGTTTTAGTTTAATTTTATAAAAAAGTAGTTTGTATTTTAACCGTTTTCTTAACAGACGTATCTGCCCTGACTCTGGATGAACGCAAACGAACGAATAGAGCACACTACACTACATACAGCTTAACCATCAAACTAAAGATGAACAAATTTACAAAAAAAGAAAACGAAAGAAAACATTTCCATCAAGTCTTATCTACAACCAGCCGTACCAAAAAGGGTGTTTGTGTGTATGTTTCTTGTGAATCTTTGTGCAAAAAGTAGTACTTAAGTAGGTATTGTGTCGAACGATTTGTTTCATCGGTCGCTGTACGTCACTAGAGAGAGAGAGAGATAGATATATATAACTGTATGTATGCTACATTCGTCCCTGTTCCCCTGTCCACCCAATTGCTTCACGCAATGCACTCAGCGAGTGCATCCTCTTCTATACACAACAAAAAAAACGGCAATAATTATAATAACATTAATAACGTCGCAGTAGCAAATAAACACGAATATCTTAAACGCTATGTACAGGTATTTAAGTTCCTTTCGAATTGCTTCACTTTTCACTGCTCTAGCTGTCACAAGAGTGTATGTGTGTTTGTGTGTGTTTGTGCTATTGTTTTTCGGTTAGTAGCTGCCTGCGGTTGAATCGAATTCGATGTTGTCCTCCCTCCGAAATTTCGCTTCCCCATTTTCGCCTTCCTTACATTTGCGCCGTCTTTGTGTGTCTTCGTTCGACTCCATTCTTCGTCCCGGTTTGGTGCGAAAGAATATCCTGCGAGTCTAACTTGTCTTTGGTTCGTGTGTGTTTGTGTGTATCATGTGTACAAAACGCAACGTAGAATGGACAATGGGTAGCTAATAAAGGGGACATCTCCGACCGTACCATACTGGACTGCTGCTGCTGTGGGCTGTTTGGGAGGAAAAGTGAGATGCAACCCAGCATGCAACGGAGCAGTCCCCGGCTCTGGACCGACCAAAAAAAAAGCAGTGAACAACGATTCCCCGCAACGCTTCACCCAAAAGCGCACCAAATCACATGTGGTCGCCCATGTTGGACAGGTTCAGCGCGCTGCGACATATCTGGTTGATCTCCGGGTTGCTGTGGTTCATCAGGTGCATGTACAGCTGCTTGTACAGCGCGATCTCGTTGTTCTTCTCCTCGATCTTGCGTATCAGCACGTCCTTCTCCTTTAGCAGCGTCTTCACCTTTTCCTCGACCTCGCGCGACCGCACCTTCGCCTTTTCGCGCGACTTCCGCACCGCGATGTTGTTCCGCTCGCGCCGCCTCCGGTACTCGTCCGTGCCCTTGTCCACCACCTTTTGCTGCGTTTTGCGCCCGACGTGCGGCAGCATCTTGCTGTGCTTGGTCAGGTTGGCGAGATGGGCGGCGCCGGACAGATGCGGTAGCGCCTGATGGTGCAGCACGGTCGCGGGCGTTAGGCTGGAGAAGCTGTTACCGTTGCCGTTGGTGACGTAGCTGGGGGTGGTGCCGCCGCCCCCGGACGCACCGAGCGCCCCGGGAACACCGTTGGGTGTTGCCGCGCCACCGCCGCCGGCCCCCGGCAGCCCCGGGTACCCGTTGATGGTGCCCATAAACTGGGCGCCCCCGGAGGCACCGTTCGCGAGCAGCTGCCGGCGGTACTCGTTCGGGTCGACGGGCTCCTCCTTGATGTTGGCCGAGTCGGCGGACGAGCCGACGGAGCTGTTCTCGTCGCTCGAGGTGCTGCCGTACGCGGCGCCCGTATGCACCGGCTGGGGCATGTAGGCGAGCGAGCGCTGGTAGCTGTTGCCACCGTTCGAGTGCTGCGAGAGCCGGGCCTGCTGGAGCTGGAGCGCCTTGGCGGCGGCCGTCTGGACGAGCGGGTTCGCCATCGTACCGTTGGTGCTGCCGACCGTCACCATCTCGGTGAAGATGCCGAGCGCTTCCGGGTCGCGGAACTGGTCGTCGATCAGGTGCTGCAGATCGAGCGAGATCTCCTGGGACGTGAGCTCGTCCAGCTCGGACTGGGAGTACTGGATTTGCTGCAGCATCTGCTTGGACAGGAGGTTACCGTTGGAGAGCAGACCGCCGGACGCACCGTTGGTGGCGGCGTGCTGACCGAGCTGCACTTGCTGCTGGGGCTGAACCTGCTGCTGCTGCTGTTGGACCTGCTGCTGCTGGACCTGCTGCTGCTGGACCTGCTGGTGCTGCTGTTGCTGCTGCTGCTGCTGCTGCTTCATCGCCAGCGTGTTCTGATTAATCGCGGTCGGTGAGTTGTTGTTGTTGTTGGTCGGCGAGGCCCCGTTGGCCGTGCCGTTCGCACCGTTCACGCTATTGTTCGCGGCCATCGTTAGCTTCTTGATATCACTGCGCACTTGGATTTGATTCGTATCGTACATTTGCGGCGATTCCATATTTTTGGCCCACTATTCACTCGCTCGTGCCAAGGGGTGGATACATAAAGAGGTGAGGCGAGGAGTACACAAATTCACTCACATACACGACACTTCTAGGCACGACACAAAATCATAGAATTATTGCACGATTTTTCTTCCGCTTTACTGCTTTCCATTCACACAAACGCCACTAAATTGCACACTGGATTATGTTTCAATCTCTTTGCCACCAGCAATTGCACCTTAACCTTTCTCCAAAACACTACAGACACGTGTCAGTCCTTCTTATGCTCTTTTTGTATAATATTTCACCTTTCCGATAGAACAACTGTATCAAGTTTGTTCAAACACTCACTGCACACGAAGAGAAAACAATCGATTGCAACACTTTGGTACACTTGGGCACTTGTCACCAATCAAAACGGTTTCATTTGTTGTAGATCCAGAAGTAGAAATAATCCATGATTTATTCAACTGTTCGCTGCGTTCGGCATCACCGCTGGCTGTTTTGCTGTGACAGGTAACAGCAGGGAAGCATTAACGGCCGTTTCGGGAAAAGTGCGGAAAATTCTGCACCAGTGAAAAAAAACGCGCGACAAAATCCGCACATACACACCACGAGCGCGGGCTACCTCGGGGGCTAGCGCTTGTTTTGCCCCGGTCGGCCAGCTTTTTTTTTGCGAAAGATGTTGGTGGACGGTACACTTTCTTAAGACTGAAGTCTTAAGACTATGATGCAACTTGTTATATATTAACACACTGCTTCTTTCGCTTGCGCGCGCGCGTGTGTGTGTATGTTTGCGCGAGTGCGCTTGCCTGCTCACACACTCACTCACTCTCACTAGCGCTCTCACTTTCGCTGAGCGCGCTCTCTCTCTTTCTTCTCTCTTTCTCGCGCTCTTGATGACTTTCCCGCTTAGTAGTCAGTGCGGACGGTCGGGCGCAGTAGTGGTGGTAGTAGGTAACACTAACAGTAGGGGCTAGTGGTGGTGGTGGTGACCCCACTCCGTTTTGGGGTGGACAGGGATGCACCAGTGTGTCCCGGTTTCGATCTCACCCCCTTCTTGGGGTGATTTACTACACGCTATCTCGGCACCGCACGATCGCACCCGATCTCTGGCACGATCTGCTGCTGCTGCTGCTGCGTGGGCTCTCCCGGAATCACGAAAGCGACGGGGCGGAGTGGGGGGGAAGATCTGCACAGTGAGGTTTGCCGTGATGCCGTGTCCCAAAACTGTGCCCAGCCGTGGGGAGCGAAACGTGTGTGCGCGCGCGCGTGTACGATCGGTTGCGCTGTTTGAACGAGAGTGAGCCAACCGCTGCGGTGTAGCAACACGACTATCAAGCGCCAACCGCTCGGGTCCGCTCGGTTGAGACGCGACGCGAAATTCGCTCACACACGCACCCCAAAAAGCTCTCGCTCTCTCTCTTTCTCTATGTCTCGTTAGTATCGGGCTTACCCTTTTCTGGGAACGGAGTGGTGCGCTAATCTTGAACCGTGAGCTGCCCGATGCGTGGTGGGAAAGTGAGAAATGGTCCAGCGTCCTCAGCATAGTTGGAGCAAGCGGTGGGCAAAATTGTTTTCGAAAAGATATGACATCTTTTTAATGGAAAAATTTAAACTATAAACTGATTGAGAGAGTAATATAGAGGTTATTTGAGCTACAGATATTAAAGACGACTGATATGAAATATTCTGCTAATTTAATACAAAACATTAAGCAGAGCTCCCAGTTAACGATAACACAAAACATAGTATTTATATTATTGTTAAATTGAGGTTCTTCATTGATCATACATACATAAAGTATTAAAAAAAATACAATTTACTAACCAAAGGGCTCTTATTTTGACATTTCTTATGACAAATTTCAAACAACTTCCCATAGTGTAATGGCGACGCCTGGTCACTCTCACTCTTGCCGGCCGTTCAGATAACGGTAGCCAACACCAGTATCCATTTTCTCACACACATACACAAACACAGGTGGTTCCCGTGTTTCACCCTCTCCTCTTTTCTCTTCACCCTTACCTTGTGCTTAGAAATTACCATTCGGTTCCAAAAGTCAACCTGTACTACCACGACGTCATCGATTCGGTTTGGTGTGTTCGTCATTTGATGCAGTTTCTCTCTTCGTGTGTCTCCCTGTACTTCTCTCTCTCTCTCTTATGAGCACATTACCACGCCGTGGAAACCCTTTCATAGTGGTATGATATAATCAAGCATTGTGGGGGATTGGGAGGTGGTTTGTAGGGAGGTCATAAAGGGGTTTCCCGTTTAGATTCTCGTTGAATGTGTTGTGCTGTTTGTGTGGCCCGTTTGGGCCTACGTTTTGGCGCCAGTTTTCTTACACTGCGCTACGCAGGGAGATTTCACTGTCGTTCTTGTAGCGTTTCTTGTAGGCTTTGTACAAACTTTTGGTTTTCATATTACATATCTTATCCATTCTGTTGATTTCGTGCCCTTAATTTGCATTTGATTTAACCTACATAAATCTTTGGAGCAGCAGTTGGACGCAAATCGCCTGGAGCATGTTTACACTTTCTGCCACATTCCCACCCATTCAGTGCAAATAAAGAATGGACAGTGGTCAGCAAAAGATAAGACGCACATTCCATCCCTGCAGAGAAGTATGTACGGTTTCGTTTAGTCATCGTACGGGAGGTGGCAGTTTGGAGCAAAACCGAATTCTGTTTGCCGTAGCATATCTTGCTGCACCTTAGTTTGCACGATGATTGCTTATCGCGGGTCGCACGGCGATCGACCATTTGCGATCAGGTTTGCATGTGAGCATTGTTCGGCTTCCCCCTCTCCAGTCTCAGGGTCCAGTTGAGTCCAGGGCACAAGAATGCTTTCGTTTGTTCGATTCCTTTTTGCGACCCGTAAAGCGCTTTGGCCCCACGAAGCTTGTGTCAATATTAGTGCGCAGGTCGTCCCAGAAACAGGTCGCACCGATCAGTTTCTCGACGAGATTCTATGCCCCTATTACTGGCCCACTGTACCGTGTGTACCGTCAATTTCTTATCAGCCTGCACCAATAATCGGTTTTATTTGGTTTTGCTGATCAAAAACCGGGAGATGTAAACATGGCAGCGGAACGCTCTAGGTAGTTGTGAGTGTGATAGATTGAGAAAAACCTGCAGAAACAGGGCACGGAGCAGGTGGGCCTACAGGTAACAATGCACAACAACACACACACACACACACGCGTTCCAATCATTCATTGATTAGCGTGGCTGGTACGCGCTTTTTTTGTCGGTCACGTCACCGATACGCGAACCGTCATAAAAACAAGTGACTCACGGTCAAAAACAATACGTAATGATTTGCTATCGCGAGGTTTATCGCATGACTCGTACCGGTAAGCATCTCCCCCCTTGTCAGGTACCGATGCGAATCAGCTCTTATCACCGGAACTAAGTACGTCATTGACGTGTGCAAAAGGCAAGGTGGTAATGGTGGGAGCAGTTTGCACCAAACGAGGACTGATTAAACACTTCGACACCAGCAGGTAGATGGTCAGGATTTGTCTATCATTTAAGACGCGTTTTTTGTTTGTTATCGAGGCCGAGTCTTCACCGTTGTTCCGGTAATAATGTGGCGCATCCGGTCCGGCCTACGGAAGAAGGAGTTTGTAAGCTTGCAGGGATGGCGTTGACGTCACGTGAGAAAAGATTCATGTGAAATTCGTGGTATCTTTGGCACGATTCATTCATTCAAATTGTTTTGAGTTGGATTTTTTTCCTTATTGTTTCTTGTCGTGTGTGTGGGAAGTGTCATATGATAAGGAAGCACGTGCGTTCTTGGCAGATAATGAGTAAAGGTCTTTGCTTTTGTGGGTAGTGTTGAACAGAGAGCTATGTCATGAACGTCTCTCAGTAGATTGAGAGCTCAAAGTTTCGAAGAATTGAAGATCAGTATAAGAAAATCCAAACTTTTGAGAAAAAATTGCAGCCTAATAAGAGACCACCGTGTATTGTTGAAATCAAAACAATATTCAAATATCAGGGCTTACAGATCACATAAGCCCCAATATATGTATTGAAGCCGTTGGATTCAAAAAAAGATCTTTGATTAAGTATTGAGACTTCGAAGTCATTCTCTGAGATATAACACGTTTTAATTAGGCTTTGTTCAGAGTTTCTTTATAGTATGGATACTATCTGGATGATAACCAAAGATTGATAATGAAGTAATTTAACGTGATTCTATTTCAAAGAGCAAATTATAGACATCAGATGAAGTCTGCTCTGCTGCAATGGAAAATCTGCTTCTAGGGATTTTGATGTCCAGAGGATCTTGAAAGATCCTATTGTTGATCAATAATAAAAGGCAAGAGTTAATAGTTAAACCACAAGACAGTGTTGAAGTAGTCACTGCATAGGTTGTCGATTGGAGTCCGATAGTAAAGACAAGCCATCGCAGATGTATTGATCTCTCATCCTATATATGATAACATTTTTGTAACGTTCTCATTTAAATGATCTACATGGTCTTACATGCATACTTACAACAATCGTGTAAAAAAGCTCCCGTGATTTACAAACCGGCCCATGCCTGTTATGTTTTTTTTTTCTTTGTATACATATTGGGACGACCCGCCCCGAAACCCGTTATGATCAGTACTGTGCGAACGAGGCGCGATGCATTAGCACGATCGCGGACACAAAAAACTGGTTTGCTACCTCACCCCACAAAAGCCCACCATCACCAGCAGCAGCAGGCCAAAGAAAACGAAAGTCGTGAAGAAAGCCGTGGAGCGAAAGACGGCCCCAATGGCTCAGCAATGAAAATCACGGGGGCTCCGGGGAATGTGTGTGAGTGTGTATGATGAAATGGGGCCATTTCTTTTTCAAGGTTGGACCCACGGCATGATGCGATGCTGGGCAACCCGCACCCCTGGGCACACCTGAGCGAACTCCCAAAGCCAACGCCGTTTCGCTGTTTTCACTGTCGTTTCTTTCGCTGCACAGCTCCGATTTTCTCGCCCCTGTGAGTGTGTGATAATATCTGCAAGACGGGCAAAACTCATCTCACGGTGCTCGATGCGGCATCATTCAATCAGCCACAGCTAAGACGAGAGAACCGATGGGGAACACAGGGGTACAAAGCCATCCCCGCCTTCGATCGTGGAGCATATTTTCACGCCGGATCTGGGTCAATCTTTATATAATTGTTATAACCTGTTGATTCGCGCCAGCCAGCCAGGCCAGCAGATGGGGCAGATGAGCAGCAACAGAGCGCGTGTAGAGTCTGGTGGCGCTTTGGCGGTGTGCGCGAATCGGGTTGGAAGTTTAGAGCGCGTTACGTGATTCATGTCCTGTTTATTTTTGATTTCTCTTTCAGCATTCGCTTCCATGGCAATCGAGAGACAGAGGCAGATACTGCCCCAACGAGGAGAGCGAGAAAGAGCGCTGTAAGAGTAAATAAACTATCATGGTCAGTGTGTCACAGTGTACGGATGTGCGCAGTGGAATGGCGGAAAACCGGGATATTGATATTCGCCTTTTTCGCTTCCTCGTAACGTATTCGGAGACATTCGATCCTTTTTCGGGGATGTTGTTCGACGGTGGTGTTGGGTTTTAATGTCAGAGATAGGCTTTGGCGGCTGGGCGGGACCGTTTTTGTTTGGATGGGAATACCCATAATAGAGGAAAAAACCTGATCGTGTCTTCCAAGTTTTGTAAATGAAACGAACTATATTATTGATTGTTGTGCCTTTATGATTCAATTTTGGGGGTTTGTTTTGTCCCCATTTCCAACTGTGCCATGGGTTTGTAATCGCTCTATTCTTAAAGAAAAAACTAGTTCATTGGAATAGTTGTCTATTAACTAGAAATACTTTAAAATAGGATCTAAATATCAAACTATTCAACCAGGGGAATAACAGTCAATTACTCTCAAGTGCTGCTACTTAACCAGGAGAGGGGGCTACCGACCCGCATTGGTTTCCAATCCAATCGGTAACGGCAACAACTCATCATCATCGTCAGTCTACCGGAGGGTGCAGGACGCAGTTCAATTTAATAATGATTACCCACGAGAGTGGACCACGAGCACCTTGACTATCGGGTAAGTAGCAACGCGTGTCAGCAAAGAAATGGCATTTCTACCTTCCCGAACGTCTCGTCAGTGGGTTTGGAGTACATTAAACAAATTATTTCTGACACCGGATTTAGAGGGTGAGAGTGTCAATTGGTTGGAGCTAGATGGTGGTTTGGAAGGACTCAACCATTATTCAACACTTCTTAATAGTGTTGTAGGGTGATTGGGGTTGTAAGTTTTTTTTTCACGTGCAGGTGGTTCAGATACTAGGAATTGTTAATGAAATAGAATTCAAGACCCTTTATTGGGCGTTTCCGTTCGATACGCTTACCATTAGCGGGTCACACACAAATGACCTTTTAATGAGCTACATTCGGAAATTTGGATGGAGGGGCATTGAAGGAGGTTGTCATTTTCTAAGACAGACTGATTTTGTTTGACTGTTGTCTGTGCCTCGAATTGCTCAATCGAATGGAGTTATTAGGGATAAATCGTTCCGGTAGAGATACATAAAACCACAATTTCAATGTTTTATACTCACAGATATTACCTAAGACGTCAAGATATAGAGATCTTACTCCAATAAATCTCTTCAAATCGAACTAAACCCTCATCTTAGAATACTTTCCAACCAGTACGATCGTTTGCTATCAAATTCCTTTACCCTCTCCACTTGTGCCTTTCACTCTTGATTGGCACTCTCGCGGTACCACGATCATCATCCTCCGTAGCGATCTGACTTTCGTCGATCACGTTTTCGGAATTGTTGTGGCCGCAGAGATGTCATATCGATTGAAAGACGCGAACCCAAACATCACGCCATTGGAACGTATTTTTAACGTGCATTTGGCTGGGGAACAAGCAGGAACGAAGGGAGAACGTCGTCAAGGGCTAAACAGGGCCCACACAGAGCGGTGTGAAACACTTGAATTGATTGTATCGCCAAAGGGATACGATCGCGTGATACGACGATGCGACGACCGGTTGCGTCACAGTCACAACATCAAGCGCGTCGATCACGCGGCACAGTTCAAGGAAGGGCAAGCGATGCGGGTTTTGACGACAGTTGTAGAAAAGAAAAGAATTCTCTTTTAGTGTAAATTTCGAAATATTTTAATGTTCATAACATAATTTGCATGACTGGTCCTGTCAACTTCAAAAGCAAGGGCTGTAAGACTACCAAGCAAATCAAGCAAACTGCACCCAGCGCCGATCGCCGATATCGGTGTGCGTCGATAAGCCCCCAATCGGCCGACCTGTGCCGGCGACCCATTCGCAGGAAATGATTTTACTTATCAAATAAACCGCTAAGCACCGACACACCGGACTCAATCGGACCGTTGGCGCCTTTCACACACTGGAAGAAAGAGTCCAGACACACGCAAGGTAGGGTTGATAACGATGTTTTCCCGCCGATCATCAACTGTGCAAAGCCAAAGCACTTTAAGCTACACTTTACACGTGCACACCTCTGCTTTTCGTGCGTTCAGCAACGGACGGTAAGGGCAGCTGATGTAATTCGGCAGCAAAACAAACATTCGAGACCTCGTGATGGGGAGATTTAGAAAGCATGGGAAAACTACTCATTAAATTCGCCGTCGTACGCCGTGTGGGTCAAAGCGATCGGGGTACAATCGCGAGGAATTAAATCCCCTTCAATCGGTATCGATTTGATGGGAGTATCTTGCTCCTTCTGCTTTTATCGCAAAGTGTGTGCATTTGTTTTCCGCACCGGGTCCAGTGGTACGGTGTGCGGGTTAAAAGTAAAAGTTTATAGAGAGTAAATACAGCAAAAAGAGGAAATTTTACTGTCAAAGGTTGTGGAAAGGAATAAACAGTGCCAATCGAACACGCCTTTTCGGAGTTGTACTAAAGGATGTGACCGAGGTCGTAAAAAAAAGCTATTCGCATTGTGCATTGCCCAAACGGGTTTCGAAGAAAAGTGTGTGAAATGTGTCTTGTTGAGTGTAAACATTGTAAAAGGGAAGTTTGATTTACTCCAGCGGTCGTAATTCCATCGTTTGAATTTGTTTGGAAATTTCTTCCCAGCTGCATAACACCGACTCGTTACGAAATGGGTAAAAGGGCATTAAATTGAAAGGTTTAAAACGTTTTCCAATGTGCATTAAAGATTCCAATGGAATGACTCAATTTTACAAAATCTACATTTTTTTACAAATCTCTACTCCTTTACATCACACTGCCAAATTTGTATCTTCACCAACTATCCTCTATTGTCTTGCTGTGGTGTCACATTTAATATAATTCTTACCTGAAGCGGAAGTTCAACACAATGTGACATGTCTATTGAATGGTCCAACGCGTACGGATACCACACACTGAAACGCAGACAACCACCATGCGTGCTGTATGTGTTGTTTCCCGTGGCAACGGAACCGATCACTACGCACAAAACATAAGCGCGAAACAAGTGGTTGCCTCCCGGCTAGACACGGACTAGACGCGGCTCACACCGAATGCGGGCTACGGTAAATTCAATTTCACTTTTGCTTACGAATATGTGTGTGGGTGGGAGAGAGAGAAAGAGATCGGATGATTTTATTAATTCGTGTTTTTGTGTTTTGTCTTTTTTTATGTTTTAATTTTAAATTCACACGTGCTGTCATTGTTTGATGGTTATGGCTGTCCTACTTCAGTTTCCTTTTTATCTTTTTCAATTGTTCATAGTATTTGTGTTATTTTTAAACATTTACCATTTTTTTAAATCTCTTATATTCTATTTATTTCAATATTTAATGTCCTTATCGGAATTACGTTCGATTGTGCGTGACACATTTTTTTTATGTATTGATCGCATTCGATTTTGCTTCCTTCGTTATTCCATTTATCCATTCTCTAATTCTTCTTCTGCTGCTCCCTTCCTCAACACCCATCAACACCCCAGGCCGCGTGTGTTGAAAAGTGAGAGTGATAGCATCAACCATTGGACGCGCGTGCTGGCGCGGGTGCCTCGATTTCGTCGACCGCCTAATAATGGGGTTCGCCGGCTTGGCGTTGGCGTCGGCATGATCTGTCAATCTGTAGAAAATTCCGCTCCAATTTCGAGCTGATCTTGCGATTGAGCAAATGAGGTGACCGCTGCTCGCGCTGCTCGTTACTGCAGCGCGTTCGAGGTTCTTCCGGCTTCAGGTGTGGGTAATGTGCTTGTGCTTATGCTGGCTAGTGGGAAGAGATAAAAAAAACTGTCTGATTTTGTGTTAAGCTAGGTAGGCCTGTCTGTTACACGATGATATTGCTTTGCAATATAAGCTCGTTTTTCTGTTGTTTCGTCTGGTACTAAGAATAATCATTACGGAGCAATAATAATATTGTCATTGCCCATTTTCCCATGCTCTTGACAAGGCTATAAAACCCGAAATGGAATGTTTTTTTTTTATTACAGGAGGGAATCCATCATCAGAACACTCTCTCAGCGTTTTCACCCCCCAGCGGGTACTTAGGGCTTACCTGTCCACAAACACATACGCCACCGGACTATCATCGAGGTCGAAAGCCATAACGCTGCGCACCGCGAAAGCAATCGCACTCGAACGGCTTTTTACGATGTGTACACATTAAATCATCATCACATTTCCCGCGACAACTGCCCATCCGGCGGGGTCGCTCCGCATGCGTTCTGATGCGAAAGAAAACAGGCTATAAATTTCACATCGTTCCCGGTTCCCGTCCGGGCGTATGCGTTTGGGGGGACCGAAAGCAGAATGTTTTGCTTTGCATTGGTGCGCGATGGTGCAGTGCAGAATGCATTTAAGCGCGCGCGCGGTTAAAGGCGCGGTGCGTGACACATCCTCAGCATGTTCCGTCTCAGTGTGGGTGAGGAAAATTTGCCACCAAGCCGTCAGCCCGGTGGCAATGAATGTCATTTATCGTTCCATGGATGAGAAAAGGTTGAAAAAAAAGGAATAATCGCGGAAGAACGATGAGGACGCCACAAATTGCACTTTCTGATACGTGTAGCGACGTGATCGATCAACAATTTGTTTAATCTTCACTGTCCGCAATAGTCTGCAATTCAGCTTTACATTGTTGGCCTCCTTTAGAATAATAAAAGAGGAAAGATGCAAAACATGTACTTGCGGGAAATTGTTTACCCCCGAGACAAATATGGTAACTCTATTGTTGTCGTTTTGTTGCACCAACTCATGAAATTTTTATTCTATTACTATTCAAGTCAACAAGATAAGACTGAGATAATTAAACAATCGATTATCTATTGTGACTAACTTTCATTTTACATTTTCATTGTGCTGAAATTGCTTCGAAGTAAGGGCATAAAATAATTTATTAAATTTCGTTTCAAAAATTCGTCTTTTACTACGTATTTTATGCTCTCGAGATGTTAAATCCATTTTTTACAATTAATAATGAAAAAATCTCTTAAATTCATGTCATGCACTGTAATCTACACAGCGCCACCTATATGTCAGCACATGATTTGAAGCAGCGCCATCGTCTCGTGAGCCACGACGCCGCGAAGTATGCAATTTGATTTAAATTTCTAACGGTAAAGTCCACTGCATAGCTCGATGAAGTCTTTGTATTACTTTAGATAAAAAGAAGTAAATTTGGCTTATAGAAATATTCAATCTTGCGACTACATTCATCTCTTTATTTCTCTCTTTCATCTCTTCATTTATGCATTTGAAACACGAATGTTTAAACATGGATGTATTAAGATAAAATTAGAAAAGTCACACATTGTAACATCCATTTACAAATAGTTTAAATGTTATAAGTAATGTTTGTAAGTAAAAGCAATTTAGATCGAAAAAAAGTATTATTTTAAATACGTATTATTACAAAGGAAGTAGCATTGATCCGTTGTTCCCGTTGGCGCCCGTTCAAATTTATTGAAACTTCGTTATCTTTTAAAATAAATTCAATTTTAATCACTCAATCGATCGATAGTTTGCGTTCTGCTTGCTGCATATCAATCGTACACGCACACAGACCTTCCTGCGTGGCAGGGGGGGGGGGGGGGGTAGGAGAAATCCAAATAATCGAAAAAGAAATTATGAACACACGTCCCGTCGTTCCCGTCCATCCCAGACTGCAGTTCATTTGCATATTTGATTACGCGCCGTTACAGGTTGAAACTGGAATGAACTAAAACAAACGTTCGTCAAAAGCGTCTGTCTGGCTTGCCTGTCGGCGGAATCTTGCAACATTATTTAAATTATTTCACGCGATAATTAAACTCCCTTTACATACAGTTAAATATTTTCGTTTTTGATGCCTCTCTTTTGATCAAGAAGATGCCGCACCACACGTGAAACTTTTCGTGTTTTTTTTTATCCTTCACTAAAATAATATTTTCCCTTTCGAATGGTATGTCTCGTGAATGTGACTGATAAAAAATAATGCTCCATACAAGTTTGTATCATTGCTCGTTGATCGAAAAGCACCGGCACCGGGAGGGACATCGAGTCGGTAACAGCAAACAGCGTCGTTGCCTTCCGCAGCACAGTCATTATTTTGCTGAGGCCCGAGATTTATTTCAACCCTCGAATCGGGCGACGATGATGACGAAGGAAGTACATGTAGTTGTAGAGGAGCTCACAGCCACCAGACCCGCCCTTAAAAGTAGTTTTGGTAACCGTGGTGGTGGTGATGGTGGAATGTGTAGTTTTTAGCGTGGTGCGTCGCTCGGTGAAAATCCAAACCCGAAGCAATTTGCATTAATGCGCATACATTTCGCCAAGCACGCTTGAAGGGGTTCCATCCTCTCCATCCCGGTTTTCCCATGGGACGTTGGGCAGGAAAGAGCGAAGCGAAGGCGGGAAAGGGGTTTGTCTCCAACTACAGTTCCAACTCCAATTCACTCTGGCCCCTGCTCGTGCCCAACAGCACCGCATCATCAGTGAGAAACGAGCGTGAAATTATTCCAATTTTATGGTTGAATAAATAACTTTTCATGAACATGTTTTTCACCGGAAAAAGCTTGCTCACTTCAAGTGTGCGTGTGTGTGTGTTTGCTTTGAAGCGGCAGCAGACCAAAGGCAGCAGTCGGAGCATCAGCAGCAGCAGCTTGTTTTGCTATTGGTTAACCGAGACGCCATCCCATTTTTTCCTCCCTTCGTTCGTTTTCACCCCACTCACAAACAAGCACGCCGAGGAAGATCCCTTTTTCCCATGATGAATCCGTTTTGTCCCCGGTTTGGGACGGGTGGGTGACTGCCAACACTACCCCACACTTTCCGAAAACTGGGAGAAAGGGTCTGCTTCTTGGGAGCCTCGCAGCTTCGATAAGCTGCTCATTCAAATGTTGTGGTGTAGAAGAAAGCGTTCCAGCACTGTGTGGCTGTTTGTTCGTTTCTGGCGGTTTCATGTGCAGCTGCACGGGGGATGTCCTTCCAGCAGTGCAATCGACCGCAGTTTGAGACAGCGAAAAGGAGCGATTGGGAAGGGGTGAGTTGTCGTACGAGTGTTGTCCCCACAAGGGAACATGACCACATTCCGATGGCCGCTGGGGGTTCGGATGGTGGCGAGGTTTCACGCTAGGCTGCTCACGGATGCCACCAAGTTTTCCGCCCCGTTTACCATTTGTGACGCAATCCGTGCCAAATCCAGTGCCACCCCGCACTGGCGTGAATGTCTCGGCCAAGTGTGCAGGCTGCAGTAATGAATGCGCTGCTGCTCGTGGATGGAATCAGGGTGAATGCGTGGGTGCTGCTGGAACGGACGGCAAGCTGATTTCTTATGCACTGGTTGGTGCTCAATGTGCCCCGTTTGTCGAAGGAGTTGTTAGGAGTTATTTGATTGAACGAGACGATTTTTTGTTGTTGCACGGAGTGACAAGACGACGCGCTGTTGGGGAAGAATTTAAATAGAGTTTGGGAAATGTATCGTTTTGTGTACGAAAAGAGTAGAATTATGTTGACAAAACGCTCTAAAAGTGCTAAAAATGAACAAGTTGTTTAAAAGCGGTTCATTTCACTTGGATTGCATAATTTCAGGCGCTTTTCTTTAGCAAATTTTGCAAGGTGCCCAGATAGTTTTCTCACTCGGAAGAAGAGAGTTATTCTCTTAAGCATGTAAGAAAAAGTTCTTAAGATCAATGTCTGTCGAGATGGACAACCATCATCAGGTTTTCTTTGACATTCTGGTTACGTCTTTCAGAATCTTAATATTCAAATATTCAGCAGTACTACACTGTTTTCAGTTAGTAAAGGTACTGGTGCCCTCTGTATGAATGTTACAGGGTTCATAGAGTTCCCAGTAATGTTTGGGTCCTAGAATCGAAATTACAAAAAAAAAAGTTTTTTTCTAGACTGCAGGATCAATGGAAAGTCTGGAAAATCCTCAAGCTTGAACGCCGTCAAGCAATATTCTGCAAAGGATTTCAAAAGTCTTTCAAAAGGAATAAGCCCAAATAAAACAAATTTAAAGAAGTGTTATGTGGATATAAGTGTTAGCTTTTTAAATATCAGATGTGCCAGAGCTATGAGGAGTACAACCTTGTGCATACTCATTTCTCCCAACATTCTTGGAAGACTCGTTCGACAGAGATTTGAATTGATTGATGACCTCAGTCTTCAAACAGTTTCTAATATTAATACACAAACTACTTTATATCAACACATGAACTGCACACATATTCATCTCACAACATCCACAAAACAGATACGAAATGATTAAGAAATCATGGATAATTTTCTTTAATTAATTAAACATTTAATATCTCTGTTTTTGAAATGCTGCTGCCATCAAAGACAGCCCGATCGAATTTACTCCCCCACAAAATTGGCCCAAAGTAAACACACTCATCAAACAACATACTAACGAAAAACCTATAGAACTGCACTGCTTCACGTCCCAAATCCATCAAAGATTTGCTTTCGCTTCCTTCAGCTGGCAGAACTCGCTTTTGGAAAGTAAAATAAACTCAACATGTTACTTTCGTTCTCGATTGCGATTGCAGAACACTTCCACCTAGAAGTAAGCAAAAAGGCCACCAGCAATAAAAAAAAACCCTGAACCGCACACCTTCATCTTCCGGCACGTGGAATTGGTTTTCATGATAAGCAAATAAAAATTTCGCTTCAATTTTTAGCATAAAAGTGAATTATTTATTTGTTCATCCACCGGCACTGGGGAGCCTAGTAGGGGGGACCGGAGACGTAGAATGAGATCCTCCGGCACAGACAGCCAGACCGAGGGGTCTCTACCATCGTGGTGTTTATGTTTTGGCTTCTCCATTTCGCTCCAGTTTCGCGGAACGGCAGATACTGCTCAAACACACACTCGACAGATTTGAGGCGACGAAGCGATTGCAGCGTTCCATTTCCACCCTCGATGCTTGACTCTCGGTTTCTCGATAGGCTATTGACGCGTGTGTTTGTTAGTGTGTGTGTGTGTGTGTGTGTGTGTGTGTGCCTGTACTCCGAAAAATGTGAAGCGTGAAAACCGCAAAAAAGAGTCAATTCCGGCAACGCCCTACGGAAGGACGGAATGGTAAATTCTTCCACTCGGTGGGACCTTGGGTTGGTTGCTTTGGAGTGTCGCCTTCTTGGAGCCGTCGCTCGCACAGTGCCTTCGACTTGGTGGGTGTGTGCAGCATCAAGTCCATTTGGAATTATATGGTTATTTCGGTAAATATTTACCATGATGAGTTGAAAATGTGTGCCCAAAGACGAAGGAGCTGAGATTTTCGCAGCTCCACTTCACGGTACGCTTTCAAGCTGGTGCCCGGATCGTCGTTAGCGTTAGCTGCCGATTTGCCCGGCGTCGATGGTTACAGTTGCATTGGTTAGCATCATGAATGCAGCATCATGTTTTGCGCTGATGGAAGAATATTTCAAAATATTTTTCTACAATATTCAACACATGGAATCTGCTGAAAAAAAATCTTTTGTAAAGCTAAAAGGCTATTTTAAATTTAAATCGTCCAATTAATAGCCGCTCACCAGCATGCAGCGTGCGTGCCTGTTAATGCTGCATTAATAATACATTGTACAAATAATGCTCACTACAGGTACACTCACACATGGCTGATGGACGAACTGATTGACGAAATTAAATATTCAGACATCGTAATCACGCTCATTACATGCGGCAAAAACTGTTTGGTGTGCTCTTTTCATTTGCAATTGAAATTGAATTAATAGTGCCAATTAGCAGGAGATTCGTTAATTGCATAAATGAGGTTGAATGATATGAAATAAATTGTTGAAACCAATACAAAAAGGAGCTTATTTCACTAAAGCAATCATAGCGGGCATGCTCTAGATGAAGCTGGCAAGCAAACAAACAAGGCTCCAAAGGTTCTTTGGACGTATCTTTCCTCCCGAAGCACAATCCAATCCGCAATCACTGTCACATTTTCGGTAGTCGAGCGTAGTGAAATAAACAAATATTTCAATCCTTGCGCCTTATCCCGTTCTATCTCACAATTGCTATACCCACTCTCTCTCTTTCTTTTAAAAGCTCACCCGCGTTGTACTTTGCTTTGGTTGTGTTTTGTTCCAGCATCCGTTCGAGACGCGCACATCTTTACGATGATACTTTAATATTTCGGCGAAGCTTTCCCGGCTCTCTGTCTCTCTGTCTCTCTCTCTCTCACGGTAGCTTGTACGCTCATGCCAAACACTCGTATCGACTATTGGCTTCCAGCTGAACGATGATTGTTTGCGAATCGTTTGTCACCGACGATTAGGAATAACGCGGGCCCAAGTGCGCTATCAAATGGGAAATAACCGGTGCAGGCGGTGGATGTTATCGTGGGGAATCCTTCCGTGTCCTTGGGAGGGAAAATGTGCCGCAATGACTTCTTGAAGGCCTGGTGCGAGCGAGATTGTTTGTCTTTCTTTTTGGTTCGTTTACAGTTGAATGGATGCTGAGACGTAATGGAAGGAAATAGCTTTGGCGGGAAAGATCTAGACAATGCGTCTACGCTAGAAATGGATATTGGATTATTGTAAAAGATTGTGGGCAATTTTCACAATTTGCTTCATGTGATGCCATTTAATCGAGAAATAAACCCGAATTCTTTCTTATTCTCTATTTGGAATACTTATCATGAAGCGCCCTCTTTCGTAATCAGTCAGTACTAGTACCCCTGAAGTTATACTTCATGCGTTAAAAAGCAGGCAATTCTCTTTGTTTTGGTGATTCTTTTGATTCTTCCTACAAGCTTCCTCCTTCCAAATGTCCTTAATTTACACTCATTTAATACTTTCACCCAGTTTGAGCAACAAGAAAACACACATATATCGCCACTCCACCAGCTCCATGCTTAATAATGTCCAGTTGTTTGTTAATTAAAATGTTCCGTGCTGTTTGTCGACCGTTTAACCATTAAATCGGCCACCATTAAGCGGTGGAAGGTTGCATAATTGGTAAGAATGCGTTCGATCCAGCGTGCAGCGTCCAACGGCGTGGCACGGTGCAGTAATTGCTTTCTGTGTTTTTGCGAATGCAAATTAAGCACGCGCGTTGTCGCGTATGTTGTTTGCATTGATTTCCAGAGTGATCAATCCAAGGGGAAAATAATTTCTCCCCCGCTTTCGTGCGTTGTGTGTTGGCCAGTGTCATCATTCTTTTTTTTAAATGCAATTGCACAATTGTTGTATCGTCGGACACGAAACGTGTTGGGCAGGTACGAAAACAAGAAAACAAACAATTGTAATGGCAATATTTCATGTTTGACAATTTAAATATGAAACAGCGATTGGGCGAAAATCCAGCCCCTTTTCAACCCATTGTAAACCATTGTAACCAGAGTGTGGTGGATGTGGAATGGTGTAAAACAAAAATGCACGCAATGACACACAAATGCAAGAGCTTGGGGAAAAGCCGCTTCCCGCAGCTTTCGAATGGGTATTAAATACGAAATGGATGGTTGTCGATTGAGCCGGCATTCATTTCGTGCGATGCTGCAAATGGTGCCACACAAGCACCGCCGCATATACTATACTCGACTGTCGTACATTGAGCGGAACTACTTTTAATTATTTTTATAAATATCTTATGGCATGCGGGTATGGAAAATGTGGACGGCAACAAAAAAAGTAGACACTCGCAAAGAAAAGTTGATCATGAAAATTAATTGCTCGTTGTGAGCGTATGATTGTGTGGTAAAGCACACAAAACGATGTGATTGGAAATGAGTGTTTATAAATATGAAATCATAATTGGTTTGTAAGATCAGTCATTGCACAAAATAATTTATAAAAAAATGGATGTTGTTATTATAATAAAAGTAGAAAACGATATTATAAAGGAATACTAGATTATTGTAAAAATAATTAAATTAAACTATGGCAAGAGTACATTAAAATTAAGATCACAATTATTTAAGCTATATGCAAAGATAAATACACTCAAAAAAATTATGGAAAATGAAAAAAGTAAAATAAACGAATTTTACTACTAACAATGAATGAATTACAATTTATGAATTACTAACAAAATAACATAAAAGACAAAAAATACCCTCTCTATCTATCTATCTCTCACTCTCTCTCTAGTTGGCCTGCTCACGATAGAGCTCGTCGATGTGACATGGCCCGGTCAACAATCATTCTCCAAGATGCTCGGTCCCTGGCTGCAGCCTGCTAACCATGCAGGCACTCGATCTCCGATAAGTTTTGCTTCACCTGGTCCAGCCATCAAGTTCACTGTGCTCTCTTGCGCCTTTTGCCGAGCTGAGGATCGCTGTCGAACACTTTCTTGGTGGGGCATGAGTCCGGCATCATCATGGCACGCCCCAGCCATCGTATCCTGCCAGCCTTTGCCACCGTCAGGATGCTCGGTTAGCCGTACAGCTCAGCAAGCTCGTGGTTCATCCTACTCCTTCACGCTCCATGCTCGAACACATCGCCAAAGATGGTCCGGAGGATGCGTCGCTCAAACACGGATAGAGCGTTTGCATCCTCCGCTGGGATGGTCCAGGACTCGTATCCGTAGAGGACCACCGGGCGAATCGATGTGCGATATATCTCACATTTCGCGCGGGCTCGAAGTCTTCTGGATTCAGCAGGCGTTGCACAATTCCCGTGCACAATGCGTCTTCTTGTTTCGCTGCTGAAGTCGTTGTCCGAAGTAATGACCGTCCCGTGATAATAAAACTCCTTTACCACATCGAGACTGTCGTCGTCAACTAATACACTGCTTCCCAGATGGTCTGAGTCTCCGGCAAGCAGGTACTTCGTCTTCGTTGCATTGATTTTCAATCGAATTCTTGCTGCTTCGCTTTTGAGTCGGGTGTACGCCTCACACACCTTTGCTCTTGTCCTGCTGACGATGTCGATGTTATCCGCAAAGCCAAGAAATGGGAGAGACCGGTAGAGGATCGTGCCACGGATGTCATTGTCTAGCCCCGCGCCTCGAATGACACCTTGCAGGGCGATGTTGAAGAGCAGACAGGAGAGTCCGTCACCTTGCTTAAGGCTCCTGTGAGATTCGAACGATTCCGACGTCAAGTTCGATACTCTCACCTTGCACTGCACACCGTTCATGGTGGCCTCTAACAGCCGGATCAACTTCCCTGGGAAGTGGGACCGCTGCATGATGCTCCATAGCTCCTTCCGGTCTATGGTGTCGTAGGCCGCCTTGAAATCGATGAACAGGTGGTGCGTTGCGACCTGGCGCTCTCGGCAGTTCTGGAGGATATGCCGCAGGGTGAATGCCACCAAAAAACCCAATGTGGTAGCTGCCGACAAAATTTGTAGCAATGGGCTCAAGTCTGCAGAACAGGATCTGGGACAGGATCTTGTAAGCGACATACCTAGCTTCCACTCCTCCGATAGTTCCTCCTGCTCCCAGATGTTTACGATCAGCCGATGCATTTCGACGGTAAGCCTCTCCGACCCCATTTTGAAGAGCTCGGCCTCCAGTCAATCGCTCATTGACTCACGCAGACGCAGACTCAAGGCTCTTAAGATGCTTGATGGCGCTGGCAATCTCATCCAGAGATGGTGGAGGCACCTTTGGTCGTCTACGCCGATGCTGTCGCTGTTGTTACTGCTGTGCTGCTGCTGTGGTGATTGCCTTGATCTGCCTAGAAAAAAGACAATCGGTGTATTGAAAAATCAAACAACATAAGATACAATCTATAGAATAACACAACTTAAACATACTGAACCAAAGTGAATCAAACATCATCAACAAATTGTAAGAAAAACGGCTGCAGTTACTCAGCAAACGATAATAAAGCAAAACATTCATCCAATGCTTCACTTTAAATTAAAAGTTTTGATGACATTTCGAGCGTTCGCTCCCGCATTCACAATGGATTTATTTGTAAATCTTTCTCCAAATTTATGTTTTTTAATATGTTTTAGCACATGCTTTGTTGGCACAACATTTTATTTACGACTCTTTTTTCATCAAATTAACTTTCTTTCCGCTCTTTCCAACCCACAGGTACTCCCCTTCCCCATTAAAGAGTGCCACTTGAGTAGTGAGTGGGGGTCCTCTTTGTAATGCATTTGTTCAATCCGCCTGCCATCGCCAGCGGGATGAAATTAAATGGGTGTGTAGCTCCAGTCAGCTCAGACATCCCCGAACTGCGTAGCCAATGTGCTGTTTGCTTCGGGCCTCCGACCCACAAGCCCGCACGCGAGATAGAGAGTGAAAAATGGCTACAATAGTGAAATTAAATTTCAATTTAATTAAGTTCGACCGAGCCTCTGTACGCGGTGGGTCCACTTCACGATAGTTGCTGGCGGACGGCCCAATGGGGGCTATGTGTAGTTCGTTTTTGATTTGCACCCAGACGAGAAAAAAGCGCTGTTTCGTCTTTGGTTTGGTACGGGGCTGTTGTGTTGTGTTTGTATTTTTTTGCTGTCTTTTATTTATTTTTTTGCTTCGTCAAAACAAACCAGCGAATTTTCTTTTCATTTTGTTTACTCTATTTCGTTAAAACTTTTCGTTCGCCCTTTCACTACACCATTCTTTTCTGTCCGCTACTTCTGCTGCTCATTGCCTTTGCTTGTTTACTTTTCCGTCAAGCTTTCTCCGACTATTAGTGCAGAATTATAAAGTCCTCTCCTTGAAGCTGGGGCGTTTGAGAAAGGGGGTGACCAGTTATCTTGCGCTGCTTTCGACTACATCCGATATTATTTACCACTTTTTGTATCCGTCCTTCGGGCGCGTTTTTGCTTTGTTGCTCCATGCTCACACACAGGCACACAAACTCACCAAAGAAAAATGAATTATCCTATCCATTTTTCCATTTACTTTCTTTCCGCTGCTGTAGAAAAGCGCTGCACAGCAGCTGCTGCGGGACAGTGGAGGAGTAAATTCTATTATAAAAGTATTCTCGAGAGATGCCAGGGCCGTGGTGCAAAAAAAAGAGAAGCCCAACGATGTGTCTATGTGTCCATAAGCACTGCTATAAGAAGTGTGACCAAGGTGCTTCACAGCAGCAAGAGCACACAGCAGCAGGAAAATCCATCAAATCCCTCAAGAGTTGAAGCCCGGCTTCCGATAAAAAGCCCCAAACGGTGGATGAAAATGATGATGATGATGCTGCTGCTGCGAGCAACGTGACAGTGGCATACATCTATAAAGTGCCACCAAACACCCTTCAGCGCGTGTTAACCCTTTGCCGCGTGTTGTATCTACCATGGCAGCAACGCAAACAACACATTGTCATCGTTCTCGCTTCCTTGCCACCGCCACTGCCGGGGGTTGAGGATGACGCTGCTGACACGATCGCGCGCCCACAAGCCCAAGCCCATCCATAACGCAAACGAGCGACAGTGGCGAAACGAGCATTATGAAACACAAAACATAATTAGCTGAAATTAAATTAAGCAGTACGGTACAGGCGGTGGCACCGAAACAATGCGCCAAGAAGCTACAAAGGCACAGCACGGCGAACTGGAGCGGAACTGGAAAGTCATTTTTCAGCGCCTGCACCACACCGTCAGCATCGATGCACTTTTCAATAAATCTCACCGATCCCGGGCCCCCGCCCTGCCGTCCACTGCGGGCAGCTATTGAACGCGGTGCAGCGGATGTGCATGGGCAAGAGGCAGGAAACGGTGGAACTGGGTTGGATGTTCCCGGTTTGTGGAGGAAAATGGGAATAGCTTCAATATCTGTAGTTGGTTGAGAAAGTATTGAATGGTTCCTGGTAGTGATGACGGGTGTAGGGAGTAACGATAACAATGAGGATTTGCCATTTTCATACCCTTTATTGCTAGAAGATTGTCGACATAATTCATCTTGCTTCGTGGAATGATAAATACAGCAAGTAATTAGCATTGTCTTATTTTTTTTTACAAAATTTCTGTGAATAGAATGATACAGTCCAGCAAATTTGTCTAATTATGTCTCGTCGTCATTAATTTGACAGCGCATTGGAGTCGCTGTAGCGCAATCTCTTTGATGATAACTTTTTTTTCTCTATAAGATAAATATGTTGCTAATGCCAATTTTTCAAAGTTGTGTATGCAATTAGGCTTTAAACATACTTCAAGGATTCACAGTTCACAGAAGAAATGTGTTTTCCAGCGGTCCTAGGATGTCATAACTCAACTCTTGGATACTCCATAGCAACATAGCATGTTCAGTTTTTGATACACGTCTTTTTAATCTGCAGGTCCTCTCAAGGTGCACAGTAGAATTAAGAATTATTGTTGCACGGAATATATCCTTTAATTTGCTTTATTGATAATTTTTTTTATTAAAAATGTAGGAAACGCAATGAATGTTGCAATTGTTGATGTGTTGCACCATCAATAGTATTGAGTTGTATTGTTCTAAACAATTTTTGAGCAACATTGGAGCTCTTGAAAGTTCATTGATTGAGTTATGGTCGTTAGACCATAAGACATAAGAGGTCTAGATGACGTGCATTTTCAAACTCGATATATATTAAGTAAAACAGTTTAATATTAATATTTGTAGAAATCTTCCAATGGCTGAGAGAGCATTTAAAAGATAATCTATGTGCCTTATGACTTGTACTTTGAGGAATGCACATTGGGGAATTACAAAAGCTTAATGTGCTCTCCCCAATTCCCTTACACAGAATAGACTTGTGATGTGAAGCAATATTGTAATTATAAACATATTAGTACCGATTTCAGTCTTAAAAAATTCAAAATTAAATCAAACCATCGGAATTTGCTTTTGAAGAACTCCCATTTTCCAAAGCAGACGAAACTCTCAATGACTTATGTACCGATGCTCGATTCAATCTCATCTTACCATTATTAAACATGGTCCTGATATATTTCTTCGCCACTTCTCGAAGCTTTTGTTTTGTACTTCCATAATTCAAAACTTCTTTCCCGCCTTTCACCCCCGCTACAACACAGAAACACAAAACCTCCATCCACGGTGAACTGATTGCACAGGTTCATGAATATTGTATTTATCAAGCTGCAATCATTCAAAAAGTGTACTTTGTGCATGGACCACTCTACCGGGCGGGTGATCGCCCTTTCGTTTGGCCACATCTGGTCGGAGCTCGAAGTGCCGTTTTGTTGCCGGTCGACGAACAAAGCAACGGGCGCAACTAGGCAACCAGCAGCAGCAGCGTCATCCTTTCGATTCGGCATTTCGACAAAACTGGAAGACACCCGTCGCCTAGGTTCTGCCGGCAAATGTTACCTTCTTGCAAACTGGTTCTTAGTACATCATAATCGTTCCCCGTGTGCCCGCCCTGTCGAGAAAAACGGAAAAGCAATGGAACCTACTCCATCCCTTCCCAGGACATGGGCACAATCGGACGAGTGGGACGAGAGACACGAAATAAATGTTAGTTAACTTGCAGACAAACGGTCCCAAGCATGTATTTCAATCCGATTCTCTTTCTCTCTCCCAAACACGGGGAAAAAACACTACAGGGGCAAACCAAAAGAAAAGGCGGAGTATGAGGGCAGCAAACACTCGCTTCTGCTTTGCTTTATTTATTTTACATCTGTTAGCCATTTTTCCGCCCAGAAGCAGGGAGACTTTCTTGTCTGGGAGAAGCAAAATCATCTAGTCGCCGGCCGTCCCACCCGTTACTTAGTTGCTTCCAATCTCATCGCCATCATCATCAGCTGCAGAGAATGCAGGGAATGCAAGGAAGAGTTCGCTCTTTTGTTTTGTGCATTGTATTGCGGCAGCTGCATTTACAAAAGGGAAGAAATTGCATTCGAAAAGCTGAGAATGCGCTCGGAAGGAAGCAAAGGAAGGGAGCCCTTTTTTTTTGTTCTTCTTCTTGTTCTTGTTGCTGTCTTTGCAGCTGTGTGTTTCCTCTACAATCACACACCGATTCAGGCAACTGTGTTGGAGTTTGTTTTGTAGTTCGATTTCGAGCTCTGTTTGTTTTAACAAGCATCAGCTATTCATGGCATTTGGATTGGGAAAGTGTTAGCCTCTTCTCGTGTCCGTTCCTTTTCTACTCTATTTTCATCCATTCGATGTGGTCGAAGTCGTTTCTGCATTGCTTAAGCAAATCAGAATTCAAATCAGGCTTGCATCGTTATCACTTTTCGGTAGCTTTTCTTGCGCGTTGAACTGCCCCCGATCGAGCTGCACGAATAAAGAACTTTTTAAACAATCCAATCAACCAAAGAGAGCTTCGATCGAGTACAGAATAGAGTCCAACAATTTAAAGCATTTCCATTTGCAACATAAATTGACGCATTTGCTGAACCATTGAAGCGTTAGACGAGCCATGCAAATAAACTCACCGAACCTCCGGTACGCAAACAGCGTTCTCGCAAAAGCTTATCGAACACTGAAGATTATTTACGAACAAGATGTTGCCGCTCCCGGACAACCAGAACCTGATCCCTGATCCAGAACAAATTGGGTCATCGAGTTGAGCTGACATTTTTCAAGTGGACACCTAGTTCAAACTCACTCACCAAAGCGCTCGTGCCACTGGACACGCCAAAGACAATAGCTCCAGCAAATCCGGTTCTGCACTGGACAGCGCTTGACAGCTCCCGGACGCCGCTCGAAACCGAATCATCTTCCAAGCCCAAGTCTCACATTCCCCATGCCAAGTTGTTCAAGGACGAAACGCTCTTGGAACTTAGTTATGTATTATCGAAACCCCCCCCCCCCCCCCAGATCGATTGCTTGTGTGTGTGTATGTCAGAACTTTCATCAACAGGACAAACCGATCCGAACCCATTCGACTGGACGGATGGATGGACGCACCGTTTGGACGCAATCTGCTTCTGCATGCCAGTGGCAATCGACGTAAATGAAACGAAGTTATCGGCAGGTGGGAAGGGTTAGTTTGATGGTTCACCTTAAATTGTGGCCGGTTGGTTTTCGTGTTGGTTCGTTCTGCATGATTGAAATTGTCCCAAAAGCCGGACAGTCGTCGTCGTTGTCGTAGGGAAGATGTCACTTCAAATAAAGCTGAATTCCTGCATTGAACCGAAACTGTGGATTGTTAATTTGAATATTGGAATTTATTTAAATGTCAAGTCGCCGAAAAAAAAGGAAGAAATATTGATTCCTTTCTCCATGGGAAGGGAGATGTATGGAAAAAGGGGTGAGGGGTAAAACTAATTTGTAAAATTTGCCTATCAGCTGGAAATTGAAACGGCTTCCGAGTAGAGTGTCCCGTAATTGATTGATTTACGGTCAAGCGGTCGAAATAGTTCGTAACAGTCGGCATCCAGCGGAAGAGTCAGAAAATCGATTAAGGTTTCCATCAACCCGTATCGTCTTCCAAATTTCAATCCTTTTTTCAGCAACAAGAAGGTCGTACCCAATCGGTATGTAAATACCGATGATGCTTGTCGTTGAACCTTCTCAAACTCCTTACAGTGTGGGTGTGTGTGTAAGTGCCTCTCTTTCCAACGAGCTCTTAAAGACCGAATAACCCATCGATACAAGACGATTCATTCGTACGCAGAATGACACACGATTAGTGGGACGCTTGTTTTAAATTAGTTTTGCGAGGCGCGCAGTCGTTCGCTGGTGGTGACCACGGCCAAAACGGGCGGTACTTCAAACGATAGTCGCGCTGAAAGCAACACGAGCAACAGCACCGTACCATCAAACAATCAATTAAATCGCTCTCGTTTCCACCAGCACTTAATCGGGTAGGATTGGGGTGCTCGGCGAACACGACTGTTTGTGGGTCGGTTTGATTGAAATTTAATATTAACACAACTCCTCGGAGCCCGGGTTACATGCGTGTGGCGTCGATTAAACATACAGCGTAGCGGCGGGGTGGCGTTTGAAATTGATTTCTGGATTGTCCCACATTTTCCCTCCGACGTGCTTTCGGGCAATGTGGTGATGACAGGGCGCGTGGGGAAGCAGACCACAGAACATGACAATTAATTTCGAATTAGAACGGGTATCAGGCGTGCGCTCATTTCCATGCATGGGAATTGTGTTGCGAGCCTTGAAGGTGGAAAAAGCGATGATAAAGATTTTACTTTGAAGGAAGCGAAGTGACAAACCGCAAGACAAGTTCAAACTTTGCTCGCTAAGAGTTTCGAAAATCAAACGAATTTCGGTGTACACATCTTATGCTCCTTTTTCCTAATCTTACTTCGAGAGGTTCTCATTCCCCAAATCTCGTCTGTCGTACAACCAGATCACCTCATTAAGACCCACCCTCACACGTTTCTCAGCTTGTCTCGTTGACATCCTGCCCTGGGTGATCGCTAATCCCTGCTTCTAATGCCCCATTGCTTGTCGGTATGAGTGTCCTTTCACATGCTCCACTGAAAAACTTTACCGATGCCAGGGAGCAAAGATTATACCTCAACCGAGATCCTTTTCGGCACAACTTCTCCAGCAATGCAGTGCCAGTTGCAGGGCAAGAAGCAGCTTTAAGTTTACGAAGAACGGATGGTAAGAGTTAATTTTTATGCGCCTCTCCCCTAGTTCCCAGTGCTTTGGCTTCTAGCAGGGGTTTGATTCTCATCAGTAGCACACCCCCTCACGGAGCCACACGCCGTGCGCCGTGCCCAAGCTGGTAAAGTATTTCGCAAATCCTTTCGCTCACAACGGACCACACCGGGAGCGAAAGTTTGCCCTTCTTGAGCAGAGCGCTGTTTTGTGCAGCGTGTGCTCGATTTCTTTTCTGCTCGATGCTTCGAGTCCTCGTCCTCAAACCCTCCCCCTATCTCATGTCCCAAATCCCTCCACAAACGGGCGGAAATTGAGAGGTGTGAAAACTATCAAACATTATCCCCGCTTTTCGTGGCAAAAGTGAGCTGTTTGGATAAATGCACGAACTTTGGCACTGAGACAATAAGTACACTACCGCTACCACTACCCGCCCCGGAGGATCAAAGCGTTCGCTTTGTGTGGGAATTGGCATACAGAGAGGTTGCAGTATGTGTGTGTGTATTTATGTTTTTTTGTTTGCAAGAAAGGATTACAAACTTTTATTATAACATTTATTTTTATTACTATCATGAAGCTTCCGTTGCAGTGCTCGGGCCCGGGGGCTGTCCCCGAAAGCCATACTGTAAGCTTTCGGGAGCTAATTTTTTGTTTCGTGCAGAGTATTAGTGGCTTAGCATTTGTTCATGCTGCCCTGCTTTGAAGCCTCCCGGTGCTGCTTTGTTTGGCATCGGTTTTTGTGTGTTGAGATTTTTCGTCAGAGTGTCGTTCTTTGTATTTATTTTTGTGAGACTTTTTTCGTTTAAGGTTTTTTTTAAATTCTTTATGAAATATAGGTCGTTTAGGCACGATGCAAACAAAACTCCACCGGCAGTAAACTATTTTCGAGCGCAATTTAAAAGAACGAAATATTTCACTGAAATATTTCAATTTCAATATTTCATCGGAATATTAAAAATCCGATCCAAGCCTTCGAGATGGTTGGCGCTTTTTCTTCATTTCCTTGCGGAAGCAATCCTTTTCGACCACCACTGACCCCTAGCTACACCACCCAAACACACACAGAAGCTGAACACATTCTTTCAAACGATAGGAGAATTTGGAAAAAGGAAAGGAAAAAAAGCATCCAACCAAAAGCCGCCTTTTGGCCGTATGTTTGTTAACTAGCTCCTGAGTGTTGGCTCACGTTCAAAACGATTCTGCAAACGGGGTTTTTCCAACACAAACGGCGGGCATGGTACCATGAAACGATAACGACTGAATGTGACGACACGATGGGTAAAGTTTAATACCGCTGGCCATAAGAAGGTTACAAAACCCCTGATGGTATCTGATAAATAGAGGAAATTTTATATCTTTACGACTGTGCGAAATGAAAAAGAACAAAAAAAAAATAGTGCTCACACACAAACACGACAAACACGAATAGATTTAAACGAAGGCTTTGGTCTGGGATCATTGTTGCAGACACACATTTCCATAGCAAAGCGTCTTAACAGCGTGTGGCCCGCCGGTTGCAGGATGTTTCAGTTATCAGCGCATACCAATCGCACACTGCCAGGGCATCGCATCGCATCGGATGTATGATAAAAATCTAATTTAAAAAGCCACCACTGGCCACCGAAGATGTTTGTGTTTGATTTCATTTCCCTTCCTTCCTTGCAGAGGCGTCGCAGAAGGCATGAAATGTAGGTCATTGATAGCACCGATACCGATCGAGGGCTAAATCACGCACCCTCACCGAGGAATGGACCGCCGTGACTTCAAAATCGCTTTACATTTTTCAATTAAAGTTGCAGCATTCCATTTCGGAACCGGTTCCAGCAAATGCAAACAAGAATGCCACATTTAAAGTTTCTCCAATCCAAACTCTTCCCATCCACTTGCTGTGTGGCGCTGGCCAATAATTGCGGAACGCGTCTTTCAATTATCGGTGGGAAATATTTCGATAAGCATTTTTCCACTTTTTCCACTCGCTTAAATCATTTCCTAATTATCCTAAGCGGTGCTGGCAGATGCCGGTTAGAAAGCCCTCGCCCATCCAGCGGGCTCACTTGCGCAACTCGCACTTCCGCAAGCACGAAAGTTTAACAATTACGTCTGCTAACTTCTCCAACAACATCATCATCATCGTTCGTTTCATTTCGCGTGAAAAAGTTAACCGATTATAAGCTTTTGTGGTGGTCGCTATTTTTTTGTAGTGTTTTGGTCCGAATGAACGGGCGATGGAGCGATAGCGAACACGGAGAATTATCCTGGGAAGGAATATACATCTCGTGCGCAGTGCAAAGTGTGCAAGGGGAAGAAGGTTTCGCTTGAATTATAAGCCAATCCGCGAGGACACGGGAAAACTCACTGACTGATACATCAAAACAGGGGAGGGGGGGTCCGACTCGTCCGCGCGACCGTAGCAATAATTGTTATTATAGATGTTGTCTAATTACTTGCTCGCCTAATTGCCCGTGAAATTAGCTTTCAGCTCTCGGGATGCCTTCGTGCTACCGAAGGACCGTCCAGGAAAAATGGAATGCGTTGGAAAAGAGAGGGCACGAATGGGCTCCTTCCAACCTCTCTTCACGGCAAAATGACCCACCCCAGAACAAAGGCTCGAAAAGCAAAGAAAAATGAAGGGAAAAATGATAAAAAAAATATCAAATGCAAACGAAAGCAAGTGTTTTTTTTCTTGTTAGCGCGTTCGCTCCATTTTTGCAGGTGATTTGATTTCGCCCTGCTTAGCCAGGGCACCGGTTCGCGCCTCTGCTCAAATTGAATTATTTACTTTCGAATCATTTGCGATTGAATTGCCGTCCATCAATGCAGAAACGCGAAGGAGAGCCATCTACTTTCAATCGAACTCGGGAAAGAGGATGAAAACAAACCCGATTCGCTCCTTCACTTTTAAAAAGAGAAAAAAAAAACAAAATCTTTCCATCGATAACTATTTGTGCTTTCAAGTTTCTGGAGTTTGGTGTTATTTTTAATTTGATTTTTCATTCTCCATTGCTCATATTGCTTTTTTGTATTGATGGTAAGCGGCACCGGGAGGTTGAGAAGGGAGCAAAACTTTGACCCAAACTCGCGAAGCGGCCACGACAGAAACCTCGCCAAGAGAAATCAAAGTTTAATTCCTTCATTTGGTTGATTGTTCTTTTATAGTTTTGTGCCTCTTCCTGACTGAGTGTATGTGTGTGTGTGTCAAAAGATCTTTTGCGAAGGTCTTAGAAGGCAACGGTCTAGAAAAAGAAAAGATCGAGAAGCCCGAATAAAATAGTTAGGAGCGGCCAAAGTGTTTCCGGTTCTGTTTATTTTGTGATTGGTTTTATGATTTTGGTCGTG